>NW_026944354.1:251532-867685 GCF_022695815.1 Exophiala viscosa | reverse complement strand
TTCCAGAGAACATCCAGAATTGTCCAAGATATGGTGATCACATTGGACACCCGCCATGCTTTCTCATCAAGCAGTATCCACACCGCTTTCCCTTTCGCAACGGACGTGCGTGCAGAGCATCTGCTATACACCAATCTACCGTGAAGGCCGGATAGGGCAATTGTCCAGACATGTGGCTGCCGAGTTGTGATTTTGGCTGTGAGCACCAGCTTGTGCAATTGGTCCATACTTCAAAGCATATCGTCGCCACGGACAGGACAAACCTCAAGTAGAAGTGGAGACCGCAGTGCCACTGTCCTGGACTTGTTCATGTGTGATGGATGGTCCAAGCACAAGGAAGAAATACCAGGACTGTCTCACGATTTGGATCCCGCGTCGAACCTCTCGCCCGTCATCTCTATTTGTACCAACCGTTGCTGAATGGTACAGCAATAGAATTGGAGTCTCCAGAGGTGTGACCAGACAGTTTTTATCGTGATTTCATGTCAAAGCCTCAAAGGTCAAGGGGGAAAACACTTCGCACTGGCGCAATCAGATCCAAAGAGAGGATCTTGGGACAACTCCCGAAGATGTTTCTCTGAGGATTATGCTCCAAGCTCTTCGAGAACCATATCATATACGGCCCATGCAATCTTCGCAAGAACATCGTGTCCCCGGACCCTTGTTCAGTGTATATATCGCCATCGGGCTCATCATGTTCTTCGATCTGTCACATTGCCATGGTATTGGCCATCATACTTGTCATCTTTAGGGGTTTCCGACTCTTCGTAAGAGCTCTCTTCATTGATGGAACAGGCAACGCCGTCGACAAGATCTTGCCCCACTTCCTGCCAGAGCTCGGTGTCCACATCCGCGCCGTACTGACCTTTGGTGGTCTTTAATGAAGTAGCCGGTGACCACGGTCTGCTACTGCCCGTTTGATAAATTGATACAGGCATGCAGTCCGGCTTCCTGGTGAAGAGTATCGAAGGGATGATCTCTGGAGATCTCGTCGTCACCAATCTCGGTGAGGGCGTATTCGAGGAAGTCCAGCACGCTAAGGACCTTGACATCTGTTTATGATGGAGAAAGATTGCCGCCAGTGTCTTGCAGATTCCCGCGCTTAGAGTGCTGCGTTTGAGCGACTGCATTTCGTCATATAGTAGTCGAAACGGTAGGAAGACAATCAAAGACAATTGGTCATTGCTCACACGTCCGTGGGAAGCAGTTGAATCTGTCAGGATATTTCGAGCAAAGCTGAGGGAGAATGGCGATGAAATGATTCTCGAGCCTCGATGAGCAAGAAATGCCTGTCAGAGATCAGGGATCGAACCTTCTGATCGATATAGTATATCAAGGTCGACTTATCAGGAGCACGAATGTCGTATCGTCCACGATCCAGGGGTGTAAAAGAGCGTTTCCTGGCTGCTTCCGCATCATTTCCCAAGTTCTGGTGCAACAAAGTGAAGGCTTGCAGATTTTCCATCTTTCGGACTAATGTGAACATTTGGGTAGGCTTCCTGAAGACCTGCGAGATATCGGTTGACCTCAACCGCTGGTGATTCACAATGGAGTTGAATGGAGCGCCAATCGTCGGAAGATGGTAGACTGGTGGTTTCAGTTATCGACATGCTAATGGTGCGCAGACCGATGAGGGACGGAAGGAAAAGAGGTAGACGTGTTTCCCTAAAACCCTTGGTTGACTCTCGTGTGCCATCTCCACGAGACGTCTGCAAGATTGCGGTACCTTCCGGACCTTTTTCCATTGGGAATTGTTGTTCCGTATGTACACTTATCTCCTTTGCACTGTGTTCATCAAGTTGCCTCTCGCCCACCTGGATATTTCTTGTCGCATTCTTTGCCAGGTTCCGGAATAGGTCTTTACAGTTCTCTCGCCTTCGTCTCCCTCCTGGCCTCCACAAAATCTCGTTCGAACATGAAATCGTGTCCATGAGGACATTCTTGGTCTGCACAAAAGCCAAACCTTCGCATATTATGACAAGTAGGGAGGACATATACCATTTTGACCTCGCGCCAGCAGTTCTCGATGTTGCATTCCACATCACTTGGCTTTGAACACTTTCGACGTGTGTACATACGGCCCATATGCTTCACTGGCTAGTCACAATACCTTGTTGAACTGACGAAGGGCGGACATGTAAAGGACCTGTCTACTAGCTCTCCGCAGTGGTGAAAGAGACGACATGCCTTATGTTTGAGATTATGCGGACATATCGATAACAGAGTTGTGCGATAATCATCGTTGAACGCCGCTAGATTAGGGTCGTCTTCTGGAGCGAGAAGTACGGGAGGTTAGTTAAAAGTAGCTTGGTCAACAATAGCTTCTTCGACGTCGGTAGGTTGGAGGGACACGGTAGCCACCTGATGCGGCGGCTATTCGACCGCCTTACCAGACGCGTTCCGGCTACACTCCTGATCGATAATGCGAGTGTATGACGCCACAAGCTCCGGTATATCTCTTGTCTAAGGAGATGGTCATGGCCAATCTTGCTGATCGAATTGGCCGACGGGTGTCCCGCCGATTCGTCATCGGATTAAAGAATTCTCGGAGGTAGAGATTGTAGACTTTGATGAAAGGTCGCCAGTTTGCGAGGGCCGGACCTGTAGCCACATCCTTGACATCTTTCAAATCCAGGAAGACCGGCCACAGTGCTGACAGGTGGATCTTTCTCCCTGTCCTCGCTGCCAGAATACGCCGAAGTCAGTATCTGCTTTTTGTCCTCAACTCTGAGGTCGCGCCCACATCTTTCCACCGGTGGTGTCCTTATAACACATGATTACACATCTTAAATGACCCTCAGTGGTTTGATCTTAGCGGACGATATGCAATACCGGAGTCGACTCTTGCCAGCAACCTCTTCACCTTCTTCAGGAACCAAATGCCGTGGTGCTTCTCGAAGGCCAAAGTTGTCATTTTCATCTCAATTCCCAAATACTTATACGGCTCTGCGATAACCTTCCCAACCTTTGTGGCCCTCTTGAAGAGAGACAAGGGTGACGACGATCAATCATCTTGTTGACCCGGAAAGTGTTCTGGGAGGTGTCAGGTCCACACCATGTCGGCATGAGTCTTGACACGTCGTCTTTCCCACCCATTTCTCTAGGTTGACCTGGTACTTGAACATCCGCAGCTACTGCATCGCACTCTAGGACATTCTGCTCATGCTGCCCCGAGGTGTCGGCAGCCTTGAAGTGATTCTGCTGACGCCAAATCCACAACTTCGCCGACTCTTTGGAGATATCGTTGATCATATTATGAATCTTACGATACAAGGCTTTTCCGCACACGAACGGGGATAACATTCTCGAGTTTGGTGTAGTCATCTGGTCGGCACACCCGCAGGTACGTCCAAGACAATTCTTGTCTTGCAATTTGGTATTCCTGTCCTTGGTAGTTGTCCCTCGACAGGGCTGAGACAATGGAAGCGCATATTTCAGGCCCACAAGGTCCGAGTCGATCCGTGGACAACTTTTGATCAAGTTGGTCATATCCGCCGAGTATAGCTCAGCTTCAGAGTGGCCTTCTTTGGTTGTGCCGGCCGAATGCCAGAAGCCGGGATGCGGGAGAGCATCCTTAACTGGATCGGTGACCTAACCATGCGTTAGACTGTTCTTGAAGTCGTGGAGCAACGAGTGAGAGGAAAGCCCGTGGCTTGGGTCGTCTTGTGAGGACCAGTCCTACCCAAGTCCCGGTACCAGGGTGTGCCCAAAGCCTCTGATCAGGCAATGTTCGTCGTATAGTCCATTCCAGGTCCGAAATGAATTTGCGGACTCTCCTGTTTTCGACTGTATCCGGCCAGTGAACACCTGGGGGGGAAGGTATTTGAAACTATCCCCAACGGGAGCATACAGCGCTGTCTGATGAACAACCAGCCTCCAAACGCATCGGGACTGCGTCGTAATATTGGAAGGAGATATCGGAAAATTAGGCAAACGCCCATGAGGAGGCTGTCCCGAACATCTTGTGGGGAGGCTTGCTGCACCGCAAGCCGACGGCAGACCAAGGCATGGTTTGTGGTGTCGGTAGGCATTGGGGGAGAACCGACGTCAAGACCCAAGGCTGTTGTGATACCTTTTACCACGCTCGCTGGACAACTTCACCATGCCACGCATGGCAAGCTGCGGCGTGATGAGGCACGCAGGTGAATGGCTGGACCACTGGATGGCGACTTGGGTCCCATACTACCGTGTAATAACATGGCCGGAGCAGTCAGCCGCAGGGACTTAGTATTTTGTCCTGCAGGCAGCACAATGCCATGCTCGTGTACACGAGGACAGGCACGCATAGTACCAAGCAGTACCTCGCACCTGCCAACAGAAGTTGGAGGGTTGAAGAGGGGTAAGAGGCAAAGCAATACGACCGAGGAAGGGTGGGAGACGAGGAGCAAGATGAGAGGAGGGACAGGGGGATACTTATACTTGTGGGAGAAGCTTGTTGGGCAGCAATCGTGAGTCATTCCGTTGGATGTCTGGTAAATTTCATGGTTCAGTACACGACATCCATTACCTGAGGCTGATTCAGCCAACCAAGACAACGTTGTGATGGACCCGAGCTTCGCACAGAAGGATTCGTCATAGAACTTCACATGTAATGTGTGCAGGTGATTCCAGCTGTCATATTGAAATTGCCTCAGGGGACGACTGATTCTTATCCATGTTTTTGTAACAAGGTGGTGCCGTATTCACAACACGGACACTCACCATCAGCGACCTCCTGTGCATGGCATTTCCAACATCGCAAAGCATATCCAACACACACAGTAGATGTTCAGCACGGAGCTGGTCACTCCTCTGTCATACCACGTTCCTTCGTTCGACTTGGTAGACCGACAATTTCAGCGTCTTCACTTTTGACGCATGCCGAGTCATGACCTTCCAGAGTGGCACCGTCACTTTCAGACATTCCCGCAGGTGCAGGCACTTTCTTCTTGACAGGGCTCACGACTTCAGCCTTAACCTGCTCAATAGACTCATGATTCAGCTTGTTGAAGAACATTGCCTCCACGATATTGCGACCCTCGGTCTCCGTTTCGCTCTCTTCACCCTCTTTCTTCGGTGGCTGCTCTTCCGAACCATCGCCAGCAACCTGTTCATCAAGTTTGAGTTTCGTCAGACCCATTGCATGTATCTGCTCCTCCACGGTGCCGCGGGACACTAATCTGATGACCTCAACTTCTTTCAGCTGTCCGATTCTGTGTGCTCGATTTTCGGCCTGGATGTCATCCTGTGGGTTGAAGCCGCTGTCAAAAACAATCACTTTGTTGGCTTTTGCAAGATTGATACCGGCTCCACCTGCCTTGGTGCTGAGCATGAAGACCGGTGTGTGATTGTCGTCTGCAGAAAATTCGTCGATCAAATCCTGTCTTTCAGATACTCTGGTCGTCCCGTCCAGCCTGAAATAGTCGATCGCTTCGCGTTCCAGCACCAGCTCCAGAATATCAAGAACCATGACGAATTGGCTGAAGATTAGTGTTCTGTGACCTTCTGACATGAATTTGCGAAGTAGTTCGACCATCTTCTGAACCTTGCCACTGGCCATCCATTCGCCGTTGTTCAGCACAAACCGCTCGAGAGCTCGATGCTCATCACATAGGGTGTGTATTTCCATGTCAGAGTAAGCTTTGAGCTCGGTGACAATGAGATCGGGGTTAGACTCCCTAAATTGATCGGCCTTTAAGCATTGCTTTGCGATCACTGGCAGAATCTTGTCCGGGTACACACGACGGGAGAGAAGTGGATGTATGGCAGCCAGCCTCAACTTCATCAGGATATTGGTCGATTCGTTTGTGACGTTCTCTCCTTTCTCTTTCTGTTCCCGGATGCTGTATGCCTTTTCGAGCCACATCTGATAGATCTCGGATTGTTCTGGCGTCATATCACAAAGCTCGACTCGTCGCTCTTTCTTGGGGAGATCTTTCAAGACCTGATATTTTTTGCGCCGCAGGATGAATGGCGTGAGCATACTCCTTGCCCTTTTAATCCTCTGTTCCGACAACAAGGCCTCGTGGTTGCCGTCCATAGCCTTGACGCTGTGTGAGAAGATGCTTGTCAGCTCTTCAGCCTTTTCTTTGAACAGATTGGGCATCAGGAAGCCTAGCAAGCTTATCAACTCTTTCAAATTGTTTTGAAGGGGTGTTCCAGTGAGCAACAAGCGGAAGTTCGACCGAATCTTCACCAATTTGCTCGCAACTTGCGAGTCAGCGTTCTTCAGCATATGACCTTCATCGTAGACGGTACAATCGAATCCAAAAGTCTTCAACCAGGGAAAGTCTTCTTTACCCTTGGCAAGAGTGTATGTGGTGACAATAACATTGACATCATCGCGGGAATCCTCGAGATACTCCCTCAATTCAACACGCTCGGAAGGATTTGTCGAATAATATGGTTGGACATTCAATGCTGGACAAAAGCGCTTGAATTCTTTCAGCCAATTCTCGAGAGTGGCTGCAGGTACGACAATAAGATGCGGCCCAGTTCGACCTTGCTCAAAGAGATGTGCAACAAAGGCAATAACCTGGCAGGTTTTTCCCAAGCCCATGTCGTCGGCAAGGATACAACTCAATTCCTTCTGGTACAACAGATTCAGCCAGTTGATGCCAACAATCTGATAATCCTTCATTTGTATGTCGCTGGACATGATCGATGGCTGGGTTATAAAATTCTTTGGGTTCTTTTTCTTGACGACGTCGTGATCGTCGTCACTCACGGGCGTTCCAATGCCGGAATCGTGGCTGGAGCGCAGTGTGTCCCGTAAAGATACCATGTCCATTTCTCCACTTTGCGAGCCGTATATATTGACACCCCAAGCTTCCATCTCATCCGCCAAAGGCTTAGCCAGACTTTGACATTTCTTGACCAGGTAATCCACGGCTTCGTAGCTCGTAAGCATCGTTTCGACCTTGTCAACGATCCTCTCACCAATAGCATTGACCTTTCTGCGACCTTTGGTCGGCTTCAGCTTGGGATCCTGTATCTTTCTAACATCGTCGAGGGACTTGAAAGGCCGTTTCGTGACAAGATGTTCAGCCATTTCCCGAGATATCGATGCGGTATCAGTCAAGTCAGCGGCAGTGCAGGTATTGAAAAGCTCGAGTAAGCGAGAATTGAAAGTCGTTTCAGCTTCGTAGTCTGAGCGCGCGGCAGAATGTGCTGCATCAGACTCATCAGAGTCGACGACTGTGACAGGCTTGGCCTTGGGTTTCGCGATCTCTCCTTCTCCTGTTTGAGGAGAAGAATGCCTCCGTCCTCGTACAAGAGTCCTCTTCTTTTGCGGCGGCGGTGTGTCAAAAACGTCAATAGCCTTTGTTTTCTTGACATTCTGGGTCGAGCCCCATTTTTCCATGATGGTTTTCTTGGGTACTTTAGGCTGCTGTGTTACTGGCTTTGCTGTGGACTTTCGGGCTGCGGGCGTAGGCATCAGCTCATCTTCGGAGCCGGTCAGATCAATAGCACTCTTCTTCCCAGCCTCATGTCGCGTCTCGCTCATCTGCAGGAGCTCGCTAATAGCATCATCGTAGTGCCCCTTTTTGGAGAGCAAGACCTCATAGCACTCACGTACTGATAGCATACTAACCATCGACATCATACGCTTGACCTTTTGCCTCATATTGAAGTCACTGATATCATCCAGCTCCATTTCCGGTTGTTTCTTGGGCGACACAATCGGTAACGCACGAGCGGGCGCGGTCTGGCGTTGTCTTTTCGAGGCGTTGCCGTAAGCATTGGCGTTTACATCTGCGGAACGCTTGATACCACTAGATCCAACAGATGATGTTGAGCTTGGAGAGGCACGAAACATCGACTGCGCGATGACTTCGGCAAAGTTTTTCGACCCGTTATTGTTGTGTCCTTCAGGCGATTCTGGTACCTTCTCCGCCGCTGGTTGGACCTTCCGCACAAACGTAGATGTTTTAATGTCATTGCCTCGGCTTGGTCTGTCACTGTCTGAAGAGCTTCCTCCGTATACCGGACCCTCGTCGTCACTATCAATCGTGATGGGTTGGGAACGAGCCTGGGACACAAGCTGGGGTCGTCTAAAGACTGTCCCAGCGGGTGCCATGGCACTAGCCAGTAAACCAGAACTCTTTCGGCCTGCATTCGGCGCCGTTGACGGCGACGAAGCAGCGACTTGAACCACGCCGCCCTTCAAGGGTGAAGAGGACATAGGGGCCGGGGACCGACGGATTAACTGCGTGGGCTGAGTTTGCTTTTGAGAAGGACGGTGAGCCGGCAGGGTGGCCATGCTCTCGAGGTCGGAGTCATCGTCAGTTATCTTGGGTCGGTGCAGGGAAAGAGTATCGACTGTCTCATAGGTGGGCTTGAAGTCGGGGTTAAAGAGCTCGTCGTCAGATTGTGACGAAGCATCTTCCGAGGACATTACGGGCGGCGGTGGGAGGGTAAGGGTTGGGTCGAGGCGTCCGGTGCTGCAAAAACAAAACAAGATATCATTGATATTGTACACGCATGCTGGAAGGAGTAACACTGCGACTCGGTCTGAGCACTGTTGTATCTCGAATACCCGCCCACGAGACTCCTTACACAAGCCTGAGGGAAAAGTGAAGCCCCCTCGGTCAAAGTGGCCTGCCCCAGCGACAAACTTTCCACGCGTAGCGCGTCATGAGTTTGTAAAAGCAGCAGCTGAGTGATGGCAGAACTAGCCTAGGTGGATGATGCCGCTTTTGAGGGTTAAATGCCCATTGATGCCCCTTTACACGAATCTGATTCGAATAATCATAATATGTCCCCATACTCGTCAACCATACAACAAGGGCGAAAACGCGTTTTTGGGTACAATATCTATCTGCATAGATTTCGTGGCGCAGGAAGAACATCGTGACATTCCGAAACAGATACGCGTCAAAGTTACGGCACTCTGTATACGATGCACAGGCTTCCGCCTCCTGAAGGTCCCTGTCCTTCTGCTCCGCCAGATACATAAACCTGTGTATCACCGACGAGTCCAGCAATGAGTCCTCCAACAGCGGCTCTTGCATGGCGCGTACTGTGAAGATCACTGTCAGTGTTCATAGTATGCCTCCAGCCCCTGATCTGACCTCGAGGATCAGCCTCAGCCTTTGCAAAAACTTGGACGACTTGGCCACCCTCCTTCTTGATCTGCTCCAATAGCTCAATGATGACACTGGCATCTATGGCATCTTTCATTGGCTTGGAAATCGCACCTAGCTGTCCTTGAGCTGCACTTTTAATGTCCGAAGCAAGAACAAAGATGTGACAGTCATCGAGTTCTGCTCCGCTACTACAACTGGCTTTTGCGCTCCAAGGATGTTCAGTCCTCAAGGCTTCCTCGACCTGGGCTTCTGCAATCTCGTCCAATGCTGCTGCAATGCCCACTGCACTAGCATACCGCGACTTGGCCATTGACTCATATGTGTCAGTAGTGATAGGATGCTTGCCCTGACCACGGATTGTCTCCAACTTCTCCGAGGTGAGCAGTGGACATTTGATAAGGACAAGCTGGACCTGCTCTTGACTGACTCCAAGTTCTTTGACCAGAGAAGTCACCGTTTGAGAGACTTCGCCAGCGTGCTCCACCGTCCCAACTTGATCGGGTGCAAGAGCTTTAGTGTGCCCTACGGTTGCTGAAAGTCCTGTTGCCTCGTGCGACCGTACAATGAAGGTGACATGCGGACATAGAACACCCTCCGTGCCGCCTGAAAAGATTGTCACTGCGTCGTTCGGTATTTTAGACTCCCAGACAACTGCTGCGAGAGTGCGCGAAAAGTCGTTGACACAACCATTGCCTTCCACCATTGTCAGTAGACCAAAGCTTTGCTCTCGTCATGTCAACACGCACCTTCTGTCTTCCCAATTACCGCAAGGATTTGCGAAGCATCATAGCCAGCTGCGCGCAGCTTTTCTAAGGGCGAAGTGTCTGCTGGCGAAGAAATAGGAAACTTCAAAATATCAACGGCAACCATAACTTGCTGAGTATGAAGTCTCAAGTCGCAGCGACAAGCAAAGAAGGATCATGTTGAACAGGGCCTCTTCTGCTCTTCGTAAACTACATTATGCAATCCTCAGACTCGAATACAGCCGCGGATGCCTACTGGTGGTTCTTATCTTATCCGGGCCGTCGCCGGTAGGAGCCCGCGGGCCTACGGACATCCTCGCCTTCGGCGGCGAGCCTGTATCCAGAAAAAGTGGCTACTGTCTGACGGGGAGTACATCGATGATACAAATTTGAAGCCCAGCAGCTTCACGACGGTGGGTGCCTTAGCAATAAGCTGGTAGGACTATACGTTGTAGCTGATGGTCTTCCTCCCGTTAAAGGCGAACGCTATGTCGTTGCATGCGAAGCACTCCAGGCTGGCAATAAAGAAGGATATCTATTCGGACGTGAAGAGGGACAGCGGTCAGACGATGCCACTTTTCCTGGCAACAGGGTCGCCGTTTAGCTGTGACATAAACTATTTGACCTCATAGATAGGCATGTCTGACCGTGCAGAGTACCGATCAGCGGCCTCAACCGGTGAAATGGACCTGCATATTGGGACGCTCCTCTTTATTCAACGCCTGGCTATCAAGGTGAGCAAACTTCGCACATACAGCCAGCAGGAGGCAACAAGTCATCAACCCTCCCCTTGACGCATAGTGCTGGTATTTGAGATACTTCTTGACTCAGGCAGGACCGATTTCGAGATACGGTTTAGCTTCTGGGAGGATGTCGACTTCAGAACCACTTGCGCAAGGCTTGAAATCAGCCAATGCGGGCCACAAAGCTCTAGAAATGGACATTTCCATCGAGACACTACACGGTCTCTACAACGCAGGGTCCGCCACTCCCACAGACGTCGTCCGCGAGGTATACTCACGGATCGCTTCGTACTTCGACAAAGCCGTATGGATCACCTTGATCCCGGAGGCTGAAGCTCTTCAGTGCGCAAAGGATCTCGAACAGCAGTATCCAAATGTCACAGATAGACCAGCTTTATACGGCATACCGTTCTCACTGAAGGACTCGGTCGACTTTGCCGGCATGCGCACAACAGTGGCCTGTGAAAGCTACGCATACACCGCAACATCAACCGCACCTGTTGCCCAGCATGTCCTTGACGCTGGCGGCATCCTCATCGGCAAGACGAATCTTGACCAGTTCGCAACGGGTCTGACTGGGACGCGGTCGCCCTACGGCATGCCACGCTGTGTGCACGACTCTGACTACGTGTCCGGTGGCAGCTCGTCTGGCTCGGTAGTCAGCGTTGCGGCAAACCTCGTGTCCTTCACCATCTGCACCGACACAGCAGGCAGTACACGCGTGCCAGCCTCTTTCAACGGCATGGTCGGTCTCAAGCCCACGCTTGGTACAATTTCAGCGGTTGGACTCATCCCCGCGGTCCAAACAGCGGATTGCGTCTGCATCATAGCGGCAACCATCGACTCGACACTCAAAGCCTGGGATGTGATGCGGGCGTACGACGAAGACGACGTCTACGCCCGCGACCCGGCGCAACTTTCTCTGCTCACATCGCAACCAGTTTTTCCGACAGGCACCTCAAACTCAAACATCACATATGGCCTTCCCCCACAGGATCTGGTCCACTCAGTTCTTTCACCTGAATACTCTAAGCTTTTCAGCGCATTCCTGGCAAAATTCCAGCAAGACAGCTCCTTCTACCGCTCCACAGACTTCGACTACGCACCATTCGCCTCCGCCAACGCAATGCTGTACGGCAGCTCAATCGTGTCGCAACGCATCGTTGCATTCAAGCCGTACCTTGACACACACGGCTACGACCAGCTCCATCCAGTCATCCGCGATATCTTCAAGGCAAGCTCCGACTTCAGTGCCGTTCGGGCGTATCAAGACATCTTCGCGCTTGCAAAGGATCGACGTCTGGCCGCGAAGCAGTTCCGATCCAACCAGCACGACGGCATCGACGTGCTAATAGTACCTTCCACCACGATGCATCCCACCGTGTCGGAGATCCTGGCCGACCCGATCAACTTGAACAAGCATTTGGGCGAGTTCACACACTTTGTCAACCTACTGGATCTGTGCGCTGTCGCTGTACCCCTGAGCGCGACGTGGACTAGTAAGAACGGGAAGAAGATGCCCTTCTCGGTGACTTTGATCTCCACGCCCGGACGAGATCGGGACTTGTTAGAGTTGGGACGGAAGATAATGGCCATGACCTACGATTAATGCTTAAGAAATTGCATACTCACACCTGTCGGTAGCCTTGCTGTCTCCTTGATCGAGCCCACGTGACCTCGACGTCCGAGTCTATGAGATGTCCCCGCCAAGACTGAATATCAGATCTCTGGGATCTCAGCAAGCTCGCTTGAAGCCTTGAACACATCCTCAAACCAGATCGCCACCACCAGACGCGTCTCTACATCAGTACTGCATACCGTCGAGATCATATTACATTTCCACTATATAGAATCCAGCACAATTGCCGAACAACAAAATGGCCACGCGACGCAACGTCCCAGAAAAGACCATCTCCGAAGCACAAGGCGGTTCCTCATCTTCATCACAATTATCAGATACATCGCCCGCTGTTCCTGCGTGAGTTCATACCCAAACCTTTCTCTCTCTTTCTCTCTTACACTCTCTCATCACATTCCCATCTCCCTCTCTGGCACAAGTCCATGGCAGACGGCTAAAACGAAATCAGTCACGTCATATACAAACTCCTAGGCTTCACATTCGCCATGATCGTCCTACCAATTGGTTCATATTTCATGACTGTCAACCTAGTTTTTCGAGGCAGTTCCACATGGGCCGGGGCATTCGCAGCAATCATGGCCAATGTTGTATTGATCGGCTACATCATCGTCGCAATGAAAGAAGATCAGAGCGAGAGACTCGAAGCCGAGCAGCAGTCCAAAAAGGCTCAGTAACACGCAGCAGTCAATCAGGGCATTCTATTGCACGTGTTACTCGCCATGCAGAGCAGAGATCAATGCTGGGAGTTGATTACTTTCCCGTACCATGTTCTCATTCAGACTATGGAAAAAATGTGTATGTGACCTGCACAGCTTTAGTCTAAAAAAGTCTGTCGAAAGCAGGCACAAAATCGAGGCTCTTTGGGCTCGACAACTTCTCCGATGCCTTGGGGTTCGTTCCGCTTTGAGACACGGTCCGCCGATGCTGTTTACTCATAAGCACATCAGCCTCGATCCAGCCCGACAACATCCATGCGCATTACTTCAAACATTATTCATAAGGAAAGGCGCCGCTCTCCAGCGCATATTCTCTGATGCAGTTCCAATTACCATGCAGTCGGGACAATGTTTCAGGGTCCAAAAGATGTCTCCCAAGAACGCCGAGAATGAGTGTGCCAATGCAAATGCTACCGATGCATTTATTAGTTTTCACGTCGACTGAATCGGCGTTTGATCCAGCTCTTCTTCTTTTCACTTGGCGAAGTAGGCGAGGTTGCGGCATTCCAAGTGTTTTCCTCGTCTGGAGAGCTATCGAGCTTGATGGGTTGACGAGGATTGTTGGGAACATATTTGTGGACCGGCGCAGCAGGAGCCTCCTGAGCGTAGGCGCCCTCATGTGCGTTGTATTGTGGGTAGGGCTTCATCGGGCCATGTTGACCCATTCTAGACTCATTGGCATATGGGTTCTCGTGGCTAAACTCGTCTGGTTGCTTTCGAAGCTGATGCAACTGGTCGAAAGAGCTGTTCTGAGAGCTTGGGTTGGTCGACTTTCCATACTCATCGGAACCGGAAGTAGCAGCATCATAGGACTGTTGGTAAGAGTGCGCGGAGATGGGACTTTCGCCATTGGGGTGGCCGTTTTGCATACCATTGTGGTAACCGTTGGGAGGGCCGTTGGGAGGACCATAGTGTGGGCTCGAGGGTTGTCGCATATTCCGACCGTACATCTGAGAAGACCCAGGTGTTTCCTCGACCGTATTCTGGGGATGACCGTAGGACGAGTTTCGGTAGTAGCCGCCGCCTGGAGAAGGACGTGGTCGCTGTGGAGAATAGCCACTGTCTGCGCAAAGTTAGTTAAGCCTCTATAGAATATTGGGAGCTGCTCACTTGAGATGTAGCTTGCTCGGCGATTGTCAGTCGTCATACCGGCCGAGGAATCTAGTTCCTGTCAGTACTTCATTTCTAATCTTCGTTTCATCAAACGTACATGGTCTGTTGTTGAAGGAAGAGCGACGGAAGCTGGTGCCTTCTGCAGCAGCATGGAAAGCACGAATTGTGTCGAGAGGACGCTCGAAGCGGTATCGTGTCGGGTTTGATCGATCAGGCTCAGCTGTGGCTGCGATTAGTATGAGATCAACGTTCCCGATGCTGCTTCTTACCAATGACATTGCCTTCACTGTCCTTGTGTGCCATTGCGCGTATATCCTCGGCCGTGGTCTCTTCCTGAGCTTGTTCGACTGCATGATCCGGTCAATACTTCTCCAGCAGAGGTCATTCATTGCACCACTAACCTGGAGTAGCCTCATTCAAAGCTTTCGAAGGATCCGCCTTTGTGTGCAGTCTCTTCTTGTCTTTATGACTTTCGGACAACTCACTCTTGTTCGCGGAGAAGCTGCTTCGATGGGATCGCACGGAATTATGGCTCATGGCGGTGTGAGCTCGTGGCCGGGTCTCATTCCCCATAGCGGTGGTTGGAGGCGACAGGGTAGTCATGGTGTCGGCGATAACGGTGGTTATCGAGTCGGTTGGTGGTGCTTAAGATAGTGTCTTCGGATATGCAGCCGCTAGGCAACGGTAATTTCCAGCGTATCGATAACGAACGTGAATTTGGATTATATCAAGACAGCGAGCTTGATAGAGGACGTGTCTGAGGAGGATTAAGACTGAATGCGAAGTGACCCTCGGGTGAGAAGTCGAGACAGCTGAAGTGATGTCGTGTAATAGAGAGGCTTTGCACAAAACCTGAGAGCTGGCACAGTGGTTGTCCGGACGTGGCGGGGCGCGAGTGACAGGGATATATGTCGGTGGTGAGGATGTGTTTCAGGACTGATGGTCCAGCGACGGCTGACAGGGGACGATGCCAGGTGTGATACGTGACAGGCTGAGGCTTTTTCTGTGATAGCGACTGACTTGGTGCCTCTTTGTATATGGACAAAACCTTGATGCAAGCGATGCAAGAAATCTGCGCAGATCGAGAGGTAATGGAGGATGACGATCCGGGACAGAGAAACAGGAAGCGCGACCGATCAGCCCGTAGGAATTGAATTTCAACGAGTGGTAGGATGCCCGAAAATCAGCTGCTTGAGGCCGGACTTGGGGGTTCAGTATACTAAAGGTATTCAAAGAATCAAGTATATGGAGTTTAGCAGAAAGAGGAGTAGTAGAATGGAGGTTTCAATGTGAATGCGGAATATACAGCTGCCCAGGGATGCATGGCACTGGCTAATAGCGACTGGTTACTGGTGGCCATGACGGAGCGATGGGATGATTCAAAGTGTATGCATTAAAAGACTGTCGCTCGCGGCCCCAACGCAACGAAAACCGCCGACACGCTAGGCACTTCCAGGCATGGCGTGGCACTCTATCTGGGATCCTCCCAGCCTGCGCCTCTTGACCCATGAACAGTGAACCCCTCCAGCACCCTGGTGCACCCTCTTTTTTCCGTTTACACAATTTTTACATTTTTTCCCAAGACACCGTTGCAACCTGGTTCGGATTTTTGACCTTAGTGGACTGGAAAGCTTCCCATGAGCTCTACCGCTGCTCCATGATTGGCGCCATGGCACCCTTCGGCACCTGAATGGATCTGCTGGCCCCTGGCTAGACAGGATGTCAAAAACAGTTTGCGTCCACTTCGTCGTCAATCTCATCCGCTAAGAGTGACACACTAGGTGATCCGTGGACCAGGGTATCCAAAATGTCCGCCAGGTTTTCTTGTTCTGTGCACCTCGAACGACCTCTGATATCTCCCAGACGATTGCCAGACCGATCCGCACATGTGCGACACCCAGCCAGTTGCCAGAGTTGACCGGCTGAAACAGATCTTCTCAGGCCCGATTATCTGCCACCTGACGGATCCTACGAAAAGAACAAGTTAGTCCTTTGTTCGCCTTCCTACACTGCTTCAAGCCCGTCCGACGCGCGTCCTGGAAAGCTCAGAGCTTCGTCGGCTATTCCATTACAACCCATTTGTGCACGCAATAATGCTTCTACTCCAGATAGCAATTGGCCCACTCATCCTTCAACGAGTACTTTCTGACGTTTCTCCACGCAAACGCATCCATTCAGCTTTGCTGTTGAGCTCGGGATCCTAGCTTATCATGCCGGCGGTCCCGCTGCACCACGCATCATCTGCATCATGATTTTGAGACATTCTGTATCCTCTGTGGCCTCCGTTGCTTATCCGTTCAACCTTAACCTAGCTGGACAAAGCTCCTCCCGAGCACATCTTTTAGTAAGCTGTCTGCTTCTACAGCCATGCAGTACCTTTCCCATGAAGCTATAACCGAAAAAAAAGCAGTGGAAAGCCTGATTCTGGGATAAAATGCTAATCTCCATATTCTTCCCATGACTGACGAAGCTGTCTAGAGATGAGCCAATGGGCAAATATCGTGGGGGATGTTCTGACCACCATCTTCTCGTTACGAGCGATTCAACAGCACACTCCGGGACTCCTCAAATGCACAAGGGTGTCTCCGTCAATGGTCTCAAGGACTATCTCAAAGTCAAAATCCACTTCCCGCATGTTGGAACTTGGATTCAAGGAATACGAAGCGAAAAGAGGAAGGAAGTATTCGAACATGCCACTGCCACGGCCCACTAGCCACATTTCTTCCACTGCTCCAGTTCCAAAACCGAGCAGACCCTAAGCGAGCACAAGCCATGAGGCATGGCGCCACTCACGGCTCGCACATCCTTGAACCTCTACTAACGTAGAGCTCCATAACCCTTATCTTATCGTCCTTGACGTGCAGTTCCACCGAGGTGGAGGTGGCTCATGCGTACGCATTGTGCCGGACCACGATGTCTCAACGCTTTCGGAGCTTCTCAGAACTGCTCCAGTATATCACGATATATTTAACTGCTGGTACGTCCCCAATTACGAATACCTCATACTCGTACGCAACGCTCGGGTTTTCTGAATGTGGCAACACGTGTTGTCTCTGGAGTATCGAGTCTTTTGCTGAACCATACTGTCAGCGTGCACGAATAAGTTGTATCCACATTGGTTATGCTCTAGGGAAAACTTTTCCAGCGTTAAGATGCCCAGGTCTCTCGCTAAGCTAGGCTGAAGCCCGATTCCACTTTTGTTTGCCGCCTTGCGCCTGTGCTATTTGAAGGGACAACATCATAAAAAGACATGGCTGGTATCTTTCCAAGCAAGACCCTGACAAGAAGACTACCTGGAATGCCCACAGCCGTTGTCGTGAATTCACAGATAAACATTTGACAGAAACGTCGAGTTCCTCAGCAAACACTTGTTTTCACTAAGATAACAGCCATGGGGTTCCGGCGGTCGACATCGTGGCTGACCGCTGTCTGTGTTCTTATATGACTCCTTGCAGACCGCTTAGGGTTTGCTTGGTGCTGGACCTCGAAGGTAGGAGAATGTGAAGCACATGAGCGCTGGTCTATCGAAGGCGTCTGTCTGGTGTTTTCACCGCAAGTCTTGCCCATTGCTGTCAGTCTGGCTATATTCACCTCGGAATTATAACCAGCGAGTCCAGAATCACTGTCGACTTTTTCCGGATGAGATCGAGGCCGCCTTTGCAATGCGCGAGCTTTGCGCGAGCTGCCACACCGCAGAATACAGGCCATTGCGCGTCCCCAAAAACTTATACCCCAGATTCTGACCGAGGCAAACCGTCGCGGAGCTCAAGGACTGCTGCTAAGTACGACTACAAACCCTACCCACGCAGTGGGCTTTGGTGACGATGCTCGGCGAATGCTCCAGTACTTGTGATCTTCTCGGCCACACTGGATAGGATCTGACCACCTCACGCACGTGGCCGTGAGTCTTGTCATACCGAAGCGAGGCCGGCTTCGGAAGGTGTCAGGTGGTGAGGTAAGACAATGCACCTTGCCCATCGAAAATGAGGGAAAGTAAACTTATGCTTGATCGAACGTACTCTTGCCACCGCATGGGAGTCGCAGAAGCGTCCAAGAGATCCTGTGTCTGGGGAGTTGTGCGCCCGACATGCTCAAGATCGAGCAAGGCACCAAAAGCTCCCAGTCTACCAAGGCTTGATACCCAACACTGGGAAGACGATATTCTGAACTGGAAAGGGGACGAAATCATGTCACAGTAAGACTCAATGTATCCCCTCGACGTTAAGTCCCTGTGCTGGCCACTTACATCCTTCCAAGGGTCCGCCACTGAAGCTGAGACTGATCTGCTTGCAATTGGGAAACGTTTGCTACTTCAGCATGGCTTTTGTCTGCATACTAAGCTATACGTCTAATCATTCGACCACCTCCAGCCAGCTTCATGTTGTCGTTCGTCGTCAATTGAGGAGCTAATTATGTCGGCCAACGCACGCTCGCACGTGAAACTTGCTTTCATACGCTTTTGGGCGTTTTGTCATAACCAGTCCAGCGAAAGAATCCGTCTCCAAGGATCCAATCAGGACTGTCGGTACTTTCATCCGCCAGCTCTTCGTGGGTGCAACGCAGATTTCCTTGTCCATCAGCTGCATGTCCCGAGCCGTGGCACCAGAGCAAGTTAGTCTACAACTTATTTGGGGTACTGGCGGTGTTCCATTGGTAGCCGGCAGCGTCGCTGAATTTGTAGCCGTAAGAGGCGGTGAAGTCGTCAAGGACGGCAGGACCACGTGAACCTGCACGAAAGAGTTAGCTGACTGCAGAGCGACAACTCAATAAACGATTATAACTCACCGTATGGATACTCCATGGGCACAATCTCCTTCTTGTCGTCGAGATAGTGGAGAAGTGGGGTGAAGATTCTCCATGAGGCATCCAACTCATCGTCACGGACAAAGTTCGAGTGATCGCCCTTCATGGCGTCGAGGATCAAACTCTCGTAGGCCTCAGGGATTTTGAGGTCGGAGAAGCGGCGCCTGTACGTCAAGTCGAGCTCGGTGACAACAGTCTGCATCGACAGACCAGGCAGCTTGGAGTTCATCTTGAGGTAGACTGACTCGTTGGGCTGGATTCGGATAACAAGTTCGTTTCGTGGAATGTCCTTGAAGATGCCGGATGTTACGTCCTTGAACTGGATGCGGATTTCGGTCTTTTGCTCATTGAGCGCCTTGCCTGCCTTCATGATGAAGGGTACACCATCCCACCTCTCGTTCTTGATGAAGGCGACCATGGCGCAGAATGTCGGACATCTTGAATCCTTGGGGACTGTATCGTCGTCCTTGTATGCTGGCTTGGTGCCGTCCAGAGACTTGCCGTATTGTCCAATGATGACGTTCTTGGGTTCGATGTGAGGCATTCCGCGGAGAACTCTGACCTTCTCGTCACGGATATCTTCGGCGGAGAAAGAGATAGGTCGCTCCATGGCAAGCAGCGTCAGAACCTGCAACAGATGGTTCTGCATCACATCACGGATGATACCAAACTCGTCGAAATAGCCACCTCTGCCTTCAGTACCAAAGGGCTCCTTGAAGGTGATCTGAACGCTGTCGATGTGGTTGCGATTCCAGGTCGCACCGAGAAATTCGTTACCGAATCTGAGGATGAGCAAGTTCTTGACCATTTCCTTTCCGAGGTAGTGGTCAATACGGAAGATCTCTTCTTCCTTCCAGTTCGGCTCGAGGCTGTAAAGCACGTCAGTAACTCTCAGTAGCCCAGCAGTGACTAGATCTTACGCTTTTTGCAGTTGCCGTGAGCTGCCCAGATCTTTGCCGAAGGGCTTCTCAATGATGATTCTGGCAATGCCTTCTTTGGGGTAGCAGTTCTTCTTTAGGTGTTGCGAAACGGTGGTGAAGACGCTGGGAGGCAGGGCCATGTAGAAGACTCTGTTGTTCTCCTTCCGTCCTTCCTCAATCTCATTGATGTGCTTGTCGAGCTGCTGGAAGGGCTCATCTTGATCGTACTGACCAGCAATGTAAGAGCAGATTGAAGTGAACTGCTCCAGCTGCTCCTCCACCTCTTTTGTTGGGGTTTTTATGTAGGACTTGACTCTTTTGAGGTATTCGGTGTGGTCCATCTTAGTTCGAGCATATCCGACGATCTTGATATCTTTGGGCAGGAATTTGTTCCGGAACTGTCAATCCGTCAGCAATGCGGTCTCCGGTTGATGCGCGTCCGCATGATGACGATGCGCACTCACCAGGCCAAAGAGCGCAGGGAAGGTCTTCTTCTTCGCCAAATCACCCGAAGCTCCTAGCACGACAATAACCGTGTTCTCCTTGAGCTCGACGGTGCTGTAACACACTCCCAGTCAGCGGTCAATTCCATCTCAAAACCATTGGGAAACGGTGGATCCTCGCGCGGGGGCCGAAGAACTCACCCTGCATTCTCAGGCTCTTCAGCACGAAGGACTGTGTCGGCCATGGTGATCGATGTGAGAGATTCCCGGTAGGTGTTGAGGGGCGTCTGACGAGGTGTTGGTCCTGACGAGGTCGAGGGAGGACAAGGTAATGACAAAGCTGGAAAAACAATAGTGGTGAACTGCGGGCGGGATACTGGTTTGATGATGGCCGCGGAAACTGAATAATGGTAATGGTGGGGCAGGAAATAATAATAATTAGGTGGAAAAGGACTTTGCGGCTTTTGCGGCGGTGATCGATTGAAGAGCTTCTTCCACTGACGAAGTTCTGATGATTTCAGTACTGACGAGAGCTGAAAACCGAGTTGCTTCTGACCTTTGCAACAACGTGACGTCAATCGAGTTTCACCAATCTACAGGTCGTGTCGTGCGATGCGACAATGTCCCCGGATAAGAGAGAAGAAGCAGGAGGAAAGAGGGCGGCTTTATCAAGTCTATATCCCACACCGTGTTTTCTGCAGGTCTAATCTGTAATTGTCGTCACTAATCAGTAAGCATTGAGATGCTGAGGCCCGGCTTGGATTTCCTTCGGCCTATAGAGTGTCGCATATGCCACTGCTAGCCTCCCCTCTCCTCAGCGGAATGATCGGCTATGCTCGAGGGTCCGTCGATGGAGCCTTGCTTTGCTTGACTCGTCCGCGGACTGCTTCGTCACTTGTTCCGGGTTATGTAATCAATCCGATTCTGCAAATGCGCCCTGAATTCCTGGAATGGGACAACGGGTCAAGGATCACGAGGGTTTGTGTTTGTGTACCATACCTCACGAGCAGCGATATGACTTTGCCCAAGGTTTCATGCAAGAATGAGATTCTCATTGTGGCTTTGGGGACTCGAGGACCACCAGCTTTATTAGGCTAAACAAACAGCACCAGCCGGACTTGCATTACCGAACAAAATGCTGGGAGCCAAAGACCGTGTTGCGCACACTGTTTGGTACGGCGTGAGAAGACCTCACTCGGACCAACCCTTGTAGACCAGTTGGACGGCCTCCTGTGACGGGAACCTGGCCTGGTGAGACTCGAATGCTGCATGGGTTGAACATTATGAAATTCTGACGCAAATCAAACACTCCGTGTCTGGTCACATGACCTTCATCAAATCTTGGCATTCTAGTCCAGCTTTGTCTTAGTGCACTTTCTCTCCAATTTTGAGACTGCGCCTGCCCAGATTGAATTTCGTGTGGTCGACGACAATTGAACAAGACATCTCACCAACCTCGCTGTCCGACCAGAATTTCTTTTCCCTCGACATTTCCGGGATTCTGTCAAGATGTCTTCCAGCAGCAGCAACCACAGATGTGAGCATACCCCTCTCGATACCAACAGGGGGTCGAAGCATGGCAAAGATCGAAACTGACTTGTTCCTTCTCGCAGTATACGTCAAGGGCAAGCACCTGTCCTATCAACGAGGAAAGCGCAACACAAACCCAAACACCTCTCTGCTCAAGATCGAGGGTGTTGATGACACCAACGCCGCAAAGTACGTCTGCCCACCTGTTTCGCCGCAAATCCCAGAAAGAGGAGGTCTATTTTGAACGACTTTGATGTAGAAGTGGAATCGAAGTGATGCGGCCGAGCGGGAAACATTTTACCTTCTTACGAACATCGTAGACTAACTTTCTTCCTCGTACAGATTCTACCTAGGAAAGCGCGTCGCATTCGTCTACCGAGCCTCGAAAGAACGACAAGGCAGCAAGATCCGAGTCATCTGGGGCAAGGTCACCCGCCCTCACGGCAACAGCGGTGTCGTCCGAGCAAAATTCAACCACAACCTGCCACCCAAGAGCTTCGGTGCCAGCGTCAGAGTCATGCTTTACCCCAGTTCGATATGATTTGTTTTTTTCGAGCGGTGCAAGATGTGATGTGGGAAAGGATGGATGGTGCCAACGAATCGACTCCGTCAAGCGATCACGGTCGCACTTGAGGGTGATCGTGGTTACGATCATCCCAAACGCTCTTCGATTCCAAGGTGGAAAAGGAGCGATGGGTCGGATATCAAAAGACAATTGTTGCGTGGCATGGGATGGTCAAGTCAATTCCCCATGTGGCATTGAGCGCACACGGTTTCTATGTGCATGAATTCAATCAGAAACTTTTCAACCGAGCAAACTGAAACTTCCAAGTTCGTGGACAATTTTGATACGAACTCTGATCCTGTGGCTTGTGAAGGCTTGGAATCGAACTACATTGCCGCCAAATGCCCCCAAGGACTGCAGGCGAAAACTTGTGCTAACCGGCTATGCATCAAGAAGCCTCCAACAAATCTGAGCTATCCCGTCGTGAAACTAATCTACATATACAAGTACATCAAAGCAACTTTTTCAGTCGCCTCGCCATTACCGCTGCGACCACGGAACACAATGCCCCAATGAACATGCAGATCGCGATCGCGTTTGGCGCATTTTTCTTGAGGTTCAGCCAGCGATGATGGTCTGGATCCTCATCCGCCACATGATCATTCCCGCCAGGCTCCAAGAGGGAAAAGACGATCCAGCTAACAAATGTGCCCACGAACTGCGGTAAAGTCGTATAGACGTTCAACACACCAAGGTAAATGCCCGCCAGCTCGCCCGTAGACGAATGAGCATTAGATTCATCCGGATGATTGATTCGCAGCACGCCGGTGTGCCCTTCCTCCATTTCTATATCGTCGTCTTCGTCTTCATCAGCAGTGCCCCGAACAGCCGTGTATCCAGGGACATTCGACCCATGCACATTCGCCCGCGGACCTTCAGTGTTCTTGTTGATTTCGATGCCCAGCAATCCAAAAGGAGCCCAGCACGATACCGCCCATGGCACACCGCACAAAGCAACGAGAGCGGTAGCAGCGGCAAGACTGCGGACGAAGGGCGCGTAGATCGTGATCACCGCGAAAAGCAAATTCGAGTACATCCACGCAGATGTCAAGTCCGGCTGCAACTTGTGCGCTTTGACCAAAATCGTTTGCGCGGCTTTAGCCAACGAAGCGGGCGGTCGAGGCGTGAACTTCTCCTGTGGCGCTTCCGGGGAACGAATGATGTACGGCAGCAGGACTGACGACCCGAAGGTGATGAGTGAGAAGATGACCAATGCCATACTGCCTAGCCTGCCGATGTTGCCTAGGGCGTCGTGCTCGTCTTTCGACCCAGCCTCCGGGGCAGGATGTTCGTAGCGATAGTAGATCTCGCCGACGAATGTGCTAGAGTAGAAGAGGAAGGGGAACCATCCGACCCAGTTCCAGAACTGTACCCAACAGATGCACTGTATCCGCGGCGGCAAGTTCAGCGTTCTATGCCACAGATTCGCCAGAACATCCTTGATCGAAGCCCTGTCCTCGTCGCCTGCCAGTCTGACTCGTTCGGAGACTGCCCAGGACGTGACGCCCGTCGTGATCCACAGAGCCAGCGCCGAAATCACAGTCATCTTCTTGAATTGGGTGTTTCCGCCCAGCCACCCCGGGAATATCTTAACCAAGTCGAACGTGCCGATGAAGTAGCCCAGCAGATGACCTGCCGCGGTGAGCCGCGACGCCCATGCCGACCCAGCCTGCTGTTGCGAGACAGGCAGTGTATCCACGATCAAGCTGCGACAGCACGCTTGCACCGCGTTCACACTGAAATCCAGCGCGTAGATACATAATACGGCCAACACGATTGTAGCGTCGTTCCTGGTCTCGCCTTCGGGCACGAACAGCCCTACAACCTCGGACGTCCAGCCCAGTAAGAGCAAGCCCACGCCTGTGATGGCTGCACCGACAATTATATACGGACGGCGTCTGCCGTATCTTGATGTCGATCTATCCGCGTATGCGCCCACGACGGGCTGCATTATTAGGCCCGATAGTGGTCCGGCGATCCATACTAGAGATGTCCTCGATTTCGTGAGGCCGAGTTGTAGGAGGTAGGGTGTGCCATCTGCATCAAGTGGTCAGCACAGTGCGCGCTACGTGATCCGGGAAAGGGGACGTTACAGGTCATCTCAGTGCCCCATGTGAATCTGAAGAGACATGGTCAGCAGGGTTTCTCACACGAGGTTGCGCCGCGCAACGTACTGAAGTCCAATGAGGCAGAACGTCAGAAGAACCATTCGCATGGACTCCGTGGAGCCCTTGATGGAAGGGTTGCCGCTCCATGATGCACTTCCTGGCATTTCACAAGCCGAACAGCTTTGTGTTGACGAGGCGCAATTGTTGAGGGTGGTGGTGGTGGTGGTGGTGGTGGTAGTGGTGGTGTTCAATGCCTCGTGGTGATCGCAACAACCGTGGTGTAGCCTCAGTGTACATAAGCCGGTAATTCGGAGTCTCCCAACAGCCTCAACAGTAGATGCGACACGAACTTATCTACCATAATGCTGAAAAGGAGAGCCGTTAACAAAAGTCCACGTCGTACTCAAAGCATTGTTCCCACGTTACGCGTGTTTGCGGGCGCAGGGGGGAAGTTCAAGAGGATTTGACATTTCTTCCACTTTAGGGCTGACGTATGCGCACCACAAAATCCCTGGCTTGAGCGAGAGAATAGGAACTTTCCATTCTAGCTAAGCTCACTACATACTAGTATGTGGGTTGTTTTTGTCTACCTAGGTATTCGAGGACCTGTAACATAGGATATGCTGTCAATGGTACTCCGTGGATCTTTTATTTGATGTAGTCGGTCGATGTCGCTCCAGCTCCTGGACGAAATCAGCCAACGGAATCGAATTGTATGCTTAGACGGCCGCACCAGAAATGAAGAACCACTTGTCAACACTGCCATCAATCGGCGCAGGTGGAACGTTCTGTCCTTGAGGGATCTTGGAGAGTTGAGACTGGTCCACACGGTCTGGAGAAGCGGAATTCGTGACGTTGGCGAGGTTGATTTCACCACGCTGTTGCTTGCCAGTAACGAGACGTTCCCAAGCATCGCTGCATTCGCGGATGATCTCTTCGGCATACTTCTTGTTCTTGCACTCGCCGCTGAATGCGAACTGGTTCTCGGGCTTTCCGTCTGGGATTTTGTAGATACGGAACCATTCGTTTGTAGCGCGGAGGAGGCCAGGTAGATGACGTTCAACGTCCTCGATGTCGTTGAGCTTGGGGGCAAGGGGATCGTGGATCTGTAGGCGACTCAATGAGCACATTTGAAATCTGCTTCTTCCAACAGGGACTTACGTCGATGACAATGATCTTCCAGTCCGTCTCCTCCTCATCCAAGAGAGCCATCACTCCAAGGACCTTGACCTGCTTAACCTGACCGGTGTAGCCAACAAGTTCGCCAATTTCGCAGACGTCCAACGGGTCATTGTCGCCCTTTGCCTTGGTCTCCGGGTGTACGACATTGGGGTCTTCCCAGGTCTGCCAAAATCAGTAAAGATACCCTCGCGATATTGTATGCCCCTCACTCTTGGGAAAGCACCGTAGTTCCACAGATAGCCCTTGTGGGGGAAGCAGTTGCGGACGAATCGAAGCTTGCCCTTCTTGATATCCTGCTTGATGGGGTTCCTGGAGTGAAGGTGTCAGTTCTAGAGGTTCGGGATGTGTGAGTTCGGAAGGCGCATACAAGAACTCGTCTTTAGAGATCTGGTCGCATGTGTCAGTACAACATTTCGGGTGAACGGAGCTATTGAGAGGTACACACCTCAAGCTTAGCATTTGACCATCTGGGGATCTCGACGACCATGTTGAGCACTGTCTGTTGCTCATTGGCATAGAGAGGAATGTCGTGGAAAGGTGAGACCGGAGTGCCATCCTTTTCAATGAAGCATCTGAAATCGAGGGTGTGCAGAGCACCAACCTTGCGAGGCTGGAACTCTGAGGGTTGCTTGCTGTAGGACATATTGGCGGGCGTAGAGGTAGAGAGGTGTCGAGAAATAGCTTCAGACCGTTGTGAAGCTATTGTTGCGGATGAGGGACGGAGGGGAGGGGAGGAAACAGAAACAGAATTTTGTGTAAACTTGGTGGGAGCCAGGGCGCGGGGTGTTGACGATTGGAATTGGCGGTGAAATGACGATAGATTGTGAGTGGCAGACGCAGACGCAGAGGCAAAGGTCCAGTTGCGGTTGCGGTCGCGGATACAGCTGCTGCAGGTTCGGGGGCGCAGGTGATGTTTGATTGTAGAAGACTGGAGTCTGTGCATGAGTTGAATTGAATGAGATTGAACTGGCTTTAGATCGCCCGTGTCTGTTGTCCCTTTCTACTTGTTGTAACTTCTTACTAGTACACCTCGGCCTTTTCGACAATCTCACGAAAATGCTGCTCGATTTGTTCCGAGTTATTGACGATGATTTCTTCTATCTTCACGTGACCTGAGATATCCTTTCCTGCGGCTCAACTGCATTTATGAGTCTGGAACACAAATATTCTTCTACATTTCCTGCAACACCCTTCATATGACTGTCGGCCATGCTGCTCGGCCTCAGTCTCTGCTACGACGCACTCTATCCATCATAAAACCTCTCCAGTCATTCTTGCTGACACCAGCGAGGATGAATATGTCTGCCACTATAGGCGATAATACCACCAATACCGTGCCTAATGTCGCGATACCCAAAAATGGTGCCGACTACAGGGGAAAAGTGGTTCTCGCACCCATGGTCCGATCCGGAGAACTTCCTTCCCGGCTACTGGCGCTGAAGTATGGCGCAGACCTCGTCTGGGGCCCAGAAACAGTGGACAAATCCATGATCGGAACGACACAGACAACGAATCCTAGGACAGGTTGCATAGAATGGAGTCGCAACTCCAACAATCAGAATCCCAACGCGCCACCAAAAGAGAACGTCATATTCCGCATCGATCCCAAAAGAGAGTCGGACAGGCTGATTTACCAGATTGGTACGGCCTCGCCCGACTATGCAGTACAAGCAGCGACACTTGTCGCGCCTTTTGTATGTGGCGTCGATGTCAACGCAGGCTGCCCAAAGCCATTTTCCACATCAGGAGGCATGGGAGCGGCTCTTTTAAAGACACCGGACCTACTTTGCGACATACTGACAGCACTTGTTACGAAAGTGGGAACTCCGCACGAGATCGGCATCAGTGTGAAAATCAGGCTCCTCGAGACGCCCGAGTTGACGTCCACCCTGGTCAACAGACTTTGCAAGACCGGCATTGTTGGGTTGACTATTCATTGCAGAACAACGCCGATGAGACCGCGCGAGCGCGCCATACGAGAACAACTCCGCATGATTGGCGACATTTGCAGAAGTCATGGTGTGGCTTGCTTGATGAACGGAGATGTTACGTCGCGGGATGAAGCCCTTGCTCTTGCGAAGGAGTATGGCGTCGACGGAGGAATGATTGCGACAGCTGCCGAAGCAAATCCTTCAGTTTTCCGGTCGAAGGACCAGGGCGGTATTGCGCCATGGCAAGAGGTAGTCAAAGAATACCTACAACTGGCCATGAGCGTCGAGAATAAATACGGAAATACGAAATTCCTGCTATCGCAACTCATGCCGGGCAAGAACCCGAAATATCAACCAATCCAAATGTCGAAATGCTACAGTGAGGCAGTTGCCCTCCTGGAGAACACTGAACCTCAGATGCTTGAGACAGCCAAAGAGGTCGACCACGTCCTCGAGCTGGATGCACCTAGGTTGACCAAGGCGGACATCAAGCGACAACATAAGCAGCAAAAGAAACATAATCAGACCAACAAACAGGATAATAAGAGGTCTCGAGAGCAAGAGCACGATCACAACAACCAAGGTCGGAGCGTCAGTCAAGAGCGGACCAAGAAGCAAAAGGCCGAGATTGCTGCAGATAACGCTGGCTTTGATGGTGTCGGGCAGGGTGCTATGGCAGTCGCAGCTTGAGTTGCAAAGTCATGATATGCTTCGGCAAATGCACTGAAGAACTGTTTGGAGGGCATCAAGATGTCGTCTTCATGCCAACGTCAACAGATGAACTCCGCAGGAGCGCAAAGTACTTCCCCACGCTTATTGCAATGACTCGACCCGGAGTTGCTGCAGACCTGCATGATCCTTCTTGGACATGTGGTCAAGGATAAGCATGCAATGGGTCCTGGTGGCAAGTAGCTGGGGGTCTCTACCTCCAGAAAGCCGTTGCGCTATGCCGTCCAATCTAAAAGTCGGTGGACTTGTAGTGCGGGACGGAAGACCCATCTCAATGTACAACAAATGCACTGAGCTAGCTCATGAATGATATGTACAACAAATAATACCGAGACTTGCACAAAACCGGCAACATCTTTGGTTTCATCTTACACAGTACTTCCTGCTCCGGCGCCTCTATCCTTCATAATTGGACATAAGGTACATATACATGGCTGAATATGCTCCCTCGTCTCGTCCTCCTGCCAAAGCCTGCACTTCATACCTCCTAATGCTTGACTGGGGCGAGTAGGGGTCTCGCTGTTAATACAGTCAGATTCAGTATTGCCGGTCGCCTGCAGACATCTTCTGCGGGATCCTCGCAAACCTGTTCTAGCGCCCTCCTTGTCAAGCAAAGCTCGTCTGAACTTCGAGCTAACGCAAGAACGGTCACCATGACGCTGGCGGCGAGCGGCGGTCCCAGTAACATCGATATCGTAGACCTGAAGACTCTCCTTACATGCCGATGCGATCACCCAGAAAGTTCTTCTTTGCGGTCCAATGCCCGCGCATGCCTGTTCACCTCTTCCACGATGTCCTGCAGACTGACCCTCTTCACCTTCTGTGCTTTTCCTTCGGTATTTGCCGCCATGTCCGTGGCCCAGCTGTAGCTCATGGTCTTGCCATCTTTAAGGCCGATCTCCAGCGTAGCTGGGGCTGTGGAACTCCGAGGAAATTGCGCGGTAGTGATCTTGATGGTCTTGTGCGCCGCGGGTGGAAGGAGGTTGAGGAACAACCGAGGGACTCTTGAGTTGACTTGAAACGGGTTGAAAGCCGTCTTCAGTGTTGTGAGGTAGGTCGTTCTCATGGTGAGAGAGAGGCGCAGAATGATGTTCTCGTCGCTTTTAATTGTCTGTTCGCTTTCTGCGCGTGCCACGAATAGACAGATATGCGTGACGCGGAGCCTTGACCAAATTGAAGCTTCTGAGCTGCTGTCCTCTGCCTAGATCATATGCTTGTTCGAATATCGCAGGTTCTGCGGATTGTGAATAACAGGAGAGTACTCGTAGTGGAATTCAATGGTTGAAATCCACACCAAAGAAATTCCGCGGTCAATAATGTTTGTCATGTTTGCACATCCTGCGGACAAACCATGTTGTCCTACCGCTCGATGGCTATGTCATTTTACTCCCTCCACACGACACACGAGGAAATGTCTCGCTCGCTGAGCCAGCGCCTACAGGTCCTTGCGGACTCTTACAAGGAGACTCTAAACTTGATCCAAGAACTAAGAAAGTTCTCTCCTGCATCATACACCGAGGGCGATCCCGACGAGAGACGGGTGGAGCTTGCGAATGAGATTCATGACACTTTGAAAGAGCAGGAAGATACATTGGAGATTTTGAGGCAGGAGTTCGAGGACGACTCAATTCCATCATACCGGCGCAACCTCCATGGGCAACACAGGGATGCCGAACGCGAACGAAGCGCAGCCCTGCTGGAGAAGTTGACAGAAGAACTGAAAACTGCACGAGCAAGTTTTCGGCGTGCGCAGCTGGCGGCCAAAAGGACGGCGGATCAAGAGAAGAGAAAGGAGCGAGAACAGCTGTTTGCAGCCCGCAAGAGCGAAGGAGGAAATGTTCGGACACGTCCTACACATGAGAAATTGACCCAGAATGAACTGGCCCTACAAGGATCCAGCGATGTCACCGCAGCACTCCGACGCATGCATAATCGAATGGAAGATACACTCTCACAGTCGGACTTTGCACAGCAGACACTGCAGGAAAGTCAGGAGGCACTACGGAGTCTCGAGGAGAGCTACTCTGGCACGACGGATCTACTCAAGCTTTCCAGGGGACTTGCGAGCCAACTGGTACGCAGTAACAAGTCAGATACTTGGTTCCTGAAGAGCGCGTTCTATATGCTGGCAATCACGATATGTTGGCTGATCTTCAGACGGCTTATATACGGGCCTCTTATACTGTTTGTATATTGGCCTATACGAACCATGTGGTGGTTTACAATGACAAGTATTGGCGCAATCGGATTTGGTATGCCGGATGGTGCTATAAGCACAGCACCGAAGCCGACCTTGTCGATAGTCATGCCTACCATGGTGAGTGCGAGGGCGAGTATGCCGACGCACGATTCAGGAATTCGTTTCAAGTCTATGGAGATACCAGCGAAAGGCGGTGGTTGGGACAGGAAGCCCAGGCAGGAACCTCAGTCTCAGGGTGATGAGAGTATGATTGAGAAGGTCGGAAGAATGATAGATGGTGAGCAGCCGGATGTCGCTGATGATGCGGTACAGGAAGGCAGTGGTCAGGAAGAGCAGCCTCGCAATACGCTGAAGCGCATGATAGAGGTAGAAGTGGAGAGCCCAGTTCCTTCTAGAGACGAGCTCTAAGAATATGCCATCAAGAGTCTCATGTTCGACTAGAATTACTCTTTCATCCCGTGGATTGTCAAGGAAGGGCTCCTAGATTTCAGAGCCTCGTCACGTGCGCCAGGTCCTGTCGCGCCAAGAACCTCTTTACGCGACTTGTGGCATGAGCGCGTCTTCTTCGCTTGCCTCTCCACTTGTGTAGACCAACATCACTTTTCAATGAGACACAGGTCTCACTGCAACACCACAATATCACCCAAAGTGTAGATTAACACCGGAGGTCGACTTGTTGCTGCAGCGCCTGTCTCGTCAGTAATTGAGACTGCCAAACCGATCTGCAGCCTTCTCACATTCTCAATCACCGTCATTGAATCAAACGCTCATCATGGCGAACTTCTTCGACAACAAAGCCCGCGCTCTGGCAGCGACATCGGCATCGAGCTCGAAAACAAAAGCGACTGAACCTGTGGTCACAGCTCCACGAATGCAACCGTGGGTTGAAAAGTACCGGCCACGCTCGCTCGACGAAGTCAAATCACAAGCCCATGTCACCGAAACTCTCCGTCGCATGGTAAACGCATCCAATCTCCCTCATCTACTTCTCTACGGACCTCCGGGCTCGGGAAAAACCAGTACAATCATAGCACTGTGTCGAGAACTTTTCGGTCCAGAACTTTACCATTCCAGAGTGCTGGAGCTTAACGCCAGTGACGAAAGAGGCCTTTCAGTCATCCGCGAACGAGTCAAGACATTCGCAGCTCTGCATCTAGTCAGCGCCCCAGCATCGAAAGAGTATCGCGAGCGTTACCCCTGCCCGCCATTCAAAGTCATTATTCTTGACGAAGCCGACTCTTTGACGCAAGACGCACAATCCGGTCTGAGACGAGTCATTGAGATCCACAGCAAAATCACCCGTTTCTGCCTCTGCTGCAACTACGTCAGCCGCATCATCGACCCTGTAGCCTCGCGTTGTTCCAAGTTCCGCTTCAAGGCGCTCGAAGGCGGTCAAGCGTCAGAGCGCATTCAGGAGATTCTGAAGGCAGAGAACGTCAAGTACGCAGATGGTGTGGTTGAGAGGGCCTTGAAAGTGGCCGACGGCGATTTGAGACGTGCCATCAATCTGCTCCAGAGCGCTGCTCGCCTTGTTGGTGCGACGGCCAATCAATCATCCAAGAAGAAAGCCAAAACAATTCCCGACGACTCGGATGAAGAGATGGAGGACGCGGATGGCTCGGCTAGCAAAAGCAAAGACACTGAAGCAAACGCAATCAAAGTCCTCGACATTGACGAGATAGCCGGTACCTTTCCACCCAGCTCAACCGACGAATTGGTCAAGGTTCTCCAGAAGGGAAATGCGCGTAACTACAATGCCATTGCTGCGCAGATCACTGAGATTGCCGCGTCTGGCTATCCCGCCAATGAAGTCCTGTCCAGTCTCTACAGTAAACTTATCTTTGACGACCTCGTTGATTCTGGAAAGAAATGCAAGCTGACGCAGACATTCTCGGAGTTTGACAAGAGATTGGTCGACGGTGTTGATGAACATCTTGCCCTGTTGGACCTTTCTTGTCAGATAGCCGGCGTCTTAGCGGCGTAGATGCACCTGGGCACGAGGCTTGGTGCTGCACTCAGTGGTGGAATATGTTATGCAGGCAGAGCAAAAGCGATTACAATGCACAGCGACGGCGTTCAGGGCTCAGATGGTGTGGCAGGCAAGGTCTCGGTAGCGCCAACGTGGCGAGAACTTTATGACTTTACACAGATTGGCATTGTAAACTACTCATAGCTTGTACAGACGGGCCAGCGGTCGTATCAGCATAATTGTATCAACAAGTGGTACCCACAAGATAAGGGCAGTGACAAATCTGGATCTTGGGCCATGGGCAAGCGGGCCGGCGACCACTCGAGATCGATGTCGATGACCTGCAAACTGCGAGTGTGGTGTGATGTTGATGCGAATGGGTATAGTCCCTGCACGTGACCCCATTAGTCGGTTGGCGACAGCGTTTTGCGGACTGTTGTACCAAGGTCGGACAATGAGTGGTGGAAGAGCGGATGTTGCGGAACATCAGACCCTGATAGCGCAAGTATGTTGCGAAAGAGCAGATCTTGCCTATCATTGAACTCGAGGCTTGTTTATCTGGCAAGCGTGCCCCAGCCTCATCATTCTTCTCTTTCGATCTGATGACCTTTCAGGTGAAAAGAGTCCCTTGGTGTAAGGAAACACCTCTGGGAGACGACAATCTCGACAGACCGCCTTGAAGCTCAACCCCGCCTAGACTTGCTGAAGCAATGGGTGGCCGTCGAGGACGGCTTGGCCTCCTGGCAGATATCGGGTCTGATCATGAGATCGAATCGTTATGCGGCGAGTGGATGTTGCCTCCCACTGACGAAGAGTCAGAAGATGACGATGAAGACGACGATGACGACCAGAACATGGGAGATGTGATCATGGTACGCCATGTGGAATGGGTATGCAAAGGCACGAGGACCTCTCCGATCCTTGGGTCAACGATCAGGTTATCGTGGCGCAGTCTTCTGTGGAAAGTACATCAGGTGAGTTTTTTGGCATTCGTATTGAAGGGCATGACTGCTGATACACGCAGAGTCAAACATAAACATATGCCTCGACTGTGCAATGTGAAACAGACCCCATTCCTGTATGCGACTGGGCGCAGTCCAGCAGGATGAGGGACATCATACAAGGATGGCTTCGTGGTCCTAGACACGAAGGTGTACTGCCTGATGATACAGGATAATCACCGACTCACCATGAGTATCGATCATAGCACGCATTTGCTATCGTCGTCAAGATACGCATTCTCAGCCTCATCATGTCGACGCAGAACCCCTGCAATCGTTGCGGGCGCCACTGATGCAGGAAGCATCATCATGGCGTAGCTTCACCGAAATCCCCTGTGCCTGAAGTCAAACGAGGCCAGTGGCAGGGCTGCCGGCTATTTTGAGCTGGATGCTCTTCCGAGTTTGTCGCTTGCCGCACAGAGCTTCATTCACGTGGGAGATACTCGAGCTGCTGCTCGAGCTCCTTTGCCGGCTGAAATAAATGCCATCCTGTTCCTCGGGACGCATAGCCGTGGTTCTGGAAGATTGCCTCCCCAAATCCTCTCCGCTATACGGAGTACGAAGACTTGGAGCGTACGGATTTGGTCCATCAAGACCAAAGAATGAGTAAAACTTTTCCCAAACCCCCGGAGGTCCAAGCGACGGGAGGATAGTCCCACGGTGCATCTGAACGGCCCGGTTTCTCTTACAGGCATAGTTTCAGCCGAGAACCGACATCGGGCGATGCCGAGAGACCCCAGTCTCTGCCAGGGGCCCCGGTTAAGTCGGGTTCACACCGACCCTGTAGCTATGGCGTGATTCTCGATTGGCCTGGATCAGAGTTTCCCACACAATTAAGATTTAATTGCTCAGATAAGTGGGATAACAGTGGTTTGACAGCTGCCAATTGTGCAAATTTGATCCTTGGATCTTCTGGAAGCTATCGCATGCTAGGCGGCTTTCCTTCGGCCAGCCTTGCATCTAACTTTCAATAATGCCTCTGCTGCGGTCTCGATTACTCTATCCGGTAGGTCAAGTGATGCTCACCGTCTACTGGAGTCACACTAGGCGACCTGGGCGGCTCTATCAGAGCGAAAATAATGGGCCGATATAGCCTGATCTACTGTGATCCACGGTAAAGCCCCATAGATGTCTCAAGCATCCAGATATTTAAGACGACCTCAGAGCTCGAATCCCCCCAAAGCATTTTCTACTCACACCACAGCATTCAGCATTCAGGCAAAAAGCAACAGCATTACTACATCACGCCAATAACATCCAAACCTATCAAAGTCAATCAAGACTTTCAAACCCCAACACACCAATGGCATCAGTCTCATCATCTGTGGAGAGCATGTCTCGCTGCTCAACCCCAGGCAGCAGCATCTCCGGAGAATCTCCCATGCGCAGTTTCGGCGATAGCTACTTCGAGAGCGTCAACACCATGACCGTCGAGTACCTCACGAAGAAGAAACAATCAAAGTCCACCGCCACCACCCCGTCGGTAGAATCTCCCATGCGCAGCTTCGGAGACAGCTACTTCGAGAACGTCAACGCCATGACCGTCGAGTACCTCACAAAGAAGAAGCAAACAAAGACCGCCAGCAGACCTCAGCTAGTGAAGATGAACAGCTATGGTAGCTCGTGGTTCGACAACCAAGCGTCGCAGTTCGAGGAGTGGCAGAAGGCCAAGCAAGCTCGATTGGCTTGAACAATAACAATACCTTTTTACGACTTTTCATACCTTATCATGGCGTCACATATTGGAAGCGACTTTTGTTTATGAGCGATGAAGCAAGCCGGCGATGATAGAGCGGCAAACGAGGATGTTTGGGATTTTGGGATACAGCGGGCTTTGGAGATCTCCTTTTAGAAGAAGAGTTGAGACACATACCATCATTTAAGACATGTTAGAGGGATAAGGTCCTTGAGGCTTTACGATAATACAAAGATTTTGGGATCTTAGCAGCACACTTTTTCCACTCTCCGTTCCCTTTCAAAACTACCGTGAGGCTTAATGCATGGTTCTGCGGAGACGACCTCTGCGACCCATCATTCACATGTTCTCACGGTACGTAGGACTGGCATGTGGCACATCATGAGATGCTACGATAATGCGACGAGGCTGTGCTGTAGCGTAGGTGCGTGCAGGCTGCAGGGGTACGAACTCTTGCTTCCCTGGCTCGTCATACTTGTACCATCACACCACAACCGAAAGCCTGCCTGACCGCACACGCAACTCCTGAGAGTGGTGACCAGGGCATCTCTGCGGATTTCCAGGGGAGGTTTGGATTGTGTGATCATCACATCTGGGTGTCTGCACACTCGGGTATAGGCATTGAGGTGTCCGCAGTAGGAATACGAGGCCTTTTCCTTGCTCCACCACATCAACGGGGTACTGTAGAGCCTTGAACATTGATGCCAAAACGGCGGCGATGCGAAGAACCGACAAACGAGTCGGACTTCTTTTTGGTGATGCCCGTGCAATGTCTTGTCATGCCTGTATTCTCATGGGCTATCTGTAGGTATCATTATTACTCCAACGTAAATATCCGCCTTCCATGCATTAATGTCGTTTGTTAGTCCACGCATGTTGATTACTCCCAGCCCTCCCACTAGACGGCCTGTCATTGCCAATTCATGCCATGCCATCAGATCACTGATCGAAGAACAGTGCTGTAGTCAACAACTGCTCCAACGGTGATTTCGGCCTCAAGCGATCATCGACCTCATCTGACCCGGAGCTGTCATTGGACGGAGAATTCTCGTCCTCCAGGCCAATCTTGAATCGGAACTCTGTCCGTCTCTTGCGTTTCCTTTCCCTCTCTGACGACGATCGCCGGTATGTTGAGAAAGACGGGGCCGGTGCAGGCTTGATGTCCTCGTCCCGCGAATTCTGGTACGCTGAAACCACGCTGCCAGTCTCGGAGCTCTGAGCAGAGCGGGCACCGCTGCTGGAGGCGTCTGCATACTCTGCGGAGGTGTCAGTCTGTGTCGACTGTGTTGAGTCAGTTGCATGGCGGTGTAGAGCCGGGGTGATCGGTGTTGGAGGGGAATTGAAGGCTGTGTGATGACTGATGGTGTTGCTGGTGACTTCTGGGAAATGCTGGGAACTTTGGTCGGAGAGGTGGTTGTTGTTTACTTTTTGTTGCCGGAGCTGTTCACGTATACGACGCATGGCGTGCATGTGGCTTCGGAATCCGTGCTCAATGTCGTCGAGATCCATGACGCCGCCGGGATGGTGGCCTTGCCGTTCGTGTCTCGGTTTCGGAGGTGATGAAGACGTCTTGGGTAGTTGCAAGCCAGGTCCTTGTGATTCGTTTTCCAACAGCGGCGTCATATAGCTTCTGCTATTGGCGTTGACGTATGCAGCAGTCTCATTGTGTTGTGAGGCCTTGTCCGACGGCCGCCTGATGCCTTGAACCACGTCTTGATCCCATTTGTGAAGGACATTCTGGCTGACTTCGGCGAGGACCTGCCACTCCTCGGTTTCTGACCGCTCTCTCGCCCTGGCAAGCTCGGCGTGTGTGAGACATGATAGGAACACGTTCAGGCTTTCGACCAACATGGAAAGCTTTCTCCGGAAATCTTGTATCGTGACCCCTTCATAAGTCTGCTCGGGATGTTTGAGCCAGTTCCTGATGACTCCACGATCCTTGGCTGGAGTTGAGAGGTATAGTCTGACAAGGCTGTACAATGGTCGTAGTGCCGAGCTCAAAGATGTCAGGATTTTGGAGAAGGTCAATGCCCAGCGTGCCTTGTCTGGTTGTCGGTCGATGAGCGTTGATGTGGTTCCGACGCTGTGTAACGAATCTACACTGATTGCGATGGTCCAGATCTCGAAACGAAGGTTCTCAAAGTCTTCGGACGCTTTTTGCATTCCATAGAATGTATGCCATGCTAACTTGCATACTTCCGCCAAAGTAGCCGGCTCGCCGGTGTGGGCATTGCTGAATCTCGTTTTCGCCGCCATTTAGGATGTATGTACTCAAAATGAGGCTGTAAGTGCAGAAGGAGCAACCTCGCACTAGACTCCTAGTACTTAAACAGGTCAGTGAGGCCGTCTGTGAAGTCAGACACTCCCCTGTCAGGTTTGCCTCCCGCATAAACCTAAGATCTTTCAATGCCCCAGTAGCAGGTGATAGTGGCTCATTTGCCTCCCATTCATTGCATGCCAACAATATTGAAGAGCGCAGGCAGCGCACAGCTGACAATGAGTGTCGTCTGGGCAAGGTATGAGCTCTTGGTGCCAGTGGGCCAGGCGCCATGCTCAAGAGGTCGCACCACCTTGTGGCCTGACAGAAATATTGCGCCACTCCACTAAAATCTTAAGGGGAAGCTCCGGGAAAGAATCCCTACCAACATCAAAGCTCACAGACAGCCGCTTACATGGACTTGGCTTCGATTGGGCAGTAGTTGCAGCCTCATACGTCCCATAGACCAGATTGATAGGGTCGGGAACATCCTAGGTCAATGCTCGAGCCTAGATCACAGGACGAAAGCTAACCACTGGGGTGAAACAGGTGGTCTGCCATATCTGCCGTTGCGCTCCCTACCACCAGAACTATTTCGTCCCAGGTTGTCAATAAATGACTGGAGTTGTTGGCCCCTTTTCCGTTGCTGTACACCAGAAAGCACCACTGTAAATGGTTGTCGAGAAGGGCGATGAGGATCTGGGTAAGACAGTAATTACCGAGAAGGTGTTGACTTAGTATGGCGTACTGTAATCGAAAGCCAAGGACTCACCTGACACGGAAGATGATCCGTTTTAGCGGAACAAGCAGCCTATAAGGCCACCCCCTGCGGGTTGGAATCAAGCCACTGCCGGGCCGAGTTTAGGCGGCGATCCTCCCGCGTGCTAAGCAGGGCTCGATCTGGATTTCCGAATGGTCAATTGCCGACTTACTTTGTTCCACCAACCGTCAAAGTAGGAAGCGCAGACGCAGCCACACTATCGTTTGCCCTATGGTAGCCAGCGGGTGCTGCGAGTCAGAGCGAGATGCTGGTACCAACCCTATGGGTTCAGACACAGCCTCATGCAAGCCACATGGGTAGCTCCCTGATATAGCTCGCCCGCCTTCGCAAGCCTTCGTAAGCAAGCAGCGTTCGATTACTTTATTAGCGTTGCTTGGTTGTCAGTAAGCCTTCTAGACAACAAAGCACCCTGAATGACGTCTCCTTGAGGTATCCTTGAAAGCCCCAGGCCTATAGCCATGAGTTGTGAGTACTTTCAGGTCTTGAGTCAATACCAGGTATGATATGGTCTGCTCAAGAACGAGCATGTCAACTAGACCATACCCTTACACAGTGTTATGATACAAATCGCAACACCCTCCACGAGGATCCTAGTGTGAAAGCAATACCCTGCATGTATCACCGATTTCTCCGGCTCATGAGAGGTGTAATGTCGACGAATACCTGGGGTTCCCAATGCGTTCGAACTGGATATGCTTTAGCGACGTGCCTAAGAATCGTTGATATGACAGGCCAGTTTAGTGGCCCATAGTCAATCGCATGGTCGAGCCCGAGGAAATCGATCGATTCATGCTCTCTTTTGTTGACTGGCCTGGATCCAGACAAACGTTTTCAAGGAGGGGGCATCCTGCGCGACGGTGACCTGCAACTGAGCAACTGCAGTGCTATTGGGGAGGACTGCAGCAACAGATTGCACCTGCCGCTGTCAAAAGTACTCCATCAAAGTGGTGTGCTGCCCCCTTTGCCACCTTGAAGCACTACTGAACCCTAACTCCCCTGCCAGCCGTGACTGTATATGACGCGTGAGAGTAGTGGACTTGATCATATATCTTCAATAGGAGCTGTCCGTTCTCACAGCCTTGGTGGTCTGCAACAATACCTCGAGAAACTCTTATTACTCACCGACAGTACATCTGCCACCACAATTGCTACCATTTGAAACACCATACTGTCCAGCCCCCGAAGGTATCTGCTTCTGAGACAAGATTTTAGAGGAAGCAACTCCACCACAGCGGACTTTGAACACAAGATGAAGAGAGCCATCACGTCTCTTGCACGAAGAACAAAGCCTGACCTGAGACGGCCTCTCTTGAATCTCTCACAAAGACTCAGGCGATCCATGCTCAGCTGGCTGATCATCAGACCGTACAGCCAAAATGCCGTTATGGTGAAATTGACCGAGCCTGGGGATGTCCGATGAGCGTCAAAGTCCCGGGCCTCGGATGATTTTCCTCCGGGGGTCATGGTCCAGATCACGACACGGACCCTTAAGCGAGAACGTGGTCAGCCTTGCGGTATTTGCCGATACAGTCCGTCACACCACTAATTCTGTCGCACCACTTTTTGAAAATGCCATTTACTCATGTTGCACTGTAGCACTGCAGACACGTGGTCTTACGCAGGGACTCGGTTCCCGGCAAGAAGCCATTGACCTGCGAAACGTTTTATGATTTGCAGAATGTACGTTGTATGGTCAGGTCTAGTCATGCTAGCCTCGCAAGCAATACGCAAGCCCCACATCCAATGTCGCTACTGCTCCCATCCTCTGCCCACTGACAGGATGTCGGCGGAAGTCATACGATGTACCACCGCTTCTCTTTATACGCTTATACAGGAGTTATGCGAGACAACGGAAGATTATGTGAATGTCACGGCCGGAAGAGAATGCTTCATATCTGCCACGAAACCCTCCGACTTCAACAATCTACATTTTGAACCACCCACTTTGATCCTAGTATTCTGCTGAAAATACGGTGATGGACGTTGCTCAACGTACAAGCCCGAGACCGATACCAAGCAAGATCTCATCACAACGTCATTCAATGACTTCTTCTTCCTCCCCTGTGCTGAGCACAGAAGCACGCTATTTCGCCTATAAACTAGGCTATATCTCAAAGTTCAAGATTGAAAGAGAAGCCAAAAAGACCGAGCCTCGACTTCACAAACTCGTTGGCCACTGCTCGTTGTTTGATCAGGCTAGAAAGTACATCCTCGAGCACAACCACCAGGAGGATATTCTGGATGCCGAAGTTGGTGACGAATTGTCCCTTGAGCACAGCGACGAGGATTTCGAAGCTGAAATCGAGCATATCGAGACCGTGGATATTGCAACACTTTCGACCAAACACTCAGCTAAGCCGGGTGATGTTGTCGTTGTTCGGGCAACAGCGATCCCAAGCACACATCTTGACGAAGACGACCTAGATTGGGATGATGACCTCGACAGCGATTCTACAGCAACCAGCGATGACGACGACAATTGGAGCGACTCGACCGACGGTGAGGACGATGGCCATGCACAGTCTGACCGCAAGGTCGCGGATATCTATCACACAGCGAAGTCGAAATATCTACATCGGAACGATGATCTTCTTCTGTGGTCGCAACAGCCGCAGGTATTGACGCCTAGTCAGGCTGACAGTCTGCTCATTGAGGCATTTGCCTGAATATGTGGTGCACGCCTCCTGTGCACCAACCTGAGCGTTCGAGGCCTATGCCTTCGCATTGTCTATAAGATACCCATTTAGTTGATCGTTGCATCTCAATGACAGACTGTTCATACAGTGTACAGATAAAGGTCGTAACTAAGGTTCCTAAATTCCCCGTGTAGAGTAGTCCTTTGGAACCCGTTATCATGACATCGCTACGATGATGTGCACGTTATTAATCCCATGAATATACTCATGAAAGTCAACGCACTGAGCCCTTTGCATGACTAGACCCACACTCCACCGAGCCCGACTCGGGACACAAAGCCCACCTAGTGCGAGAGGGCGGAGAGCGGCACCGCACAACTGGAGGACATAAAAAGGTGATATATCTCACTCTGCTCTTGATGTCCCCCGATGGCCACGGGTCCGATGGGACAATTCGAGGCCAGCAATTCCACATGTAGTTGTAAGTGTCTCAGCTGGCTGCTCACATTCGGACTCGCACTTATATATAATCTCGTGGCGGTGCAAGTAGAGTGGCAGGACATGGCTATTGTGTCTTCGTAGTCTCTCGAATTTGTTGCTTGGTCATCGAAAATGAAGCTAATGGCACTCTTTGCGCTGCCTGGAGAGGTGTCCAATTGGTGCGGCTTAGAGTGAGCCTTCAGTCTTGCTGGTGAAGAATTGTAACATGTCGTAGGTGAGTGAGTTCTATGGGGTTGAATTCTCCCCTATCAGGGGTGAGTCCGAGAAGGTGTCGTCCGGACTATAGTGTCAGACTCAGGTACACTCGGCCGTATTGCGCTCATTCCATGTAAAGTTCCTCATGAATCAGGGAAGATAAATGACATTATGACCGGGTCCGAAAGAGTACTTCATACGCGCTGTGTCTATTGAGCATAGAAGTCCAGCCTAGTGTGCCCAAGCCGTTGTTGTGGCGCGAAAGGGTGCTGCATCGTCTTCCTTTCAGGGCCATAGTCAGCTGAAGTGATTACAACAGCAGAGACAGAACGATCTTGATCGAGATATGATGGTTGGTAGCTTCATCACATCACGAGAGTATTGTGTTGGGAGTGCTCGTCTGCAAGGCTGGGGGGGAAAGGGGTAAAAAGGGTCCTGCGGGGAATGCCCCGGAGGGAAAAACCCAGCGCGTCACAAGCATCCGCCATAATCCCTCAATGACTTCAGCTGCTTGAGCTGTCCATTGTCACCCCATCAGATCGTCGAGTCGTTGCAGCGTTGCTGATGAGGATTGGTGAGGCTCCGTCGTAGCCCTCTAGCCCTTGTGGTTCAAAGAGTAGCTTGTTGCAGGTCCTGCTCCACGAGAGAGTCCCAAGCTTGTCCGTTGCAATCGGGTTGAGCGGCTGGCACCTGGGAGAAGCAGGTACAGTGAATGCCTGAAGCTGCAGACAAAGCAGACCTGGTGGTTTTTAAAGGGTGAACTCATGAGCAATTGCCACGAGTGAGCCAGTCTGTACAGTGTTCAATGCATGCTCAGTTCGCAATCATATGCATACGTCGGCGCGCTTAATGTACTCCTTTACAAGACCGTTCTTGCAGGCTTGCATACTGTTCCTTGATTCCGAGTCACACTTGGAAACAGAGCAAGTGATGCAAGAGATCGCAAGAGTAAACTTATATACAAAGTAAGGAATGCATTAAGTTCGGTGAAGTATGGCATGCCTTAGCCACGCCCGGGCACCAAACACCAATTACACCATCTCTTACGTGCAACAGCTTCCCAAGTTATATGCACACACATCGCATGTTTGATATACATAGCCAAACTCTTCTACTGTCGCTCATACGGGGGCGGTCAGTGCTTCACCACTTACACTTGATCGTGGTGATGGATGAAACTTGTCATGCTTGCAGCAGGCGCAATGGTGTTGTGGCTTATCACGCTGCTTGAATAAAGGAAGGCTCCTCCAGCTCGTAGTGTGCTGGAGCTCAATCAGATGGAGACAGAACGCTACAAGAGCTGAAGTGACAAATGTTGCCCTAAGGAAGTCATGAGTACATCGCGAATAGGAATAAAACGTGTTCAGGTATCTGGTGCGTGTTGCTTACAAGTTGATGATCATGAACGCAAACATGGCTTTGACGAGCCTGCAATCAGTCATGAAATACGACTTTTGGGGCCTACCGTCAAAGTACTTGGTGATGAATGCGTTGCAAGTTCCAGTGCCGTCAGAGTTCCAGACGCCGATCAAGCTGCTCCATGCAGCCACAAACAAGACGTCAAAGATGGCTGTGACGGTGAAGAAGATAAGCCCTTCGAAGATAATGGGCAGGAGGGTCACGCCTGCGTAAATGGCGCAGACGGTTGCTATGGCTAGCGCCGCGGTGACTTTGGATGGCACCCCTTGCTCCTCGCTTGAGAGGCCGCTGATGAACGCTGCCGCGAAACCGATCATGGGTAGGGAAAAGACGGTCTGGCAGATGCGCAGACCCAAAAGGAAGATTCTCAGGAAGGCCTCATCGAGAGCCTGTGAGAGTTCGAGGTCTCTTGTTCTGATCCTGAATGTCATAATAGTATGGTTGGTGGTTGGCACTTGCTTGTGAAGAGGTTGTGGTCAAGTTGCTGCTTCGACGTTTCATTACTACCGGTCTCGGGTCGATGCTCTAATCTGGGTATGACATGCTCAGATATAGTTCTCCAGTCTACAGAGAATTTCTTCATGACCTCGTGCGCCTCTGGAGGCATTTTCAAGTTGCCCTGAAGCATCAGGAGCGCTCCTGATGGTCGACGACAAAGCAATGCGCGTGACCCAAGGGCGGAATAATGGCGCGATGATCCCTTGAGTGCACGGCTTCCGGCGACAACAAGCTCTGGCCCAGAACCATCCACACAACGCCAGCAATAAGTATGTCCGCCCCAAGCGAGATAACACCTTCAGACCTCACCTTACCATCCCATACGTCCCGTGTGTCCCTATCCCTTGCTGGTCATCCTCTCGTCCGTGACGACCATCCTTTCGGCCTGTCGTTGCGAATTTCGCTGTCATCAGGTTTCAGGGTCAATAGGTTTTTAATAGGGTTTTACATTGCCCGTGCTCCTATGATTAAGCGACCACGGCGGCTCTTCGCCCAACTCAGAGACCCAATGCTGATCGACAAGCCAACGAAGTCAGATTCGAACTCTGTTGCGCGTTCGTACATCAATGCCACATAACAAGGGCCACAAGTGGGTGCTATGAGCAAGGTATCTCTGCTAGAGTTACGCAATCCCATATTGGCGCTGCGAAGTGTAAAAGGCTCGGGCTGTTGCACAAGAAACGACCATTGTTCTGCACAAAACAAATTTTAATATTGATGTGTTATGCACATTGGAAATTGAGATACCACATAGGAAAGTCACAGTATTCTGTAGGCCGAAAAACCTTCATGTAAAGCACGTTACTGTACCAGCTGGACATACGCCGATGATCTTGATAGGGTGTTCGCTGGACACAGGAAGTGTCCTTATCTGGAAATTGGAGGCTGTGGGCGCCATTGGCAGAGCCTAAGTAGAGGGTTCGTGCAAGGATTACTAGTGATGGTTATGCGGCAATACAATACCGCTCGGCTGCCAGCCTCGGTGTCGCGAGCAACGCTAAGTTAAGGGTCCCCAAGCAATACGGAGAGCTACCCGCTACCTGTAAGGCATGCCTTGCCCACTAAGATAGGCACATGCAGAAGCGTAAAGTACGCCGCGGTACCTCCCGGTTTATGCTTCGAGCTCATGGTGGCCTGATAAGTCACATCTTCGATCTGCTTTGCTGCGACTGGGGACGTTCTAAGCGAACCGTCTTGGTCTCCATTGTTTTACTGACAGCTACTGAGTTGCTTTCTATCCACAGCATGATAAAACAAGGAGGTCCTCCTTCCACCGTGGAGTGACGCATTTGGTTTCTCCAAAGACTTCAAAACATCATACTGTGATCTATCGAACTACTACTTTGGTACTCAACTTACGACTATCAAACCATTAGAGGCAGCAATGCCTTACTCACAGATGTTCAACCAATTGCAAGACCAGTCATACTACAATCAAGTGTGTACCCAGTGTGACGGAATACATGTTGCTTGTCCCACTGACAATCATAGCAGCAACCCTGGAACGAGGTGGACTTCACTACCTCTCTTCAGCCTCCTAACGCCAATTTCAAGTCGACCGAAGACACAACATTTTACGACGTCGATAACATACCGACAGACAATCAGAATGCTCCATCACCAAACTATTCACAATTTTTGAATTTCGAGTCTTCCGATGTGGGCTCATACTCTGTTGCGAGTGAAAATGGACCTTCCGAGTCTTATCCTACCACCTCGCCCACCTCATTCAATGCTTCACTGCCCGCAGCGAGCTATGCAGTCAAACTGGAACCGGATTTGATGCAAAACGATGCTTGTTCATGCCGACTTAGTAATGGACAGGCGAGCTGCAGCCCTCAACAATGTGGGCAAGAACCAGCCTGTCTACAGCTAGCCAGCCTTGCTGAAATCGAGGACTGCAATACTGCACAATATGCCACCACGAATGCAAACGAATTCGACTTTTCCGCTCCTGTCAGGAAATCTTCACGCTCGATCTCGGGCGAGCCAGCTCCCAAAGCAAAGGGCCAGCAGAAGGAGAAACCCACGCGCAGCAAACGAGGCGTCAAGAGCTCTTCCAGCGACGAAGACACCGCTCAACTGCGGGCCAAGCAAGCACATTCGGTCGTCGAAAGACGGTATCGTGACAACCTGAACGGCAAGATCATGCAGTTACACAGCGCTTTGGTTGCCACAGAAGCGAGCTCACGGCTGACGGGTATGCCTGCCCAAGACTTTTACACTTCACGAGACCATCGGGGCAAGGTGAGAAAGTCTGATGTGATGACGGATGCAATGAACTATATCCATCAGTCAGAGGTTGAATTTCGACATATGACCGATGAGATCGGCCGTCTTAACGAAAGAGTCAGGACTCTAGAAGGACTTGTCAAGTGCGAAGATTGCACCTTGCTCAAACAGATGGTGCGATTACAGCTGCAGCAACAGCAACAGCAACAGCAACAGCAACAGCAACAGCAGCAGCAGCAGCCTCTACTACAGCAACACATGCATCACTGAGCCATCACATGTACGAGTTGCAAACAATATTTGAAGACATGTTCAAGGAAATGGAGACTTCGAAATGATGGGTTCGTGTTTTACGCACGACGACTTTGGCGAATGGAGTTTTCATTTGTGCCAAAAGTGTTTCGCAGAGGATTTCTGCCAGGAGTTCAGGGGATTTTATCTCGGATGCGAGACCTCTGTGAAAGCATTGGAGAATGTGTCTCGCGCCGGTGGGCACAGAGGAAGAAGAACAGAATGTTCATACTCGGGGTGGGTTGGCTGTGCTTAAAGACTATACACGGACAGTGTGCTCAAAGATGCTACTTTTGACGACTGATATGACTTGTTTGACTCGCACTTTGTGTGCTTGAGTCCATACCGGCATTTGCCATGGATAGTTGCTACATGCGCTACAGAAGCAGCGCTTATTACTTTGTAACGATATGCGACGAACCTTTATGATCTATATTCTTCTGTCATTTTGTCTCACTGCTATGCTTTTCAGCAAAGGCCAACTTCCAACAACTTGCCTACGGGCAATTTGAGGACCAGCTTCGATACCGTAGGTGCATTGCATAAACTGAGTCACGTAATCGATGCGGAGTTTTGTAGCCCGCTGACTTACACCATCTGCAGCTCGGTGCATCTGAAACTCCACAGGACCGAAAATACTAGCCAGCCAATTGTGAAGCTTTAAGACGCTTGAAGAAACGTCCCTTTCCAGACGTCCGCAAACGGATCAATTGTTGGCACTTAACACAAATTCAAATCCAGCACCATCACTTGTTCCACCCACACAAATACTTGTGAAAGTTCCAGTCGGGCATGTAGCCTGCGCTGCCCTCACACAACCCTCCCACCGACCCTTGCTCACGTTGATCGTGGCCCCTGCGTCTGCGTTTGAAGCAGTGAGTGTGAATTTGGCTGTTCCTGAAGCACCGACTGTCGTTGCAGGATCACCGCCACAAAATTCGATCGCCCCTGCAATGCCACCGCAGATCGATAAGATGGCGACGTTCGTGTCGTGGGACACGAGGGCCACGCCGGGGTCATCGCAGGTCGTGCCGGTAACAGCTTGCGGATTTACCGAGGTATTCGCTGGTGAGCGGGCCTTTACTGGCGTACTGCGATCACGTAGGGTATTGGTAGTGAGCAGCGGAGAAGACAGCGTTGCTGTGGCGAAGAGGAAGAGTGTGAGGCAGAGAGCATTGGTCGAGATATGCATGCTGAAGAGAGTGTCCGTCGACTGAACTCGAAGAAGGGGCTGGTTTATGATGAAGATAAGACAAATGTAAAGGCTCGCAATATATGGTGAGGAACCATGCTCAGGACACAGAGACGCCAGAGTACTATTTGTACTCGTCGAAAACTGACGATGAGGCTCAGATCTTCGCTTGTAGGGGTGGCTGCCCTGAACTCACATATCGATCCTGAAATACTGGGATTTCAAACCCCTAGTTTGTGAGGCTGTCCGGAGAAGGACTTTGCAATGCTAGGAAAATACCTTTGCGCTAACATAATCTCATCTCGGCTCCATCACGCGGTTTGAGATATGTACCACCACGAGCTTTGTGACTTAGCGAGCGTGTCTCAAGTTGCCAGGTGAGGCGTTATATGTTTGAGGACTTGGTAGGAGTCGAGGAAATGCCTCGAACGCGCCAGAATGGAAGAACCTCGGATGCAGAAAGATCACGTGAAACATCCCCCAGTTCTATCGACCAAAGGGGCACTCCGCCGACCTTGCCGAGACACACGAGGTCGGCGCGAGATGTTCCCCTAAGCGATGCATTGCACCTACCAAGCCCTCGTAGCAAAGCGCAAGGTTTTAATTGCAGAGCCTCACGAGACGAAACAAGAGATCAACTAGCATATCGAGCTGATACTCCTGGCACGAATGGTAGTCGCAGCAACGAATCGCCCGCGACATATGCAGGATTACACTACCAGAATAAGTGTAGTGCAAACGGTCGATCCCAACACCGGCTGGGGATCTGGAAGAAGTCAGGCCTTCAGCGCCAGCATCCACACGCAGAACAGCCCTACGAAGAGGGCCTTGATTCGACATGGTGGACGATGATGCTATCAACCCTCCACCCTCCACCCTCCACACTCAGCAGAGACATTGGAAGATCAGTGTCACGAGCAATCGTCGATTGACCGGGTCGTCGTTATCTAAGTAAGAGGCGTCAAGCAGAGCTTAAGCAGAGTTATGGGGGCATTTGGGGGGATTTCAACGATGCCAGCCTCGCCCTTATGTCCCGAGATGGTATGGATCGATGATAAGGAGAACTTCTGCCGTCTGGAGGAGCTCCAGACCCTGACTAGATCCTAACGTTATGGTCTGTGGACTTTTCAGAGATAGTTTTTGTATCGCAATTTCCGTCCCTCGACAGCACCTCTGAGCATGCATGCATTGCAGATCGTAACGCAAAATACCAACCCGGCCCCGTGCCCGTGTCTGTTCCTGCCACGTATCGTACAAGGATGAACCCACTTTCGGAGCCGTCCCACGTCCGATAGTGCACCACCACATGCAGGGCAGATGAGGTTGTGGAGGCGTGGGCGCGAGAGCAGGAAGGTTTTCGATCTTATGTCGACAAAGACCAATGAGACATGGGAAGCACAACTTCCAGATCAAGCGATGCCAGATCTCAACGGGCTCGCACATGCAGGGAAAATGGCAAAGACATCGACCCCAGCTGGTGGGCGTACCTCGGGGGCCCGCAGAAGGAGCAGCCGCACGCACGTGTCACAGGAGGCCACAGAGATAACATCTCATCGGTGTGCCACCACAGTGGAGTTCAACAGGGCCCGCCAGAGGATCATCGTTGGCTGGGAACAGGCAGAGTAAGCGAGGTCGTGACGCGGTAAGGTCGACAATGACTGGTCAGGAGGACCAGCTCAATCCTCCTCGCCTTGCTTGGGTGGTCTGCCAGGAGGATCAGCGTTGGTTAGTGGGGACACTGGACAGTGTTCAGGCTCGTCACACGGTGAGTGGACAGGGCCCGGTCAAGCTTCGATGAGCGAACGGCGAGCAACAGACTGGGCCGCCGTGGGTATGCGGTCGAAGACTGCTCAGGTCAGTCGGCAATGGCGACCCTTCTGGGGCAAGGTGACGAAGTAGTCTCGCCTCAGCATCAGACAAGTCCGTGACTGGGCCGCGAGACGAACTTAGAACATCTGAAGGTTCCTCGGCGCGCTTGTGAGCTTGTAGCTTTGTAGCTTGTGCCGTGTTGACCACAGGTTGGCACTGTAGCATTCGGGGTCATCCCCGAGCGAATACATGACAAGGAGCGTGTGGACGTGGTGTTCGGCGCCGAACGGCAGGGCAATTGTGAGGTGACTTACTGACTTAGAACACGTACTCGTCGCCGTTCTGCCCGGTATGTGTGATGTGTGATGTGCCGTGTCCTATGCGCTGGTGAGGCTGAAGCTTGCGAGGCTCGTGATAAAAATGAGGTCTTTACGCTGGACGTTGAAATTGTGAGCGCACGTGCCGTTGGACCCCTAAAATGCACCCCGAAGAATCCCTGGTTGGCAGGATAGCCGATAATGTTCCGGGTGATGGGTTTTGCGGCTTAAAGGGCTTAAAGGCCGCTTAGGTAAGGACGTGGTACTGAGAGCTGCGGGTAAGTGTTAAGCGGCATCCGGGCGTGCTCGGTACTTTGTAACTCAAGGGTAAGCGGCAGTTCGGGGCACATGCTGCAGCGGAGTTATTCTTCCGCACGCTTGAGATTGGGAGCCGAAGTACTGAACCCCTAAAAATGGTCAGACCGTTCTAGATGTCGATTTCGCTCAGTGGTGTGACACGCTCTGGAGTGTAAGGTGACTTGATTTCTGCACCACCACAACGACCAAGCTTACGTGAACACATTGTCAGTCTACTCAATCGTTGACGACTGACCGTGAGTGTGCGTGTTTTAGTGTTGTTGCTCTCGTCTAACTGAGGTGTTGACGACTGGAGACCTTTAGGTGATCGCCTGTTTTCGGGACGATTCTAGTTTCGAAACCACCGTCCGTTATCTTGCCTGTGGAGTGATCTCCTGAGGATATGACAACTCATAGTAAGCCTTGTGGGTCGTCTTGTCATGTGCCTTGAGGTCCTCATATGATGATGGTATGCACGTATACACCATCTGATAAGCGGGGTAGGATAGATAGCCCTGGGGGATAAGAATTGCCATTTCTCGTCCCTTTGGTGTCTACGCCTTTTCTCCCCCAGAACAGATTAAGATACTTACCAGATAACACCAACGATATCAACGCACATACACGCAAAGGACAGACACAACATCTCGTCTGTACAGGTTCATAAAGTGTGCAATTCAGAACAAGTCAGCATTCGACTTGAACATCGAAACAAACAAACGAGGACTACAAGTCTCCATAGTCGAACACCAACCACAAATACCATACTCAGACATGCCTCCTATGAGAATCCCTGTTGCCCGACTTAGCCAGGGAGTAAGGACATTCGCATCACAATCTGCCAGAAGGACGCTCGCACACCGAATGCCAGTCCTCCATCACGAAGGGTCACAACGGATCCTGCAAAAAGCGGCCAACGTCGCCTCACAACGGTTCTCATCACCATCTCTCCCCACGATGGTCCGCGACGCATCATCATACGGCGCACTGGGGGCGGTGACAACGATGGCCGCGTTCATGATATACTGCGCGGTAAGCAACGCCCCCTCCTTTCCGTCGTCGCTACCCTACCAGCCCGTGCGCTGGATTGAGAGGAGCGATTTTTGAGCGGGCGACATACCGTTGATGCCCACCGGAACAAGACGGGTTGCGGAATTCTCGGAGCAGAAGGCTGATATTTGATATGCAGGACCAGGATGCGGATATGATGGATCTGTTGGCCACGCCTGATTCCCTTGGTTAGGAACTCTGGGGAGGCAATATTTGGGGATCCTTTTTGAGGCGTTTGGCGTTCACCCCGGTACTTGTGGTGACGGATGGGCACGCACATATGACTTGATGACGATATGAACAAGGGGCTTGTCCCGGCTTTCCCCAGACTGTGGGTTGATGGCACATGCGACACGCGAAGGGAGCAGGACCAATGTGCATGATGGGCTGAAGGCCACGTGTCACAGCACGAAGCTCGCCTCGCTATGCGTGGAATACTCTGTAGATTAAAGCAGGAAATCACAAGATCGTGGAACAGAATGCACGATACCTACATCTGTAAGCATCCTTCACATGGATGAAGTTGTCCCATGCTTCGAACACTCCGAGGTCTTGAGGCACTGGAACTGACCACGGCAAGCTCCGTGATGCTGGATTGCATTTCAACACAGCAGGGTAAAACTTCGAAATGGTTGATCTTAGGCCATGATGCTGAGCCTACATGCTCTCACCATGATATCCTGGCCGCTGATGACTGTGATCGTAAGGCGGCAAATTTGCAAGCGTGGCAACGATTAAAAGAAGAGTCGAAAATCAGTTCTCGGACATCAACAGTAAGCGATTACTTAAGAGGCGTAAAGCAGGCTGTACCCCATGAACACACGTGCTCGGCGTCATTCCACAAAGCCAATGAGGCTTTTTTGACCTTCACTTCTTCCACACTCTCCTTTGCGTGAAGCGTTCCGAAATAGTCCAGCTTCCTGAATGTGTAACCCCGCAGGTAATGACGGAGCATGAATGAGGAGTTGAAGTATCATAATCTCACATTTGCCCAACATCAGCAACCGCATCGAGTCTTACTCATCTTCGCGAAGTGATATTGACATCATCCGGATGTGCTCGGCTAAGCAATGGCGTGTAAGGCTGATTCTTCTCGGGTATCCCACAATTGTCCTTCGACCCCATGCCAACTATTTGTCCTCCGAGAGCCCGACTGATGGATTGTGTTACGGCCGCAGGGTCCAGAAGTGTCCGAGGCGTCAATATCAAATACGCGAGATTTGTTGGCAAAGCCTGGCATTCGGGTTTTGTGGCGGCCGACCGATGCTAAGGACTTGTTGATAACCAATCACTACTTCGCCAAGAGGATTCATGTTTGCAACTCCCGTGTCACTGCTCTTGCCGTGGTCAAGTGATGCTGAGAGGCGAGTCGCGTCCCGATGCGGGACAGCATGGTGTCGGTTGACATCAGCCATGAAGACCCGATACTGGCAGGCCTGAGTGTTGACTGGATGAGAGGGTCGAGTTATATCTGAAAGGTATTCCCTCGCGCGTGCCGGCGACCAAAGGCCGTTGTCAGCATAATTTCTCCACTGCCAATTCATCGATACCAGCGTCATCCTCGTGTCAGTGACCAACTGCTATGAATAACATCTTCTCCCAGTGCCTTCGCCTCCCCATCCCAGACATTGAAAAGGCGTAAGAGGAGCCTGGAAGATATCCAATCCCCACAGATCTAGAAAGAATCTTGCATACATAAGTTCAGAGCCTCAGACTTCCTCGATGCCGGTGCTGATTACCTACGCAACTTCTCGAGGCTCGACGAAAGAGGTGGCCGACCGCATCGCCTCACGACTGCATGCAGTTGGCTTTGCCGTCGACTGTCGCCCTGTCGACCATGTCTTCAGTGTCGAAAACTATAGCGCGGTCATCATTGGCAGCCCCATATATCACCAGAAATGGCTGTTGGACGCCCAAAAGTTCGTCGACGTCGAGGCCGTGGGCCTACGAATGAAACCTGTCTGGGCTTTCAGTCTCGGTATGGTTGGCAAGCCTGGCTGGAGAAGAGCAAGAGCAATCAAGAAGGAGACAAGCAGGATTGAAGATGTCCTCATACAAAAGGTGCCCAAGGTCCGAGATCATCGATTGTTTGGGGGAAAGGACGATGGGTCGTCGGTGTCGACTCCGTTGCGGGGCTTATACCGCTGTCTAGGAGGAAGCTTTGGAGATATGCGAGATTGGACTGCCATCGACAGTTGGACCAGCCTCATCGCAAAGGAGTTGCATGCTGATGGTCTATGAAGACACGATGCAGGACATCGGACGGCGTCTTCCGGCATCGCCGGTGCGGTGTAACATGACATGAGAGTGGACGTTTGTTCGATCCGGCGCGTGCCGAGCACGACATGACTTACGACGATGCATGAGAGATGATCACACTACTGTGGTAGTGTCGTCCATACTTGATTCTATGGCGCGCGTTCAGGAGTTGGCTTCGTTGTGCAGAAATATCAGTTCTTGGATTGTTTGGGTTATCAAAGTGGTGCCACATGTGTCACAGCAGGTCACCAGGTTCTCAAATGAACGAATACTGCTACATCGTCCACTATCGTCTTACTCGTACGGAGATTCTCATGCACTTCCACCTGATTGGAAGCAGTATTGGTATGGAGTATCCTAGAAGACGTTGGTCCGGAAGACAAGTCCGCGGAATGAACCTCCGTGTGGAGCACCATCTCCAATCTGAATGGCGGGCTAATTTGCTAGTGGTAACTCTACCATGTCACTGTATGTCGAAATTGCGTGTCCTCAGTCCAATGTCAGACAGAGGCACAGGTCAAATGACATGGGGAAATGGGCTCCCGTAGCACCATGAAAAAGAGCTTTCATCAATTAGCTTATCGTCAGACCAAATAACGTCGACTTCTTTCCTCCCATATTCGGCCTTTATCAAGACGATACTTTCCTTACCTTTTGATTATTTTGACCACCTGCATCGCTAAACCACATTGTGGCTTGTCGAAAACTGAGCACTGGACATCGAGTCAGTCTCGCTTTGAAAAAGCATGCCCAGCATCGTCCCATCAACAGCAATGGCGAGCAACGTTCAACTAATCAGGTTTCAGCATCCTCGACTGCCATCTACGATCTGGCAAGCGTGAAGCAGTGATTGGCAACGCGCCTGCCATCTTTCATCATTTACGTGACCTCGCTACGAACATGGCGCCTTAGGTTTTACGCTCTACATGCACGAAAGAGGTTTCGAGACTGCCAATCACAGTGTCTTCGGCACTCACTACCGGCATCGTGCGGTTCTCCATGCTGACAACATCTCAATCTTTGAAAACCCAAGATCATTCCTTTTCCGGAATTTGCCATGAACGAAAGCACGGCTACTAACCTTCAAGCGAGTGGCGTCCATGCACCCCAATAGGCATCAGCGTTGAAAGAAAGCATAAGCCACTGAAGTCTCAATGCCGGGTTCTTCGGGCTCCTACCGAAGCACCTTGTCCCAAGTGGGCATTTCCAATATTGTGGTTCATTGGACACGCAATGGCTAATGGCGGATCATCAGCCTAGTCAAGAGTTTCATCTTCACATGGCCAGCATGAAATATCCCTAACTTGCGCGCAGGGCTTTTTGCTCGATTGTGCATCAACTACGATACACCTGAAAATCACCAATCAATGCGAGATGTTGTCCCCGCCTATGGCAATGCGCGTCTACCATTGAGTTCGGAGCTTTTCTCCCGACTATGCTGGAAAGAAAACATCGTCCGCTCCACGTACGGATCACACATCCAGGACTAGGTATATACAAACATGATCGCCCTCCATGTGCCTCGCGCTCTCCAGCTTCTTACTCTGCCTTTGGGATCTCTCGACGATTGCACGGCCAAGCCACCACATTCCTCGACAATCGTCCACCCAGTTCAGGGCTTTCTCATTTGACGCTCCGATTACCAGCTGCTAGCTCCTACCTGACTGTCACAAATTACAGCCACGAGGAACTCCCTGCCATGCAACCCGTGCAGCCCCATACACGAGCTCGACCAAGAGTTTCCCGTGCCTGCGAAAGGTGCAGAATTAAGAAAGCCAAGGTAAGCTGGCAATCCCCATTTCATCTCAGGCCTGGGAAGCAATAGAAGACCACTGGTCGTTCCAGTATCTCATGGGAAGGTGACGGGGGCTGCTGCGATCGAGATCGGATCGGCCCAATCCGGTGCAAGTCAGTATGGCCCCTTCTTGGGGTTTGCCTGCACTGCGACAATTATGGGCCCAGCCTCGGAGCGTCGATCCGAACATCAGATTTAAAGCAACGACGAGCGCTGACCGTGTATCTTGATCGATAGTGTGACGGTGAAAGACCTTGCAGGAGATGTAACCTGGACGCCGCACTGTGCTCTTACAGAGCTCAAAGGAAACCTCTTTCTGCTAGTGCTACTCAAAGGTAAGCAGAACCTAATGTGGGACTGTCGGAGCGCCATTATGCTTCGCATTGGAATTCGCTAATTTTGTGCAAGATACATGAACCTGCTCGTCCAACAGCATTCAGCATTGACGGCGGGCGTTCTCGCACTATATTCAAATCTGCTCAACGGAGAACGCTGGGAGGGCCTCCCAGTCATGGAAGTCGATGGAAGTCCTAGCGTTCACTGCATACTCGAACGACTTGGAGTGATTACAGCCGATGAAGAATTCGACGAAACGCTCGGTACTGTCGACAATTACGAGAATATACAGCTCCTGCCTATCAGAGAGATACACGTCGTACCCAAAACCCAAAAGGGCACGAAGTCATCCAACAAAAGTCGACAAGGAGGTATTCCGCCGCTGTCAGCAACTTCCTCGTCAAGCACTGTTCCAAAAACATCATCGTCAGCCTGGCACGATCTGGACAACAAGGTCTCAAGCATCGCACACACATCTGAAGTCAGCAGCTCGCCGTCAGGCCAGGGATCGCAATCACTATCTCCTACATTCGAGGCCACCAGCTGCAGTACACCATCGACAGATGATCCCACCAGCTTTGCCGGAGGGGTATTTCTTAGCCCAACGGTGCCTACGACCACATTGTGCGATGGCCTCAGCCAGGATCAGATAATTTCCGACCCGACTACGTTTGCCGAACTGCACTCATCCAACCTCGCTGCGGAGGGATACGTGATGAACTCAATTCCCGCAATGCCGATGGGTACAAAGACCGTGTTTGAGAATGGGTATGAGACATATGGCGCAGAAAACTTTGCAGACGCAACGTGCGGAATGGCTTTTTACGACCGCGAGAGTATGTATGGTAATGGGACTGCGGCACTGCCGAGCACGATACCGCAAGATTACAGTCAGTGGATACCCGGAGTACTGCTGTGAGGGATGCCATAGCCCAGACCTAAGCAAATATCTTTGTAAGACTGACTATTCTACCTGATCCCAATGACGTTATGGATGTAGGGCTTGTACATGTGTCGCCTACCACAACCGCTGCATCGCGCTGCTTCTCAGACGGCTGTGAGACCTGTCGCACGTGGTAACAACTGCAGAGCTGCGATATCGTGGTCAGGACGACGAACGAGGTCTGGTGAGGTCTTTGAGACGAATGGCAAGGTTCAGCCGTACAGCCTGGTGCGTGCGTAAGGTCGACAGACTTCTGCTATCCTTAATTACGAAGATTGAGCGCATATACATGCCACGGTGCCTGCGATATAAGCGACTTGACGGGTGTGAGACTCCATTTGGACGAGTGTGGCCGACTTGTGCCTGGGATGATTCGCGTGTGCCGAGGAACTCTGATATCACGTCTTGGCCGGACCAACATTGCCTCAAGGCGGTGGTGAGGTACAAGCACGTATACCGTAATTGCTCTTCTCTGCGCCAAGCGGTCATCACATTCACCATTGATTGTCCTTGATATATTATAAACCTGGAATTTCTGCTACAATCAACAATGAAGCTAGACGAGATCCCCTTGAAAAGGTGCTCCCTCGTGGCCGAGTGGTTTACAACCGATGACATATACTTTAGCCTTAACTGTGAAAGTATTTCATTCGACTTCGGTTGCCCTAGATTCACCAGGGTTCGTTCCTCCCTCTAAATGAAAAAAAAACCAGTACGGCTGGTTTCACTTACCTACAACCTCTTGACCACCGGGTCAAGGAGCTTGAGGCAAAGTTTTTGCTTTTATGCTGGCCGTCGTTGGATATGACAATATCAATTCAGTAGGTGGGCTTGTTGGTGCACATCAGCAAATATATTTTTTAGTTTGATATGCCACTGCCTCTCAACTCGTAAAACATCATTTCCTTCAAGCACCAAGCACTTTGCACTTACACCGAGCAGCTGGCGACTCGTTAATGGCACAGAACAATGTTTTAACATTGGAATCTGATATCAGCGACACATTGAAGCGCGGAGGAAGTACTGTAGTTAATCGCCGAATCGGTAAAAAATGGAGGGCTGATCGTATGGAGAATTGCCAGATCACGAGAGACGGTGGATGGCAATGCCACATCTCTACAGTCGAACGATAAGCGAGCTTTGCATCGTTTTCCTCGGCAATGCTCAGATGACTGGGGCTGACAGTCGAAGTCTCGAAGAACAATTCTCTACGATGATTTTCTGAGTTATTCCGACAAATCTCCAATTGCTGTGAACTAGCTCTTCTCGTAGCTCCAAGGATACCCACAACTATGGATCACAAGATAGACAGCTGTCATGTGAGATCTATTTCCACCATTGTCCACCATAATACCTATTTTCGGGTATACGATTCTAGCTGTCACTATCAGCCGCAAAACGATGTATCCAAACATCCGACTTGGAGCTCGAATCCAGTTTCAGAATCCAAATTCAAGGCCGAATGCAAGGCGCCCTCACCGGTCGGTCGTTGTGGACAGCGCGGCTATGCGGGCAAGGCTTATTCATACAAGAATATGGCATATGCAGCCTTATCAGATCTAATGATAAATAGCCCAAAGTTACTCTCTCGTGGTGGTTGCATCGTGCCGTTTACGGTAGTCCGAACGTCTAGACGTCATGCTGCGAACCATGCGGCAATTCAACATTCGGCCTCAACGGCCTGAAATGCGGCTGATAGCGTACATACGGTACGGTAGCCGGAAGGTTTTTGCGTGACGTGAGGGCTAGCCAGGGCGATCGGCGGGTGTTTGTGGCGCGTGCTTCAAAGAGCTGTGTGGTGTTTTGAACTCTATGAACAGACTGTGTGTTTCGAGCGAGAACAAATCCTGAGAAATGTACCGAGCACTGTCGAGCTATGGGAAGGCTGAAAGGCTGTCACGCGACGGGGCTCTGCTCACGGAACTCACCTGTTTTAGGTAAATGTGGTAGGTATCTATTTTTGACACTCAAGGTCCTCTGTATGCATGAACTTTGGCGCAGAAAGAAAGGCGCGGATTGGATGCGCGAATACTTTGCAGAGCGGGTGTTGATGGGTGGTGGCTTTGTTTTTGTGCCGTTCCGAGAAGGAAAGCGGCTTGTCCATTTCGATGCTTAGCCAGGAGCTCGCCAAGTACTATAGCGTAGTGTGAGTGGTTAGACTAAGGTTAGACTCGTTAAACTCCAAGTGGAGTTTTGCGCCCGGGGGGCCTTGCACTGCAATCTTTGGCCCTTGGAAGCTTCTCCCTATTGTGATTTGTGATGCGTGACACTTTTTTTCTTACTGCCGTTGAACTTAGCCCCTGAATAGCATATTCTGTGCTGATATTAACACATTGCAGCGTCGATGAATATCAGATTTTACAAGTAGGAACATACACAGAGACCACTAATGTATGTATTCATCACACGCTCGTGTCTCTACGTATCTAAAACATTGACAGATCAAAATATCACTCGTAGAGAACCGTGCAGTGCAGTCAAAACAACACTCTCGCTTGTTTGCCCAGAGTCCTGACGATCAACTGGTCCATGCAATCCTTGACCACTCAGAGAGTCGGTACAAATCACAGGTCGTCCTAAAATCAAACACAGCACCACTTCTCCGCCCCAGACTCCACTCTTGAAGCGTGCCGAGATCCCTAATCCTACCACGGTAAATCCTAGAACCCTCTGAGAGAGAACTGAGAGTACAGTACTAGTAACTTCCTCATATTTTATCCGGTCAGAGCAATCGCAAAGCCCGCCCATGGGCTGTGAGGGTGTGAGGGTGTGAATGTTATCGCATCGGCGTCCTGGTGGCGCTCAACGCCTTTCCCGAACAGCGACAAGTAAACACTACTGCGCACAGTGCCTTAGAGTAGGGTCTCATCAACGTTTCTGGCCGGAAGTGTCTCACCAGTCCTGTACCTTACTACGGTATGCCCAGTAGCCGGCTCATCGGCGAAGCCTTTTGACATCTGCATAGCTGCAAAGCCAAAACCTTGACGGCTCTTTACATAGTAAGGCTAGTCTCCTAGAGGGCTATCACATCCACATGGTGTCATGGTACTCCGTACCTGGGGGCCGTTTCCATGCAGCTTTCCAGCAGCCGCAAACGCCCAGCTGCGGCTTTGCCCAATTCCCCTTCCTAGCCTGCTAGCATCTAGCATTTACCTAGTCAGGGACCCATACCCTACCATGGTCCATGGTATTCTCGCTAAACAACTAGGCAAACAAGCAAGCGATACAACCTGGATCGTCGAGTGACTGGAGCTCCCCCGAGCCAATCTCCCAGCGTCAAAACGCACGGATATCCACACCTTTTGTTTGCTCGTTCAGTACTTCAAGCTTCACTTCTCGCTCTCATCACAGCTCACTCTTGCCCTCATCCATCATATCGCACTTTCGTTGCAGACAGTCACTCGCTTGACCCCCCTCGGCACCTTTACTTAATAGTACTATCCTTAATACTCATACAACAAAACAAACATGAAGTCAACATCCTTCGCCGCTCTCGCCCTCGCCGGCATGGTCGCCGCCTACCCAGGTGAAGTCCTGCGAAAGCGTGCCCTGACCGAGCGTGACGCCTGCCCTCGTACACTCACCTCGGGCCAATTCGAGTTCCCTCACTACGTTACCCAGATCTCCCAGTCGGAACCAGACAAGTCGTTCGGTCCTCAGTACAACGGTGTCTTCACCCCCAACGACATCGCCTCCATCTTCAGCTTCGATGTTCCCGCCTCGCGCACCGACGCCAACTGCACTCTCGAGTTCATCTTCCCCGCTCAATCGCAACTCCAGACTTCCAGCTTCGAGTATGAGGGTGGCGGCTCCTTCTTCTTCACCGGTTACAACCCTGGCAGCTGCCCCGGTGAGGAGACCACATGGAACAACCAGCCTGCTCCCGGTCCTTTCCCTCCCTTCCCAGCCGTCCACATGGAGCCTGGAAACGCATACACCATCGATGTTGGTCCTTGTTTCGTCGGTGCCGGAACCTGCGTTGCTGTAAGTTTGCTCCCCTTCCGTGTTGTACGAGAGAGTATGCTGACTTTTGACCTCAGGGTATGACATATACCAACGACACCAACTTCTGGTTCTTCCAAGACCAGGGGGATTTGGTTGGCCCTGACTGCCCGATTGGCATTTTCACCGCATATGAATATGGTCTGCCTTCCGAGTCGCACTAGACTGCAGCATTCGAGCAAACGTCGTCGCTAGACTTGCAGCTGTCAAGGGGAATCCTCCACTACCTGAGCATGGATTGGTTGTTCCTTGTGCAACATTGGATAGAACGAGTGGAGGTTCTTGGACAGCAATAAACCTGCATGGTCTCCACCAGTTCTTTCGGGGATTTCCCCTTACCTCCACACTCGACAAACAATACCATCACATTCTGGTGATGAGCTCGGGGGAGGTTAATCTGCTCGGCGTTGGCATTTGGCGCATTGGCATAGACCTCAAAGCGATGCCTGGCCACACAAAATACCCAGAAGCGTTTTCGCAATTTTTTCACCGGGATCACCGGATATATTTAATGATGCTTTGCCGTATGATACCTTACCGATATACTATGATCACTTTCTGTCACCCGCAAACATTAGAAACGAGATTCATCTGACCTACCTGTTCGGCTTTCATCTGCACGTGCATCGTCGTTCGTGAGTGCGTTCCCGCGCACGGCATGGCAGGCATGTCTTGCATAGCTTGATATGACGTGTCAGTCGGTTCTTGAACATACCTGGTAGCATACTCCGTATGGCTGTAGGTTTGTGCAACTCGACTAGACGATGCATGGCCGGGTAGACGCAGCCCATAGGGCAATTGGGCCAGCAAGACCATAACTTGGATCAGGAGTTCGGAGTATGTTCGTGCTCCTCGACAAATGCATGGTCGGATAAATGCATCCCATAGGATATCAATTCTTCCGAAACCTGTCAACGATTGACAACTGAACCCTGAATTAAGCATGATAGTCGACCACTCAAAGCTGGCGTCAGGAGTTCCAAAGTATGATGACTGTCACATGGCGGTCCAGAAGCTGTCATGTTTCATCACCTCGACAATGGGATTCAGACGAAATTCGTTCACTCCTGGACCGACCTGTCACGATGCTCGTGACATCGGACTGGTCGAATGTGGAAGTTGAGTAGAGAGGATAAGCTGTGGCATGTTCAATTAAGGTCGTACAGACGAGCAAAATGCTGTGGTACTCGTAAAGTTTTCGATGAATATGGTGAAATCCCCATAGGCAAGAACCCTGGAGACTTGAGAACAAGCAAACGACTTCTGTCATCCCTTTACCTCCTCCCTTCTGGTTTATGCGTTGTACAAACACGTGCATCAAATGTCGTGACCGATCAGTTGGGAACTTCGTGTCACTGAGACGAACAGCAGCTCTTCACTTCATCTCACATGTCGATTATGAGGGCCACGCCGGTACAGAAGGAATCGAGGGCTTCGGTACAGAGGACGTTTCGTTTGCCATTATCACATTATCGTTTGGTGGAATGGTATCTCCTACTACCGGTGCTAACCAATATACTCCTCCCACCAGAGTACGTTCATGTATGCGCTTACCATAGACCCAACCCTATACTCCATGCTCTAGTACCATCAATCGCTCATTATGATCATTATTGTGCCGTTACCATGACTTTTGGTGGTGCTTCAGTCTTTGCTGTCAGGTCGATATCAAAATCCAATCCCCACCGATCAGCAAACCCCTTGCACACATCTTGACAAGTCTTCGCGGCCTGCCTTGTCTTGCACCGTCGGTCCCAGTCGCCCGTCTGAATGAGCATAATGCTATTCTCCACCAGCTCTTCGTCCACCCGCATGTCGTCCACCATGTCACGCACTGATTTGAGTTTGCGTGTCGCTGCTGTGGCTGCCAGACGAAACTCCTGAAGCAAGTCGGTAAGTGAGCGGAGGGTCTGGCCGAGCTCTTCGGTTTGAGAGGCGAGAATCTGTAAAGACAGGAGAGGATTTTGTGGTCGGAGAAAGGGCACACTCGAGCTCAATGTGTTGATTTCGTCGACGAGTAGATCGAGCATTTCTTCGGGTAAATTCAAAAACCCGCCGTACATGAGTGAATGGCTTTGTGTGAACAGATCTCGAGTTGTATGTGTCCGGTGTGAGGACATTGATGTATATGCCGTGATCATACGTGTGACGCCATATTCGATGTTCCCTTGCGGGCCAAGTTCTTTCAGGTTTTGAATTGTTCTTTTGACGGTCCCTCCACCCTCGCTCACTGCGTCTTCCGGATTGACACACATGCGTGTGAGCTTCTCGAGCTCACGCATTCGTCTTCGAAGGGCAGGCGGGAGAGACTCTTCTTCGTCCTGTTCCGCGTCGGACTCGGGGCCATATTCTGACCCGTCGTAGGCCGACTCGTGTCTCTGGTGGCCTCGTTCGATGTCTGTTCGCGGCTTGGGTGGCGGGTGCATCGCAGGTGATAACGAATCATGTTGACCGATGTGAGGACTCTGCACCACCATACCAAATCCGAAATCGTGCATGTCATTCATGTAGTATGGACTTTGTAGGCCGTTCATCGACGTATCCTGCTCCACGGCTCCCTCTCTCAGACCCTCGAGGAAACTCGACTGACCGTCGTCCTCTTCGTCCCAAGCCTGTCCTAATTCGTCTGCAAGATTCCCAGGGCCTTGATCATCCTCTGTACTCCTCGTGCTGATAACGCTCGTCCGACTCGGCCGGCGTTGTTGCTGCGAGAAGGAGGGCGGTCTGGAGGATTTTGAGGACATGGGTCTGGGTGTCATTGGAGATCGTGGCTGGTAGGAAGTCTGGGAAGTACGTGATGAACGTCTCGAGTAGGTAGTGCCATTAGTCGTGCCGCTCGTGTAGGGACTTGTTGGTGTTTCTTGGGACGTGGACAGTCTAAGCGATCTGCGCTTTCGCGAAGGAGTCGAAGGTGAGGCGGGTGGAGATATCATCGTCATTGTGTTTCATGCGAGGCTAACATGCAGGGAAGAATCAAACAAGGATCCTATTCGTTATCATGCACAAAAGAAGCATGCTTCGAGGCTGCCAGGTGAGTTACTTCAACACATTGAATGAAATGAGGAAAGAACCAAGGATGACAATATTGATTAATCGCCCCAATTGGGGAGAGTGACACGCGGAACGGCGCGTTTCGTATTCAATTCATTTTCCCCCACACTCAACAGAGTTTCATGGCGTGTAAAGCTGCATAGATACTATCGTGTACGGTATTCAATGCAGTCTTTGTATGGTCCTACCCAGCAAGGTCAGAGCATCGCATCAACATGCCGACCATAAGAAGAGTCCAGCCATCGGACTTGTTACATCTCAATTTATGCAATCTCGACCCTTACACGGAAAATTATGACCTGAATTTTTATCTCACATATTTAATGAGATGGCCGTCACTGTTTCAGTGCATTGAAGAACATGGCCAAATCGTCGGATACATTATCGGCAAAGTCGAAAACTCCCCAGCACATTTGCAGTAAGTTTATCTTCACTTGTTGTCAATAACAAAATCTGAGTGCCCTGCTCACAGAGGAACACCGCACTACTTGCCATGGCACGGCCATATCACGGCCTTGTCAATAGCGCCACAGTATCGACGACTCGGCTACGGCAAGCTCTTGAGTGAATCGCTGGAAACGGCATGCAATCAGCAAAATGCATGGTTTGTGGATTTGTTCGTCAGACGAAGCAACCGGAACGCCATCAAGATGTACGAAAGTATGGGCTACTCAACGTATCGAACAGTGGTGAAGTACTATTCGGATGATCCGACAGGGCTTTCGAAGGGTGGAGAAGATGCGCTGGACATGAGGAAACCACTCGACAGAGATAAGGACCACCAACATGTCCGGGAGAATGGCGAGAGTTTCAAGGTCGAGCCAGATGATGTTTTCTAGGTGATGAACAGGCTGGACAACGACTTGATGAATGAACTCGAGTCCGATCATCTCACACCCGACGAGAAAGCAGACCTGGAGGATAGCTTGATCGGCATGACATTTGATGGTCATGAATAACTAGTGGTTGTCTTCTGAGCATCAAGACGTGGCGTCAAGCACGCTGTAATCAAAGTCGTTCCTACTCATTCCGCTTCAAGTCATTCGGTCCAAAGCTCATAGGCAGCAACTCTCCGATCGTCATCTTGACCACGTTCCCACTCAACCCGTCCTTGCCGTACATGTAAATGGGTAAATCCCGCGAGGTTGCGAACTCGTTGATGAATTGTCTGCACATCCCGCAGGGGCCTGCAAGTGACATTCATCAGTCGATTTGCTCCAAGCATAGCTTATTCAGCAAGTTGATTGTGCGAATAGATCAGGACTTACTAGCAGGCGGATCAATATCGGTGCTCACCGCGAGAGCGCGCATGACGGGCATATCCGGACGTTTGATCGAGGCGACGATGGGTGCAATGGCACATCGTTCTGCGCAGATACCGACTGGTGTAGCAGCTACCTCGACATTTGAGCCTGTATGATATGCGCCGGTTGATAACAGAACACATGCTCCGACGCGGAAGTTGGAGTATGGACCTGTAGATGTATCAGCCGCTGCTCGTCGTTGCGGACATGCGCCGTGAAGTATGAGGCTTGAGAAGACATTGGCACCGCTCAGCAGTCTGACATGGCAGCAGCATCCTCAGACAGAGCTTCAAAGCTTTTTGACTTCCCGCCATGGACCATGGAGGTCGACATGGGTCCCAGTGATAGTGTTCCCAGAGATAGCACTTACAGTATGCATATTCCTTGGCTGAGATTGCGCGCTCTGCCAGCTCTTGAAGCTCATCTTTCGACAAGGGCGTTAGGCTTTCTGGATTTGCCATTTCTGGGTATAGATCACAGGTATTGAGTATATCTACAGGTTATGGCGATAGGTTTGTGTCATGTTAAGTCCTTCAGCCTTGCCAAGTCTTCATGATAAGACGAGGCTGGATATCGAGGAGTACTAAGAAATGGCTGTAGCCATTTACGCTGCAGATTCAACTAATATGATTGAGTTGCAAGCGGGCTTATAGTATGATTGTTGAATGCCGCTACCTACTAAGTAGCGAGATATTATGTCTACAGTTGAGCGGCGTCTCGCCAGCAATACTCCGTCTCCTAGCCTCGAGTGAAGTCTTCGGGCTCTGCAGCCTTGACTCCTGCCCCTGTCCATTGAGTGGGACACCCAAAGCTGAGCCCGCAGACAGGAGTTCTCCTGTAGTTTGCGGGCACCCAAAGCTGAGTAAGGGACTGTGCCAACAAGATTGAGTTGGTTGGTGAATGGCTGAGAGGAGTTCGTCGTGTTACCACGGGTAACAACCAAACCGAAAGTGTCACATGGACCTCGTGTCACCAAAGACCTGTCCTCTCAATATCGATACATGGCTCTTGTCTACGGCCCGGCTGAAGCTCAACTTCCTCAGAAGATCAGAGACTCTAGCCCATCGCTTTGACTTTTCACTTGTCTTCGTCCTTCGGAGGTGCCTTCTTCCTGCTTTCGAGTATCTGATCGACCACACCAAGGTCCAATGCTTCTTGTGCGCTCAGGAAGTAGTCCCGTTCCATCATCTTCTCGATTTCTTCCAGTGTCTTTTTCTTTTTCCCCGTCAAGTGTCTCTCGTATATTTGGTTGAGCTGTGTCCTGACTCTAAGGATCTCCTTCGCATGTATAGCAATGTCCGCCGCAACGCCAAAGTAGCCGCCGCTCGGTTGATGTAGCATTATGCTTGAGTGAGGTAAACAATATCGTTTTCCGGCACTGCCGCCAGCAAGAATCAGACTACCCATTGAGGCCGCCTGACCTAGGACCAGAGTCGAAACTTCGGGGACGATGTAGTTCATGCAATCGTAGATCGAGAGGCCTGCAGTGACAGATCCTCCAGGTGAGTTGATGTACATGGAGATAGGTTGATCGCTTTCGGACTCGAGGTAGAGTAGTGATGCGGTGACAGTCGCGGCCATCCGGTCGTCGACTTCGCCATAGACAGCGACAATTCGTTCTTTCAGCAGCCGACTGAATAGATCTGTGGTGTGGCTAGCTCCGGCTATCTGTTCTGTCACGAAGGGTACGGGCAGCCAGCTGCGCGTGGGTGGGACATCTCGACCGGAGTACTGGCGCCGTTGCGGACCATGCTGCACACTGGCGCTGCACGCTCTAATAGACAGAGGCGCATACAGTCGCGGAGCTGTCCGGACGAGATGGCGCATGTTGTCTTGAAGTTGCGGAGGTTAAGTTCTTGCGGACAATGAGTATTTCAATGTTGGCATGCGCTCTGACCCTATGCTCGGCAGTACCTTGTTACGGCAGACCAGAGTATCTCCGATCGCGAAAGACATTGGCCGGCCTCGCCGGATTCAACGCGCATATGTGAGGTGTTTCATACGAACACGCGGCGGACAGACAAGTTCTTTTACAGTCATGGATGGCTGTGCACTACTCAGCAGTCCGTGGAGGATGTAGATGAAATGGCAGAAATGACATGAGCGAAAGCCTGATGTACAAGAAGGTCCAAATGTAGGATCACCTGCAAGCTCTACCAGGACTTGCTAGACAAGACACGATAGTCGTGGTCTGGTAGATCTTGTCCAGACTACATTGCATCTTCACGTAGGACGCGCGCGTGCAGCGGCAATCCTCGCCAGGACATTTGCCATGGTCGGGGATGCTGGAGAAGTGGTCGGCAGTGGTCGTCTCAATAGCACGCCCAAACTTGTCTTCATGTCCAGCACCACCACATCATCATCTTCCTCGGGAGGTTCCCTCTGCTTTCGCTTCCTCGGGCGCCGGTTTTCGTCGCTCTCAGGCGAGAGACTTTGCAACTCAATACCATCGGTTGTCTCACCCGTTGCACGTTGCGGCCTCAGTCGGCCTTCTTCCTCTGCTTCGATATCCTGCTGCGGGGCCTCGGCCTGCGGTTGTACCTCTCCCGAGAGTATCTGCTTCTCATAACCAAGAACCAGCATGAGCATCTGCAAACCCGAGATGACCAAGTCAAAGGACAACAGCCTCCATCGAGAAGAGGCCAACTCCCCCACAAAGTCCACGATCAGCCCTCCGTGTAATGGTTTCGTACTCGTATTCGCATTCAGAAGATGTGTGATGAAGCACACGACGTTGACAAAGATGACGGGCGTCAATTGAGTAGTGCCAGGGGGCCGATATTGTACATGGACAACCTGCGATACAGCGCGCAGCATCAAAAGGAAGGTGAGGTTGTCGCAGAGGTATAATATGCCCACTTGCAGGAAGATGAGGCCATCGAGGGTGCGCAGGAAGGACTCTATGTGGTCGGTCTTCTCATGTCGGGCGCGTAAGCCTCTCTCAACTGGGGAGGAGGCTAGGATGTCATTATTCATGGAATGGGAGGGAAGAGCTCAACGTCAGTGTATCATTGTAATTTCAGATACATAGATCGATCCGGTTCGCGGTAAACATGTTCAATGTAAGAAGCACCAAAAGGGAACAACCCCATCAGCGTCACCGGCGACACGGGAGAAACCCCAAAATGCCAATGTCATCACGTGGAAAGTGCTTCAGCCTTCCCAAAACCTCAACCATCAAGTCGTCAACCTCTAGATCGTCATTTCATCAAATCATCAATCATCCTCAGGAACCGCCGCTCTCTTCCAAGCTGGGTCGGCCTCATATCAAGCATGATGGAGCCATATTAACAGGCGCGGCTCGAGCATAGTTCATATTTCATCTGATCTAAATCTGCTATCTGGTAAACTCGCCAAAATATACTTTGTTGTCCCATTGTATGGCAGGATCACCCTCCTTCGTCCTCACTGGACAACTTCTCCCTGTGCATGCACGTGCTGGATCATGAATTTACATCGTCGGTGTACTCCCTATCAGACGGTGCCACTTTTTCTGGCAAACAGGGTCGCCGGGACTCTCGCCTGGCAGCGGTCTCGAAATGTGTCAGTGATGAAGTTGTCCACTTCGCTGGTCATTAAGACGAGTGCTTGCGCCTCTTTCAGAGTAAGTGTCTGATCACTCAGAGCGGGAGGGGAAGACATCGGTATTTGGGGTATAGACTCGACTATCTGATAAGTCAACCTATCTGCCATAATGACTGCACCCGTCCGACCTGACGCCCACCCACCCCACAAAGACATCAATTGCCAGTCTCAATGAGACGTTATGCACCGGATAGTGTTGCACTTGAACGACTTACCACGTGTTGAAAGGTGTCTCCGACCAGGGGACAACGCAGACAAGATGCTGACAACCACATAGCTCTGCCAGAGCCTTCAATCGTACACATGCACATATGTATCGTATATCGCCAACGCCGTGTAAATGCAAACCGTCTGCTCCGAGCCATTCTAGGCATTGTGGAAGAGGAAATTCCTGAGCGAATCCCAGTGATCGCTCTGAACGTAACTAATCGCTAGTCAGCTTTTCTGCGCCGGAAAAGACGGAATAATGGAGAAATACATGTATTTCATGCTGCTTCTTAAGCTGGGTTGGATGGATTCTGGCTGGAATCTGAACAAGTACCTAGACGACCGAGTATCAGTATACTCAATCTCGAAATGTTGTGGCAGTATCCTTACATCACGAAAGCCCAACTCAAGCTGGCGAAGACGGGCCAAGCATTCTTCTCGACCATCGCTTTGGTCTCCGGAGCCAGCCGTTGCGTCCATAACGTAGGTGTCGGTGTGGAGCTTGTCATGGCGGGTGGCTCAATACTCAGCCTTGCCAGCGCTAGTATGACTCTGGCAAACACATATATGACGATCTGTTGGTTGACACTGTAACCATTGTTTAGCGCTCTGAGGACGGGGCAATCAGCAGACAAAGTGCTTACCCGCCGCTGGAGCCTCTTCCAAAGACGGTATATCCGCCAGCGAGACCAGCGAAGAATGTGTCATATGGTCCCTCTTTACCTGGGCTCGTAGGGTTGAGCAGCCGCAGCAACAACATGGTAGACTTGTAGACAACCGCAAAGAAGGCCAAATTGCGCGCATGTTGTCTTGTGGCTTTTAGGACAAGCCGCACCTTTTCTCGAAGTGTCCCTGATCGGAACATGAAGACCATGACCAGAGCATGCGGGAAACGAACTTTGGCACCGTAGACGGCACCATTGCGGGCAGCTTTGACGATGGCGAGGAGAGGTTGTAGGTCTGGGTTCAGGATGACCTGTTCAATGGATTCCTGGTCGCTTGTCAATAACGTGCTCATATTAGGCGGATATTTGAACATACTCTGAGAGCGTCCATGGCTCCTGAGGCTGTTGTCTCGAGTGTCGCGGAGCGAAGGGAGTTCCTCCGCTGTGGAAGGAGGCCGTTCGTAGGATCTGAAGAGTGCGGAGGAGAGTGTTGTTGTCCGAGTTCACGTCATTGGGCCTAAAGACAGGCTGGATGGCATGTGATGATGTGTTTGGTGCTCTCAGTTGTTCGAATAACATGGAGGAAGGAAAGCAAAGGACGTCAAATGGCTCGGCCACTTACAGCGACAGCGACATCATCATTGAGCCGACGAAGAATGTTTGCATGTGAAGCTGGACGGGCGGGATGAGAATTGGGGGAACGTGCATTTCCCCCACAAACTCCGGTCGCTACGGGCATCAAGATAAATCGAGCCTCTTTATGCCGAGGCTGTTCTGAAGCGGATCAGATTCCGGCAAGAAAAAATATCACATTTTTCGGTTCCTACACTATTGTCTCCTTGCTCACATATTGCAGATTCGCTAGTGACAAGTCAGGGACACAAACATTCCCACGATAGCTGCTTCACCGACACGTCAATACACCCCTTCAATAATAGCTGCGCCATGCGTGACCACCCTGCACCGGAGCGTGATTGCCTGGCCGAGGCGGGATCTGCGCATCCAGCTGAGAATCCCATCCGGGAAAGTTTCTGCGATTGCGAAGACGATCACTGACAACACCGAGGGCGCCGGTAGTAAATCAACCTGGGTACCATCCTGCTGACAGTAGCGAGCGCTGTCAAAGGAGGGTACCCCCGGATTGATGGAGTAGGTTTCAACATAGAATGTTGAATCGCTGAGAACATGTCGAATCAAAGATTGTTCTCAGAAGGCGTTCCCCCTTCGATATCCTTCAAAGATGTCGTGCTCATGATATCCGCTGCCGCTTCGGCTTTTCGTTCACTTCATCTCCATCTTCCATCTCTTCGTCCTCTCCAATGCTGATTTCATCACCACTGCCGCCTAGACTGCTTCCACCTTCGGAGACTTCGTCATCAAGATCCATACCACCATCCATGTCCTCGTCTTCGATGAGAACACCGTCATCACCTTCCTCGCCATTCATATGGTGATCATCAACATCGTCATCTCGTCCTCTCTTCAAACCCTTCATCTTACGTGTCTGTAGGGTCGAGAGATCCTGCTTGCCCAGATGTACCCGGCCAACCTTATCGCCCACCAGATCTGTAACGATGTTCTTCTTTGTTCTTGCTTCGTTTGGCCGACGTCCGTGTTTCATAGCCTCCTTCATGACTGCGGCATCTGCTTCTCGGTGCCGTCCGACTCTGAAATCAAAGCTGGGTCCGATCGGGTCAAGTTCCACTCTGGGTATCTTCGCATCGGTCGATCTCATAGTCCGAATCTTGTACCATCTGAGATGTAGCAGCGGCTTACTCGCAGGGTCAGTCGTATCTGTCGAGGTTGTCTCGCCGGCTGCGATCATAAGAATGTACTGCAACCCAGCCACATCTATTGTTGATATCTCTTCACCCTGGAACAGGTCGAGCATGAGGGACTTGAGTGTCTGGTAGAGCGTAGCTTGCTCAGAGGATGATGTGTCGTCCCATTGCGATCCAGCAAAAAGAACCAGAGGCTTCATTTCGACCCCAATCTGCAATTTCTGTTCGGCTTGAGGCTGGTCGGCCGGCACTAATAAAAGCAACTCCACCATGTCGAGCATTTTGCCATCGTATATGCGCATGACAGTGATATTGTTCGGTCGCTTCTTGGAGTGTGTGCCAAAGACAACCACACCGCAATCATTTTTCAACGCCAGAAATTCTAGAGATGCAGGATCTTCGAAAGGATGGATGTTCTCGTTTTTCTTGTTCAGCAGGACCGAGTCGGGTTTCGTCAACGTATGTACAGTTTTGAGCACTGAGCTCACTGGCTGAGGGTTCTTGGAGCCGTGCAGAAGAAGCACTCGCTTTCGTGATTCGACTTGCTGCGGCTCTCGTGCCTTGACGATACGTGCCGTCCGGGCATTTCGGGGTTTTCTGCAAACGTTAGAAGAGTTGACAGCACTGCGACAGACACCTACATCTCGCGCAACATCTCGACTACGAAAATTGCATCAAAATATCAGTCAATTCCTTGAGAAGGAATGTTGCTGATTTTGAGAAAGATCGCCGCTACGAAAGTCGCAACTTTTTCTTTATCGATAAGGGCTCACTTGAAGTAACCGCATCAGCGCCGCTTTTAGTGCATCTGTCTTCCAGGTGACATCTCGTACTTAGAGACGTCCTTCTGGTACCACATTTTAGAGTTGGATATTCCCCCATTGTTAGTATCCTTCTTAGATTCATGATAACCATACAACAAAAGTTCATGCAGCCTACTATCCTCTGCGGACATACACAATGGTAAGAAAAATGGAGCAGAGCCGATGCAGGAGCCGTTCCATTCGATTTGATCACCTCAATGGGGCTAGGTGTGAAACACATGTAAACCCCCTTCTTTAGCCTCACTCGAGCTTCCATTCAGTCTTCTCGCCTGTGTCTTCAGCCTGAGATAACGCCCAAGAATGAGCACAGTCTTACACGGCGCTGAGTGGTCTGCCATCGAGCCTTTACCAATACTCTTTGCTTGGCTTAAGTATGGACTTATATTCCCCCAAGACACGAAGACGCCTGAATGATCTGTGCGTCGACCTGGTTAATATGAGCGACGACTACACCCGGCTTCGTCATCTCGAGCTTGAACGCGAGGCATCCGCCAGGGCCAGGACGTTATCTGACGGCCTCCGTCGAGTTGAGGAGGATATTTATCGGGCGGCGAAACACCTCGATTGTCTTGATCGATCAATTGACGAAAGGGATGTCAGGGAAGAAAGTATAGGCAAAATGGTACGATCCTTGGTCCATGTAACGGAAGACATACTGGACGAGAGCGCCCAGCTGTTGAGATCTTTGAAGAACAGAAAAGTCAAGCGCCTTATGGTCGCGACGGGCGCAGCACACAAAAGCATTTTATCTGAGGATGAAATTCTCGGATCAATCGTCAAACTTCGGCAAATGATCGACGAGTTCATGCCGTTGTACCATCGAGCCATACAGAGATTCAATATTGTTCCAGACTCTTGGATTCTCGGACTCCTACGAAGATGAAGCATTGCGATAACGTCAAACAATATCAGGCAACATATGGGACAGTAAATGCAGTTCAGGCCATTATCATTTCAATCTGAATCTATCCACCAATACTCACAGACTACCCAGACACCTACGTCTCGCGCAACATCTCGACAACTCAACCTATATTAGAGTGTCAAAATGGTCGCTTGCTCTCGTGTTCCTGACCCAGAGATTGCACTTTGCTTTCCTCGATGGATATGTCGTGAGATGGCTCATTTCGAGGCCGATGTTATTTCACCATGATCGTGACCTTGCTTAAAAGTGCATGTGTCCTGCAAACCCCATTGGTCGCAAGATCCCTGTAACATTGAACCCCATGGACAACTCGTGACACCCGTGTGGACTTCGTGTTCAGCCTCACTCGACCTTCCACTACACTTCTCTCTTTCTGGTCTCTTGCCCTACAGACAACGCCTTACCATGCGACACTTCCTGTGTTCTGACGCGAGCATCGGCACAAGAATCTCAACTGTGCAACTCTCAGCCTCAATCAACAATGGACTTTGACTGGGCCCGAGCCAGAAAACGCTTGTCAGACCTAGAAGCAGATATAAGTGCTTGCCTACACGATTTCGAAAATCGTGTATATCCGCCAGCCGATGATAAGCAGGCCTTCAGCAGGGGCAGCAGCCTCGCCACCGGCGTCGACCTGGTTTACGGCATACTCAGTAACTGCTACTTGGTAACTTTGAAAACCGGTTTAGTTTTCTTCGAGATACATAAGAGGATGAACACTTACGGATTGGTGAGGTCCACGATACATATCGCACAAGACATACTAGACGAAAGCACCAAGCTTTTGACACGCATGGAAAGAAGAAGAAGAGTCAAATCCTTCATGGTCGCAGCGGGCGATAGCGCCATGGTTTCGAGCGCTCGCTCTGAAGATCACATCGCCGATATGGTCTCTAACATCCGGGATATGGAAGAAGAGCAACACAAACTCCACAACAAAATGCTCGAAAAATGGAGGAGATGGCTTGTATTCAAAGGGCGAATGAGCGTCAAAGAAGCAGAGCTGATCATACTCGACCACAAATACCCCGATGTTATTGTGGATGCGGCTTGATGGGATATGGAGCATGATGAAGACTCTTTCTCACGCGACCTGACCCTGATGGCGATCTTATGTTTCTCGCGCACTATAACGTTCCTGAAGGAGGTCATGATGGGCTAAAGGTTCAGGTCTTCAAGAAGGTATACCAGTGACAATGTTGCGTGCCCAGATGTTGCTGGCAAGAGTCATAGAGTGCGCAAATGCCACTTACGAGACCGCGTCCCGGGAGGCTCAATGTCATGTATGTACAAGGGTATAGCACCACCAGATGGTCCTCTCAAAACAGTGCAGTCCAAGTTAGAAGGAAAACCGAAGCTGGTCCTTAAAGCACGTTATGTAGTCAAGCAGTTTCATGACTCGACATCGCAAGCTGGGTAGATTTGCCAGTGATATATACAGATCATAGTTCGAAAATATGCAGTTGAAGTCCACACCCAAGTCCCCAACACCTCGCAGAAAGGCAACGCAGATTGCAGACAATAAACTCTACTTCCCATCCTTCGCCCACAAACTAGGCAAGACACCCACCAAACTCACCAGCGCCAACCACCACCAAGCCCAACCCACAATCCCCTTCTCCAGCCCCTGCCCATACCAATGTCCCGCCACAATCGGCCCAATCGTCCGGAAGGCACTGCTCGTCGCTGCGCCCATCCCATGAATCGTCCCCAACAATTGCGGTCCCGGACTCGAGTTGTTGATCAACAAAACCGAACCCGGGATAGCAAACGTCCGCGCCGCAACTTGCAAGATTACAACCACGACAATACCACACCATAGCATAAAAGTGTGATTGATCAATAGACTCAGATACGGTGCAAGTGCGTAGGCCAGCGGGAAGACAAGTAATGACACGCGGAAGCTGCGCAACAGGCCGTACCGCGCGTTGATGTTCGGATAAAGCGTGAGTTGCAATATGATGCCGACGAATCCTAGAATCGACATCGCGAGACCAATCGTCGGCAGCGAGAACTGCAGACCGCCAGTAAAGTAAAACGGTAGAGCGATCGTCGAACGCTCAGCGTCGGTGCGCCGGGCAGACGACAGAAAGACTGTCCACAGTTGCGCAAACCCGCCCATTTGGAAATCCATTGCCGCCACGGTCGCAAGGACCATAAGCACATTGGGTGTGAGGGCGTGGTAGAATGGTGGTGCGGCTGCCGCAACGGCAGCCTGTTGCTGTTGCTGCTGTTGTTTCGCATCGGGTCGATCTCCATCTGCATCTCTGTCATCCGCTTTCGTCTTTGACAGTGACGAGAGCTGTGTGCTAGATGGCTGATTCTCGTCATCCTCGACGGTATCTGGTCCGACGTCGCTGACCAGACTGTACCCGAATTTACGAAAGACAAGCCGATCGATCTTGTACCGGATGATCTCCGCGATCTCGATCCCACGGTCTCGCGAGAATTTCCTGCTCGCCAACGTCTCTCGCAAAGACGTCCATATCAGGACTGCATCCGCGAACATGACAAGCGCGCAGAACATGTTCGGCAGGGCATAAGGGAAGCGTTGCAGCCATTGCACTCCCGTGTTACCACCGAATGTAGATTCCGCGCCGAATAAGCCAGGGTAATTCGTGACCGGGTCCGCGAGCAACCCGCCGACCAGCGGACCAAAGATGTTGGCCACGTTCCATGCCAGCGGCAAGATCAAGAATGTGCGACTGTGGTATTTCTTCTCGGTGCTCTCGGCAAGGGACGTCCTCGCGCCGCCGACAGTCGCGTTGACCGCACCACCCAAGCATCGCCATATCGCGGCCACAGTGAAACTCCGCGAGAAGGCCACGCCGATACAACTTATGCCCTGGCCCGTCAGGCCGATGAGCAAGACTGTTTTGCGACCGAAGCGTGGTGAATCTGCGACTCGTCCCCAGAGTATGCCTGTGAAGACTTGTGCGGCCGTGAAGATGCCTTGCAACACACCTGCCTCGAATGATATTTGGCTGTCGTCGGCGTCGGGGCGGAACGATTTCAACTGATAAAACATGTACGCCTGCAGAGCAGCTTGTTGGAAGAAGTCGACGAAGCGCACGGTAAACAGGAGAAAGATTTGGAATTTGTTCGGAATGGAGCCCCATGAGGGCGGCGCCCCGGGACGGACTGGTCGTGTCTCGACGTCTCGTCGCATGTTGGATAGTCACCGGCGTGGTATGCGGAGGATTTTGGATATAAACATTACAAGTATTCCCACTGGAGGGGCCCGCTTGGTCGTGTGGAATCGGGGAGCGATACGCAGTTCTTGGACGCTTCTGTTGTTTGTCTTCTTGTTTCGCCTGCGTTCTTGGGTTTCTCCTCGCTCGTTTGTGTATCTCGATCAAGGTATATCAAACGACGGCGGGTCGGTAGGGTCTCAAGCAGCAATCAAGTGCTCGTGTCTGACTTGTTGGTTATTTTGTACAATGCGCACGGCGGGAACGGTAGATAAGTGAACGATTATCTTTTGGGCAAAAGATTAGATTGATAGAGAATTGCAGACGTATACACTCGGCAACAGCCGAGGCGAGCGTTTCAAAGAGGTGGTGAGATGTGTATACAGTGGATGTAAGATGCAAAAAGTGAAGAATCCATATCCATAGGAGACGTCAACTTCATCACGCGCACTGCGGCGCAGTTTACGGAGTCGGGTATTATCCCCTCTGCGGTTATGTCCACCTATCCACCCAGAGACGCAGCCTGGTGACGTGGATAAGAGCCGCAAATGGGGTGTGCTAATAGGCACTGGCCAGCAGGGGGCGCGGCGGCGGCTACTCGTAAGGGTGGACAGACAGTGGACTGTCCTACTAGTATTTTCCCCAGTGCCAGTGCCAGTGCCCAGGTTAATTAATGCGCGTCTTCTTTTCCGGACTTGAAGCTTTGGGGTGCTGTCAAAAAGATTTTTAAGGCCTAACACCAGCTGTTAAGGGCTAGCTTCCTGCTCCTAGATCAGGTCAAATAGGCGATCTTTATGGGTCTGTTCTGGGGAACGAGAGAAGCCCAAAGCCTAGCTGTTACAGTCGTACTGTGCAGGCTTGACTTGCATTTACCCTCCACCCATAGATCGTAGTGGCCTTTGAGTTGCCCTTAGCAGAGCCTCAAATACGTAGTAATGTCCCCATCATCAAATGTTCGATTAAACTCTGTTTCACTGGCAGAAAGGAGGTGTTCATCAAGATGAAACAAGGAAAGACCCTCAACTATACGTGTACACTTTCTGGCATCTTGACCAACCCCATAAAGTGCCACACGTGGTGAAGGGTTCAGGTTCATACGACGCTGGCCGTCGATCATCTAAGATCACCACTCAGTCAAGGGCCTTCATGCCAAGCGTTTGCGTACGCGGACTTTCTGCACGTCGAATGACTTGCCAGTGTCTCTTCGAGGAGTAGGAGTAGGGCATGCACCTAGACATCTATGACCCTATTCTGTTTCGACAGCCACTGCGGTAGGGGTAAGACACGTATACGTGTGACTGATGGGTGTCTGGCAGTACACACACAGAGCAATCACGACCATTCATTCGACTCCGTGATCATTATGTTTGCAGAGAATGCTTCCTCTCTCTCTCTGTCTGGCCGCGATATTGGCATACTGACCGAATTTCGCTGTCGTACGCCACTCGAAGCTTGGAGCTTTAACCTGCCATGTGGCACAGCTTCGGGAAATGATGGACCATACTATAGTCGTTGGCCTCTTGGCTGTGCAAGGGTGAGTCGGTTATGCGGCAATCCATCTGTCTGCTCGTCTGCAGTTGTAATGACTGTTTTGACCCCAACCCTTGCTGTTGGCTTGAAGGTCGGTCTTCTTGGCAAGGGTAGCTTCTCGCTTGTCAAGGTGGATGTGGAGAGATAAGAGAATGGAAGCGCAAAGGAATTTCGGTCAAACTCCTAGATCAAGAGATCACCAGTGAGTAGTATCTTCGCAAGGCCTGCCTTGCCTGTAAAGACCCATCAAACGAGCTTCCTGTTCCAGTCTTGCGAACAGGTCCTGCGAACATATCAAGAGAAATGGTCGCTCATGCATACAAGCTGTAAGCAGCGAGCACGACCCAGGTATAACGTTACCTCGTTATCTTATCTCGTCGCATAGAAAATGAGGTCATCACATTGTCATTACTTTGTCGCTCTGGAAGCTCGCCCCGTGGGATAACTTAGCTGCAGTAGTGTCTGGATAGCCTACAACGTCAACCAAGGCACCGCATGGCCACTGGACAATCCCGCAGCTATTGATGAATCATCAAAGTGCAGCAGCATCCAAATACCTGATATGGGATAGACAATGATAACTCCCCGAGACACTGACTGGCAAGCAGAGAAAAAAAAAAGTTGGCAACAAGGCACGCGACAGGATTTGCCATTTGACAGGCTAACGATTTTCGCGGATCGCCGGTGCGCTGGGCGGGAATGTGGATGTGTGAGTTTTCTCTTATTACGATAGTACCACCACTATAGTTTGTGTTGGTTGCCTTATGGGTCTGCTGGAGATAAGATAGCCTCTTTGACTTACTGTGAGAGGGTTCCCGGGTCGGGAAGCCTCATTCAGTTAATGCGGGCAATATTCACGACTATGCTTACGGAGTACCGTAGTTGCTTTTTCGACCGATCTATCCCGTAGCCTAAACAAGGGTATCCAAACTATGTAAACTCCATGAAATCAAGGGGTAGGTATAGCCGACCTCCAACGCTATGCAGAAAGGACATTGCTGTACAAGTTGGCGGTTAAGCTTGACGCTCTTTGCTCTTGAGGCGGTGCATTGGGAGTCACGCAGGCTCCCTTACCATCGGGATTCGATCACCATCCTGGTCATCCACCACGGGTACAGCCTTGTACCCGACCCCAAAAGGTAGACCACTTCGTCCTTCTTTGCTGGTGGGAACCACCGTGCTCCAAACCCGCAGAACGACAGTGTGGAACGGTCTTGACACAAAATTCCTCGTGGCCAGAACCGTGATCACAATGATCGAGACACCCAGAGCGCCCAGCGTAGCGGCATAGATCCTCTGCTTCTTCTTCGTAGCCTGCTGCCTTGCAACCTCTGCAAGCTTCTGCTGCTTGGCCGCCTCTTGCTCTTCCTGGAATTTCTTGCGCTCGGCCTCGCGCTCTTCACCGGTCGGCATGAACTTGCATGCCAGGTCGTCGCAGTATTCCAGCATGGCGACAGGAGGGGTGAATGTTTGCTGTACAGCTGAGCTACCCAGCACTTTGCCCCTCTTGTCGAGCGCCTCCGCGTATGTGAACTTGTAGGTCGCTTCGTCATGAGCGTAGGCGGTTTCGAACCCACTCTTCGGCACGGTGGACAGTTCTTCCCACGGACCCTTCTTCGAGTTCGACCCGTAAACCCGCCAGGATCTGACTTCGGTCGCGCCATTCCATGAAACGTACATCATCATGTGATTGTCATCCTTCGAATACGTCCACATGGCTGGCTTGGTCAGCGGCAGACCGACCCAGTTGTCGAACTTGTGGACACGGTAATTCATCAAGTTACTCCACCCCAGGTAGCCGTAGAACACCACCTCGCCATCACTATCATACTCGGTCCAGAACGCGTCGTTGCCCCATCCCATCAGCATATTCCCACCAGGTATAAGTTGGAAATTGCCCTGGGATCTGGATATGTGGGTGTGGCCGTCAGTGAAAGGACCTTCGAGGTTCAACAGGCACGTCGCGATTTTGGTCCGGTGGTCAACACTGATGATTTGCCCCGCTGACCAGTCTGACGTTCGATTGAAGCCGTTCCACGCATTGTTGAACAGTGAAATCACCGTGTGCGTGTCGTTATCTGAAACAAACCGCGCATCGTGTTGCGAAGAAAATGAAAAATCGTCGAGATGATAATCCGACTTGGCCCCGTTCAACCGCCACATAATGTGCCCATCCTTGCCGGAGATCTTGTACACCGCGGATGTGTGGCGGGCGGAGATCAAATAATCGCCGTCGTCGTTCTTGTCGATCGAGTTGATGTGAAAATAGTCCCAGGGACTGTCCGGTTGTTCGCCACTTCCACTGACCTCGGTGGTCCCCGGGGGAACCCAGCTCTCTGAGGGGTCGACGTGCTCGAGACTTCGCCACTCAAAAATGACCTCGCCTGAGTCAACATCAACCTCTTGAAAGGCCCCTTCGTTGATGTATCCGAGACCCTCGCATATATTCCAGGCACATAAGTCGTAGACGCTGCGCAGATATTGAGTCATCACGGCTGATGTGCCGTTGTTGATGACTCTAAATTCGTGCATATCTGATGATGCTTGATAGCTAGCGGGCTCGACTGATTTCACGACGCGATAGTGCTTGTCCATGATGACTCCATGGCCGTGGCCCCAACCAGCCATCTGCGTGCCTTGATAGAAACATAGATGGACTTCTCCTTTGTACATGCATGTTTGTGGTGCATGGGCAATGCCTGGGCCGATACTCCCAAAGCCAGTATATACTAAATTCTGGTTCATTAGGTCAGCATGAGGATCAAGCACAACACCAGGGAGGTGACCTTACACAATCATTATCGAAAATATGTACGGATTCCTGAATTTGCTGGTAAGGTGCTAAGAAGTACAGCCCGGGGGCCTGCTTTTCCGGTATCCTGATAAAAGGTGTGAGAATTGGTGCGACCAGATCAGGTCTCTGTAGACTTGGTCAGTCAATGTCGACGTTTAACGACCCTGAACGACTTACGGATCGAAAAATGGAGATGGGTTGCGTGACGTTGTCGGCAGCATTTATCCTCCAGGCAAAGAGGGTTATCAACCAACATTGTAGAATTGATAGTGGTGAGACCCTCATCATCGTCATCGTCATCGTCCTTTTTGCTGCACCAACCTCCCCTGCACAAACTTCACCATGAGAATGAGGTGTGTCCTTGCAATAAAAGACAGATTCCACGTCAAACAGGTAGTCCAGGGAAAGATTTTGATGGACAGTCGAATCAAACGCCAATTACGCGACAAAACATGAAACAAGGCGCTTGAGTTCAGCTAGTTATGCGGCGGCGAAAGAGTCCCGAGGGTTCTTTCACGCCCAGATGGAGTCCTGCCAAGGTCTGTCAGGTCGTCAATTGTCCGATGTGGCGTCGAGGGCGCCGTATGTCAGCTGGTTAGGGGCCCAGAGTATAAGGCCCGTGATCATTTGGGTAGGATGAAGTTTGGGGCTGCCTGGAGAATCTGGTTTGCCACAAGTACAGTGTGAAAGAAGTATTGGGGGACGAAAAAGAATGGATTGCAGGAAATAGATTGTCAGTTCTCGGCTTTGGTCAGAGCCGATTGAAGGCAATAAGATGATGATCCTGGTACGTGGTATCGAGTATATCAATGAGTATTGGACTATAGTGTCCTAGTCTGGGTGACGAAGCACTGACGACGACAATTCTCCGTCTGTTTTTCTTCGTGGATTTTCTAGAATTGCCTTTGCACTCGCTTATAGGCCACCTGACTACTGTTACACCTACTACTGTAAGTGCATGTTGTACAGGGGCTCGAGCCCTCTTCTGGGCTTCCCTGCTTGATAGCCTTCAAATGACAATAGTAGTCGATAGTGGTTGGCTTCTCGGCCGCATTGATGCTTTGCAGGTTTGGGCTGCTTGGCGGTGCACTTTTGCTTTCAGGCTTTCTTGCTAAGGTTCTCACTGCGCCAGGTCGTGGTTCGCAAGAGTTGCATCCCCGGTCTATCTATCGAGGTGGATGTGGCACAAGTTCGTTACACCGGGTGTAACCATCAAATCGGCCTCTTCTTTTTCAATGGTAGGGGGATATCCCTGCTGCCATGGTAGATTGCCAGTCCATCTTATCAATCTCCCCCTCCTTTTGATTTGGACTACTGCACTTGTTGCGATATAGCCAAGGCCGGTCTAGGCGAGATACAGGAATTGATAAGTTGGAGAGAGATTTCAAGGCACTCTGTAATTGGGCCTTAAGGCCACTATTTCTTTTTTGCTTTCTCTGATAAGCAGGGGTAAGCGATACGAGTTGTTGACCACTTTGTAACTGCATGCTGTCGGTGGTGGCCGGCCGACGCGCATGTTCTAGCCATCCATGTCCGATCAGTACCTAGGTATGCAAGGTGAAAAGATGATAAGCCAGAGTCCTGGTGTATGCAGTTGATGGGCTTGAAGCCCTTCATCATAAAGTAAGGTATTATGGATAGACTCCAAAGACGCGCTTCCAGAGTCACCCAGTGTAAGAGGTGTAGAAAACGCTGCCCAAAATCCCAAGAACGCCCCGGACTATATACAAGCCATGCGCCCATATGAACAATTTTGAGAATGTACGAGTGTCAGAAGAGGATGATCATGATGACGTTGCCGACCAGATTGAAGAGTGCTGAGCAAACTTGGGTAGATAATGGGTGTAGGCGAAGGTCGCAGAGAGAGCAGTTGCAACAACAGGTAGTCCAACGACAAGAGCTCTGAAGATGACGTTCATCATCTGTTTGCGGTTCTGTGTTCGACATCGTTGCACGAATCCATCGGCGTCGTTGGATCGAGGAAACGGCTTGTCGGGAACCGGCTCGCCCAGGTATTCGCATAGAGGTCTCCATCCTGAGCTCACTCGGAATTCGAGAAGTTGCCCGGGCGGTACAATCTCGCGGATTTCCTTGTAGTACTCGTTGAATCTGTCTTTGCCGGAATTCTTGAAGTCGTCGTTGAAGAAGTACTTCCAGAAATTGCGCAGCATAGGGGAGTAAAGTCCGGCAGCCCAGTCAAAGTTGGCGACGGCCTTGAGTTCGGGGTCATTGGCGCGCCAATCGACCGTCTTCAAAACCGAGTTGTGCCATGAATCAACGTCTCGCGTGGTGATGATGACTTTGGCTTCTGGGTATGCCTCGATCAGCTCTTTGGAGAATGCAACGGCCGGCCAGTCGCAGACCGCCTGGCAGTGACCCAGTAGAGCATCCCACTCCTCACGACCGAATTTGCCCTTGCCTTCGAACTTGGCTGCGAATGCGTCTTGCCAGCAGAGACAGTCGGGAGGGTTCTCGACGCTGGCTGACATCATGTGGTAGGTGTCTGTATAGCCCAACTCCTTAAGTGCAGCTCTCAACGACGCCGTACCAGTTCTTCCTAAGCCAAGTGCCAGCACTCGCATAGGGACGATTCTCTTGCATTGTCGCCGGTCGATATCGGTCTGATAAGGAGTAAAGATGTCGGTCGCAGGTTTGGGGGTATAAGGAATGCCGGACGCCATTTTTTCTCTCAATGAAGGAGGTTTTGTTGTTGGCGCAGATGTAGTGAGATCTTGGAGCACGTCACAGAGATTGGAGACAACACGATCGCGATGTCCTTTTTCTTCCGCACAGTCGGTAGGTGGAAAGAGAGTGTGAGACTCGAAGCGTTCAGCTTGTCGCCAGGAGATAAGAGACAGTCAAGAAATCCTTGAACCGGTTCTTGAGTTCGTATTATGTAGAATGGTTAAAGAATGCAATGCAACGGGCGTGGAGATCGGAAGCGAATCAAGAAAACGAGGCTTGGAGGCTCTTCTTATGCAGGGCGGTCCATCTGACTCGGAGGCGACAGACTTCGAGCCAAACCCTGACAAGCGCACCCCCGACAGAGGCCCAACAAGAAAAACTCACCTTGGAATAGGAGTACGGAATGACCGTTCAAACGTGGTCAAGGCGGAGATCAACACATGTGTTGGAAAATGGAGATTGGAGAATGAGAAAACTGGGTACCAACGCAACAAATGGATGATTGATACTCACCACCTTTCCCGCTGTCAAACAGGCATTGAAGTCAGTCATTTCATCGGATTTCAAGTGCTAGTATCCAGCACTCCTGGATACATTCGCGAACTGGTGTCAATTAGTGTCAAAAAGGCCACGCAAGGTCCTGGTGAGGAGTGTCTCCAGACCAATCATCAATTCAGCCTGAAATGACGATTCGTGGTCGCCAAGAACGCCACTGACGCCGTCTGCGTTTGTTCCGGTCAAGCACAGTCCGCCAGTCAAATTCGCTTGCGACTGGTGAGGGACGGCGGCGGTGGGGTTCCACGTAGGCGAGAGAACATTTTCTCCCTTGACCTCAAGAGCCGCGTGTACGGAGAGAGTCTTTCGCAACGTCCAATTTGAAACAACTGTCAAGTGATGGAAAAGCCCCTAGAACACGTACACATTGGAGAAGTCGAGACTGAGTCCGAAAGTGTGTCGCTGGAGTCTTGATAATCCATCGAAATCCAGGGATATATGTTCCGGCATATCGGCCGCGTCTCATCATCATGAACCGGATTGCAGGACAGGGGGTCTCCCAGCCAGGGTTGGAAGATGGGTGGTACAGAGTACCACCAGGGTGGTGGTGACGCCTCCTCACAGGTAGCAAACATGCTCATGGCGGGTCATGCAGGCCTATTCTTTGGCGCCCGGATAAGTATTCTCCGGCTTAGATCGCCCATCAGGACGATTCGAAAGAGGTTGCCGAGATTTCCTGGCCCGGAGATGTCGCTTCTGATTGGTTCATAGTCTCCGTACATGTCGGCTTCGTGGAATGTCTAAGGATTCGGCGGTAGGATACAGCGATAATGAGAAAGAAAGGAAAGAAGAAGTAAGTGCTCAGGCGACTAAGGTAACAAGACATATATGCTTTGAGAAAGATCTCTTGCGACTGTTCATCGCGAAATGGCGACATCGTTCATTCGAAATGAGGTGCTATACCGGGCGTTCTTGGCGCATTTTTAGAGCCATGCTTGGCGGTCTGGGCATGCATTTGGAAAGAGCAACCACGGTGACAGTATATCGTACAAGTGCACACGCGAGGCTTTCTTCGATAGATGCTCCCTCAACCTATAAGCTGAGCGTAGCTATTCCAGACTTGGTCCTCCTGCAAACTCTGAACATCCGCAATCCGGAGGCTCGCGGCCAAATCCAGGTCGTTCGCCTTCGTCCTGGGCATGACATACGCCAGATCCGGGACCTCAACTAACCTGGGTCTGCGGATGAAATCAGGTGTTCCCAATAAGGGCCCAAAGTCGCAATGGGCAAGGCTCATTTGCGCCCAAGACGAGATCAATATATCCTTTCCAGGCTGGCATCGTGCCGGATAAAAGATGGTTGTCTTGTCCTCGGTGCTGTTGATGAGTGTGGCCAGACTTCGGATGTAGTGGTCGTCAACCTTAAGCAGGGACTCTCTGAGGGCACCAGCCACGTATGAGAGGGGTTTAGCTTGCACTTGTTCCGCGGGCAATGCTGTGCTGGCAAGCCCGACAAGATGGCCGAGGTAGCTTTCAGGTACTGCTGGTTTCAACATTTTTCTCCCGTCGACCGCCCGAAGACACTGCACGTTCTCGGCTTTGTCGACACGCCCACCCTTGATGCGCACGGCTGTAAGTCGTTGTAGAAAGAAGGCAACCACCGCATCATTTGTTGATACCCGATTGGAGGACTCCGCGGCAAGTTTCTTGAGTTCCACCACCTTCTCGTGCGGTATGCGCCAGTATCTCCATGGTGCATCGCCAGGTTGTCCGGGCGGAGGGCCGCCAACCGCATTCAAAGTCGAGGCCTGGAGCAGCTCTTCATGACCAAGGGCAACCTCACCTTCCTTCAGCGGTGGGACAATCCCGTCGGCGTCCTGATTTCCTTCAGCAACAAGTGCTGGGTCAAAGTCCTCGCCTCTGAGAGCAGTGGCGAACTGGCGAATCACAACACCTTGGCCATTCATGTCGAGTGCATTGTGCGCTGAGGCGAAACAGATCAGCACTCCGCCACGGATGAAGTTCGCCTGGATGATGAAGACCGGCATCTCCGTCCCTTCCGGATACGCATATCCCATTCCCTTCATAGGGGAGAGTACCTCTCCGTCGAGCATGGAGAAGGGGGCGCTAGCATTGATTATCTCATCGTATGAAGGACATAACTCCGTGCAATCTTTGGGTCGCACAGGTGACTTGCCCTGATGTTGAGCGTAGGGAATGATTCGGTACGTGCCAGAGTTCGTGCTTGATCGACCTTCCTTGATCACCTGTCCCGTTAGGAAAGGGTAAGCTTCAAAAAGTTTGAGCGCAGCTTGGTCGAGGGCCGTTGTTATGGCCTCCTGGGTCGTATCTGCTGGCATGCGAAACCCAAACAATACTAATGTGTAGGTGTCCCATACCATCTGTCCAAAAATCCCGGGTTGCCGCATGATGATGCTGTTGTGTGAGTGCCACGTACTCTGCAGGATATGAAACGTCAAAGAGCGCTGATAGGACAAAGTATATCTTGCCTACGTGTAAGCTCGCCGCACTGCACGCCCAATTCTAGTCTTCATATAGGTGACATAAGACGCTATTTCAAGAGTGGAAGTAAACACGAGTTGGCAGGATTCAGGCTAGCACTGTATGGCCTAGTAAGCAGTGATGCATACAGAAAGTGATGTTGCAAATTGTAGCTTCAGGCGCCCCTTTTGGAGCCACATGTGTTGTCCTCGTTGGGGATGATGGTGGATAAGGCATCCCATCCCGCACGAGTGCGCGGATCGATAGGACACGACGGCATGTGAACTTCCAGGTTGTTTATGAGGGGGAAAATTCGAAGCTGTCAGACAGCACGGCTAGTATGGCAAAATTGATCATCCGAAATTGTCTTTTGTCCGTCATTTATCGAATTTTCTTTTCAAGATTCCAGGTTCAACGCACTTGCTTGCAGGGTGTTCCACCGTATGACATTGCAGCATAGACCCCGCACTCCGCCGGACGTGCCGATCTCTTCTCAAAGAGGCCCAACACGCTTGCCGCTTTGACGCCTAAACAAAGACCAACCTGCATTTTAGGAGAGCACTTCAGGAATCAGATCATACTACGTATCTCCCCCAAACTTATCAAGGACTCGACGCCTCAATGATGTGAATTCATTCTCTCAGTTATGCTTTTCGACAAACATCAGCACCTTCTCTACAAAGTCCTTAGGATTCTCCTCAGCAGTCCAGTGTCCACTCTTATCCACCGTCACAACCTCTACGTTCTCGTAAAACTCATTCGTCTGCTCCTCCGCGACCTCAAGCAACAAACTCATCTCCCCGCACAAAGCGGCTGAAGGCATCTTCAACTGGCCGTCTTTCTTCTTCATCGCCTGGTTGTCCTTAGCATCTTGGGGAAAGGCGCGGTAGAGCTCGAATCCAGCCCTCATGCCACCTGGTTGGGCGAAACTGGCTGCATAGTGATCTACATCCCGTGGCGTGATGCCGTTGGGATTGAAAGCGAGGCGGTCATAGAAGTGCTTGATGTAGATCTTCTCTTTGCCCTGGGTGAGTAGTTCGGGGAGATCCAGTTGTTGTTGGAAAGTGAAGTGCCACATGCCCGGGGAGTTCTTGAAGCCAGACTCGTAGGGTCTCGCGCCTGGTAAGGGGCATTCACCAAACATCACTGACTTGGTGTGATCCGCATGGGAAGCTGCGTAGGCGTGGGCGATCATGCCGCCGATGTCCTGGCCGACGATATGAACGGGTGATGTTATGCCTAGGTGATCGTGGGCGACTTTGTACAAGTCATCTGCTATCGTGACCTTGTCGTATCCTAATTTGGGGTGTGATGAGTCTCCGGCTCCGCGATAGTCGCATGCAATCACCCTGTACCCAGCTTTGGCAAAAGGGGTGATGACATGTCGCCATTGGTAAGAGGTGTTGGGGTAGCCATGAATGAGTTGGATGACGCCCTTTTCTTTCTCGCCGAGCGACGGGCAGTCGATCCAATGTATTCGAACTTCTCGGTCATCGTCTACAAAGACATGGCCGTGCTGCCAATGTGTATCGTTAATATGTGTTGGGTTAAGGGACGGCATATTGGTTACTCAGTCGTGGTGTCAAATCCTCAATTCTGGATATGAGGACGATGGCAAGGTCGCTTTTACAGTCTCTCAGTAGGCACTTTGTTGTTAGCAATCCAGCCTTACAGCATTTTGACCATGTTGGATTTGCATAAGCGCGGGGTCGTAGTTCTAGACGTAATGATGAAATGGGAATGGTTGGGCGCGGTGGAGCTGGGGCCCCAGACTTTTCAAACGTTTTTGTAACCTCCACGAACATCTCTTCGTAATCATGATGCGAGAGTGCAGCAGCATGAACGAGCGGAAACGAATGAGATGCGACGGAGAAGCGGAAGTCCCAAAGTACTAGCTAGCCCTCTCGAGCCTCCGAAGTTACCCTCGGCCTACAAGAGCACTCAGTCAAGGATCAAGCAGCAAAAACAGACATGCAAACAATAGTCACTGACGTGTGCCATTGTCAGGATCGTCTTCCATCGCCCTTGAATCATCATATGTGATACTTGTGTACTACTGGGCGAGTTTTGCCATTGATTAAAACTGCTCGGCTCTCTCCTCTCGACCAATTTTCATGGTCCGGAAACGATCTCCGTATCCTCCACCATGGCGGACGCTGATCACGTCGCTCAAAAGAACGGCGGTTGGCGCCTCGACGTACCACTTGTGCACGATGTCTGGGGTCTTGGTCATCCCCAAGCGGGGAGTGTTAAGCGCCCTTAGCCGCTGAGATCGCACTTCCCCAGCTTGCTCGCCTCGAATCTCCATACTCGGCTCGTTCCTTGCGAACCTTCACACTGACATCACCCACATCTCCACGTGCGTCTCTAGCATATGGTTTGAACTGCTGGGATGTCTCGTCTACAACGTCCTGTGGGAGGAGAATCTTGCCTCCTTGGGCACCCTTCCCTAGACACGTTCTGGTCTGGTTGCATACTTGTGCGACATGCCTCGGCCTGACTGAATAGGTTGATACCAACCGATTTAGACACACGCCTCTGACGACCTTGGCCGCACCCGAAAAACCCCAACTGACACAAAGTCCGCACGTTGTCCAGATCAGTCAATTTACTACGAGTGTTTCTCGTGCATGCGACATCATGTCGGAAGAAATCAAGCCCTTCAAGGTCGATATCCCCGAAGACGAGGTGGAAAGGTACTACCGAAAGGTCAAAGACACACGAGTACCTACCAAAGATATCGTCCCTGGCGCTGGAAGTGATTATGGTTTCACCACCGAATGGGCCACAGACCTCTATCACTTTTGGACGGACAAGTACGACTGGCAGGACGAACAGAAACACATGAACCAATGGCCTCATTACACGACCGAACTCGAAGGTAATAACATCCACTTCATTCACCAGCGCTCCGAGGCAGCATCCGCATACCCACTTCTCATGGTCCATGGCTGGCCAGGCTCCTTTTATGAGTTCAGCCGTGTTATCAACGCTCTGAGCGACGCCAAATCGCCGCAACCATTCCACTGCGTCGTGCCCAGCCTTCCCGGGTGCTGCTGGTCGTCTGGTCCACCGCGCGGCTGGAAGCTACAAGACACAGCGCGTATCTTCCACACTCTGATGCATCGCTTGGGCTACAAGGAATTCGCAGTTCAGACCAGCGACTGGGGCCACTGGGTCGGCCGCGAGCTCGGCGCCCAATGCTCTCACTCTTGCAAAGCCGTGCACTTCAACTTCGCCCCCGCGCCGTTGCCTGAAGGCGCAGAGCTGATGGAACGGGAGGCAGCAGTCCAAGCCAGAGTCGACGACTGGCTAGAGAACCACTTGATTGTGAACATGACTCCAAATTCAATCTGTGGAGCATTTTATATTATATACTTCCATATTCGTGGCATAGAGTAGACCCTGCGATCGACGTTGTGGAGTGACGGAGCCACGAGGACTGAAGGAAAACCAAAAGACCGGGGTCAACACATGGAGACGGAGTGCGCGTGCCATTCCCCCCTTGAGTGCACAATGACACTTGATAGGAATCCCGAGCAATTAAGCGATAGAATCCACACTTCGTAGGCGAGCAAACTGGTATTGCTAGTGGTTGGACCGCAACTTAGATCTGAATGCTTGATAACCTGTAGTCGGTTTAAAGTGCCGGAGGAGTGGACCGAGCGCTATAGACTTCCTAATGCGGCTATCAAGGTTGATAGACGCTCCACTAGGACAGCGCTTCAACTTTCGCCCTAGTACGATACCTCATGGGAGAGGTTCGTTGTTACATCTTCTTCCCGGTCTTTCCATTGGCTGGCAGAGCGTCATCGGTGATGTCCAGATCGGGTCTGAAACAAACAATGGCTTGCCTTTCATCCTACTGTTGGAACCCTTTCCACAGTGCTGTGAACCACGGTGAAGCTGATCTCTCGGCCGCCATGCAAAGAACACTCCTCCGCAAGAGCATAAGACGGCTTGCTGTCAGTTCTCGCAAGCACTCATCCTCTCCGTTTTGCTCGACCACGACTTCTCCTTCAGCACTAAAGAAGTCGATAGTCCCAGACCACACTCTTTCGACCAACGATGTTCAAAGACGACAGCCAGCGAGCAAGCCATCTGTCAAGGACCTCTTCTCGCTGGAAGAGAGAACGATCGTCGTGACCGGCGCTGGGCGAGGTCTAGGTATTACCCTTGCCTCGGCTGTACCCGACGCAGGTGGGGATGTTGTGTGCCTTGATGTGCTCTCACAACCAAGTGAGGCGGAATGGGCTGGAATTACCAAAGTGGGAGAAGTGACTGGTCGAAATGCGATGTACCATAAATGCGACATTACTAAAGAAGAGGACGTCCAAGCTACTCTGGCAGACGTGGCATCTCAGGCAGAGAAGAGAAACAAGCCTATACGTGGTCTGATCAGTTGTGCCGGTATTCAGCAAATGCTTGATGCAATTGACTATCCCACCGACGGGTTCCGCAGAATCTTGGACGTGAATGTAACAAGCAGCTTCCTCGTTGCGAAACACACAGCGCGCCTCATGAGAGACGCGAAGAACAGCGGGAGCATTGTGTTCATAGCATCTATGTCAGGACAGATAGCAAATCGGGTACGACAACACCACCGTTCTTCAGACTTGCGAAGTCCACTGACAGGGCTATAGGGCATCCATTGCTCCGCATACAATACATCCAAAGCCGCAGTACAGCAGATGAGCCGGTCTCTATCTGTGGAATGGGGCCGTTATGGCATCAGGGTCAACAGCCTCTCGCCTGGATACATTCGCACTGCAATGACTGATCAACTTTTGGCAGAGAAGCGGGAGATAGAAAAACTATGGATGGCAGGTGCATTACTTGGCCGACTGGGTTCAGTGGAGGACTTTAAGGCGCCTGCAGTGTACTTGCTCGCCGATGGTGCGTCTTTTATGACTGGGGCTGACTTGAGGGTTGATGGAGGTCATTGCGCTTCTGCGTAACCATTTTCACTTCCTGTAATTTTGTTAAGGGGCATCCAAAGTAGAATTGACCACGTTCTGGCACCCTTTGGAGACGAAGGACATTTATAGACCGGATTTAAGCTTCCAGCATACGAGCCTAAGGATTCCTAGGGTTCCCCGGCCTTTCCCTCGGTAGTTGTTGTCCCCCCGCACTTACCTGACACGAACACCCCGAGAACTTACCTGTCGAAATCTCCAGAGCAAAGCAACTGACAGTCTCAAGCTCCCATAACTATCATAGTACCAGTAATGAATCCTCACGACGGGGCCATGTGATGGTCCAGCAAGAGCCCTCGATGGAGGGCAACACGCAGGCGACACCCTCGAAGAGAGACAGGGACTTCGCCGTCTCCAAACGCAGCAGAGGCCGGAGTGGATGCTTGAATTGTCGACGTCGTCGGAAGAAATGCGACGAAACGAAGCCGGATTGTGCGAAGTGCACCACGCGCGGCGAAGTCTGCGAATGGGACACTGGAATCACTTTTCGACTATCTGGCATCGACAGCTATCACCCATCTATGGTCCATTCAAGAAACTTGAAGACCCACAATGAATATCAGATCATGAACGTCACCTTCGACGACAGTAAAGGTGCCTTGCAGCACACATATCAGGAACAGCACGACGCCATGTCCCAACACTCTTCGTCGTCTTTCGATGAGCAAAGCGTTGAATATGTGCAAGAAGGCCACTCCGACATAAATGTCGCTTTACCGGATAATGAGCAGATCTTGAGGACTTTGTCCAGAGATAGTGGCGCCTTCTCGACTCATAGTGTGTCCATCACAGGCGCACCTTTGGAGAGACGTCCAAGCACCCAGACCATGGAGACTTCCACCCAACTTCATGTTTCGGAGGATGGCTTGATGAACTCAACCGCTGGCAGCAAGAGAAGTACCAGCAAGGGCAACCCTAATCACCACGAAAGCAATGTTGGCACTTTTCCACTATCATTACCACACATCAGCGCACCAATTGAGATGCCAGGATTACCAACTAACGTGGCAATAAACCCCGGATTCAGGACGACAGACCCGTTCAACAGTGAAACACGTGAGCAGCAGCTACCTACATCGACATTTTCAGAGCTCGAGGCGCTCGACTATCTCACATGCCAGCCAAATAATCTCGACTCATTCGCAACCGTGATGCAGCAGGATGGATTAACGCAGCGCTACACCACGAATAATTCAGATCTCATACAGTCCCCTTTCGCCACTACATCGACTCTGGGTGATTCTGCTGACTTGCGCAACATCTTTTATCCCAGTGCTACATATCAGGATTTGCACTCAACTCTATACCGTCACATGGTGGAGACGGCGCGGAATACTGCTTTGACAAGACAGGCAACACCGGATCCATTCGGTCAAGAGGCTCCTCCCATCCTCCATGATGCCCCATCTTCCTCATCCAATGTCAACAACATTCGATCACCAGTCCGAGAACTAGGCCTGCGGCTTCAGCCATTGAAATCCGGCAAACTGGCTCAAAGACGACATTTCGAACTCTGGCGCAACTATCTCGACGAAGTTGCCGTGTGGCTTGACATGTTCGATAACGACCGACATTTCCAGTTCAAGATACCACTTCTTGCCAAATCGGCCGACCATCTTCACTATTCCATCTTAGCACTTTCCGCACGGCAGATGGAGAGAAAGGATCCTGACAAACCATATACAGAATCGTTGGGACTGTATCAAGAGGCAATCCGGCTAATAGTCAAAGAACTGTACACTTTGGACACTGCTGTGATCGCTTCTTGTGTCTTATTGTGTGTCCTAGAGATGATGAGCTCCTCACCAAGGGCCTGGGGTCGTCATCTAGATGGCTGCGCCATGCTTCTTGAGGCAGCCGGTGTAAATGGCGTTGTTGGCGGAGTTCGACAATCGCTGTTCTGGTGCTTTGCAAGGATGCACGTTTGGGGAGGATATCTCGAAGATACATTGACCAAGATTCCCACGAGCCGATGGTTTATTCCAAGCGGATCCATGATTGACGCCGTGACTCATTTCAAGGCAGGATCTGGGAGTGACAGTTATGCCGATTATGCTGTCTTCCTGTGCGCCAGTGTTGTCAACGTGACATCCAACAAGACTGGTCCCCATGTGGAACGTACTGAGATGGTCTCTGTCACGTCAACCACCTATGCTGCTCGATGGAAGGCGTTGTTTGACTTGTTGGAAGACTGGTATAACAATCGTTCGGAGGCCATGCAACCACTTATGGCGTATCCATCCAGTGCCGACGAACCTCGAGAGCCGTTTCCTGTTGTGCTTTACAACAATTCGCCCGCTGTCAATGGTAACTCGCTATACCACGCCGCAGCAATCTTGATGTTACAGAACAAGCCCAAGGGTATGCGTCTCTCAAGGTCTCCAAAGTCGATCTTATGGCACGCTCGTCAGATTTGCGGTATCGCTGTATCGAACGGTGACCATGGGGCGTGGATAAATTCTTTACAACCACTCTGGATTGCTGGCAAGATCATGTCGCACGAAACCGAACATCGAGCCATTCTCGAGCTTTTGGCACAAATCGAGAGGGAGAGTGGTTGGGCGACTGCGTGGAGGGCAGAGGACCTTAGGGATTATTGGGGAGAAACTGAATTTTCAGAGACGTAATAAGTGTGCAGGACTACTTTCTAAAATCACGGAACTCAATTGCGCCTTCTCCATGAGCTGCTTTCGCAACGCTGAGTAAGAAACAGCGAGAACATGTTTGAGCCAGATGTACAAAGAGTCTGACGGGCTGAAATCCGGGGAAACCCCGAATTGGGGCCCCCAAACGCACATCATACCCTGAGAACCAATGGATTCGTGATACTGACACTCTCCAAGCTACACCCAAAGAGGCAATATCGAGCGCTCAAGCCGTGAATGCCGATTACTTCCAGGCGCTTCGCTATCCCCAGACCGATCAAGGCGAAAAGAAAACAATATCACCTCTCCGCGGACTAGCGATCAACATCAAGTTGCCACTCATCCGGGTTTTTTGACCGAACTTCATGATGGGACGATATATTTCAACGTCTTTGCACCACTTCCAAGCGCTCCATCACCAGCCGTTCCAGAGACCCCTACCATTGAGACCACCTCGAAGCAATGGCTCCATCACTCGAAGCCTACGAAGATGCTGTATCCTTGCAGCCTGTCAAGGTCCAGCAGACCAAGATCAACGGCACAAATGGTGTCGACTCGTTGCAACCTAAGGAGAGTGACAAACATGATTTGGTGCTCCGTGTTTTCAGATGTCTTATCGCAGACTTATGCGAGCAGTTTAAAGGTGGCCATCCTGGGTACGTAAGGGCTTATGAGAAGTCATGCGCTTGCTGATGGCAGTAGTGGAGCAATGAGCATGACAGCCATTGGCGTTTCACTCTGGAAATATGCGATGAAGTATTCTCCGAGCAATCCAAACTATTTCAACCGGGATCGTTTCGTACTCTCGAATGGTAAGCAGTGGCCAGCAAAGATCGATCGTGGTAGCTGACGGGCCACAGGCCATACATGTCTCTTTCAATACACCTTCATGCATCTTGTCGGCTACCGGCAAATGACAATTGAACAATTAAAATCATATCATTCCAGACGAACAGACTCAATTTGTCCCGGACATCCGGAAATTGAGAATGAGGGCATCGAAGTCACCACCGGACCCCTCGGCCAGGGTGTCGCGAATGCTGTCGGTCTTTCCATGGCTACGAAACAGCTTGCAGCTACGTATAACAAGCCAGGATTTGACCTTGTGGATAACATGACTTGGTGCATGATCGGTGACGCCTGTTTGCAAGAAGGCGTGGCATTAGAGGCTTTTCAGCTTGCAGGCCACTGGAAGCTCAACAATCTGGCAATCATATACGACAACAACCAAATAACATGTGACGGCTCTGTCGACATGGTGTGTACCGAGGATATCAACGCGAAGATGCGAGCCTGCGGCTGGAACGTCATCGACGTCCACGACGGAACGTCAAATGTTCAGGGCTGCACACAAGCATTCATCGAAGCTCGTGTAAGTGACTTGCCGACTTTCATCAACATCCGGACGGTCATCGGCATCGGTAGCGCCATCGCAGGTCAGGCAAAAGCTCATGGTGTAGGACAACGCTCAGCGGCTCGAGCAGCGCGCCCTGAGCATAGGTCAGCTGGTCGGGGAGCTTGTGTACCCAGCGAGCCGGATGGCACTTCAGTCGTTGCATGGTGCCTGGATGAGGGCACACGCCGGCGAAGCGGACTTCTTCACATAGATTGTACCGGCCTGACCGGCACAGGAAGCATTCGGTTTCACATGCCACGCCTGGCTCGATGGCGACGCGATCTCCCGGCTTGAAATGTGCCACGCCGTCGCCCACGGCCACGATGAGCCCCGCTGCTTCATGGCCAAGGATGCAATCGCCATCGACCGTGAGGGGACCAATGCATCCTGACCGCCAGAAGTGGATGTCGCTGCCACACAGGCCGGTGGCTTTGACATGGATGAGAACCTCGTCGCGGGAGGGAGTATGAATAGGTGCCGACGTGAGCTTGATGGTGCGTGAGGCTGTGACTTGTAGGGATGGGTTAGGGATATGGCTGGGATCGAAGGAGAGCTGGTAAGTGGTGTGGCCATTTGTAGGGGAGTGGCTATGCTTGCCGTTCTGTGGGGGATGATTGCTGCTTTGATCCAGATAGGGCGCCATCAGAAATGTACTTGCCCAGAACAGGAGTATAAATGTCCGGGTAATGGGCTATGGGCACGCATGGGCCCGGCGAGGTACAAGGAATAAGGACGACGAAAATGAAGAACAGAGATATTGGTACAGCAGCCTGTATCGTACTCTCCTTGTTCAGAAGTGTGTGGTACAGGGTCGTCTCGAGAGCCAAAACAGAGTAGATTGGTTTGGAAGACCGTGTGCTTGTCGCTTCTCAACTGCAGCAGGACGAGAAGTATCCCAGACGGGGAACCTTCCGTACAAGGCTGTGTGATAGGTCCGCTTCAACGATACCGCGTCGCAGATGCAGCGCATGGGTCTCAGTAGGCCCCCTCCATCCATTTCCAGTAGGGTTTGTCGCCGAAGACTTAGGAGCCACCGATGCTTGTTGGTAGTGATAAAAATTGCTGAAACAGGAGTTATCGAGCGCCACCTGGCACGATATTGGCCAGCCCAATAGACTGCCTTGAAGAAGAAGCTATTGGGCTTCTCCGTCTGCCCGGGGTTCCCATGGGGCAGCCATGGCCGTAACCTCGTTCATAGCGCTTCCTTGTAATATCACTGCACATCCTGGACCAGGAAAAACCTCATCAGTATCCAGTCTTATAATCGTCAGCTCAATACAGAAGTTTGAGAAACTCTGCTGCGCAACCCACGAATTCAACGCAGAGATCTCGGCAAACCCTGTATGGCTTGTCGGGCTGCTTCTCTGTCTTGGACTGTCCCCCGGCCCGTAGCTATCATTCATTTCACATGTAGATCCAGCATTCTCTCATAAGTAGGGTTCCACTCGCGAAGCATATCGCGAATGTCGTGGGATAGGTCGAGTATCTGATATTCAAGCTGCTTTCTGTTGACCAAGTGGCCCGCAGCAACCAGGAAGGTTCTGGATCTTCTTCTTTCCAAGTATTTCAGGAACCGAACACTTCCATCTAAAACGTCCTCTCCCGCATGGACTGCTGACCGCACCAGTTCGCCCTGCCTCATTTCCTTGAAGTCCCCTAACATGCTCGGCGAATTCAGGGTAAACAATCTCCTGTAGGTGGCCAGGACAGTGTCACGAACTTTACGGATGGCGCTGGCCAAACTGCCGCTCCTGCTGGACGCCGCGTTCGCTTTCTCTTGAAAGCATTGTCATCAGCTCGTCACCACAATCTAACAAATCGTCCGATAGATTAGAAATGCGCTTCCGCATTCGAGCCACGTCGAAGCTCATTCCTGAATGACTCCACAATGCAAATCTGGAATCTCCGTGCTAAAAGTTGTGTTTACCAGATCAAAAACGTCACATGGTCGGCCGTTATCGGTTCGGGAGGAGGAATAAAACAGGAACAGTTGTCGTGGGAGGTGAGAAAGGCTGACGGGGGGAGTTTGCCTGATTGGAAATGACTTTCCAAGCGATGGGGCCATTGGTTGCATCTTCCCTGCTCCCTCTTCTCACCGTTCAATATTTTGGCGAACAACAGTGCCCAGCTCGAGGCTGTGAGTTGCTCACATGATGGGGACTGGCCAAGCCAAAGGACTACACGGCGACATGATCGTCGTTCTGAGTAAACCGTCCTCTTTGAAATCAGCAGGGAGTCGAAATATTTGCCCACGGCGATGCTTGTAGTACTTGAATCGTGTAGAAAGTGTGCCTATGTACTGTAACTTAGCTAACTTTGACCTGAGACACCCACCACGAAGGAGTCAGTAAGTTAGCCCACCAATCATGGCGACATGCGGGGAAGGAGCCTAAAGTTCCCCTGGGATCCCTAAAGCTGCAATTTGGAGGCACTGATCCGTTGTCACCTCCGCCAACGACAACAATTAGCACCACACACTTTCTTGCAATACCTCGTCGTACTGAGGCTGGCTTTGTCCTCCTGACGCATCTGAGGCGTCCCTGGAAAGAGACCACTCGCCGAACGGAGAGGCACTGGTGCCTCATGGCAACTCAAGTGCCGGCTGCTCTCAAGGCAGCAGACATCACCCGCTTCGCCCATCGCGCAGCGCAGCTTGAGAAGCCCAAGCCTATAATAGCATATTGGTGTATGCGATACCACTCTATCCGCATATCTGCTTGCTGACGAGTCTCAGGTGAATACTGGATAGTCAACCAGATCTTATCAAAAGGCCTACACAATGCCGACCAAGAGTGCCTGGTCTACACCACGACCCTGATGGACAAGTTGGAACAGGTACGCTGAATAAGACCATGCGCTACTCCCCGCTAACGGTCCTCCAGTTCAAAGCTGAACACTCCGAAGAGCCCGCGGTTACCGACGATATTGCTGGCAAGGCATATGTTGAACAATTCGGATCGGAGTTATTTGAAAGAGCAGACAATGCTGTACGAGCAGATAAAGCTTCAGCACAAACAGCAGATACCTTCCTTGCCTCGGCCACCTTCCTCGATCTCTGCCAGATATGGGGTCCTATTGATCCCGAGGTCAGCGCCAAAATCAAATACGCAAAATACCACGCCCTGAGAATTGCCAAAGCATTGAAGGCTGGCGAAGATCCCAATCTCTCAAATCCGAAGCCAGAACCTGCCCCCGAAGATTCCCTTCCAACTCTAGATCCCAACGACGCAGAAGTCCAAGCGTTGGAAGGGAAGCCGAGACAACCATCACTGGTAGAGGTGCCTGATGAAGCCGATAAGACACAAAATAGCCTCGCTCAGCGATCGGTCCTTGACGAGTCACTCCATCCATCAAGAGATACATCTATGCCACCACCAACCAAGAAAGCGCGCCAACCGTCCGTCGTCGACATCCCAGACGAAACAGATGTAATTCAAAGCAACCTTGCACATCAGTCAACCATCGATGAATCTCTTCACCCTTCCCGAGCACCCTCATTACCGCGCTCTCCAGTAAATGATGTCTCTCCGTTAGCAGCACAAGACGCTGCGGCATTTTACACCAACCAACCCGATCCGACCGACATCTCACCTCTGGATCCTCCTGCTGACCGCAAACCATCTCTCGGAGGCAATTACTTCCCTCGGCTTCCGTCACCACCAGCACCAGAACTTCCCTCAGCGCCCACAACAGTTGGCGGCCCGCCAGACCTACCCTCTGCGCCCGTAGACTTTAGTACTGGAGGTCCAGATCTCCCTGCACCACCATTAGACCCCTCGTTAACATCAGCACGAAGTGTGCTAGGCGGATTGAACCAGTCGAGCCGCCAGTCCCCTCCGCCACCGCCACATCGACACGGCCAGTTCCTCCCACCAGCTGGACCAGGCCAAACTCCGCAGATCCCGTCAAATTTGCAACCACAAGCTCCGCAACCCCAAGTTCCCATAAATCCGCCGCAGCTGCGTCAACCTCGTGGCCCTGTGCCCCCCGTACCACAATCGCAGGTGATGTCGCCTATTCAGCCAGTCAGTGCCGAGGTGAATGAAGAATCCATTATGAAAGCGCAGAAGCACGCTCGGTGGGCAATCTCTGCACTGAATTTCGAAGACGTGCCCACAGCGATCAAGGAGTTGCGAGGAGCGTTGGCTTCGTTGGGAGCGACGTGAACATACGGGGAGCAGCGGCATTGTTCTTCCTTTGTTCCGCCAAGGACCATCAAGGTCAATGAGATGACTCTTTGCTTCAGATTATGTGGTCGTGGTTCTGGAACGCGGTTTGGTTGCGACCCTGCACATTCGCCGAGAATTGCACCAACGCACACATCACAGCCTGCAAGTTCGACGAGAAAGCCCATCAACGCATCGCACCCACATACTGCTTCTGACTGGTTATGTAACATCAACGATATATCATTTAGCGATCTGAGCTTCTGCACCACAGACAAGGGGTCGACTGGAAGCACTGCCAGGACCGGTCTTAGTGGCACTGTGGTGGTAACCAGAACCAGGGGATAACGTCATTCCAGGGCGAAATAGGCTACAGGACGTGAGCCATACCTGCGAATAGTTGGATCGCATCGCCCATGCTGTACGTGTTCTGTCTCTTGACCGAACGGCACGAGGCACGAAGCACGAAGCTACCCCAAGCCAATATGCAGAAGCCTGATCGACCAGCGGCTAAACACCATATTACGTTCTGAAAGGACTTACTTCGACTCGATAGCGTACTGTACTCAGCCTGTAAGCATGTGATGCAATTCGCGATTCAAAGGAGGCTAGACAATCATTGTCTTGTCGAGTTGTCCGAATAGATATTCATTGTGCATGTTGCGTCAGAACTATATCGTGTCCGCCCCATGCAGAAGACATATCTGCATATTTTACAATTCATTCCGCTTCCGCCATTTTCCAAGACCGAGGATGCCCGAGGCATTCACTCCCTCAGAGTGATTTGCGATCGCCTTCTATCCACCTGCATCGTCCAACGCAAATCGTGACGTTCCGGTGCTGATATCCAGAGCATGTCATGCCATGCTGCCAATCTTTCAGGATCTCTAATCAAACAAATCGCCCGCTCGTCTCCGAACTCTGTTCTCCCTAACCGGCGCATCGAATAGGTCCGCCTTTTTGTCCATTCTCGACCCACGCTCATACTGATTCGGAAACAGCTCCTTGACCTGCGCGCGTCCCTTGATACTCAAACCTCCAGACCCCTTGATGCTCAATCCACGGCCGTTCGTGCTGGTGTCCGAAGGAAACAATTCCACACCACTATTCGTGCCGTTGTTGAAGGACTTTGTGCTGTCGATGCTGATGGATTTCCGTGCGAACCGTTCCGACAGATCCTCTGCATTCTTGGCGTCCATGGCATGACTCCGGCGGTGGTGCGAGCGCGGACTCGTCTGTGCTGCACTGAGGAGGTCGGCTTTTAAGCGTTTCGCGGCGGCGGCATTGGCGCGTGAATTTGCGGGGTCAGGGAACGGCCTCGAGCCAGCGTTTGCGGATTCAGCAACCATAGATGTATCGCCGTCGGATGCTCTAGACGGAAAGAGCTCGATATTGTCTGAATGTAGACCTCCGCCGCCTTTTCGGTTTGATCCTGAGGAGAAGAGTTCCTTGCCGACGTTCGAGCGACCACCACCGCGGTCGTTGCGGTCGCGGTAACCTCTGCGCCGAGTGTTGGTTTCGCCTTCGGAGTCGGAAATGTCGATCTCGTCGCTGTTTCGTGTTCTCCTGCTTGGACTGGCGCTGCGTCCTCTACCTCTGCCTTTGGTCACACGCGAGAAGAGATCTCGTCCTCTGCCGGCTGTCTCTGTGTCTGTGGATGCAGCGGGTGCGTCGTCGTACATGTTGGCTGAGAAATCAGTTGGGTCTGCGTTCGCGTCGTTGTCTCGCCTTCTTCTGTGGAGTTCGCGGTCGTCGAATTTTCGTCTTCGGTAGTCGCCTCTGGTGTTTGCGAATTCAGTGCGCATGCGCTCTGTGGGATCTTGGTCTGGGTGTAGGAGGTAGTATCTGCTCGCGTCTTTGGCATTTTTTCTCTTTCGATCACCTTGCTGCGCGACTCGCACGACGAGCATGCTTCCCGGTCTGCTTGCTAGCGGTTTCGCGGAGCGTATTTCGAATGGCGCATTGGTCAATTCCACCTCGGTGATTGGGTTCGCGAGAAACAGTAGGTGTGCTCGTTTCGCTTTTTCGTTGTCTTTGAAGCAGATGTTGGCAGAAGTGTCATCGATCCATTGGATGTGTACATCGTCGCCCACGTCACTAAAGTGGTCGTGTACAAAGCCTAGGATATCGTTGGTGTGGAAGTCGTCTACGCCGCGGATGTGGATCTTGTTCCATTGTGGTTCGAGAGCGGGATCTTCGGTGTAAATGGCAGGGATGAGGGCTGAGGTGTCTTGGACCGGGGCGTGTGATGATGGTACAAACGAGGGTTCTTCGCCTTCCTGTGTAAAGTGTTAGGGGCGTGTATGAGGCAGATAGTGGATCTATCGTACTTCGAGTTGGTATTCATCGTCGATCGCAGCGACATTGTCGTCCATGTCCATGTCAATATCAATGTCCATGAGATCGGTGTCCTGCGCCGGAGGCATGCTGGACTCCATTGCTAGAGCCATGTTTGGTAGTGGAGTGGTCGGCTGGTACTTAGACGGTCGACTAGGTTGAAAGAAGTTCCAGGCTCGTTGATCAAAGGAATCGATGGTTAACTAAGCCATGGTTGGACAGTCACCGTGAGGCTGGGTGTGGGCACCACTGGATGGAAAAGTGATGATGCAGGTGAGGGTTGCGGAGGGGTATCGGTGAGGTGAGGTGAACGAAAGACTGACTTAGATCATAGATATGTTTGCGACTTGATAAGCTTGCAAGAGTAAGGGATATGTCAAATAATGTGCAGTGTCAATGTACTGTATGTGTTTGACTGATGTTCTTGTTACAGCTTCGAGTCCTGAGTAGATGTTCAAAGCTACGCGAATTGGAGCCATGAAGAAAGCACTGTATATCACGCCGCTTTTTGTCCCCTCCCAGCCTTCTCCAACGACAACCCCTCATATCGGATAAACACCATACAACTTTATTCCTCTTCTCGGTTACGTAGGTATAAACATGTCAGGGCAATACGCGGGGAGATGGTGTGGAGGTTCCAAGCAACGATGGAGTATTCCCTGATATCATTCTAGGTAGGTGTATACAACTACAGTGACTTCTGACATATCACATTGTTGCTCTCCTACTACTATCTTATGATGCTCTCCACGACTCGTGTCTTTCCAAGCATATCCCGCCTGGCACCCGTCCAGCGATGTATCCTCCAACACCTTAGCACGCGAAACATCTCAATCCACCGTCTCTCCGGCTCCATCGGCGCCGAAATCCACGATGTAGACCTAGCCCAAGATCTCCCAGAGAACCCAGGCCTTGTCCGTGAACTGCGCGAATCCCTCCTCGAGCACAAAGTAATCTTCTTCCGCAACCAGAATCTCGAACCCGACTCATTTCTGAACTTTGCATCGCACTTCGGCAAGCCAATCGAGTACCCTTTCGTCCGGGGGCTCGACAACTTCCCAGCCATTATTCAAGTTTTCAAACAGGAGCACGAAACCGTCAACTTCGGCGGCGTCTGGCACAGCGACACCTCGTACTTCGACCAACCCCCAATGGGCTCGATATTACTCGCCAAAGATATCCCGCCCTACGGCGGAGACACACTGTTCGCAAACCAGTACGCCGCGTACGAGGCTCTTTCTGACGGATTGAAGCATACGCTATCCACCCTCAATGGCGTGAATACCTCTGCAAAGGCCGACGTGAGTAAGACACGCGAGGACCGTGTTCGTGATAGCGGAAATGCCAACGCCAATACGAACTATGAGGCAATCCACCCGGTTGTCCGGACGCATCCTGAGACGGGTCGAAAGGCGCTGTACGTCAACACGGCGCACACGGCGCGCTTCGAGGGCTGGACGGAAGATGAGTCTGCGCCGTTGCTGCAGTACTTGTTCACGCACCAGGTCAAGCCTGAGTTCACCTGCCGGTTTCGCTGGGATGTGGGGAGTATTGCGTTCTGGGACAATCGGTGTGCACAGCATTATCCGGTGAATGACTACCATGGATTCAGGCGGAGGATGTTGAGAATTACGTTGGCTGGCGATAAGCCTGTATAGGAATTTGGTCAGGGACAACCTGGTAGGATTGTATTGCTTGCGATAAACTCTCGCTGCATTATGCTGTGGATATCAGGAGAGCATATCTCATATCTCATATCTCATATCTCATATCTCAGATCTCATATTTCATGTCACATCTCGTTTCCAGTTTTGTTCTGCCGTCTTGGACTTCAAGTTCCACATTTCCTGTTCCGAGTCCACTCCATGCAATGCTATCGTAATGCTTTCATGTCGGTCCAGCCGATCTGAACAGTTCTCATCGCCCAAGACTTTCGATAGACACTTTTCCCATCCCATAAGATCCCGTAAATCCGCTCCTCTTCTCTCAAATGTTGCCAGTATTGTGTGTGGTGTGATATTTGCTGTGTGTAATGATGTTGATCTCCATGATGTTGCCGGAAAAAGGTGGCAGGAGTCGAGGTGTTTTGTGACTAGACTGCAGTGCGTGCTCTCTTCGGTGTCCGTAAACCCTTTGCGACTGCGTTGACAGTTTGTAGATCTGGCTCCCATTCATCCTCAGTGTCATCACCTCGATTTCGCTTCTTGCTTGTGCGCTGAGGTGTTGATTCATCTTCCGACTCTATCGAAAAGTATGATTCGTCGTCTCCATCCGAGTCGCTCTCGTCTTTCACTTTGCGTTTGTTTTGGGTGGTCGAAGAAGCAGCTTTTGGCTTGCGAGGGGTTTTCTTCTGAGATCCAGAGGCTTTGGCAGCTTTGCCTTGTTTCGAGGTCGACAGCGGGTTCTTCTTGTTCTTTCGCTCGTCAAAACCAGACCGAGCACGACCGACACGGTTCCAGAAGTTCTTGACAGCGAAGTTGCCAGGTTTCACAATGTTGTCGACCACTTGCATGCGGCGTTGCGCTTCTCTAAAGCGCGATTCTCCCTTCAAGACCCCTTCATTGTTGATGTCGAGCATATGGCGAATGCAGGCCTCTTCCTCGAAGAGACGCCATCGCTTGCGATCACGCTCTGTTCTAGAGACGGCGACCAGGGCTGGTGGTGCAGGGAAAGGCAGAAGGGAAGGGTCGCCTCCAACGGGCGAAGATGCTGGCGGTGTCATTGGCGGCATGGCGGGCGACGGGGGCAAGGACGGAGAGGGGGGTTCGTTTCCGGCTTGAGGGGAGCCGCTCTCAGGACCAGCCTGAGAGACGGACTCCACCTCAGAGGCCTCATTGTCGCTCGAGAGGTCGTCGTACTCATCCACCTCCCCATCGTCGTCGTCTTCCTGGTCCTCAACGACGGCCTGTTCATCAAGTACCCCAGTTGACACAAACATCACCGACTCGTCGTCGGAGACCTCCGTCTCAACTGAGGTAAGAATGCTCCCTTTTGCAGGGGCGGCCTGCTCGCCGAGGTCTGTTGGCGGCGCGACAGTCCTGATGAGGGACTCCGCGAGCCCAGCCCGCTCTGTCAAGTAACGGACAAGAGCGTCTGGATGGGCATCAAGATATTGAAAGACCTCGACGTCGTTGAGGGGGACGACTTCGACAATGGGGGGTGTAGACGCCACTGCATCCAAGAAGAAAGAGACGTTGGCGTTGAAGAACGACATTCTGGCAACAGAACAAAGAAGGAGCAAGGCTGGTGTGGTGGTGGTGGTGGAGGACGAGGAGTTGGTATGGGAGAAGAAGAGAGAAAAGAGAGCAGCATAGATCGAAGATGGCACTCCATGGCTTTTGGGCTTACCTATTGTCTATTGACAGTGTTGAATGGTGAGAGTTGGTGTGATAGCACGTATTGTGCTCTGTAAATCGCTTCAATGCGACTGAATGAAGCCGAATGCGTGATGCGGCAGTATATATCAATGGGAAGGCTGTGTGAATAGGATCGGGAACAGGTTTGGCAGGAGATGATCACATCCCCGAGTGCAACGCAACAATAAGAAGACCACTGAAGGCACGAGTGATAGCCACAATAGCTCTTAGAAATTCTGCCATACCTCCGCGAAATGAGCCGCCGAATGTGGAAGGAGGCATCCTCGACTTCAAAATTCCCAGACTTCAAGCATGTCGATTGCAAGACTTTCCTAACGCAATAAATTCCGATGGGGTGCGACCAGTCAGTTATGGCGGTTGTAAATATTGTTCTGCGGAACAAGTATATCGACCGGAACAGCCATAGTCATTCAACACCCAAGACCTCGTCAGCGCACCGCCACAGAATTGCCATTTGCTCCGTTGGCACCGTTCTCACTTTTCTTCTCCAGATCCGGCAAGTTCGCGCGCACTTGAGGTAGGATATAACGCCCATAGTCGATCGCATCATTAAGGTTGTCATATCCACGAATGGAGATGAGCTCGCAGCCAAGCTTGACATAGTCCAAAATTGAGTCGACAACGGTTTGATAAGATCCAACCAGAGCAGTCGAGGCTCCGCGCGCATTCGTCGCGGTAACGGTTGGATACCAGAGAGCGCGGTCTTGCACCTCGCCACGTTTCGCAATTTCCAGAAGTCGCTGGGAGCCCACGTTTTGCGGAGTTGGAGCCTCGCCTGCCTTACCAGCAGCGGTTGCTCCGCCCCATGCGCTTTGCTTCTTGGCCGAATTGTTCTCGAGCGCGTCGAGTGTTCTGTGCGCTTTGGCCCATGCAAGCTCCTCCGTCTCCGCAACGATGGGACGGAAGGTCACCCAAATGCGTGGCCGATCCGTGGGCGCACGGCCGGCCTTATCCGCAGCAGCGTAAATCTTGTCGATCTGGTCCTTGGTCTCCTTCAGTGGCTCGCCCCAGAGGCCAAAGATATCGCCCATTGCGCCGCCAATACGGTATGCGTCCTCAGAAGATCCACCCACCGAGATTGGGATGCTGGTGTTGTTTGCAGGACGGACGAGGTTTCGGAACTGCTTGAACTGGTAGTACTTGCTGTCCCAGTCAAATGGCTCCGGCGACGACCATGCACGCTTCAGGATGCGAATATAGTCTTCTAGGCGGGCGTAGCGTTCCTCTTTGGTAAGGAAGTCTCCTTCTCTGGCTTGCTCGACGTCGCTACCGCCAGCAATGAAATGTACCACTGCTCGGCCACTGCTGAGCTGGTCGAGCGTGGCCAGAGCCTTGGCCGCCACAGTCGGATACAATGTGTTTGGTCGAAGTGCGATGATGATCTTTAGATTCTTCGTCACCGAGGCGATCGTGGCACCTACTGTCCAGGGGTCGAAGTAAGACGAGTCGTATGGCACAAGTGTGTAGTTGAAAGCATAGTCATCTAGAGTACGAGCATACCGGGTAAGGTAATCGGGATCAATCCTGGCATTGGGGATTGGGTGAAGCTCCGTCGATGGATTGAGAAAAGTCGCGCTGATGAACTCAGTAGGCATCGTGATGGTCGGCTGATGGATTATGTTTGCTTTCGTTCCCATCCAGAGCAATAGCAGGGCATACCTAGGTACTTAAGCCTGGCGTACGTCTTGCGTGCATATTGCGGCATATGGCGCTGAGATGACGCCTTATGATAGCGGGCGGCTTCTGCCGACACGATTGGCCTGTTGTCGATATGAATCAAAGCTGCTTGATAAGCGGGTACTCGAATATGTAGGGACAACATGATCATGCGAGAGCATAACATAGACTGTGGAAGGGAAGGTTGCTGGATTCCCTGTACGAATACCTTGGGACTTGTCTCCTATCATTCGTGCGATATTCAAAGTTTAGGTCTGCAAAGTCGCTGTTAGTCTACCCAGCTCCACCTGTGGCAAGATCCTGCTTTGGAAGGTGGCTTAGTGCGTCCCTGCTCTATGAGTTGATATCAAGGACCTGGACATTCATTGTGAAGAGAGTGAATGGAGATGACCTGGACATCTGTCAAGAGGCGCGTTACAAGCATAGGCCGAGGACAAGGCTGGCACTAGGTGAACAAGGCTGTCTTTTGTCCGTGAGTAGTAACTTAGCCGACAAGATTTTCTTAAATCTTCGTGATTTTGCGGACTCCGCTTCCTCACTCTTCACTACGGTAGAGGATGTAGATTCATGATGGCCGGACTTGTCCTTTCTGATGCTGAGATCGACCGTCTCCTCGATGAGGCTGAGAACAGGCTGAGAGACAAGGCTGCCACTGTAACCACATCAAGCGCAGACACAATTAGTGTTGATGCTGAAGGGGATGCTAAACCAAGGAAGCCGTATGTTTTGTACCCTCTCGTGTCGTTTTAACGTTGCTGACGCTCCCAGCCTTCCTAAACTACAGCATTTTGCCAAAGCGGCCTACATCAAAGACAACCAAGGTGTTGCGCAGACGAATCCGCAAGCCATCGTGGGAAAGAATGGGAACCTTTTGGCGCGTGCAGAGTTGAAATCTGTCATACCGCAGGGAAGATCGAAGAAAACTGTGAGTGTCATTCTTGTCCAACGCACGACATTCTTCCCTTGAATGAGGAAAATATTCCCAATTTTATTCTTGACGCAGATAAGCAGTCCATTCTGGCCTGTCCTGCAGCCATGAGAGAATTTATTCATAGTTACTCTGACTCTTCACCCACAACTCCCATATGCTACGTCTCCGAAATGAGAGATTTATGTACTGACAGCATCAGAACCATCAGGTTTCTGCCGGTCCCGATTGGTTCGACCTGCCCAAAACCAACCTAACTCCTCAATTGAAGCGCGACCTCCAACTCATCGAGATGCGATCGGTCCTCGATCCACACAGGCATTACAAAAAGAACAATCGCAAAGGAAAAATCCCAACGTTCTCGCAGACAGGCACTGTCATCGAAGGGCCAACGGAGTTTTACAGTGCCCGGATCAACAAACGAGACCGGGCCAACAATTTCGTGGAGGAGGCGATGGCAACCGAGAAGGAGACCGGCCGCTTCAAGCGCAAGTATGCGGAAATCCAAGAAGCGAAGACCAGCGGCAAGAAGGCGCATTACAAGAAACTCATGGCAAAGAGGAAGAAGCGGCCTTGAAAAGTCAGGGTAATTATGCTGGAATCACAAAACAAACTAAACATGTCGAGGACGTCTCTTCAATGCCCTCTGGGTGCGAGACCCTGCAGGAAAATGTATGCAAGTTGTGTCGAGAGAAATTCACGCTCCCGAGAGGTCGGTTCGCTTGAGGGCGCGACTGTTTTCATGATATGGACAAGGGGCCAGATCGAGCGAAAGGTTCGAGGAATGCGCACGCCAGGTCGGAAGCCTTGAAAGACACCGTTCGATCAGATTTCAGGCGACGAAGCCACCAGCTGCATCTCGCAGACCATCCTAGTCATGCTCATCCAGATTGGAAGGTGAGAGGCTGGCCACGGCCGGCCCAGAACGATTCTCGGAAGCTGTACGAGCCGGATCGGGCCAGGAAGCACGAAGTGGTGTGCTGAGAATGGCACATTCGCGGGCCACATGGCAAACCTCCTGTTGGAGAGAGCGCGCAGAATGGCCGCAGGGCCTTTTATGTGTTGGCAGCCAGAGGATACAAAGTCTCACATTATTTGCTCTGAGACAATCGTGGTCACTGGGGCGGGGCCAGGCGAGACTCGGGGAGGGCAGATCTCATATGACAATATGACTGCACCTTCTGCCTCATTCTCTTCTCCCTTGCTTAATGCAAGCGCCATGCATTTCGACTGTGGTCGCTTATCTCAGGTCATTGCAACATACCAGTTTTTGCGAGCGATGGTTGCTAATCACGAGGTATGCTTTGGCACGGCTGTAACACTAAATCGTGCCCCTGTAGATCAAACAGTGACTTTTAATGGGTATGACGGCAGGCGCGAGCGTTTAACTGAATTGCGGCTCTCGTACCCCACGGGAACTTCCCAGATTTACATCTTTGGGCGGCGCCAGTTCATTTTCAACCCAGTGAAACCAGGCATCATGCCTCTTTCATCATCCATCCATTGCTCCATCCGTCGGTGCCGCGACGCCCCCTTCGGTATGGAGCACTCGTGTAATCATACCACAAAATCTTGATTTCCCCCTGTCCTATCTCGCTATCATGCGGATATTGCGTATAAAAGGAGTTGAATTTCCACACGTGGAGATGGCACCGTCAGGACCCAGCAAAGACACTAACCGAGCTCGAGTGGTACGAGAAGAGGATCGAGATCAACAATCCGGTCGAAGTGTCCGACAGTCCAGCAAGTTGGCTGAATCGTCACGAATCAGGCGTCGACCCGAAGGATCATCAATGCCAGGTTTCTACTTGACCAAGAGAGTGGGAACAAAAGGAAACACCTGGTGAGACATGACATTTCAGGAACCATCCCCAGCACAACAACATTATTAAGAGGAGGGCACATCCCACTCCAACAGCTCGATTCTTTTAGAGCTCGTTTTCCCTGCCACCACTCGACGCGTCGCCATATACGGTTCCCGGGTTTCGCATCAGGAGGAATAAGGCTCCGCGGCAGGCCCTATCAAGCACTGCGCCAGTCTTCGTCGCCTCCCCAGCCTCTGAGACTCTCACGGCCGGCAGCAGGAACCTACCGCCCACGGCCAATCGCTTGAGGGCCTAATTTGCAACGGCCAGATTGGCCGTATCAGGCTTGCGCCTCGACTTCGCCCCCATTAGGCAAGATATCTTTAGCTTCCGCCACGAAACGCGCCCCAGAGTTGCTTCTAAACTCCTTTGAGTCCAGTGTGGCCGCGAACCGGGTCAGCATCAGCTATAATCCAGTTGTTCGCATTTACGGGCCCAACCACCGACAGACCGATCAGACGACAACCTGATTGCTATCATATCTGTCCGCACAGACACTTCACGCCTGTCTTGATACCGAACTGCTGCTTTGTACGTCTTGAGATCCATGCGCGATGCATTCGCGGAGTGAGGCCTTATCGACAACTGAAACAATTGTCTCTGAACAAGTCAGTGATTGGAGGAGCTTGGGCGCTCAAGTCAACCAGTATTCAACTTCAACTCTAACATCACCTCGATGTTGCGTCTCGGCGGCAAGGATCGCTCTGGCTTTTTGCTATTCAAGCAAAAGGGTCAAATAAACTATCCTGAGAATACAGCCGACGTTCTCGCGTACCGACTCCCTGATATATCACATGTCGATACACGATCATTATCAGATTTATTCAACCAGTTCAGCAAGTCCGATCAACTTGACGCACTCCCAGGAGCAGGGTCGCAACATCGACCGTCTGCATTAAGAAATGTGGTCGAACCAGTTTCGGCCGATGTCCCTGCTGCATTCGCAGACCCTTTTAAGCCATTGGGTAATCAGAGCGAGCGATTGGATGTTAATCTTATCAGAAATGACTCGACAGCGTCGTCCTGCTATTCCCAACCAAGCCAATTGGGAAGTGACCCTTCCCCAGCGGTCACGAGGCATTCTTCAAGCTCCAGTTACACCCCGGAGCCTGCCTCTGCCATATCCACGACTGCCTCACAAAAACCCAGACCATTGTCAATAGTGACGCACAAGCGAACCACATCATCGTCGACAAGCACAACCGTGTCACGACTGCAGTCGTATAAGAACAAACCACAGACCTCTTCGTACACCATGCTTGTATCAACGCCGACGAGTACACCTAATTTGGACAAACCGCTGCCTCCTGGACCATCATCCTCAGTACCCGACCTCTCACTCCAGCAGCGACCTGCAGAGCTGCCTTCACATGACTCTGCCCCCAGCGCATTGGAGCTGCGGCGTGCCCCGTCTAGATCGGATGCTTCAGTGGTCGGAAGACCAGCGTCCGCCGGCCAAGCATCCGCCAGTCACTCTGCAATAAAACATCCATCATGGTCATCCAGATCGGTACGAGAAGCACGACTGAGAAAAGCTGTTGATCGAGGCCAGGAATTGGACCGATCACTTTCACAAGGAACCTTTCAGCCGTATGACCCTTCTGATTTTGAGAGATTCAGACGACACACAGCCGATATCGTAACACCTGCCCCAAAAGTAGCGCCAATTCCGAAAGCAACCAAAGCACGACGAATGAAGATATTCAAACCAATCACAGCCGCTACAGCCGAACAGGTCATCTATAGAATCATGTGTAACCTTCACAGTCTTCAGGATCTACAATCGACGGCGATGGTCAGCAAAGGCTTTTATCGTACATTTCGCCGAAACGAGTCCAAATTAGTAAGCAATTTGGTTTTGCAGGCCTCCAAGCCAGCATGGGAATACCGTCGCAGTGTTCTCGCACTGAAAAGGTCGGACGACTTTGTTCTAAGAGAGTTTCGTCGTGACTCCAACACTTCAACTGCTCTCAAAGCGTTCATCGTGGGTCATTGCGGCTCTCGATGCAAACCAGATATACTTGCAGGTCTCCTTGGCCAGCACCCAGAACGAACGATTCAAGTCGACAATGCTTTATGGCGCATAGGGACATTTTGCATTCTTTTCGGGAGCGCGAGTGGGCAGATCGATCCTTCGCGGACGCAAATGGATTGGCTTAATGGTAGCAAAGGTGTGAGCAGCACGCAATTGAGTGAAGGCTTCGCCATCGGTAATGGGAATGGTCTTACTACTACCGAGCTCGAAGACATGAATGAATTGTGGCAATACCTCCAGATGCTTATTACTGGATTTTCAGGCCGGGAACAAGAAGCAAGGCAGGCCGGCGTCTTCGACAATTTCCTACCAGGAGCAGGCATCACGGAGTCAGAGCACCTCGCAGAGTGGATCGCATACCTGCTCACTCTGGGACCTCAGATTGTTCTATCTCTGTCGTCTTGTTCGTTCGACCAGGCCAAGATGTTAGGTTTGACGAAATGGCTGGCGCCCGAGGCAGGACGAAGTCGATCATCATTCTTGACCACTGCCATTACTCAGGTCTATCAAGAAAGACTCCTGGAGGAGGCCGCACTGAGGGCCGCACAATTCAGGATCCCACCTCCGCGAGCAAACCACCGGCCGACGCGGTCTTTCGACAAACCACAACTTGCTACTGGTCCGATGCAACGGGCAACGGTAGGCCCGTCACGAGGTCTTCGAATTGATACATCTGCAATGAGGCGACCGATTTCTGTCAACGCACTTGCTGATGCTCGGTTCGACATTCGTCCAGACTGTGATCTGGCTAACAACATGACCAGCCCACGCACGGAAATGTTTCCGGCTTTTGCTACAGCTGATCCTAACATGTTCTACGCTCTGGGAATGACATCAAAAGCAAGCACAAAACTTGGTGCCACATTGTTCCCCATCGACTACGCGAACCCAGGACCACGTGTACCGTTTCCGGCGGCTGAACCGTCTGCAGCGCCGAAGTCTGAAGTGATAGACCCAGTCGATAAGGCAATGACATATTTGGTGCACGAAATGGGATTTGCTGAAGCTCGGGCACGGAAAGCTCTTGCCATGTGTGACAGTGGATCCGGTATCAATCTGGAGAAAGCAATTGAGCTCCTGACTGTGGATGCGAAGGACTCGAAAGACTTCTCTACGCCTGTGGAACTTCCTGCACCAGCGGTTCAATTTCCTACACCGTCAGTGCCAGCCAGTCCAGCCAAGCTCAGAAAACAGCCAAAAGACTTTTGCGATGGACATTGCCCTCGGACCTCGACAAGCATGCATTCAAGGAAGAAGTCAACGGGAACGACGGGGACATCAACCGACGTTGAGATCAGTCCGGTGTCAGCGCGGGACGATGCCGAATGGCAAGACACAATTTCTCCTCTGGTCACGCCAAAACCACTAGCATCCCGATCTGGTACAAGGTTGAGTAGAGGCCCAAGCAAGGGGGCGAAGGCATGGAAGGTCTTGGGCATCGATAATACTCCGAAGAGACAGAATTCGGTGCTTCGAATTGATGAATACCAAGCAAAAGTTGAGCGAAGAAAAACCATGCGCGCTGCCGAGGAGCCACAGACACCAAGAGTCAAAGACGGTCTCAGCAAAAACCTGCTGGGTCTAGGCTTGGGCATTGCAAGCAACGCCGGAGCCAAATCTGCCGAAGAACGATTGGAACGTGCTCGGGAAGAAGAAAGACGCAAGAAGGAAAAATATGGTGGGAGCATGCTTCGATATGCGTGATTTCGATTTGAGTCGCGACAGACTCTGCATTTGATGATGTGATGCGAAACGAGGCCACGAATCTCTCCAACCCGGAAGGTGGAATTTGTCTTGCATTTATACTACATGAAGGGTTAGCTTTACCCTGGCGCTTGGGGAATTGGATTTGATCAGCGACATCAGTCAGTCTTTGTACATCCACATCCACACACGACGTACTCAGCGAGACTTGCTCGAAGACGGAGCACACATGGCTTATGCCTGTGTATACACACGATACGAAGGATATGAAATGGAAAAAGGACGATACCAACGACTGGCATATTTTTCTGCGCATGACACTTATACGGTGCACCATTTGGGCACACAATCATTGAGCATGCAACCAGCAACGATACCCTAGATAGCATATTTTGGCATACGGAGATGAGTTTGGTGGTTTTCAAGGGTGACAGCGTGATGGACGGAATTTCTTGAGGCTTGATGAATTGAATATTGATCATCAACCTCGATATCACAGAAATATCAGTTCCTGCTGCAAGGCCTTCACTATACGTCTAACTGAAAGAGGCCAGATCAATACCGTACTGCTTGTTTCACCACTGGACCTCTTCATAGCCCCAGACTCGGTATATGACCAGTTTACATGGGTATGCGGAAGCTGATGGCGGTATCTCTCCACTCCTTGCTGTAGCTAGCCTGTGCGCGCTTTGACCCTCCCATGATGGTTGTGCCCGAAGCTCGTTCTCAACCGGCTGGCACACGATTCCTTGCTCCCTGCTATGCATTCATGAGCGATGACCCGGCATTCGACCCATTGTTTGTTGCCATGACGTCTTTTCTGCCCTGTAGAGTATTACCCCTCAGTACCATCAGTAGCGATGCCGTATGTAGTGTAGTGGCCCATCCATTGGAAAACAGTCATGGTAGCTGCCTTCTTCGTGAATCGGGTTGTGCGGAAATTCTTTCGGGTCGTTGTCGTGTCGTAGGCGTAGGCGTCACGTTGACAGTGTGACCAAGATGAGTGCATGAGTGTCGAACAGCACACGGGGTGGTAGAGATGAGAAGCCGGATCCGCGCCTTCTATGCAATGTCCATACCTCCCTTCTTGCAATGTATATGCACGCAGCAATCCACCGAGGCCGCCTGGAGTTGCTCTAGGCCCGTAGCTGCCTTGCTTTTCGGATATTTATCTCTTCGGATCAGGTCTTTCCTCGTGTATTCGTTTGTCAACTCTTCATTCCGTGGGTGCTCAATCCAACGCCGCAAATAGACTCAGGTAGATACCCCAGAAGAGACCGACGAAACTACCGACAATGATCCGACGGTTGACGGGCACGAAGACGAAGTTGATCAGGGCCACTACGGGCCATAGTTTCCAGCCGTTGATCATGAGTGGAATGGTATCCTTCAGGTGCATGTGTCAGTATGTATACTCTGCACAGAAAAGACCTTCTCGCACCCTCTCAACATCACGGCGTACAGCCACCGCGGTCTTTCCCTTGAATGCAGCCATCCCGGCCACAAAGGCTATTGTATTCACGAATGCGCCGAGTGTCTGGTCGAAGAGCAGCTTCCGTGCCGTGTTGGGACGGTCGAGGACCCTCTCGGAGGTTGTCGTCGAATATGTGTAGCCTGGGAACTTCTCTTCAAGGAAGTCTTGCCAGAGGATGTTGGGCGGGCAGGAGAGGATCGTGAAGATTACAAATTGGAGGAGTGGGCGGATGGAGACTCGGTATGGGCGCTGTGTTGGCTTGATGTTAGTCTGTGGGCGTGTAGATATAGGGCAAAGGTCGAGACTGAAGTACCTCCTCGCGATATGCCTTAATGAATTGGGCGAGCATGTTGGAGATGCCGGACAAGACTGCGGCTTGAAGGGTCGTGAGGACGTAGGAGGGCATGGTTGCGCGGCTGTCGTCGATCCCAATGTGAAAAGAGAGTGCCCAGGAAGCACAGTGCTAGAACGAGAGTAACGCCTGCCCGCAAGAAGCGGGAGGTGGATAGATGGTCGAGGTAGCTCTCATTGAAAATGAGCTGAGATGAAGTGCGAAACCTCAGCTGTGCCTTGTTGATTCCTGGTGTCACTTGTGATAATCAATTATTAGTGGAGAGTGGAAAGCCAAATTTGACATTTGCAGATCCTAGCTTAGAGATGAGATGTGGGGGAGACCTCGAGGCTATTTTGGGGGATGGAAATCCAACGGCTTAGGTGGTCCATGCTTATTACGGCACCGGCAGTCAAGTTACCCCTGGAATCCTTGATCTATGGTCCTTTATCCTTTCTAGCAGCGTAATCTAACTTTGAGCAAGTCATTCTTGACAACCTCGTCCTTCTTGCTCAACAGCTCATCCACGTCCCAATTGACGCTGATATATCGATCCGCCAGCCTGTAAACATCATCTGTCAGCAAACATGACTCTATCAGGAACAGACATACTCACCATTCTCTACGCTCTTGGGTTAAAAACACTATCGTGTCGCCAGCCAGTTCAGGAGTGTCTTGCAAGTTGCCGTGCAACTCCTTTGGCATGACCTTTGCAAGTTCGGTCATGACACCTCCAGGATGAATACCGAAAGCCAAGAGTCCCTGCTGACCATATTCGGCCATGAGGAAATCGTTCAGACGCAGAACCGCTGTCTTGGTGGTTTGATACGCCGAAGCTCCTGCTCTGGTGGCTACGCCTCCTATACTGGACACCATGACGACGGTCTTCTCCTTGCTTTTCAGCACCAGTGGCAGGAATGACCGTGTGGTAAGGTAGACGCCCTTGACGTTGACCTCGAAAACCTTCCACCACTCGTCCGGGTCAGTGTCCGCCCAGGGCTTGAAAGTCTCCAGATAGCCAGCGTTGTTGATTAGGATGTCAATGCTGTCGAACGAAGAGGCGAGTTCTTCGGCGGCCTTCTCGACTGCTGCTCTGTCTGTTGCATCTGCTGTTAGGCACAGAATCTTTGGTGGTGAGTGACCGGCTTCCTTCGCGACTTCTAGGAGCTCGCTTTCGACCGAAGACAAGTCAGACCTGGCCAGGAGGACGATACCAGCGACGCCTGATTTGGCGTATGATACTGCCATCGCTTTGCCGAGACCCCTCGACGCGCCTGTGATGAGGACATTTCTGCCACTGAGATCTGCCTTGGAGGGATCTATACGGGCATATGTATCGTGATGGATTGTGGGAACAAAATTGACAGCTATTCGAGTTAGTTACCGACCACGCTATCACCAGAGCGTCGCATACCTGCATATTCCATGTTGTCTTCGTCTGACTCTGTTACCAACCGCGACAAATGACCAGAAAGTTGAATATCTTCGATGTGAAATTCTGGCTGTTTCTGGTCCGGTGCGCAGACATGCAGCTTTATCTCCGGATTCTCCAATGACGTTCCCAACTTTCCAAGTGCCGTAGTCAGTACGAGACTGCTCCACTAGAACAGAGAAGATTGTGTGGGAGCTGTCTCCAAAGGATGCACATTGGTCGACGGTTCTCATCACCACTGCCGAAGTCGAGGACTCTGAGAATATATCCTCACGTCAGAAGGCCCACCCTATCAACATCTTTGCATCTTCTCCTTTCCAGCATTATCAACTGACCTTGTTCCTCCCTCGGGCCTCGGCCTTGTCGAGCTACCTAAGGTGTTGTTGGAAGGGCGGCCAGGTCAGCTGTGAGAATAAATAACATTTGTCACCGTTGATGGGTTTTACGCCGAGTATCGCATCGAGAGTGTGACTTGTCACGTAAGTTTATGGTACTAAAGATTATCGGCAGCCTTGTCATTCAGCCTTGCCAACCCCTTCTGTACCAGACATTGGTCTTCACTACAAGACCGCCACACACAACAAACACTGTTCGATTCACAGGCAGCACAAAATATTGCTCGACTTTTTGAACAAAAAAGCAAAAACTCTAACCCGAGCTGTCGATTGAGCTCGGGTCGAGGGAAACCCTCAGTCGATGAGAGGATTCTTTTTATTGTGTTTCAAGGTCAGGTACTCCCCGCTTAGGAATACTCTGCTAAGTGAGTAACCATGAATGCTAAGGGACCGCAAGATAACCGCCTATGGGGGTGTCTGAGCACCCCAGCAACCCCTTGTTAGGGGGTAGCCGGCCGGTTAGAGCTTTGGCAATTGAATGCCTAGCAGTCAAGATCCACACCAGTCTTAGTCCGTGTGATCTTAGGGCAGCTGGCTCATATCTGGTGAATCACCCTCACGCCTCAGCCACCAGGTGTGGAAGTGACTGAAACACGGGATAGATACAAGCAATTGTTGAGGAATTTTTGCTGAAAGTAAGTGATAAACTTGATTTTGTTTTTTCTGCCACTGACAGTGAATATCCCTCCGCCAAGGGTACCGAATAGAAGGATCGAACCAGAAGGAGGGAAGAAGACACCAGGCAGAATCTTCAAGACTACTCGATCTTATATTCTGAGGTATCTGCACTCTCATATTGCTGTCTCTTCTCCTATCAGCAAGTCTACCTTCGTCAAAGCAGTATCGAGTGTCTTCAAGATGATGCCCATACCAGTCACGAAGGTATACAGGGTACTGCGACTGTCATTCACTGTGCTTATGCTCTGCCTCTTCCTCATTCCCACCTCCCTTGTCTTTGCAGCACTGATGACATACCCATCCTTAAATCTTGTTGGTCTTGATCCATGGCGCGTTTACAGATTCATGAACAGAAGATCAATGGAGAGGTCGCACGTCTTTATTCCTGCCAGTCACCAACATCTGCATGTATGCGCGTCCTTCCCATAGCGTACCATACGTAGTGACCACAGACTAGTTTGTTGGCCGCTGGACCATGACAGCGGATCAGCTGCGGCGAGATGCTGCCTTTTCAGGTTTGCTCTGCTCCTCACTCGTATCAGTCAACTCATTTTTACCGCAGGTTCATATGTGGAGATGGTCGTCACCAACACAACCTCGATCCATCTATCTCTGAACAACAGAATCCTCGTTCCTAGGGAAGACTCGAAGCACGCCAATACACAGGAGGATAACCGTCTGATTCTTCGACCAGCCCGAGGTGATGTCACAGTTTCGCCGGAAGTCAGCTTCATGCTGCAGCTTGATAATAGCCAAGTATATCGTACCGAACGTGCCAGTGGCACCGTCAAAGTCGTTTCACAGCTCGATCCTGACAAGAAATATAAGATCAGAGTCACGCATCTTGGAGGCCCAGACTCAACCAATGCCGTCCTTGAGTTCGAAGGCATTTGGGTAGACATACCGACAGCCAGTGCGGAAGAGGATAGAGCCCTGGCTAATAGCACAGCAACACGGGCTGTCCTCCTCGATCCACTCCTGCCTGATGTTTCTACCGAAGACCGACTCCCAGAGAAAAAGCCTTATCCAACTTTACCAAGAAGGACAATAGAAATCCTGACGTCCGAGACAACCATGGAATCCATCGCAGAGGAGGATCTCGGCGAGCAAAGCGAAAAAGCCGTAGAGATCATGAACAGCAGAGTCAACGTCTGGTACAATCGATTGAGCACAACAAATGCAGTGGACACTGCCATCGTCCCAACAGGCGACCTGCGCCTCTTGCCAGCTACAGAATCCTCCATCACTGTCCAAGACCTGTTCTTTCGATCTGGACCTCCAGAAACAACGCATTTTGCTCGGCCATGGTCGTTCCCATCATACCAACCGTCGGTTTTGATACTACAGCTTGGCTTGCTCGATTTTGTGGATTTCTACTCCGATCCAGCCAACCACAACAGGCATGCCGTGGGACAGTTCATCAATGACTTTGCCAAGGCTTACGTCGAACTCATTCAGACGATTAGGAGAGCAGCGTATCCCTTCGACACAACGTCCATGTCTTCGAGCTTTTCATTCGAACAGCAAGACGACGGTAGCTACGTCTACAACTCTGCTCCATCCACTCTTCCAATCTTCCTTATAGCACCATTCTCTGCTTCGCGGCGCCTTGTGACCAAGAACACCAGATTAGACTGGGTCATTTCTTCCGCCTTGCGACAGGTGGTGAGCATTGTGCAAGCTGAAGGGGACACGTCGACTTTTTGGATTGACACAACGGGTTGGCTGGATCACAAGGAGGACTTCATACAGCCAGACACCGACTCTTCATCGCCTCAAGAACGTCAGCCGCAGCGTCTTTTGAGCCAGTATGCAAACTTCAAGGTTGCGAGCATGCTCTCGGACCACATTTGTCCATATGTCCAAGGTGACAACGAGGATGGTGAACGGGCCAACGCAGCGGAACATTGTCCATTCAACCATTACAGTAATTACCAGGGTGGTGTTTATCTTCCCCAAGATGTCGACTTGGATAGAGCCAGTCTGGAGCGCAAAATCGCCAGAATCAAGGAGCAGTTCAACATTCAGGCGGCCGATTCGAACCTTGTACTGCATGCGTCTGGCCAAACATTCGGTCAAGCAACCACGGGGATGTCATCCACCCGCAGACGCTGAAGGTTGGAGAGACGCAGCACGTCAAGCTTTCGCATTGATTTTGTGGATGGCGGTGTCCTGTACCTCGAAGCGCTTCTACTGAGGGGCCATAAGTGAACACGGATACCTACAGGTAAGGTGTGAATGCAATTGTAGGGCTGCCTGGAGCTGAAGACGGAGTACGTAGGTCATGAATCTCAGCCTTGTACTAGCTGCGATCAATGCACGTGGGAGACATTGCAGATTGATTGCCCAAAGCATAACTCCGTAATGTGTCATGTACCTCACACCTACTGTATTTGTTCAATTGGGGTCTTGAGTTATGAGTGCCCGAAAGAAGATCGTCAGGTTGATCAATTCAAGGTTATTGTGATCGTGGTACTAAGGTGATGTTGTCCATTCAGCGTTGAAACCTAGGGGTCCCCTGAGGCGCTATCCGACACTGCCGGCCCTCAGCCACGTAAGTCGCATGTTGGTGGCCCCAAGACTTGTACACGCCTCTCCACGTCATCGCGTCCAACCATGAATGCATAACACGAACTATTCCAAGACTCACTCACCACTTCATCGCTATTTCCAGTTTAGATCATACGAAGGCATCACTCTTAAATTATCTATATCAATCCGTTTGTGCCTGGATTCTCTTACTACGACCCATCACAGCTCCCAAAATATCCTACAGCATGGCGGACCAGAATCAGAACTACTATCCTCCACCTCCCACTCACCCTACTCAACAACAAGCTCTACACCAGAACCAGGCTTACACTCAACCTCCAGCTATTTCGCTACAGCCAGCTGATATGTCCCAATCCTTACAGCCAGCTGATATGTCCCAATCCTCACAGCCATATGCGACTGGAGCACCTACGCAAAATTACGAACCAGCTGCGCCACCTCTACCAGAAAGACACAACGACCATTTTGCTCAGTCCCAGAACGTCCAGCAAACTCAACAACCCGCCTACAGCCCAGCCCACTATGCCAACCAGCAATCATTTCAGCCTGGCCAGCAATTTCAACCACCGCCGCAACGCATTAAGCAGACATTCCCAACCGAGGATGACCCGTCAAATCCCATCCACTACATCCGAGATCCTCACAAACTTATAGGCTATCTTGTGCCATTCCCCAAACCAGTACTCGGAAATGTCAAACCCGAAGACGTGCCGGCGCGCTTTATGATCTACACGCCTCCACCTCCACCACTCCAAAAGCCAGCCGAAGGTGTCAAGGAGGACAAATTGCACAAGGTCCAGCGCAAATGGCAGGAAGAGGTCCGCTCCGCAAAGACCAGCACAGCGAAGACCGCTTCCTGGAAAGGCCTCAAATCCAAAGCAACCAAGGGCATTGACTGGGCTATGAATAAGACGACCTCGTCCAACCTGGACTTCCTCGGCCGAGTGTCTCCCGGGGTATCCGATGACGAGCATGAAGGCGACGAGACGCACAAAACCGTCGGTGTCAATGAGATGATCCTGGTCTATCCTCCAACTATGCAACTCAATGACCAGCAAATGCGCCAAGAATTTGTCAACACTATGCTGCGGACAAAGTCAAAAGCGCAGCGCGACACTATTATCGCTACAGGTCTGATGCCGGTTAGTTTTGGCATTGATATCCTCGCAACCTTCATCTGGCCATTTGGCGGTCTTGGGGAGATCGACACTGTCTGGGCATACTCCAGTTTCCGCGGCGCCAAAACTGCTCGTAGTGTTACCAAGCGGTTGTCGAGCAGCCAATCGGGTGGTCATGAGGACGAACAGCTGAAGCTCACATTTGCACACAGCCAGCGCATCGAGCTCTTGAGGCGATATCTGGAGGCCGAGTGCCACAAAGTTGACAGCAAGCTGTTCCCCACGTATGCGACCAGTCCCACTGAGAGTGATGTGCTGGAAGCGATTGGGTGGACACCTAGCGACCGGAGGAGAAAGAGCGAGACGGAGCTCGAGGACAAGAATTGGGAGGACGAGCAGTGGCAGGAGACGGAGGTTAAACAGGATCTGAAGAATGTCTTTGTGAAGGCGGCCAAGGAGTGGAAGAAGTGGTGTCTTTTGCTGGAGAAGGATCCCGAGAAGGCGATGAAGAAGTGAGCTTGGATTGTACTTTGCTGCTAGCTTTATCTGGAGCGGTTGCACAGCGATACGGTCCTATGGACGGCAGGCATTATATGAGCAGCTGGGCACGGGCTTGCTGACAGCATTGATGATCAAGGACTGCTAGCTTTCTTATACATGTTTTTCTGTGCCAAATCACTCAATTACGTTGATGTCTTACGCCTCCTCGTACCGACCCGTGCCAATCGTCAGGAGATGCAGCCTTGCCCTCAGACCCCTAATTACTGCGTCTTAGTGCTCGCCCGTACTCTAGCGCGGACCAGACAAGTTGTAGCGCAGTGACCACGTCTCCTCCTGCGGAGTAGCGACGGAGCGCATTTGTTGTAAAGGTGTTGGATCGCAGGTTCACGACAATAATGTTCCCTTAGACCTGTTACTGTGGTCTGTTCCTTCATTTTCCACAATGCGGCTCTTTTCGTCAATATGCCTCGTTCTCCTGGCGTTCTTGGGTGCAGTTTCTGCTAGAAGTGCCGTGGGAGACAGACTGTTGGTCGTTCTGGAAGACGAGTCGCAGAAAGCATCATACTCCAAGTTCTGGGCTGACTTGGAAGGTAATTGTTCTCGACATGTGTATGTTGCATGATCGCTGATATGTTGGCCATCTAGCGCGAGATTTTCAATTGACCTTCGAGTCTCCCCGAACAGAGGGACTGTCACTCTTCAGACATGGGCAATTAGCCTACGAACATTTACTTCTTACACCACCCAAATCAAAGGGTGAGCAAAGACACGCATACGGTCAGGAGCCACATGCTAATAGTGTCCAGGCTACGGTCCATCTCTGACTCCTAAAGTCATTCTCGACTACGTCAACGCAGGTGGAAACGTCCTGCTTGGTCTATCCTCCGAGGCTAGCACTCCTTCCGCCATCTCCTCTCTCCTCCTCGAACTCGACATCTCTCTACCTCAGGACAAGTCATCGGTAGTCGTCGACCACTTCAATTATGATGCAACCTCCGCGGCCGAGAAGCACGATGTCCTGCTGCTCAACCGTCCAGGACAACTACGTCCTGATGTCTCCAACTTCTTCGGTGGTGATGGCACATTAGCAGTACCAAGAGCTGTGGGACAGACATTGGGAAATACCAGCCCTCTGCTTGCACCGGTCCTGAAAGCCCCAGCAACTGCGTATGTGTACAATCCCAAGGAAGAGTCAGAGACTGCGGACGAGACGTTTGCAACGGGCTCACAGCTGTCCCTCATTTCTGCACTGCAAGCTCGAAATTCAGCTCGCTTCACGGTCTTGGGATCGCTTGAGATGTTGCAGGACAAATGGTTCGGTGCATCAGTCAAGACAGCGTCGGGAGAAAACGGCAAGACTGTGAATCAGGAGTTCGCAAAACAATTGACGGAATGGACATTCAAGGAAGTCGGAGTGCTCAAAGTCTTTTCTGTTCATCATCGACAAGTCTCGACGACCAGCGCACCGTCAGAGAACACCACGCAGATTGGAGAGTACAACCCTGAGATCTACCGAATCAAGAACGATGTCGTACGTCTTTCATGCCTCCTCTTACTTTGTCCCAATGCTAACAAGGTCGCAGGAATACTCGATCGAAATCGCCCAGTACGACGGCACACATTACGTGCCTTTCTCCGTCCCATCCAACGACGCTCTTCAACTCGAATTTACCATGCTTTCGCCATTCCACCGCATTCCGCTAACCCCAGCCTCCACAACCGCCAACAGCACGATCTTCAGCACTACTTTCACCACGCCTGACCAGCACGGCATCTTCGCATTCAAAGTCACATACAAGCGGCCATTCCTCACGGGTATCGAGGAGAAGGAACAAGTCACAGTGCGACACTTTGCCCATGACGAGTGGCCACGTTCCTGGGCCATCTCGGGTGCCTGGCCCTGGATAGGAGGACTGTGGAGCGTCATTGCCGGATTTGTCATGTTCGTGTTGTTATGGTTATACTGCGAACCACCTAAGGAAGAGCTAGAACGGCGGCGAAAGTTGAGCGTTAGCAACGTGAAATGAGTGACCATGAATTGCAAGGGAATGGCAGCTTGATGTCATTGAAAATGTACTCTATGGGCATACTCGATTTCGTAGGAATACAGGGAAGCTCGCGGAACGAGCAAAAATGGATATAGAAAAGTCCAATCTTTCAAGCTCTTGCATTGATGTACACTTTTGTGACAGAGTGGTGATACAGTATTTACACCTCTTTCCCTGGGGCCTTCGATTTGGCGATGTACTTGTGGCAGTAACGACCTTTGTTGCGTGCTCATTCCATGTACCCATTTCCCACGATATTCGCGTCTGAGACAACCACTTCTTCCGCGGTCAATGTCGGTAGCTGTTTGCCGCTCACATGGCTTCGACCAACTTCAAGTCCTTTGTCTTCCAGCAAGGACCGTCATAGCTTCTGCGCGTTCGCACCCAGTCGTGCCGATGCAATGAGCACATAGCGCAAGCTCTGCAGATCAGAAAACTTGTTTGAGTTCGAGGCGGCCATGACCTGGGTGGTACCATCATTGAAGAGAGCCCAAGGCTGACACGAGTGTGCCGGAGATCGTGTTCCCTTCTCGCCTCAACAGCGTGCTGCCCTGACGACCAATCCAAGCCCAGATCGACAGGGAATCCGACTATTGGTAACAGCATTTGTAAGCCTCGCAGCACCTTGAGCGCAAGTCGTAGGTATATCCCGCGAGTACTTTTTGTCCCGTTATCCTCGTCAAACTTAGTCTGGCGAAGATCACAGCCCCCTAGTCTTACTCTCATCGAAGCCCAGCCCCTCTACCTCTCCTCGTTGCTCTTTCTTCATCGTCTCCGCGATATCAAACGCCGGCTTTCCTCCATATAACTGCGGCACTTTATTGCCTCCTCCGCCTTCTAGTTCCAGACTCGAACTGATGGGTGCGTTTCCCCGGAACCGTTTGCGCATGTCGACCATGCCGCGCTTACAGTCGCGGAACCCGCGTTTGAGTTGCTGGCATTGTTCGGGGAGGTTCTCGAGATGTGGACTTGCTAGACATTCGACGGGTGTGTGGCGGTCGATCATTATGCAGTCGCTGTTCTGGAGGCAGGCTGCCAGGGCGGCGCCTGTGAGACGTTAGCGGACCAGAGGGAATGGCATGGCTTGTGATTCTGGTGGAGGATACACTTACGGATGTCTTTGCAGGAGGACGGCATTGCGGGCGACTTGCTTCTAACGCCCAAGGTGCCAAGCCTCACAGCGCCCACCTAAGATTGTCGGCAAGGCTTACGATCGAGTTGACGAATGCTGGAGTAGAGTATCACTTCAGTGCTCACCTTTTGAACTCGAGTGGCCGCACAGTATAGAAGTGTAAGGTCTGGTATATGGTGGTTGCGGCGATGGTGGAGTGATGCCGGCTAAGCTGCCGTACAGAGTAAGAACAAATCTCCAACACCTCGAAAACGATAATTACCTGAAGAGGCATACGTGACTTCCTGAACGGGTAGTTCCTGCAAGTTTTCATGGCCCGGGGGCCGCACGTTGATCGAGTCTCTACTGAACACGGTCAGGCTCAGCCAGTGGTCCCTTTCCTACTATTCTCTCATACCTCTCTGATGTACACGAACACCATGTCCTTCGCGATTATGACTACGTCGCATGGATCAAAGGAACGGTAAGTTTTGACCGTCGAGATAAGAGGACTTCATATCTGTCCCATTGTATGCAGTTCTGCTCTTGTTCCGTCCGGTGAGATCGTGGATATGACATATCTCTATCGGGCCCAAGGGAGAGTTGCCAAAGTTGCACTCTTTTCCTGTTTCCTTATGATTGTCTGTATCGTGGAACCACCAGAGAGGACCACCTGCACAGTAAACCAGGGCTCGGTATCCGAGTTCCAGGCTCTCCAGAAACCTGACACGAACTTGACGTGGCGCGGGTATGGCTCCACAATGCCACTGCTTGGTGGTTAGAGTTGTGCCAGAATCACCCGAATGGCCCGAGTCCAGTGTCACGATCTCACGTTGAATCTGTGAAGCAACGCGAGACTGCGCGACGCGATTAGGACAGCCATCTGGTCCACGAGATGGCTCGCCGCAGTCGATCGTTCGGACGTGTCTGACTCTTCATTCAGCGACTATGAAGTGGACACTCGCGACAATAACTCTCAGCAACGCCATGTCTATTGTCGTCGCAGTGAACGTGCATCACAGCAGTATCACCAGTCCCAGAGGCGACCGCCTACCCGATTTCAGCTTTGCTGGATATCATTCGTCCAACATTGACCTTCCCAGCATCAACAGCCCACCAAGTTCAACAATGTCCCCAACTTCTGGCGATCAGACAGCACGCATTCAGGCAGCCCTCGACAGTCTCTCCGATGCTGGAGGTGGTGCTCTCCTTCTAACAGAAGGAAAGTATGAGCTCGACTCCAACATCACGATTCCCATAGGCACAGTTCTTCGTGGCTCTGGGCCAAGCCAGACATTCCTCCTCGCCAAGTCTGCGGCCGTCGACCTTATAACGTTGGGTGGGCAGGTGGCAACCCCTCGCGTGACTCCTCTCACCAATATAACGGATTCTTATGTCCCAATCGGTGCTTCAACGTTCGGTGTCGCCGATGCCTCGAAGCTGAGTGTCGGACAAAGCGTCATGGTTCAGAGAGCCGTGACAGATTCTTGGGTTACAGCGACGGGCATGGACGACCTAGTGCGAGATGGCAAGAAACAGACATGGATTGCAGTGCGTTTGGCCCTCTGCTTCAAGAAATTCGTCGACTGACATTAGCTTCTCAGGCTGGAAAGTTGGTCCGACAGCCTCGGACCATCATGGCGATCGTCGGTAACAGCATAACCATCGATATACCACTCACAGACACCGTTGACTCGCAGTACATGCGAGGAGTGGTGGCCACGTACACGCCTCCAAGCGCCTCTTCCGAATCAGGAATAGAGAATTTAGCCATCACCCTGAATCCCAGCTGTTCAGGAAGGGTTCTAAGCGATACTACTTGTACCGCCAACGCCGTAGCAGTAAGATCATGGACAACCGACAGCTGGATTCGCAACTTGAACCTGACTGGTTTCAACTTTTTCGTCACCATACACAGTAATGCCGCACGTATAACGATCGACAGAGTCTCGATGATCCGCGACCAGGACTCGAACGTGGCCTCCGGCCTACCCGAAGACATCGTCATTGAAGGCACGCAGGTGCTGGTCAGCAATTGCTCATCATACGGCACGCCGGGAGCCCGCGCTTTTCCCGTCGTCACAGGCTCTTTGGTCCCCGGTCCCAACGCCGTGCTGAACCACTATACTGAGGTTCCCTCCAACTTCATCGCTCCGCATCAACGCTGGGCGCACGGTTTCTTGGTCGAGAACTCGCGAACTTCGCTGAAACTATATAATCGCGGGACCCTGGGGACTGGTCAGGGCTGGACGATCAATGCTGGCGTCGCTTGGAATGTAGTTGGGCAGGATATTCTCGTCGAATCGCCTCCTATGGGAGTGAACTGGTGTGCTGGATGCATTGGGACGAACTCGATCGGTGGGAACGGTAGTTTTTTCTCGACAGACCGGACGGTCTTACCGGAGAGTTTGTTCTGGACGCAATTGTCCGCCAGAGGGGTTGGAAGGCCGTTAACGTAGCACGATTAAATATTCTTATTTCTCCCATCCAGGTGCCGACCACCCACACCTCTACTTCGCCAGACAATGAGGCAGGTAGTCACCAGGTATGCATCAAGACAACAACTCTCAATGACCGAGGAAGTTGTTCAAACACCAACAATTGATACGCCCACAAATGCGTAGGCGGCAAACGCCCATGCAACGACTCCTATATACTCCATTGGTAACTGTACTCACACCCAACCCTAAACCTGACCTGAGGATGCATTAATACGTACAACCGCCCCAAGCAACAACGCGGTCCGACTCCAACAATTCGCTCAAAAGGACTTTGCAAATCCAATCGCTATTCTTCTCATCATGACCCTGATAGGCATATACACACACAGACACAGACCCCGACTGCTCAAAACTCACGAGAAATTCTGCTTGAAGAAAGGCATGACCCGCTGCTCAAAATGCCGCATCACTTCCGCCGCTTCTCTCTCCATCTTGGCCTTTTGCGCCCTCATGCTTTCCACATCACCCTGCAATTCGCGGTGCTTAGCCTGCATATTATCATGGCGTCCAGAAAGACCGTCAATCTCCTTCTGCATAGCCGACATCTCTCGCTCATGCTTTTGCATGTCAGCCAACAAAGCGGACAGTTCGTCTTCTTTGCGACGCAGCGCTTCTTCATGTTTCGAGGACGCCGTCGACATGGAAGTGACTTGCTGACGAAGTTCGTCGTTCTGACCTTGCACTTCTCGCAGTAATTTCTTCGCATTTGCCAGTTGATCAAGTGAGTTGGCCAGTTTGGTTTCGGCGCCCTTGTCGATCTTGGACAAGGTGCTTTCCAGATCTTGCATCTTACGGTCCTTTCCACTCAGTTCACTCCTCAAAGCGCGGATCTGGGATTCGTAGTCCTCGGTCTTTCGCTTGTTGTCCTCCACGCGAAGTGATTCGGCTCTCTGTAACTTCTTCTCCAGGTCTTCTGTCGTTCTCTCTCGTTGTGACACTTGACTCCTCAGGGACCGCAGCTCTTGCTCCAAGTTCGCAGCTTTGGTTTCCCTATCCCGTTCGGCATGTTGAATTTGTTGTAGACTCAATTCGAGCTCGGATATCTTCCTATCCTTCGCACCCAGTTGACTCTTTTCCCGTTCGGCGTGCAGAAGACTCGTCTCAAGCTCAGATATCTTTCTGTCCTTCGCGCCTAGCTGGTTCTTGAGATTGCGGAGCTCCTGGCTAATGTTTTCCAGCCTATCGTCGTTGCGGGAATGCGTCTTCTCAACATTTTCCAGCTCGCCTTCCAGATTCTCGACTTGTCGCTGAAGCTCTTTCTTCTCCGCTTCCAATCGTGTTATGATTTGTCCGGCCTGGAGCACCTGTTCGCGTCGAGTAGTCAATTCCTCGTCGGTCTTCTTCTTGGAGTCCAGTGCTGCATCAAGCTGATCTTCAAGTGTTTCTTGCTCGGTGATGGCTTCAGATAGCTTCTCGGTCAGTTCACTTTCACGATATTGCAACCTCTTGAAGATTTCTTCTTTGTCAAGGGCCAATGCTCGCTCGGATTCCAAAGTCTGCTGGATGCGTTGAGCATCAAGCTCAGCTCGCCGTCGCTCATCTTCCAGTCGGTGACGCTCATTCGCCTCTTGCTTCATCTTATCGTTCAATTGTTCGATCCTCTCATCCCGCCTCTTGACCTCATTGTTGGTCCGCGTTGCTCCCAGCAGAGGTTTCATGCGTACGAACAGTCGCCACCATGGGTTTGACTGCAGATCGAGGTAGACATTGAGGTTTCGTTGAATGACTCTGGTCGCTTCCGCCCGGTACAGTTGCTTGAAGGCCACGCGTCGCTGCATGAAGCCTCGGGCAACAGACTGGAACTTTGACATGATTTCGCGAATTAGACCATCTCTCTGTTCTTCCAAGTCGGCCAGTACACCTGCTCTGAAAAACACCTTTGTGATACCGACACGATAATTAGCCCTGTCCATCTTCAATCGATCAAGCATGATCTTAGCAGCTTCTTGACCGCCGAGATAGCCTTTTGGCATGTTTTCGCACAATACCTCATATCTTGATCTGAACTCAGCAAACGTAAGACGGTTGGGAAAGCCTGTACGTGCTATACGAATGCCTTCCAACACACCGTTGCAACGTAGTTGATCCAGTACCAGAGGTGCGTTGAACTGCTTGGGCTTCTTCTTGTGGTTAGGCAAGATGCAACGAACAAAGTGCGGCTGTGTCGAGTGTAGTTGTCTCATCAAACTGCTCAGTTGCTCTTTGTGTCGTTGAGCCACGGTTCTGAACAACCCCTTCTTGACACGGCTGCGAGGGCTATATGGCTCTTCCACTTCCTCTACACAGTCACTGAAAAGGTTCGCGATGTGGACGTCTTTAGAGGCAGCAAGTAAGCGGGTGAGGTTGTCGTTCAGAGGATCTTTGTTCTTCTCGAGCCAGCCTTCGGTGGAATATTCGACTTCTGCCGCATAGTGTGTCAACAGGAAACCTTGTCTTGTTCGTGCTGGCGAGTATTTCGGAGTCTTCTTCTCCCATAGCGAGTGCAGCTTGTCTGTGAATGATTTGTCGGTCGCCTTTGGCATGACCGAGTCCTCATCCAAGCATGAGAAGATACCTATTGGATTCGGTAGCTCGATCAGGTCGATAGTAGGTTGCAGATCTTTTCCAAAGTCAATAAACTGCCACTCGATCTGTTCCCGAGCATATTCTTCTTGTTCCAGCACAAACATGTAGTGGTTGAAAAACTGTTGCAACTTCTCGTTGGTGTAGTTGATGCAGAGTTGTTCAAAGCTGTTCGTTTCAAAGATTTCAAAGCCGGCAATATCGAGTACTCCGATAAAGTGACTGTCATCGCTACTGACACCTCCACGGTCGAGTTGTGTGTTGATTTTGTTCACGAGATCTCCAAATCCTCGCTCATAGATGCCTTTGGAAAGAGCGTCTAGTGCCAGTCGGACTTGTTCTGGAGTCTGCACCTTCTCAACCCATTCGCGCCCTGCTTTGACCTTGGGGTGAAGAAGTCCTTTGATGAATGGGTCTGTCTGCACGCCCAAGAGTTGACATGCCTTGTCCACTGATGCACGAGCTTCCGGAGTCAGTGAAGCCTGGTCTCCCGCCCTGCTTTCTTGCCGAACCGCGACATTTCCAAGATGTAGTATTGCGGCGATCGTCCGGAAGACAGCCAGCTGCTCTTTCTCCGAAAAGTTCATAATGTGGAATGCTTCAATCAAAGTGTTCCATTCATCACGATCGGAAACACCACTGATTGTATCATTTCCAGCTCTTATGTATGCAAAGTTTTCCACGTCCATCCCAGAGATCAGTAACGAGTCTCTCATCCGCTGGTCTGCTCCAGCTAGAAGTTGGTAGAAGATGTGGTAGCTTCGCTCTTGTTGACTGACTCTGACGACGCGTGACTTTTCGAGCAGGTACCAGTCAATAAAGGCTCCCGCAATTTGGCCGGATCTGGTAAACTGGATTCGAATAAATTTGCCAAACCTGGACGAGTTGTTGTTTCGGACGGTTTGAGCATTACCGAAGGATTCGAGAATAGGATTCGCTCGAAGGATCTGTTGTGAGAGGTTTGACAAATGCTTACCAGGAGTCCGTCCTGTTATTGGAGTGTCGAGATCAGAGGTTGCCACGGCGGCAAGATATTGGATGACCTTTTTCGTGTTTTCTGTTTTGCCCGCGCCAGACTCTCCTGTTACTAGGATGCTCTGGTTTTCCCCTTCTTCCACTAGTCGTCTGAAAGCAGCATCAGACACGGCGAATATGTGTGGTCTTGTGTCCTCACGTGCTTGTCCTTTGTACATTCTTATGTAGTCGTTGCCATAAATCGGTAGCGGACAGTAAGGATTGATGGTGACCAAGAACAGACCGGAATACGTGTAGATCAAGTCGGCCTGGTAACGTGTTTGGAGGTTGTGAATGACTGAAGCCTCATTAAGGTGCGTCAGTTCTGCCATGTCATCGGCCTTGTCAAACTTGGCTGGGTTGACCTTATCCACCTCGTCGACGTCGGTTTCAATCTGTGAACCATCCTCGAATTGGACTAACACTTTGTTTGCCGAGACGTCTTCTACTATCCAACCCCGAACAAAGGCCTTTTCTGGATCCTTAACCCAAACATATCTCTTGCCTGAAAAGTCATTCTCCCCTTCAATGGCCGAAATTCTGTCCTCACTCTTGCGCATCTCTTCCGACTTGATGAACTTGGGCGCAAATGTACTTGAAGTACTTGACTGTCGCTGAAGTGACTGTGTTCGTACATGATTTGGTATGGAGGAAAAGGACGTTGACGGTGAGTACGACTGTTGGCGCTCGTGTCTGGAAGGAGGCGCAGAACTTGGTGAGGCAAACAACAAAGACTTCGGGAAGTTGGAAGGTGATATCGGCGTTGCTAACGACATGTCGGAATTGTACGATCTGCTGAAGGAATGGTGTCGTTGAGAAGGTCCATTGAATGGAGAAGTATCGGGACTGCGATCATGGAGCAGCATGATGCCGCCAGATAACGAAGGCTATTATTACATTCGAAGGTGTCAAAACAGAAGATGGAGAGTCAATGCACGACCTTTGTCCAACAAGGTGGTTCGAAGATTGGGACAGTGCATGGATGGAGAGGCTCTTGGACTCTTGGTGCAAATGACGATTGTGATGCAGTGTTTGTTTTCGGTTGCCCGGCTCCCAAAATTCAATTCTACGCGCTAATGAGCCAATTCACGGTGTCACGAGATCTGCGGCAGGTTGAGGTCGCTACAGTCGACCGGAAAGTGTGAAGGAGGGTCGATATAGACCACCGGACAGTCTAGGTCATGTGATATGCATTTTCATCGAGGTCTCTTGATCTTCTTCACCAGGACCTGTCTGGACAATTCCCACTCAACCACCTCATGTCCACTCACTGTCGCGAGGATCTTGTCGATATCCTACGTTAGAACGAAGTAGGCAGGACCTTGCATCTCTTCCTCAAGGGTTTTGAAGGGACGCGAATCAGCAGTAAGGGGAGGCCTGTCTTCGTCCTGCGCGTCCAGAATCAGACTGCGCGCCCCAGTTCCGATCTGAACGATGTCTTTGTGCGGCGCAACTAACTCAGTGCCTTATGACCGGCTGATGAGCGTGCCTCACTGATAAGTCCTTGTCCCATTCACAGGCTTTGCAAAATGGCGCACCCGTTTTCTTCTAACCCGTTTTACGCGGGCACACCTTCATACGCACCGCAACAACCTCACTATCCTTTTCCACCTAATGGACTGCAGCAGCAGGCAATTCATACGCCTCCAGGATTAAACCAGCAACCTCCACAGCCTCCATCCTACCAATCGTCCCCAACAGCGAGTGCTCCCAGATACGATACAAATCCTCAGATTCGTTCCCCGTTCCCACCTTTTCCTCCTCCGCCAGCTACACTCGGGCCGGACTTTTTCAAACAATTCGCGAACGCAGGTCTACCGCCTCCTCCACCGCCCTCATTTCCTCCGGTGCCTCTGCCTAATGTCGCCGGTTTCTCGCAGTTGTCTACCCCGGAAAACACCTTTGTCTCATCGCCGTATCGTCCGCAAACCGCCTCTGCTCCTGCTCCTCTTGCGGGTGCTTCTGCATTCATTGCAAACGAAAAGTTAAGGCAGAACTTTCAAGAACCGGCTGTTGTCCCCCAGCCAGAAAGAGACACCAGGAGTCAATACGCTCTGCATGAGCGCCCCTCCCACAATTATGCTTCATATAACGTAAATCAAGGTGGAAAGACACAACCTGCGCGCGGTCAACCAAGCAAGGCCGACACAGGCAAAGGTACGTTGGCAATCCTTTTAACATCATCTTTGCTCACCCTGTCACAGAAGAAGCACTGCCGTCCTTTGGTTCACGGTCCGATCTCGAATTGCTTTTTGCTACCGCCCAACAACAAGCTTCACAAGTGAATGACTACAACATGGGAAACTCATATTCCTTTACAAGAGGTAACGAAGCCGTTGAACAGCCTTCACAACAAGCTGGTAGCGTGTCTCGTAAGTCTGGCAAGGAAGTACCATAGCCGCCCTTGCTGACTACAGCACAGCATATGACCCAACTCGACCTGCAACAGTAGGCGATAGACCCTCTGGTGGCTTCGGCCCAGCAAAGGATAAGTCAAATGAGAAGCCAAAAACCATGCCGTCCAAGACCTTCGAACGTACGTATGACAACAAGTCACCCACAGAACTTCGACAACTAGCAAAAGGGGCTCTCCTGTCCCTCGTGCCTCACAGAATCCTATACGCAGACCTTGTCAAGGAGGGTGTGGACGCTCAAGTACTAAAGGAGCTCTATGGTGAACTCGGCATCAAGGCAGATGTTGATCCTGAGCAAGGAGTCGAAAACGTGGATGCGATGCTAATGGTGTCTGGTAAACCCGAGGCTAGTAACCTGTTGGCGGGTGCCGCTTCAGGTGATGTCGCTCTGGGTCAACCACATCCGGATGGAATCACACCGTCACAAGCATCATTGGAGATGGCGAAGCAACCGCATGCGCCAAGTCTTAACCTCGAAAGAAAGGATCGCATTGCCCAATTGCTGGCTGCGAAGGCAGGTCGTCCAACTCCGACCACGCCAGCTTCAGGCTCATCAACCCAAACGGAGGGCGCTCTCTCAGGTGCGTCAGCCGTGCGAACTGTCCATACGCCTACATCGGCTCCCCAATCGCCATTGCACGCAGAGAGAGATGTGGGACAGCGGCTTCAGAGTACCACGACTGCTAAGGCTCAGCCTGATGTTATAAAAGCGAAGATGGAACAACTGAAGCGTGAATCAGAAGCCAAGGCTCAGAAGCAATTGTCTCAGACGCAGATGGCCTCAGGCCTGGTTCCAGACAGTGCAGTAGCAGCTACTCCTGCGAAACCCATATTTGGGTCAGCCTCTCAAATCCAGGGCCGTCTCCCTACATCTGCAATAACATCCATGATACCAGGACTGTTCATGACACCGTCAGAACTTGCTAGTATGGATGAAGCAGACGCATTGGAAGATAGCGAGATGGTCGATGCGCCGGAGAAAGAGCAGGTTCAAATCGAGTCGAGTTTGTCTACCCAAGCTCCTGCTTCACCAGCCTTGTCAGTACCTCAGAAGCGACCAATGTCTTTCGATCCAGCACTGGCTAGCACCGAACCTCAGGCGAAGAGCACTCATGTGGAAATTGCTACGGAAGGTCTCGAAGTTGATTCTGACGAACATTCAGAAGGAGAGATCATTGAAGGAGCCGAGAGTGACTCGGCTGCAGGTATGGAATCACGGCCTCAGGGTTATGAGACTTTGGCAGGTAGCGAGGCCCAGATATCAAAGCCAGATGCGCTTACCACGGCTCAGAATAATCTGGTCAATGAAGCTGGAAAGGAAGAGTTATACCGTGCCAAACAGACGGAGATTGAGGCAATGCGGCGGAAAATCGCTGAACTGGAACAGCGCAACAAGCTGAAACGTCGAAGTCAAATTGACTCACCCGCTTCCTCGAATCCTCCTACGCCGGTAATGACAAGGAGAGAACAACCGCTGAGCAGTTCGCCTGTACCTCAGCCTTCGGCTTCCGGTATCCCAGCTGTTCCATCCAAACAATCCGTTGCTCGGACAATTGCCAAGCTCACGCCCGCGCAACTTGCAGAGCGCACGGCTGCCTTGAAGGCAGACCTCCTGAGACAACGTTCACAGCGACAGCAGGTTCTGCAGGACGGGCTGCCGGATCTGAATTTCGAGGTGTCCAAAATAGAGGTTCGGCTAGTAGCGGCACGGCAAGAACTCAACGAAGCTGAGACCCGAGTCTTGGAATGCCAGTCGGCGTTGGAACAGGCCATAAAGGCAAGAGACGACCTGTCGGAAGAAACAGCTCAACTCGAGCGGCAATTGCAGGAAGGTCAATCAGGCCAAAAGCAATATGCAGATGAGCTCCAGCAGATTAAGCTCGAGGGTTTAGCAGAAGCTCAAGCATCTACATCACAAGGAGCGACTGGTACTGTTACTATACCGGAAACAGTATCTGACACTGCTGGGTTCGTGAATAACGAATCGCACATTCCGGCCGAGCTGCCTGAAGAGCCTAGAACAACATCAGCCGTGTTCACGGGTGTAGAATGGCCTAACGGTCTCGATGACTCAAACCCACAGGCCAAAATGCCGGGCTTCGAGGAAGGAGAGATTGACCTCAGCCAGCCCCCACCCGGACACCAGGTGCCGGTACCAGATGTCTACGAACCAAGTCCAGAAGACGAAGGAGAAGTGGAAGAGGACCTCCTTGATGGAGGGCTGCCGCGAGCGGACACTTTTCAGACGGACGAAATGGAGATCTCTCCAGAGCCTGAAGAAGCTATCGAGGAGCTCGAAGATGTCGTTTCCGATCCGGAATTGGAACAATCCATGGATGATACGCCGATGAATGTGGACGATGATAGCGATGGTAGTGCCAGTATGTCGGATTCTGAAGACGAACAGGAACAAGACTACGAACCGACTGAGACCCACATGTCTCACGGTCAACCTGGTGAAGAATCCGACGAGTATGACCCGGAAGAAGCCCCTGTCACGCACGATGCGACTCCTAACACTGGTACGGACAATGATGAGGAAGATTTCTATGAGCCTTCAGAACACGTGGAGGACCTATCGGCTCAACCTAGCCCTGATGTCCAGCAAGAGCCTGCTGAAGCTCGAGGAGCAGTGTCGACAGTGCCGCTTGACAATCCACAAGATGACATTGAGTCCGGTCCTCAATTGACAGAGGCAGACACCTTGGTCAAGACGCAAGGCGCACCTAACGGCGACACTTCCGAGGATAAGCCCTACCTGGACGGAACTTCGACCTCAGCCCCTCGCTTCGTTCCGTACAAGACGCCACTCTCCGCATTCAAGACGTTTCGTTTCCACCAAGATTACAACAACACAGTCAAGTCTGGCTATCGGTCGTTGACGTACAGCAACAACATTGACCCTTCTCGTCCGCTTTGCCCTACTGAGCTCTCTGGTGAAAGTTGCTCGGATCCGACTTGTGAAGAGCAGCATTTCCGCCAAATCGGGCTCCCAGGTATGCACATTATTCCTTCCTCCAGATGTCCTTCGATAGATACTAATTACTCAATACAGATGACAAAATTCTTGTCCAAATGAGTTCGGCAGGTGACATCAAAGACAAGACGACGCGGGACGAGTTTCTTGTGGGATTGAAACATGTTATTGCCGACTTGCGTTCCAACGACGTAAAGGATTTCGACAGTGTGGCTGGGGCGCTGTCCAATTACAGAAGAAAGTTCTTTGCTGAGCGGGAAGAGACTGTGTAAAAAGAACGTCTCGATTTTCAATTCCAGGACGGGAAGAACGCAGCAGCGCAGTCACCAGGGTCTCAATATCGCTTGGAGGAAGTTGGATCTTGCTTGGGACTGATGAGGGCTGAGTGTGCTTCCGAGTGTGTATTTTTGTTGTACAACATGTGTGTTTAGGACGCTGGACATTGGTTGAGGAGATGGGCCACACAGGTACAAGCCGGCAAAAGCATGCAAGCATCATCCAGGCGTGGAGCTGTGTAATTGAAAGCTTCGATCCACCAGGGATTGCACAGTTTCTGAATGAAGAATGAGCCAATTCGATACTTCGACTCTCGCTCGATCAGGCTTGTCTTGTACATGTCTTCTGATCACATTATTCCTATACACTGTGGTCTCCGAAAACTCCATCGAGCTAATCTCGTTGACAGCCAAAAGACCAGTCACAACGCCCGAACCTTGAGCCTCAAGTCTCGTTAAGATCATGTGCAGAACATAAACGTTCTCAGTCATCGTGCGCATCCTTCGGAAAGCATGCACCTCACGCCCCAAACACCTAGAGATACAAATGCCTACTCGTCGTCAAAGATCCCGCAATTAGGATGTAACGCGTAGCTAAGTCTTGTGGCATTCGCCGCAGCGTCCTGATCCTGCTCGTCATCTCCCACGAGCCCTTCACCACGGATAGGGATGATCACGTTATCCTGCAGCTAAGAGTTAGCCATAGATCCAATCCCACCGAAAACAAAAGACATACCTTGACCATCCTTTTCAGGACCTTCTTAGCCAACGACCGCTCAGTATTGAGCTCGTCCTCGTTCGAGATAGAACTCTCGACCTGCTCAAGGTACCACAGCAATAGTTCCTCGTGCTCGGGACCTTCACCATTCTGATCTTCCTCGTCGCGAATCCGCGAGGCCAGCATGTTCTGGATCTCGTGGTACTTCTCGAACGTGATCTTTGTGGTGGCGCGGTTTGGAGCCGGTGTACCGTCAGCACGAGTTTCTGGTTCGTTGTGGTTCTCGCCCTCGGCCATGGGACTGTCTCCGTCCTCGTGATCCTCTCCGTTTGGTTGCGCCGGCTCCTCTTCGTCGTCTTCGACATCGACATCGTCCTTCTCGACGGTGATGATCGACTGGCGAAGTAGATCATATGCTTCGAGGACCATGGGTACCGTGATATCCTCGACACAGTTCGCCTTGGCGATTGCTTCACTCAGACGGATCAGTGACTCCAATTGTCTTACGGTGATGCGGTAGCTGTTTCGTCCCAGACCGCCCGAATCGGCCGCACGGAGATCCTTGTATTTCTGGACGAGCAGATTCATCGCCTCGGGTGTGAATCTTGGTTTGAACGTGCGGGCAAAGCGGATATATCTTTGTAGCTGCTCTGTCGAAAATTCGGGCTGCACGAAGTCATCCTTCAGCATGTGCAGGTTGACGATGTGTTCCGCGAGGTGGCGGTCGATGTTCTCGTTGCATTCGTCGAGAACGACAAAGAACAAATCGAAACGCGACATGATGGGCGCCGACATGTTGATGTTTGCTCTTAACGTGGTTTTGCGATTGTACCGGCCTCCGATAGGATTGGCGGCTGCGAGGATACTTGTTCGGGCGTTGAGCGTGGCGTGGATACCGGCCTTTGCAATCGAAATCGTTTGCTGTTCCATGGCTTCGTGAATGGCAACTTGGTCGCTGATATCCATCTTGTCGAACTCGTCGATGCAGCAAGTGCCAGAGTCGGACAACATGAGAGCGCCGGCTTCGATGGTATGTTCTCCTGTTTCTTCATCCTTGACCACAGCTGCTGTCAGACCGGCGGCACTTGACGCCTTGCCAGACGTGTAGACCGCACGGGGCTGGAAGGACGCAATGTATTTGAGAAACTGCGATTTCGAGGTCGATGGATCTCCCACAATACAGATATTGATGTCGCCTCTGAGGGCCATGCCTTCAGGCGTCTTCTTGGACACGCCTCCAAGCAGTTGCAGTAGGAGACCTTTCTTGATAATCTCGTGACCATATACCGTTGGTGCGATACTCTGAACAAGCCTGCTGTAAATCTTGTCTGAGTGGACCATGTACTTCAGGTCCTCGATCTCTTCATGTGTCAGGGTCTCAAGATAAGCCTCTTGAGCTCGTTCTCCACTGTCGTATTGATCAAACAGATCAGTTTGGTGCAGCGAGTTAAGGATATTGGTTGATTGACCATTCAGTTGGTTGGCAGCCTGACCAGGCGTTGTGGTATCAGGGCACGAGAAGCAGGCCAGGAAGGCCATGCGGTATGTGAGGTCGCGTACTCCCAGAGATTTCAGTCCGGTCACACCAGCTCCCCCAGCATCAGCACCACGGAAATTTCTGTTGTCCTTAGATGCTTCTGGTCGGACGCCGGGGATACCGAGCTGGGAAACGTCTGGCACCACGATCAACGTGCCGGTAAAAACGCATTTCTCACCAGGCTTGGTGCGTTCGACTTGTTCTCCTCGTAGGATGACGTCCATCGTTCGCGGCATGCTTCCAGTAGGGATTTCTGAGCTGTTCTCCTGAATACGACACCGCTGCCAGTCCACAAAAGTGCTATTCTGGATGTCCAATCGCCATGCGACCTTGTTGCCACAGGTCAGGTTGGGACATACATTCGGCTCTGTGTATCTGAATGTTTGCTCGACGTTTGGAACTGTGGTATTGCAGGCTTCGCAAATGAAGGTGCCCAAAGCCAGCTCTGGGCGCACTTCAGATGTTCTGGTGACTGTGCCTGAAATGGACAGCAGCTTTCCAATCTGATCTGTTCTCAGCTGCCGTACTCTGGACACAAGTGGCAGATTATAGAAGGCGAGTGTGAAAAGTTTATCCGTCTGCTGATTCAGAGTCTTGTCGCCCTGGCTGCTTCCCTCACTGGTCGCATTGCCGGCCATGGACGTGCCAGCCTGTGAAGCATTGCTAGTCATCTGTCGATGGTCTTTGAAGTATATTGGCTCATGTTTCGCCAGGAGACTATGCAGAGCCTTGGTCAGAAATGGCAAGAATCGGTAATACTGGTTCGCAATCGCATCTGCCAGGATTGGGCCTTCTTTGTATGACAGTAGATGGCGGTAGTCGACATATAGTGTTGAAAGCTGGAACTCGCGCAATCCATGTATCTGGTTTATGTAGTACTTGTCTGTTTTCAGTTCACTCGAGGGTGGTAAAGCCGACGAGGAAGGGTCTTCAATGTGTGATTCGAGGAAATCTTCGAAGGCTTGTTGCACTCTCTCTCCTGCGCGGTCGGCTACCTGCGATACATTACGGTCCAGAGGGTTCCTATTTCTGCCACGGGCGACCGCGGCGATCTCATCGTCCGGGAAGATGTCTGCTTCAGACGGTATGCCGTTGCTTTCAGAGGGGATAGGACGGGCTCGTGATGAGGAGGGGACATCGTTCTGCGGGCGTCGTGATGAGGATGGAGTTGGACCGAGAGGGTCCGAGTTGAGAATTGAGTCTACCAGAGTTGCCATTGTGTGATATTTTGTCCGGAGGTAAGTGCTGGCACTCAGACAAAATAGGACTTGGTGTTGATTAATCGACTGAATAATGACCTGCAGCCCCTGTATGGAGACAAGAGGAGCGGCGCGTCAAAAACCACTTTACGCGATCGGTCGCGTTACGCGTATTCTTACTTGACTTTAAATGGTTACAAGTGGCTTGGCGTTCTTCTTGGGCAGCTACCACAGTACTCACATTATCGCCACGAGTTCCAACCTTGCAAACACATTCATTGCTTTATCAATCTATGGTTGAAGGACTTGTTGAATAGCCCGTATGTGGTCTCCCCGTTCCTCAGACCCCCAATGCCACAATCCCAGGCGCTCTTGATGCTCAAATTATGCGGATCCTGCATCAACTTGGGGAAAAGCCTCAAACAGTTGTTCCTTCCAATATCCACAAGATCATGCTGATTGAGCTGTATCTCGTCGTACCATACACAAGCATTCGGGATGCTTTCAAAGGGATAGTCGATGCTGAACATGCAGCTTTTTGACCCGATCTCTGATATGGAACATACCAGGGCAGGTGTACTGAAATGCCCACTGGTGGTAATGAAGACCTGCTCTCCGAAATAATCCCTGATCAATTTGTCCTTCCTCATCTTCATGTTTGGAAACCTCGCACGATCTAGCTTATGGTCAAGGCGGTACATTTCGAATGGAATGTGTTCCCCCATGTGTCCGATGACCAGCTTGAGATCAGGAAATCTGTCGAGCACACCGGCAGTGATAATGGCGAGCAAGTGCATGTTTACACGGTTGGCGAATCCCAAAACACTCAAGTTCAGCCACGGTCGATCCTTCCACATTTGCTCATTGATCAGGGGCGTCGGCGTCCTTGGATGGATATAGACTGGCGCCCGCAAATCAGCTGCAGCCTGCCAGAAAACGTCGTACCGTGGGTGATCATAGAACAACATCGTATTACCGTTCGGACCACTGCTTTGGAAATCATTCAACAACGCACCGACGAAACCCTTCTTCTTCGTCATGCATCGTGTCAATTCATCGGCAGCCTGCTTCGGATCATGCATACTCAAGGCGGCGAATGCAGCGAAACGCTTCGGGTTTTTCATAACCTGGTCCTCGAGATAGTCATTGGCCGACGACGATAACGTTTCTGCAGCGGTCTGATCGGAGAGACCTTGACAGCCGGCAGAGTTGAGTGACAAGATCATTAGCTCAACACCATTCTCGTCCATTTGACGAAGACGATGCCCATGGATGTCAAGCAGATTTGTGCTGAGGTGTTCTTCTGGAGAAGCATTGGCAGGAGTGAATCCTATCGGACTGTTCTGCGCCAGGGACGATGGTAGCGCAAACCCTTCCTCGAGGGCAATTTTGAAGTGCATCACCACTCAAAATAGCTCACGCTTGGACTATGAGCAACTCCAACAAAAGGACGTCCTGAAAGGTGGTTGTGCAACAAGACTCTGCACGTACGAGAGTCTGCTAATGATCAGAATATTGTAGGAGCATACTTGTATGTTGACCATTGGCCGTCCACCAGGGGCAGTCTGTAGGTGCATTGGGTGCGGGAGGAGTATCCAGCGTCCCCGGATAACTGACATCCGATCACTAACATGATGAGGCTCTAGGAAATGTTGGCCTCCATGGCGCGCTGGCTTCAAGCGCAACGGGTCGACGAGTCAACCCTTTTGAAATGAATTCGCGGAAGAAACTTGTATTCTGCGTGTACTCATCTCTCTCACCTGTAAGGACAATTTTTACCGACATCAGCGGCTTCGAAAGCCGTACATGCGTCGCTCATAGTGCAGAAAAATATCCAGATTTCAGGGACGGAAATGGGAGGCTATCCACCCGTGCCGTCCGTGCCGGCTCTCCCATAGCATTCCTGCATGGGTCGCACTTCATATGCACATTATCTGACTCTAGTAACTACCGCAAATGGCACAGGTTCTTCAGTCATAAAACCAGGAATAACTGCACACGGCGCCGTCGTCCGCATCAGGCACGCATATTCGGTGTTCAGCGAGACCATGGTAAACATGCGGGGAAATAGCAGCGAGAGTTGATATCAACTCACCTTATCTCGAGGTGGGTCACTGCGCCTCTAGGCGTGATGGCCGTACTGGAGACGGACTTCTTGGGAGATAAAGACTTTCGATGGAATGCCAGTTGCTGTCCTGCATGGATAAGACAATTACTGTTCTCTGGACTGGTCCATACATGACTTTGCCATCTTAAGCATCACGACATATCTCGAGTCGACACTATACATCACAGCGCCCCTCCGGCTATCAATCATGGAGTCGCCCTCGGCAACCTTGCTTCGTCTCATGAAACGGAGAGTCCCGCCCGAGAAGCGACAACGAACTGAGATGAGCTGTGATTATTGTAAGAGAAAGAAATGCAAGTGTTTGAGACCTGCCGGTGCAGAATCCTGCCGGGCTTGCAACGAGATCGGACAGTCATGTACGACCACGAAGCCGAGGAAGCGACGAATGTACCCGAATTTCAATGCACTTTCCGGAAGCCGGCAGATCATCACTCTCGATCCTGTTGATGCATTTCATCGCAATCCATCACCAAGGCGCTCTTCGATGCATGGAGTTATGGGGACTGCCCGACCTTTGACACAAGTCTTAAACGAGGAGCTCTCGCCTACCGGAATTGTGCATAACATCTGCGAAACTACCAAGGGAGTATCAGTAGAGTCTTTGTTCGAAGACTCTCTGGGTCTGCCTCGTTACATTGGACCCATTGGATCCTACACTTTATTGGTCAAACTGTGGGAGATTATGGACGCAAAATGTGCCTTCATTGCCCAAGATCGTGACAATGCCCAGACAATGGGACAATCGATGTTGCTTTGCGACAGTAATGGGCAGAGCATAGATCTGCCCCCTCGAAAAGCCGCTGATATGTTGGTGATTTTATTCTTTGAAAAGGTTCACTGTGACTTTCCCATCTTCCACAGAGCTCTTTTCCAGGAAAGCTACGAAGGCATGTGGTCTTTGCAGCCTAACACAGAACCGGCATGGTTGATGTCCCTCTCAATGGTCTTCGTCCTGGGTTTGGAGGTAGCCCCAGACGGCTCAGACCGGGCAGACACCACCCGAATGAAAGAAGAGCTAAAGAAACGTTACCTTTCCAAGGCCAAGGACCTCTTACCTGAGGTCATTGCTGGGGCTACCCTGAGTCATGTTCAAGCACTCATGCTTTACAGTCGGTACTTACACATCACGCGAAACCGGAATGCTTCCTGGAACATCGTCGGTGCGGCAATTCGTCTGGCCGTGGCCATCGGGTTGCACAGGAACGGAAACCATGCGAAATGCAGCCCCCTCGAGCGAGAGCTGCGCAAGCGCGTTTGGTGGACACTCCATGCCTTTGAACGCATTGAATGTTCCTCACTAGGTCGCACCTCGGCCATTGACGACGACGAATGTAATGTCGGACGACCAACCGAGGGGATGCTTGACATGAGTGACACCATACCTCTCGGATATGTGGAGGCTCAAGCTGAACTGATGAAAATGCTTGGCTCAATCTGCAAGCATCAATACGGGCTGGAAGAGCTACCTCAAGAACAAGTCGACTTCGCAATCAAGACTCTGGTAGACCTTGACGGATGGTACGGAAACCTGCCATCTCATCTCATGGCCACGTCAAAATCGCCGAGAACTCACTCGAGAGCAATTCTGCTCCTTCACGTTCAGTACCATTACACTATTACGCTTCTGTGTCGACCTTTCCTTGTCTCCTTGACCACCAAGCCAGTAACCCGGCTGTCCAATATGGCAACGCTGTCATCCCATGCCAAGACATGTATCACATCCGCAAAAGCTGCTGTGTCTATCCTCAACGAGCTATTTTCTGCTGGACTCTTCAATTCCAAGACGTGGTGGGATGTCTATTACGTGGAGTCCATTTGCATGATCCTTGCTATTGGCAGGTTTGTGGAGGAAGAGGGTTTCAAGAATGATCCTGGTATCATGCAGTCAATCAAAACATGCGTGCACATTCTGGAAGAGTGCAAAGAGTTCTCGCCTACGATGCAACGGTTCGCGAAGGTAACGACAGACTTTGCTCAAGCTCTCGTATATGACTCCTCTCCGGAGGCTCAGCAGTTCTACGAAAGGCATCAACCCGACTTCTCGGAAGACTTGTTCCCTGGCCCACTCCATGCTCAAGCTACAGAAGCCGCCGCTTCGTTCGCCGGACCGGGGTGTGATCATCTTAACACTGGCGATGCAGCCTCTAGTCATCATGATCCTTTCGCCGCTCATTGGGACATTCCTGATATGTCTTACCCGGATGACTGGGCAGATGTTGGGTTTGTGATGGATGAAACATAGCTGATCACCACCATTCCAGCCAGGCTGAGAGTGTTCTTGGGCCCGCTTCTCCTTGTCCTGAAAAAGATGGGCCGTTCCTGCCAGACAAATTGATTCCGGCGCAGGTGCTGGCCTCGCTCTAGAGCGTCACTTTGTGGATGGCATGCTCCGTGTACCCCATGAATCTGATGAAGATCTTGGCACTATCGAGCACCCTCTTTTTGCTTTGACCACGAGTGTCTCTGCTCCAAAATGCGCCATGGGTATCTTCGAAATCGAGTGCTGCAACGGCCTTCCATATACCATACACTTCTTCGGGCGGTAGTGGAATCTGTCATCACAACGTCAGGGGATGGCCCATACTCAGTGGAAGAAGAATTACACACCATGTTAGGATATGACCACATGAAAGTGAAGGACGCAGTATCGGCCGGACGATCCACATGATAAACTCCACTGGGGATGACAGTGATACTGTCCGCCACCAGCAGCTTCTTCCTTTCCTTCCACAACAGGACTGAGCTGCCGGGAAAATGTCCTCCGACTTTGACAGCCTTGAATTGGCCGTCAAGAAATTCCTTCTCGTTGCCTTCCCACAGCACATGGGCGGGGCCGGTGCGCATGATCCAGTCTTTGTCTTCTGCCGACAAGTAAACCTTGCAGTCGAAAGCCTCCGCCCAGTGCAACGAGGTTGAATAGTAATGCGGATGGGATATGACGATGGCATGGATGCCGCCGAGATCTTTGATGGTTTTGATCGTCTCTTCATCGATATATGTGATACAATCCCACAATATGTTTCCCTTCTCCGTGCAACACAAAATGGCACGTTGACCAATTGCGACTTGTGGTTGCGTATATATACTTATCAATCCAGAGTCGTACTTGTCGTGTTTGAACACATTTTGGAACTTGCCGGAACGTTGCAGTTCACGAAGTGTGGTCCAGGTTTGCCTGTCCCGATCGTTACTTCTTACATCTCATACGCAAAATCCATGCTGTGGTACTTACCCGTCCGGTGGCACGTATTGTCGAGGATCATCGCAAACCACGCATGATTTGATAGCCCTAGTTGAGTGCTGGGCACCACACATGCCACAGATCATGAGATCCATCCTTGAGATGAGGTAGTACTCTCTTGCAGAGACGCATCCAAGAGCACGAAATGGTCAGGGACATCAAAGAAGAATGTTGAGCGTACTCGCACAGCAAAGTATTCATGGCTCATTTCGGACTTGAACAATCAGACCTTTATCCATTGTGGATCAAGTTGCACCTGCTAGAGTGCCGGATACATGCTATTGCCAGCGGCACATCCCTGGGGTCTGCAAGCAAGCGATCTCGTAACGCCTGATCCATTCCACATGAAAAGTATTCGTGTCTCAAGTGGGCATGCATTCAGACTTCCCATTGGCTTCTAGGGATCATAATACTGTACCCGAGACCACGAAGTCGCGGATAGGTGATCCAGGCTGTCAGCGTGTCACCCGTGCCGGCGGACAGACCCTGCATGCAGCCACGATGCTTATCTAAAAACCGTTCCGCTGATAGCACCACGGAAATCAGCGTGCTTGTTGATGCCCACTACTGAGAACGAGAGTTACTGACACGTCATCCAGAAAAATGATTTTTCTGCTGGAGGGAAGAGCTCTCACAAGGTCAATAGGAAGGAAGCGATTACGGTGACAGTTACTCATAGTCCTCATCGCAAGGATAGTCTTGGTGCCAGACTCGCAGTTCTCACCCCAAGACAGTGCCGACTTGCGCATGACAAGTTGGAGTTCCGCGCACAATGACCGACTCTGCGGCACATCAGGAACGAGCGCAGCATGAAGCCTCATTAAAACGCAATCCTCATCCTGATTTCCAGACAGTAGAAAACTCTCGGCCAGATTGGGATGCGCAGAGATCTTGGGCCTTCACAAAAGCTCCCGACACGAACTGGTCCTGGGGTAAAGGAGGCAATGATGGTGGTGCATCGCTGAAGAAAGACCATGTCGAAATCAATCCGCATGCAGAGGGAAGGCCAAAAGCCTACAACTACAAGCTGTTGATCTCCGGCGTAATACCGAGGCCGATCGGATTCTTGAGCACAGTCTCCAAAGACGGTATTGGTTTTACATCATTTTGAATGCAGATATGCCATACTGACACGAACTAAGGGTCGTCGACAAACCTTGCACCATATTCATATACCAACATCGTGACACACGACCCTCCGATATTCACTGTTGGCATTGCAGGTGGGATTAGCGATGCTAAAGACAGCCTGGCAAATCTGATTGCAAGTGGGGAGTGTGAGTACCACCCATGATTTGACGCCAGCCTTGAGTACTCCGGACACTGATGGATCGCAGGTGTCCTCAACCTCGTTTCCGAACATTTTGTGGAAGCCATGAATGCTACATCGATCAATGCTCCGTACGGCGTGTCGGAGTGGGAGCTGACAGGACTGCACCCGGCACCCTCCACGCATGTGAAGCCTGCCAGGGTGAAAGAGGCCGTCTTCGCTATTGAGTGCAAGCTGGTTGATACCAAGGAGTTTGATAGTCGGGCTACGCCAGGTAAAAAGTCGGCGACGCTTGTCATGCTAGAAGGCGTCAACTTCTGGGTAAGAGAAGATGCGATCAACGAGGAGAGGAATATCATCGACCCTGCAGTAAGTCTTGCCATCCTGTCGTTTCACCAAGTAGCATGGCTGACGGTGGTGATTTACAGGTTCTGCGTCCTATTAGTCGACTGGGCGGCATCACCTACGGTCGTAATGTTGAAGGATTCGAGCTCTTGAGACCAGATTATGAGAAGGCCCAGGCTTCTGGGGAGCTGAAGGATGTCGAAAATGCGTCTACTGCCCATATCTAACGTCTATAGAAAAGAGATCCGAGAATTAGACCATTCTTCAAGCGTCCTGGTGTTCTTCCATACCAGGTTACAGGAACTGTCCCAGGCTCTTCCCATCCATTCTTATCGCACCAGATACCTAGGGCCTGTCATTCCCAAGCACGGTCCACATGATCAGGGACTCTGCGACGCCACCAGATAGGCTTTCAGCACCCAAGCCAGGGGTCCCAGGTGGGGTCTTATGCAAGTATGGGCGCTAGGAAGCCTGTATCAAGCGGGGTCAAACAGACATCCTATCGATCAACTTCAAGACTCAACACTGTTCCCTTGCATGTGCACATCCCAAGTGCTCCATCGGAAGGCTGCAAGGCTCCGAACGTCCGCATTCTGGAAGCCAGCATGCAAGGATGTGTCCGTCGTGGTGCACTACCCGCCTGCGTGGCGACGCACGCCATTATCATGCAACTCGAAATGAACCGGCTTTGAGGCACCACGGTCATGTAAAAGGCTTTCCTGGTAGCCGTGAGTGAGCCTTGTGGACCATTTACAACTGCTAGAGACGGTCGACATCGAAAAACCAAATCATGGCTCGACCTCTCGACATCGTGATTGTTGGAGGTGGCATAGGAGGACTCTCCGCAGCGATCGCCATACGCATCGCCGGGCATAATGTCGTGGTCCTCGAAGCAGCCGAGAAGATTGAAGAAGTCCGTTTCCTGTTCCCACCGGAAGATGAAGCACGCTCACATATAACTATGTAGATCGGCGCAGGCCTCCAATTCTCAGCAAATGCAACACGGATCCTCACAAAATGGGGTCTCGACAAAGAGATATTAGGCGACGTCGTCGAGCCATACAACTGCATAATGAGGCGGTGGCAGGACGGCAGCACGATATCCACCCTCGCATTACACGACTACCACCGACAGACATACGGCGCTCCCTTCTGGGATATCCACCGACACGACCTCATCGTTGCCCTTCACAGGCGCGCGCTCGAGTTAGGCGCGGAGATCAAGACCGATGCGAAAGTCATCGACGTCGGCTTTGACGCCGGAAGCGTGACATTGAAATCCGGCGAGACGTATACGGCTGACCTGATCGTCGGCGCAGATGGACTCAACAGCCTTTGTCGCCAAAGATTTGTGCCGACCGAACTGCCCGAACTCACAGGCGACATGGCGTTTCGAGTACTTCTGGACGTTGCGGACTTGCCAGCTGATGATCTTGAGTTTCAAGAGTTGGCTTCGAATCCGCAATGCACGTACTGGCTTGGACCGAGTGGGCATGCCATTGTGTACGTTCTCAAGGGCGGCCGACAGATCAATCTTGTCGCCGTGGCCCCAGATGACCTGCCAATCGGTGTGATCCGCGCGCCGTGCCAGGTCGAGGACGTTCTGAAGATCTTCAAAGATTGGGATCCGTTGTACGTATCGACCAGACTAGTGTTCCTTGCTGAAACATCCCTAACTCTGTGGTAAAGGCTTCAGAAGATCATATCCCAAGAAAAAGTGATATGGAAATGGAAACTACACAAACGACCCTCCCTGGACAAATGGTGCCATCCCTCTGGCAAATTTACATTGCTTGGGTAAGTCCAATACGTTTCCAAGGAATTATATGCATATACTGATGGGAACTCAAGGGACGCCGTCCACCCAACACTCCCATACCTCTCCCAAGGTGCGGGCATATCCCTCGAAGACGCCGCCGTCCTAGGCCACATTCTGGCACAACGCATTCCGCTCTCCGAAGCAATAGTCCAGTACGAGGCGCTGAGGCGGCCGCGTACAACGAAGATTGTCGCTGCCGCTACTGCGCAACAGTATTGGTATCATCTACACGACGGAGAGGCTCAGCAGCACCGAGACGCCATTATGGGCGCAGAGATATCGTGTGAAGGTGATCCTTTTCTGTGGAGGGAACCCACCTTTTCGCCCTGGTTGTATGGGTATGATGCTTATAAGGAGGCGGAGAAGGCTGTAGAGCAGGGATTGTCTTTGGGGTTTGCGAATGGAACTGCCAACTAGGCTGTTGAGATAGTGTGATGATTTGCTTCGCGAACGAGTGAATGGCAATTGATAATTGCATTCGGTGCAGTGGAAATTACTTGGAGGAAAACACTCAGCATCTAGAATCGAAGGTTGACTTGAAGGCCCTTCATTGAAGCTCTTTATCATTCGGAATCCATGCCAGTAAATACACGATACTGTACAACACCGAGCTCAATCCCCGACGATGGTATTGGCCGCTTCCACAATTGCCTTCTGGCTCCTGTCCTTATGCCGCTCCATGGCTTCCACCTCTTGCCACTTAGCATCGACATCATGCTCCAGAATCCACCAATTGATAGTAAAACGTTCCCTATATCTTCTGATCCACTCCTTCTCGTCGGACCCAGCGGCCGCAACGTAGGCAGTGTCCAGCTTATCCAACTTGATCTGCTCCTCGACACGGGCGAGAAAGTGTCGTCGTGTTTCATTGTACAACCGTAACGCATACGGCACATCGTACGGCGCTGTACTCGCCTCTGAGATTGTTGAGCTGGACTGATGAGTCCGCCAAAGTGAAAGGCAAAGCGCTCTGACGTCGCTGAAGGCGAAAGAGCAGCCAGCACCGTAGGCACCGGCTGTGGCTATAAGAAAACATGTTAGCTTAAGGACGGAAAAGCAGTGGTTGTTGTCTCCCGCTTACGGTGTGCAGCGTCTCCCACGAAAGCAACAGCATCGTCACGAATAAGGTCTCTCATCCAAGGTGATGATTGCAATGGGTAGGCTTCGACATTTGGCAAGGCTTTTACGACCTCATTAATAATCGGATCCCAGTCCTGAAAGACGTCAGCCGAATGATGTATGGCAGAGCTTTGCAAGGAGGACTTACTTTGAAATGTTCCAAGAGTCGATCAATACCCGCTTTGCCCATTGAGTGACGCCATTCCAGCGTTTTGGCGTATTCTTCCGACTCAGAAGCCATGGTCACGAAGGAGTATACTCCGGGTTCTGCAACGGAATCGTCAGCGCAACCACAATACAATGATCTGATCATCCATACCTAGTTTCGAGAGAAAGACGACTTCTCCATTTCTGCGCCAGGATGACGTGTCATCTGGCAGACCTTTGATATGTTGCACCAGTTCCATAGGAACATTCTGCCGATATGACACACGGCCTCTGTAGGCGATCGTGCCGTCAGGCAGGTACTTCCTCCTGATTTTCTAACCAATATAAGCCGACTTGGACATATTATGGTGACCGCGTAGAACTCACAGAGTACAGGCCATCCGCTGCCACGACCAGATCGGCCTCCTCAACCCGGCCGTCTTCGAAGACAATTCTCATGCCGCTGGGTTCGTTCTTTTCCACTCGCAGCACGCTGCTGGAGTAGTTTATCACATCATCGGGGACATCTCTCACGAGCAGATCATGCAGAGCAATTCGACTGATGCGACCCTCTTGCATGTGCCTAGGTGTGTGCGGCGACAGAGCATTTGTTAGGATCTCGCCCGTCCGCCAATGACGATGATTGATGCCTTCACAATCGTCCCCACGGTAGAGAAGGTATTGCAGTCTCTCCCACGAAGCGGGTGATAACATTCTTGACAGCGACCGCATAGCTGGAAGGGACGTCAGCGTGTGCAAAATGTATCATGCATGTCGATCTGTGCTCGATCCTATAGGGGAAATAGGTGCTGTCTCACCAGAAACCATGACTCCTATCAAGGCTCCCGCCTCCCTGACCTTGTCCGACCTTTCATACACCTTGACGTCGACGTCCGGTAGACGTGAAAGAGTCCCTGCGGCTGCTGCTCCCGCTAGACCTCCTCCTATGATGCTTCACTAGTGTTAGCATGTGACTGGCTCTTGGACTTGGACTGGATCTTACGCTATTTTGAGTGGCGGCCGTTGACCTGTTGTCTTGGGTAGTACCCCTGGATAGACGCCAGTGATGGGGTAGAAGTGGTTGGGACGACCACGGCCAGGAGTAGGCTCGACATGGCCACGGATGTGGATGCCGTTGATGCCGTTGGAAAGTCCTTTGTAGTCTTTCGGCAACTCTTTGTGGCCATTGACAACATCAAGGTCGTCCTCTACCTGGTACCCTAATGAGCCCATGGTGCAATCTGTCGGCCTTCTTTCAGCACTTTAGTTGAACGAGGTGGAAGACTGGTCGATGTTGGAGATAACAAGCGGCAGGGTTGTTCCAGTCAAGATCAGGTTCTTGAATGTCCATGGTAGATATCAGCATCTCTCTCCGCTGCATTCGATGGCACCGACTGTACATCTTGGCAAAGGCCGACTCTTGCTGATAAGCCTATCTCGTGGCATCTGTCTGGGAGGATGCAAGCATGCGGAAACATCCCCGCTATACCACACAGTCTGACTTTCCTAGTTGAAGTCTCGCGCCGGATGCATCGATAACACGATTTGACGCTAACCGGGAAGCCGGCACCGGGATCCACCATTGGCACGCGGATATCTGCACGCATATCAGGATTGCCAACCTGGCAATGTTCCTCGTGGACCAGGCTCCATGCTGTGCGCCTGGTGAGTGCTCCTGTCGTTCGAGACAATCTGTAGTCTGGCGGAGTCGCCGTCGTCGTTGCTGGGCCCTTACTCGTCAATATTTCAGCCTTGCGACCTAAGGGTGCATTTGTTCTATATCTTGGCTATACTGTAGTCTACCCTAAAGGTGCCTATGCGTTCCGCCTAGCAGGTTGAGCCACGATATCAACTGAACATGCTTGAGATTCACTGCACTGGAACTCCTTACCAGGTATGCTCATTGGCCTCAAGTCATCGGACGGATGGCCCTGATACGGATTTTCATACTCTCCAGAAGCTGATCAGTATCAGATTGGGTTTCAACATGGCCAAGGAGCACGCACGAAGATCGAGAATGGCCTCAAGTTCTACGAGTCATTCTTTGCGGAGAAGACTCGCATGAACTGGGCTACTGCAATCTCGAAAGCCGAACTATTCTTGCCGTTCTTGGAGCATGGCTGGAAGCACCTGCTAGAAGAGTTGAAGGGCACGTCGAGTAATGTTGAGTATGAAAGAAACGTTCGCTGACTCATATATCCAGGAGTTGCGGATGGAGCCGGAGTTTTATTTGGAAGCATTCTAGCACTGAATGTCCGAACGGAAATATCTATGGGCATGATGAATGATGGTTGTACCTCTTTGGCTTGGAAAACTTTAGATGTTTCGTACCTGGCACAGAATTGGGACGTATGTTGTTGACCTGAGTCTCGCGGGATTGGAACTGACTGAGCCAGTGGGAGCCGCCGCAACAAGATAACCTCATCGTCCTCCACATCAAGAGAGATGCAAAGCCGTCTATCAGTCAGGTCACAGAGGCGGGAATCATCGGCAAAGTCGGCCTCAATTCGTGCGGAGTTGGGGTATGTCTGAATGCCATCAGGGTAAAAGGGGTCGATTTCAATCGACTGCCCGGACATCTCGCACTCCGAGCGGTGCTAGATAGCAAGTCCAGGAAGGAGGCAGTGAACGTCCTGAAGGAAGCAGGTGTCGCTGCAGCCATCCACATCCTTGTCGCAGATCCTTCGGGGAGCACCTCGATAGAGGCCAGCTCGCGCGACCTGGTCGTAACGGACGCAGTGGGTGGCAGAATCACGCACTCGAACCACTTTTGCTGGCCTCACGCTCAGGGTGTGCCGGTGACTGTGGCCGCGCCAGATTCTTTGGTAAGACTTGAGCGTGTCAATGAGCTTATGGATTCGGTCAGCAAGGGCGGAACTCCAGACCGCTTGATGCTGGAAAGCATGCTGAACGATGAATACAATGCACCGTTTGGTATCAACAAGGCTGGCAATGTGGAGCAACCACTTAGGACGTTGTTCAGCATTGTCATGGAGCTCAGTTCAAGATCAGCACGTGTGAGATTTGGCAGACCAACAGACGATGCGGAAACCGTCGCGCTATGTCCAGAGCAATCATGAGATTGCATGGTACAGTAAACCTGGTCTTCAAAAGCATAGGCAGCCGCACTTCACTTCGTAACGTGAAGCATCTTATCCACCCTGGAGTCCTCAAAATTGGTGGGAAGAGAAGATCCTTGACCACCGAGTGACATTGACCCTGATCGCAAGGAATCTAGACCGAAAAGGAAGGTACAGCGAGCGTGAATGTCCTTTCTAGATGACTTCACATTCTCAGCAATCGTTCTTTACCATTGCAATGACATGGTATTCTCGTCCTTCCGTCTCCGTCTCCGTCTCGTATAATGTCAGTGTGGCCGCTCCATTGGTAAGTCCATTTCAAATTATCTCATGATCGGCACATGCGCCTTTCAAGCGACCATTGTCCCGGTTCACAGTCTTCCGATCTCAGGGGTTCTGGCGGCACGCAGATATCCTATCTGACCTATCTCTATCTGGCCGCCAACCTCACAGCGAGTGATTCCGACCATGCAAGTCGAGAGTGAGGGACATCCACTTGTTCCCGATTCGGGTCCAGAAGCTCGCTTGTGGGGACAATCACCCTATCTCCACCACTATTGCCAGACCAGTGTTCAGAGTTCATACTCCGTATGGAGTTTTCATCCACTCAATGGGGGATCAGAGGTTATCAAAGTTTATCAGAACCTCGGAGACATGTACGTGAGTATCGCATTACCAAGCAGGTCGTGCTGTGCAGAAATATGGTATATCTACAAGCGATTGTCTGTCCTTGCTTGTAGCATTCAACATCCCCTTCAATCCCTTCGAACCCCGTCGTGTACCTTGCCCATCACATCCTCAAATTCAAGTGACTACCCAACATGTCTGAATTCAAGTCCAAGTCCATCGAGGACGCTGTCCACCCCATTGCTCCCTCCCCTATCGAAGTTGGCAGCACCTACGACATGATCGACCCCAAAGCCGAGAAGAAATTGATCCGCAAGATGGACCTGCACATTGTGCCCCTGATCGTCATTACCTACATCTTGAGCTACCTTGACCGTACCAACATCGGCAATGCCAAAATCGCAGGCATGCCAACAGACATACACCTCCACGGAACTCAAATCAACCGTGCGTCCACACCCGGACCAGTACTTCTCAAAGTTCATACTGATAGATCTCTTCAGTGGCCGTTTCCATCTTCTACGTAACATATATCATCTTCGAGATCCCCATCACTCTCCTGGTCCGAGTCATAGGACCTTCGAGACTGAGTAAGGCCACAGTCCACGATGGCTCTTGAACTCCCTGCTAACTCCGCAAGTCCCCTGCATCCTCGTCTCCTGGTCCCTCGTCACCGCCTTCTCGGGATTCGTGTCCAGCCCTGGCAGCCTCATAGCCTGCCGGCTGTTGCTGGGAATGACCGAAGCCGCCCTTTTCCCAATCCTCAACCTCTACGTCACCCTATTCTGGAAACGCGAAGAAATCGCCAAACGCGCCGCAGGGATATTCATCGCGATCGCCCTCTCCGGAGCATTCGGCGGTCTTTTCGCCGGCGCCCTTACGGGCATCGACGTCCACGGCTACCATGGCTGGCGCTGGCTGTACTTCACCGAAGGAATCGTCTCCTTCTGCTGGGCAATTGCAAGTTTCTTCTTGTGGCCTGACTCACCCGATACAGCATACTTCTTGAACGCCGAGGAGAAGCAAATGGCCAAAGGTCGCATCGAAGCCCAAGCTAAGGACGGGCCCTTCGAATGGTCCCAAGTCACCGACGCATTCAAGTCGCCTATCTGCTGGCTTTCAGGCTTCATCCAAATGTGCGCCGACACCTACAACTACTCGATCTCGACGTTTCTACCGACCATCATTAAAGGCCTCGGCTACACCTCCAAGCAGACCCAGTACCACACGATCCCAATCTACCTCGTAGGCGCTGTCGCATTCTTCGGCTTCGCGTGGCTGGCGGACCGCACGCAACGCCGTGCACCAATCATGCTGTTCTTCCCACTGTTCACTATGCTCGGGTACGCTATCCTCCTTGGCTGGAACGTCGCTCCTGGCGCCAAGTACTTCGCCTGCTTCCTTATCGTCACATTCGGGAGTGTCCTGCCCGGTCTCAATATCACGTGGCTCAACGGCAATATGGGACCGCGGTACAAGCGTGCCACTGCCTTGGCAATGAATCAGACTATCGGGAACTTTGGCGGTATCATCTGTGGACAGATATACTTGGACAAAGAAAGTCCGCGATTCGTCACTGGTCAGGCTGTTGCTTTAAGCTGTTGCTGCCTATCTTGGTCGGGAGTCTGGGTCATGTGGTGGATGTTGAAGGCACGTAATGATAAGAGGGACGAGATGGTGCAGGCTGGTCAAGAGGATACTGGTAAGGGTGACGAGAGCATCTACTTTCGTTATCAGTTGTAAGTGTGGGGAGTCTGACTGGTGATACGCAAAGGGTGTCATTGGGAGTGCCGTCATGAAGGTCATGAACTCGTTGTATATCATCCTCAAGCCCTCCCAGCATGTTCACGTCGTCATTGTATGGTCTGTACTCTATTTGGGCATTGTTGCTGGCGTGTCAGTCGACCCTCCACTTGTTATCCCAGATGATCTTGTCGCAAAGATACAGAGCACCGTCAGTGGTAGAGCTAGGCTGGCAAACCCTACTCGTGGACGATCCTCCGGATGCTACTGCTCGACGGTCATACATAATTACGGGGAATTTCTGCCCAATACGAACGGACATCCCTTTCATTGACCTGTAGCCAGAGCTTTTCGAGGATCCAAGACTCGGAGCCAAGGTTGCTGCAATACCTGGGACGTAGGTACTAAGATCGTCGACAGAAGGATCAGTTTGCAGCGGCGATGTGGTCCTATCAACGTTGACTGGACGTAACTCGGCAGGCCAGTTGCCGTCCGCTCTGAGGAAGGTATTCACCTCTTCCATAGTCATGACGTCGCCGAGAAGCGCCGCGATGCCCACAAGGCTCTCATTGCGGACAAGTTGATCACATCCAATATCGTCCCCCGAAGCCGCGGCCAACTGAGTAAGGTAATAACTTGATGAGGTCTTCATACTCGTCCATGCGCGATGTGCGTTGGTAAGCAAGCCTACGGAGTTCTGTGATTGTCTGGGGAAGCAAGTTCGAAAGGGAGGAGCTAAAGTCAGTTAGTGCTGTTGGGGGCGCGAGGAAGCTGTCCGTCATAACAGGTTTCGTGATAAAGCCCTTTCTCCATCCAAAAAGGAGGAAGCACACCGCCGCCACCGTCCTTGCGGATACGCAGTCCCTCATGGCTGCGCCTCTAACAGGACCACAAACCTGGCCTTTGTCAAGCGTGAGCGTTTGGTCTCCGTAGGCGTTCTCCAAAATCAGGCAAACAAGGACCTGAACTGTACCCTTCTTGGCCACCCAACGTTCATCTGAGAACAACTCATCGCTAGTAGGGTGCTCCCAGTCTTCCCTGAACAGTCCCTCAATCTTGGTCCTGTTGTTCTGGGTATATACTTCAATGAGTGACAGTGCGCCGAGGAGTGACTGCTTAAGACTCTCGCAGCGGTATTGATGGCTCAGGATATCACTGGCAGATGCGTTGTAGAAGTCAAAAAATGTCCTTGGGCACCGATAAAATCCTTCTTGTAAAGCCGGGTTGAAAGCCTTGATGGCCCAATACGCATCAACCTCGAACTCCTCGTTCTCGATATCCACATCCATGCTGTCGAGGTAGGCGCGAATCTTTAGCTCGTCGTTGCAATATGGGTACATCTGCCGAAGGTCTTCGACCACCACGTGCAGCACACAGAGTGCGCCACGTACGAGCTCCCTCTGCTGGCCAGTCACGGCAGAACGGACGCAGTTGGTGACAGCATATGCAATTCGGCATTTTCCTTCAAGGCTGAACTCTTTGGAGTCACTTACTAGTAGCCGGCGGAAAATCTCGAAGAAGACGTCAAAGGCAAGTGTAGAACTTTTCAACGCGGACAAGACCAATGCCATGTTGTGCAGCTTCCTCAACTGAGTCAATTCAGTCTCGTCTTGTCTATCGAATTGTAGCAGGACTCTCCGGATTGCATCAGATATTGTATATTGCGGCAACTCGAGCCAGGGATCGCGCCTGGAGTGGTAAGACGACAACAAAGCCGGAGAGATCTCAACAGCATTCTGCTGGCTATTTATGACTGTAGTTGGTGTCGTGATATGGCTACCGGTAGCTTGGCGTGAATTGCTGGAGCTTTTATGGCCTCCTTCTTCTCGGTCAGTCTCTGCAGCTGCTAGGTGGTCCCGAGCCGCGGAAGTCGTTGCAATAATTGGGGTGGCCTCTTCCGTGTTTTGCACGTCCTCAGTCCATGCATAGAGCAGCGAAACAGGGTCTTCGTCCAGCTTCGGAACCGCGCCTTCGAGGCCGGCTCCTTGCTCAATATTGGTCTGGCTGTGAGTCGGCACGACTGCCTGCAATGAATTATTGTCTTGAAAGTCTGACCAGGTCTTGCAGTCCTCCGAAGCAAAAGCTGCATCTTGGGGCAATGGTGGTCCCATTGAGTACCCGGCGTGAGGCGCTGGTTCTGGATGAGCCTTCAGACCTTTGTTGTCTTTGGTGAGCCCCCATTGCTTCAGGCGCCTTTCCAGTTGACCTCGAGTAACGTGAACGTCGGCCTGATTGAGCCGCCCTAAAATCATGTCATGGGTTGCGCCGAGTTGGTGCATCTCTGTAATAAGGGGTTTCAATTCGTCCCATTTTGTGTTGGGTAGTTGTTGGTTGTAGCGTGAAGTTGTAGGGTCTTGCAAGATGAAAGCATCATGGCGGACACTTTGGGGGTCGGCTTGTGGCACGACCATGACGGCTGATGCCAAAGTGTTGCTTTCGTGGTGAATTGAGTCGTGCATGCATCACAAGTGGCAAGCTGGCAGGCTGCAATAATATGTACTTTTGGTCAAACATTATCATGGCTGTTGGTCCCACCCAACGAGGAAATGTAGAATCAAGATCAGAATCTGTGAGGATGAGAGTCGAAGTGACGAAGTGGACCCATGTAAAGATTCCATGATTCCCCGGTTGGGTATAGTCTGAAATGCCAGTTTGCCCATTCCCTGTCCACGTTAGCGCAGCCTTACCGGTCAAGATCCAGGCGCAGCGCTGAGGTCATCAGAAAGCACTTTCTTAAGCGAGCAGGATCGGAACAAACATGTGGGAACTCTTTGAAAATATCGCGTTGCGAAAACAGTGCATCTCATTCGCCATGCCCGAGATCTTCATCTATATCGAGGAATCGAGGCGCATATGTTTGAGACGGTGCAAAGACTTCGCGATGAGATCGTGAGCGTGCCGAAATCCAGATCTACTTGCCGCTAAAGCGACGCTCAAGATATCGAAGAACTGGGTATGAGCACCCCGCGAAGATGAAGACGAAAAAGACACCCAACTCTCCACCCATCTCACCGATCTGCCGAGCAACGACACCGACATACCAGGTTTGATTCATCCCCAACACCGCGCCAACGATGCCAAGGAGGAAACTCATGACCGCGGCCGCTCCCCAGGGAAGCTTGCTAGGGTTTATGTATGCTTCGAAGTCGTAGCCAGATTTGCGACGAAAGATGAGGTCTTCCTCAAGAACGATGATGAAAAGTGCACTCGTCCAGTACCCGATGACGCTGAGGAAGTTACTGATGATGGTCATCAGATTGCCTCGGCCTGCAATTCCACAGACTGCGTAGATGATGACTCCAAGCAGCGTCCATATGAGTCGTGGGATCACGGCGAGTCTCGGGCTAAGTGCTTGAATCGACAAACCGGCCGAGTAAGTGTTTGGAATGTTGTTGCCAACAAGTCCTACGCCAGGAAGTTAGTACTGTGGTATATGAAGAAAGTTTGCTAATTCACCTAAGAAGAAAATGACCATCAGGAAGGTGCCGAAGCCATGGACCGGCTTGAGAACGGTGCCGATAAGGGCCCCATAGCCCTGGTCGTAGTACACATCCACCCATTCCTCATTGGTACCAAGGGCACCACCGATGGCCAATCCGACTGATTGAAAGAAAACCATGGGCACAACAATACCAATCCAGGTCAGTGAAAAGGTTTTCCATCGCGGTGTCGTGTCGGGGTAAGTGATATAGTAGTCGCTGGCGATTGGCAGGAAACCCGATGCCGATCCGAAGCAGATCGTGAACATGGTCAGCCAGTTTCCGGCAAGGGTGGTTCCCGAGTATAAACTGGGAGCGCCAGAATCGTAGTGCTTAGCGCCAACGGCGCAAAGGATAATCGTTGCAATGAATCCCGGTATGAAGGCGTATCTCTCGTAGAAGTGGACAATGTTGTAGCCAAAGCCGGCAACGACGAATGACAAGATCGACAAGATGATGATCCCCACGACCACTGGACACGAGTCATTGGAGATGTATGCGAGGATCTGTCCTCCGACCACGACACCCACTAGACACCAGCCGAGCTCGGTGATGACGTTGACAAGAGCGACGAGTCTGGAGCCATACCAGCCGAAGGAGAAACGCGTAAGAATGATCTGTCGAAGACCAGTCCTGGGACCGAACGTGCCCATGAAAGCGGCGCAGGCGGCACCAAGCACAGTACCGAAGAATACTGCTAGAAATCCATCTGTGACGCTCAATCCCAACCATGAAGGGCCAGCAAGCAAGCCAGTCGCGACCGTGGAGATGACAGCAGAACAGGAGAACCACAACAACATCATGTCAATGTAGTTGAGCTTGTGGTTGCGATCTTCAGGAGGGCATCGGTCAATGCCACGACTCTCAATGTGTAGCTTCTGGTCCAGGTGGAGGGAATAAGCCTGGATTTTCTGGAGGAATGACATTTGGCCATGAGACCTGACCTCGCCGACTCCATCTTCAGAGTTCGGCGTGCCTATAACACTGGCATTGTTGTCGGCTTCTTTTGAGTGCTCGAATGATGTCGCGTTCAGGCTGGGGATATGTGTTTGAGCCATGGTACGGTTATGATCTCTGGATATTCTGTTAGCCGGTTTCTGGTGGTGGTCATGAGCAAATACTCACTATTCGCGGAAAGAAGTATGGCGAGATTGGTTCGAACAACCACCGCTTATGTGCTGTTTCTGAAAACGAAACGAACTCGTCAAGGGCTGCGGAGTCGCACATTACAAACGAGTCGGCGGCAGATGGATGATATAAGACAGTCCCCCACGCTCGTCTCCCTGGCTCGCATCTTCGGGGAACACTATCGAGATCCTGACGGGCGTCTGGACGTTAGCACAGGGTCAGTGTAGTGCCACTAGTTTCCCCTCTCTGATAAGGTCTTGGTATCCCAGTTCTAGATCTCGGTGAGTGCTAGCCTTATCACTCATGCAACTAACCATTCTTGGAAGGATAGTGTCAGGTTACCTTGAATAGGAATGTTCTAGATAGGAAATAAATGACCTTACCTGCTCTCTAGAGTAGGATGTCTCAACTTTTTCCCAATGCGTAAGCGGAGAAAGCGATAAGCTTCGCCCTGAATGTCCCGGAGAAGTGCGAAGCAACATCCGAGCTTCCAACTAATTCACTGGGCATCTTCAATGGTTCTTGTAATGACCTGGATTTGTCAACGACACTTGAGCGATTGGGGCTGACACCACGACATTGATGTTACTTCGCAATTACCCAGCACATTATAAGTACTAATATTGGCTGCATGCCTATACATTAAGTTGTGGGCATCGAATGCGTCTCGTGTCCCAGTCATCATCCACCAGAATCGATCAGCCACCATGTCGACTACCATGGCAATCACCATGACCACCACCACCCGAACGCTTCCGGTGGTAGATATCAGTCCATATTTAGATCCGAGATCAACATCATCACAGCGGCAACAGACAGCATCTCTGCTGGATCAGGCATGCCGAGAGTTTGGCTTCTTCTACTTGATCGGCCACGGTGTCCCGGAAGAGGTCCGTCTCGAAATGCTACAGTTAGGGCGTGAGTTTTTTGCACTCCCAGCGGCCGAAAAGGAAGCCATATCGATCTCGAAAAGCATTGATAAAGTGCGCGGCTACGAGCGACTCGGCGAAAACGTGACTATGGGAAAGCGAGATGTCCTTGAAGGGCTCGACATTTATCGGGAATTCCCCGGCGAACACAACGCGCGGTTACGGGGAAAGCAACTATGGCCGGAACGACCGTCACATCTCAAGGAAGCCACGCTGAACTACGTTGATCAGCTCACTAAGGTCGGCAAGGCTCTGATGTGCGCCATGGCCGATGCTCTAGGAAAAGACGGTAGCGAGGAGGCGTTCGACAAGCTCACACAAGATCCGTTCTGGGGCCTGAAGTTCATCAGATATCCTCCTCTGAGCACAGATGAAATCGCGGACAATGAAAAGGGTATCTCGTGCGGGGAGCACACCGATTATGGTGGTTTGACCTTTCTTCTGGCCGATGAGCATGTGAAGTCGGCACTGCAAGTCCAGGACCACGAAGGTGGATGGATCAAGGCAGATCCCATGCCTGAGGCATATGTCGTGAACATTGGTAAGTATTGAAGTCAGGAAAACTACGAGTTCGCACTAACAATGGCCATCAGGGGACATCATCAACGTCCTGACGAACAACGAATATACCGCCACCGTACATCGCGTCATTCACAATGGCAACCAGGATCGAATATCCATACCATTCTTCTTTGAGCCATCCTTATCCTCTGTGGTCGAGCCTCTCAAAAGTTGTGTTGGAGACCATGGTGTACAAGTACCTGTAAGCAAAGTGAGCTACTACGAACACATGTGCAATATGCTGTATGGAGGAAGATTCGTGGAACCTGGAGCGGCCGTAGAGAAGGTCATTGTCAACGAAATATCTATGAAGGGCTGAGGAGAAGGGACAAAAAGTAAAGTCACCCCTGGAATCTGCAAATGGCCTCGGAATACCAGCTAGACCGAAAAAGTCGGTGATGGGGCTCAACCAAAGGCACGCAAACCCAAGACTTGTCAGACACATGTGGCTCTGTGCACCAAGGGCCATCGGTCGACACAACTCTTGCCATCGACGGTTCCCCCATTTCTCAGGCCTGGGTGTCACTAGTCAGCCCATATCCGGACAAAACTAGCACCTGCTTCCTGCCCAAGGAAAGCCGATCTAGGATCTTACCATCCCTGATCTACCTGGACTTAGCGTTGTTACAGACTTCATAGTGCCGTCATTTGTCATACGAAAAAGTCACAAATTGAGTAGGAGACGTTGATAAAATGCCATTTCGAGCTAGGTTAGGTGGAGTAGGTTTAGCCCTATGGAAAGCACATACTATTACTCAGTCCCTGCATTGCGCAGAGATCAAGCTTCCGACTGAGCAAAGTAGCGATTGCATTCTTGTGTCCGTCTGGCATCTACGATTGACTCGCGTGAGCGCTCGAGATCCAAAATTGAGGTTGTTGAGAATGATAGATAGTCATATGTGGTCAATGGTCTGCTTTTCGTGGGAGCATTTGCCCATTTTCCTTGTTTGCCTTGATTCACTGATGTCAAAGCATCCTCAGATATAGCTGACTAGTAGCTGCAACCATTGACGGTTATTGGGCAGCTCGAGCCTCTTGCTCATCGCCTGGACGAAGTCTGCGTACGTGCTTCCTCAGCGAACATGGTAGAAACCGAGGTTGACGAAGACCATCACCAACAGGCTGAGCCTAGTCATGTCCGTCTGTCACAACTGTGCAGTCATCTAGACATATTCCGGCAATGAGGCTGGAAGAGTACCGCTCGATTGATCTTCTAACATAACTGCATCGTCTGACGGGTCTTTTTTTGATAGCCCACGGAGAGAGCATCGGATCCACACTTAACGGCCACAGCAACCCAAGATTTCTGCCGAAAGTATCTCGTAATACTAGTATCCATCCGTTCATGTACTCCATACGTGCATATATATACCAAAATTCCGTCATTCGTCAGTTCACGCTCGCCTCGGCCAACTCGAATACTGAACAGTCACCATTCAACCTCCAACAACTGAAATGCCTATTCCCACAGTTAAACTCGCCTCTGGCGCCTCGGTGCCCCAAGTCGGTTTCGGCCTTTGGAAAGTGCCCAACGACACCGCCTCGGAGATCGTGTACAAGGCCATTGAGAACGGCTACCGCCATTTCGACGGTGCCTGTGACTATGGCAACGAGAAGGAAGTCGGGCAAGGATTCCGCAAAGCCATCAAAGACGGCCTAGTCAAACGTGAAGACCTCTGGATCACATCGAAGCTGTGGGCGACGTTCCACGACCCAAAGCACGTCGAGGCCGCCGCGAAGAAGACCCTGTCCGACCTGGGCATGGATTATCTGGACCTTTATTTGATCCATTTCCCCCTGCCCTTACAGTACGTTGATCCCGCAGAGCGATACCCGCCCGGATGGTCGATCGCGGCAGATAAATGGGAAACCAAGACTGCTGACGTCCCTCTCGCCGATACGTGGAAGGCGATGGAAGCGCTGGTGGACCAGAAACTGGTCAAGAACATCGGCGTTTGCAATTTCCAGGGTGGCCTGCTGCTCGACCTGACTCGCTCGGCGAAGATCAAGCCTGCGATGCTGCAGATCGAACATCACCCCTACCTCGTCCAACCTCAACTCTTGGACCTCTGCAAAGACCTTGGCATCGCCGTCACGGCTTACTCAAGCTTCGGTCCAGTGAGCTACCGTGAGATTCAAAGTCCCAAGGCTGCCGGAACTCCTCTGCTGGCCGAAAATGAGGTCATCACCAAAAATGCCGAAGCTCACTCCAAGACTTCCGCCCAGATACTGCTTCGGTGGGCTGTGCAACGGTAAGGATCTCCTCGCTTTCCACATTCCAAAGAAACCCCTCCTTTCTGGAGTGCCATTCCCACGAAATGAACATTGACTAACAAATTTTTGCCGAACAGAGGCTTGCTCATCATCCCCAAGTCCAACAGTGACGATAGACAGAAGCAAAATCTCGATCTCTTCAGTTTCGACCTCTCGGCAGATCAAGTCGAAAGCATCAGTGCCCTGGACAAGGGTCTTAGATTCAACGATCCGGTACGTTCTAGCTTCTCTCCTAGAACTCCAGTAGGGTCCAAACTTGACTGACCTCTGTTGCTGTAGGGCGATTATTTGAACCCTCCTCAGCGGATATTTGCATGATCCGAAAACAGACAAGGGTCCAGTGGATGAAGAGCCGCCGCATTCATTGGGTTGACAACGATAAAAGTTTCAAGTGTCTCTATAGATCTCTGGGTCGGTCCCAAGCCTACCCAAAGCAGAAATCGCTCATTGGATTCCTCGTGTCAGTTCGCCGTCGTACATCCAATACGTCGCCCCACCAGATCTCCGTCTCACCGGCATCGGAGTTGCTCCAGAGCTCTTCAAGAATCTCCAGAGCCGTGGTAAACATTTGATACCCATACACTTCGTACCATTTTGCACAGTAACCTCTGATGAAATGCCTATGAGCATCCAACTTCGTCTCGGCACCAGCCAGAAAAATGGTAAGAAGAAGTTGTTTCCGAATAGAAGACGAGTCTTGAATCGAGATGACGTGGTCCATAACAAGCCGGCTCAAATGTCTTAGTCGAGCGTGGTAATTCGTGATTCCTTCAGCTCTTTTGAAAACGCGGAGGATGTAAAGAAGTAGAGCATAACGGAAGGCTTCGCAACAGTGATAGTAGTCCGTGGCCACATTAAAGTAGTCTTCGGCCTCCTCGTCGGGTAGGTCGACCACAAAGTCGTCAGCGGGTGCACCACCCACTGGTTTGTAGTTGCGAATGTTTTCTTCGATGCCGGCAACAAGTTCTCGAAGAGATACAGGCAACTTTCCACTGCTGTCAAGACTTTCGGTGAGGTTCGCAAGCTGGATCATGGGCACAAGAAGCTCTCGAGGGCATCCATTGAGATCGAAGAATCCCCATGATTGAACACCTTCCCAAGGTAGGACAGTTTCGAGGTAGGAGTACGGGAAAATGCACGGACGACGAGACAACAATGCCACGACTCCATCCCACCACATGAACATTGACACTTGAGCTTGTACTCTCGAGGACAGAGACCAGGAACTGACTCCTCCCGCACCCTCCAAGAGATCGTACGCTACTCGAAGATGATCCCTCCAGGTGGATAATGCTGACTGAGTCGCATCCATGCACCAAAGTGCCAGAAGCGTGTCGAGCATACTCAGCCTCCGAGGATCAGCGGCACTCGTCTCAAGGGCATTGCGAAAAAGCTTCACGGCTTGCCCTTGATGCTGAGTCACCTCTGCGGGCGGATGCTCGTGCACTGAAGGCCACTGACGATGATGGCACGCAAGCGCAATGACGGCGTGAAGTAGATGTTGTGAACCTGCAGAAGTGTCTTGTCGATAGCGGAAGGGGTTGATGCCATTGTCAACCGTGATAGGATAGGTGCAATACTCAAGATCGTCTGCACAAGTATGCATTAGTCGCTGCAGTTGATTGGGCAAAATTAGACTCACACATGTCCAGCAAGATGGAAAACCGCTGTGCCGTGTTCTCGAACAAAAGTTGAGGTCCGAGGGAACAATTGAGTATGAGTTGTTGCTCAGGATCGCACATCAAAGTGGACGCCTGTAATGAGTCTGAGGGTTCTTCAACATCTGATTGCCACTCTCGCCAGGCTCTTCCCTCATAGCCACGATGATCGAAAGGACGATTTATGTCAGATTGAGATGACACCATGATCATCTCACCAGCGTCACACCTGACTACCTCCCAGCCATCCGAGGGAATATCATCGTCGCGATCCCCTGGGAGTATCTCCTCCTGATCGCTGTTGTGAGTGACATTTATGCTTTGAAGATCGTGTTCGGCGATCGGCAAGACTTCATTCTCAGGCTCATGGGAAGATAGATCTTCTTTGGGACCAGATCGAAACTGCGAGTTGCTGGCTACGTCAGATGCTGCCCACCGTACCTTTTCGTGATTCTGAGAGAGCTCTGCGACCTCACCCAGCGCCTCTACGCGAGCATTAGGCAGCGGGTATCTTCGACTGGAAGTGGATGATGGTGAGGTGTCCCTCGTCTGCGAGCTCGACTCGGGTCGGTCGCTCTTGTCGACATTCTTTCGACGCTTCGGCAGTATGTTCGTAATGAAGACGAACTCGCCTGGTCTGCGTTTCCGTTTACGACTTGCACCATCATTGGATCTCTTGACAGGGAACCGTTGCTCGGTTGGATTCTCCAGTATTGAGAAACCTCTCTGCCATACCAGAGGCATGGAGTAACCTTGGCAAGTATCGTTCGCATCTTGACATGCACGACAATGGGGACGCCGCCGGTCGCATTTCCGCCTTGCATTGGAACATGCATGACAATCTGATTTGGCCAGGGCCAGAGAATTGGTCTTCCGCGGTGTCGAGGTTGGTGGACTTCCCGGTTGCGCCGATGACATTCTTTACAAGGTTAATAGATGTTATGGAGACTGAATCGTCGCAAGTCATCTGTTATGTTAGTTTTCATCGCGCCTTGCCAAGTTGTATGCCTCGGTGAAGATGGCACGGAGTAGTCCGCGTGCCCTTAAGGGAGAAAGAGCAATATGTGCGCCACGCTGAACACGAAACATGGCGGCTAGAGACGGCTGTCCATATTCATGTCGCATCCCTTCTTGCCATATGGACCTGTCCAACACTATTCTTCCCTTCTCTGCCTCTCAACCTCATCCGCAAACTCTCCCAACGTCCCAAACCGCCATCCGTACCCAACCTCAGCCCGTTCGTGAACGCCAACAACCCCTCCTGCGCTCCCCATGCCCGCGCCACTCCTGTTAATCCAGACACTGCTCAAACCCACCTGTTTCGCCGGTCTTTGATCATGGAAGATACTCTGCGCGACGTGCAAAACCTCCTCCTTATTCGCCCCAGCCTCTTCCTTGACATGCTTTATCAGGTGCTCGAAATTCCGCAAATCAGGCTTATAACTGCCGATATCCTGCGCCGTGTACGCTCTGAAGAAATCAACACCCTTCAATGGACCGGCGCGGGTCTTCTTGAAGCTCTCCGTGTCGACATTCGTAATGGGGATGAGCTTGTAATACTTTGCCAGTCGTTCGCAGGCTTCCACAGTGTCTGGGAACGCAGGCCAGGACCCAATACTCGCTCCAAATTTCTGTGCTTCGGTCCTATCTGTCTCACCAACTTCTAGGCCAAACTCGGACAACAACGTCAGATATATCTGTTCCTGAATCTCGTCGTACTTCATGCCAGGATGCTCCGTCTCAAGGCGAGCTTCGATCTCGTTGAATTTCTCGGCGAGTTTGATGCGGCCTTCTCCGGAGGTGCCGTTTCGATAGACGCTGTGAGGGGAGTCTGCTGGAATTCGAGATACCAACCCTTGAAGGCCTTCGATGATCCCGGTCTCCCAATCAATCAATGTGCCGTAGATGTCGAAAGTGATGACTTTGAAGGACGAGAGGGGTTTTCGAGGCACCGTTGGCTCGGGCATGGGCAATTCTGCAGCCATTGTGATGAGCTTGTGTGACTTCAGCGTCTTGTCCTGCTGGATATTGATTTATCTAAGAATAAATTCTTCGAACTGTTGGAAAGTCTTTCAATGTTAAACGTGTTGCATATATACGTTTTGTTCATATAAGTTGCTCTCATTAATTCATACAGACGCGCCTCTCAGACATATGCCGAAGGGCGTATGGCAAGCATACCATTTAGGTAGTCTACGCCGTCACTTGCGTCACAGCCGGTGAAAGTGAAAGTGGCATACCGAAGTAACCGAGTACGCTCGCGCAAATCGTTAACATGTCTCCCAATCAATTACACTGTACCACAGTGAGCACGCCTTGATTTTGACCTTGAGCTTTGTCATTCCCATCAGTCAACGCCAATGTCAATGTTTCGAGAAGCTTCCCAATGGCCACCTGATGTTGTCGCCTTCCTGTTTTCTCGCTTTATCCGCCCTTCTTGGGTATCTTTAAAATATCTGGTTCTCGGCAAAAATATAGCAAAAGATGTGCATGTCCCGCCCTTCGAAGCAACCGTCAACATGGTCATGAAGAGAATGCGTTGTGGACGGCCCTCTGACGCTTCTAGCGTCCTTGATATTGTCCGTAAGTAACCGGAGTTCCAGCCAAGTCCTATGCGACGGTCAGTCAACTTGGCCCTGCCAGGAATCCATCAGTTTCACCTTTTTCCGCTTCCTCTGTCCACCATACTCATCCGTATCATCACCGCCTTCGGGATCTGAATAACCTTCCCCGTATCCCACAAAACTGTCATCACCATAGCTTCTCTTCTTTCCACGAGTCTGCCGTTTCGCCTCCGCGCTTGGCTGTCCAAGTTGACGAGGTATTCCGTTCGGTACTCGGGGGACTGGTAGTTGGTTGACGACTGGTTGGGGAGGAAGCACGGTTGGCTTCTTGTCAAAGCCCAGAACATCTTCCCAGTGAGCATTGTTCCGGACTGTTCCCGGTTGCATGTGCATTGCCTCCCTCAATTTCGCCTTGAAGTCCGGAGTGGCCTCAATCTTCGAGCCCCCATGCTCTGCCGACCATTGCTCATCCGGTTGCAACCCCCACGGCAATGAACCCACTATGCGCCGTATCTGTCCGGGTTGATCCTCATCCGCATTTCGTTCGCCCTTGACTGGTTTATTCCGACCAGCCAGCCCGAAACTCTTGATCTGACCTTCGTACGACTTCCGCAACTTGTTGATCTTTTCACCTGTCTTCGGATCATTTCGAGCGACACTCCGTAATAATGGACCTAAACCATATAGCGCAAGTAAATGCTGCTGTGGACTGGGCCTCTGTGGCTCGACCTCTGCGATTTCACCTATGTTAATAACCCGCAACAAGAATGATGGGTGGGAGAGCCGGGAGAGTCTTACTGGATCGACAGAGAAGAAAGGCTTCGCCCATATCTTTCTGTATTTGTTCCAGAGTCGTCTCATCCACCGAACCTCCACCACTTTCATGTTGCCCCGTACGCACGCCTCCTGCGTTCCCGTCGTCTGTATCCATTACATCCTGCCGATCGTGGTTCGTGGCGCGTGTGAGTGGTTCCACTTCCATCTCATCTTCTTCATTATCTCTAGTATCATCAAACCTGGCTCGCTTGTCACGATGCAGATCAGCCTCATCTGCGATGTCCATTCCTGAGTTTCCTGTTACACTGTGCGCAGGTGTTGGTAGAGAAGGAGTCATTCGAGAGGAGGATTGCTGTGAACGTGAAGGTGCGCCCCTCGGTGAGCGCGGAGACGAATGACCGGTGACCTCGTCGGTATGCTGGGCATTTCCATAGGAAGAGACATAACTCTTCGTAGCGACTGACATGTACGAAGGAGATATTGGTGATTGAGGTAGATTGTCAGACAGGCGCCGTCGCTTGAGACCCGATCGAGGTGGAGAAGTTGGTGAAGGAGGAATGGCAGCCGATCGGGGTGAGTAGGACATGAAAATGCGCAAGGACGGGCCTTCGCAACGGAGTAGGCGCCACCGTCGACAGCGAACTGTTTGCGAACTGAAGCGCCCTCAGAAGTCTGTCTATTTCTTTGTTTCCTGTCAAGTGGGGCGTGATGGATTCGGAAAGGGTGTCGTAGCGATCGTGACTGCGTCTTCGGTGGTGCAAGGACAGGGTCTTGCAACGCTCGAGGTCGAGGATGTAGCAGGGATGAGTAGGGTGTTTGTCGATAAAGATCAAGTACTGGTATTGGTGGAAGAGTTGTTGGCCCTTTGCGAGTGTCTGGTGATTGAAGATGATGCGAGAGAAGCCCAGACGCAAGTCAGCCACGAACGCACTAGCACTTCACTATTGACCAACAGAGAAGGTTTGCCGACATGATATATGTACTAAGTACTCGCTCACTATCTCGATCATATTCCGGACCCTTTACCAGATAAACCCTACGCTCGGATCAATCTAGTCCTCACTCTCAACATGGTGACGGTAGAAGACAGAGCGCAGATACCGCCTGGTCTTCCCAGAGCCAACCCTACACACTCATACTGGCAGGACCCTCCAGACGAGATAGCAGATTCCCGAACTACTCCCGACCTCCCTCATGAAGCCGACATCGTTATCATCGGGTCAGGCGTGTCCGGCGCAAGTATAGCATACAATCTACTATGTTCAAATCCAAGCCTGAAAGTCGTCCTCATCGAGGCCCGGCAAGCCGCGAGTGGCGCCTCAGGCCGTAACGGTAGGTCTCACAAGCGCATCATCTCTTTCCATTCCTCTTCATGTGATCTGAATCCTGATATACCCTCCAAGGCGGCCACACCAAGACCGCCACATACCGCTCCTTCAGCGAGAATGTCAAGTCAGTCGGCGCCTCAGACGCCATGAAAATTACCCGGCTAGAATACGACACCATGGTCGGCGTGCACGAATTCGCCCAGCAGCACAATCTCAAGTGCGACAATCTCCGATGCCAGACCATCGACGTGTTCTACGACTCAGACCAGTTCAAGAAGGCCCATGCATCCGTTGCTCAAATGGAGGAGCTGATGGGGCCCAAAGCCCCAAAACACACATTCCACGATGCTGAGGATACAGCCAAAACATACTTCTCGCACAATAGCGTCGGAAGTCTCGAATATGAATCCGGCAGTCTAAGCGCCTATAAATTCACAATCGGTGTCCTCAAACTCGCTCTCAAGAAGGGCCTAAATCTTCAGTGCAACACCCCAGCAACATCCATATCCAAAACCCCAGACGGATCATGGACGACCACAACCGACCGTGGGAGCATTACTTCTCGCAAACTCATCCTAGCAACAAATGGGTACACCGCACATTTATATCCTGCCCTGCAAGGCGTCATAGTCCCCTTAAGAGGTGTCATCACAGCACAGCGCCCAGGCCACACTCTGCCACAAACCGGCCTAGACACGACATACTCCTTCGTCCACGCCAGCTCGTTCGAGTATATGATCAGCAGACCCAATGGCACAAAATTCGAAGGCGACATCGTTATAGGCGGCGGCCACCAAGTCGCCAAAGACAACGGTCTCAACGAGTACGGCAACACAGACGACACGGCCTACGACGAGGCCAGCGCCGCGTACCTTCTCGACATTACGAAGAAGGTTTTCGACAAGGGCTGGGGTACAGACCACCCCGAAGGTCAATGTCGCAAGACCTGGAGTGGCGTCATGGGCTTTTCGAGCGACGGGTATCCCTTCGTTGGTCCTGTGCCTGGTGAAGACGGGTTATATCTGGATGTCTCGTTCCAGGGGCACGGGATGGTATTGTGCTTTTTGTGTGCGAAGGCTGTGGTCCGGATGATTACAGGAAATGACGCTGAGCTGGACAACTGGTTTCCCCAGTGCTATCGTGTCACGGAGGAGAGGATGCAGAAACAGTTCAGGGGAAAGTCGCTATCGGGCGCACCAGAGCCGCCTATACAGAACGGACATTAATAGTCGTTGATCATAATAGAGCATAGACAAGAGCCAACGTTTAAACTAACGGGGAGCTGTATAGAATCATGCATGCGAGGAGATATGTAGACGTTGCCCTCCCTATCAATATTGACCCAATCGATACTGAAATCCAGCATATGCCAGACTCAGTGCTCTGGCTGTTATACCAATCATCAAGTCTACCGCAACGCCATGGAAATGCTTTTGATCCCAGAAACGCCGTCTAATGCTTGCTGCTCAACTTTCGAGACAAGGACAAGACCCATGGTATCAGCCTCTGCCTCATCTTCTGGTCCCCTACCATCATAACTCGTCGCATTCGTTTACTGGGTCTGGCACTGAGCCTGTTGAGGACCCTCCTCATCGTCTTCCCACGCGTTCTGTCCTGCTTGTCCACCAATGTCGTCAATATCAGCGACTTCAAACGCGACCTCGTCAGTCTCTTCGGCTTCAATGACTGGTGGTGGTCCTGGCAATAGTTTCCGCAGACTCTCAACCGCAGCGTCATCCGTGAAATAGCCATCTTCGGGGAACAATATTTCGACAACAAGATACAAATCGCCCTTTGCATCTGTTCTCTTCATTGGCATTCCTTCACCCGGCACCTTAAGGACCTCGCCGGGTCGCAGGACCTGGCCTGGGATCTGAGGATGGTTTAATTCAATACCGCGGCCGTCCAAGTGCTTGAGAACAACACGGTGGAAACCAGTCAGGGCTTCTGCAAGTGTGATGTCAAGTTTGGCAGAGAGATCGTTACCAGTCCGCTGGAAGACCTCGTGCGGTTGTTCAACAAGGTGGAAAATGATGTCGCCCGTCTCTTCCGCACCAGGGACTTGATCGGCTTCACCTTCCAGCTTGATCTGGTCACCTTCCTTCGCACCCCGCGGGATATACAACTCCAATTGTTTCCTCTCTTCTGTCGTCCTCTTGCCTTTGCACTTCTTACATTTGTCCTTAGGATTCCAGACTTCACCAGTCCCTTCACAAGCCCCACATTCAACCATACGCTGAGTCAACATTCCCGGACCAACCTGGCTCAAGATCTGTTTGACACCTTGACCCTTGCAGGAAGAACATTCCTTGGGCTTAGCCTTCTCCACGCCACCGGTGCCACTGCACTTCGAACAGATGACGTTCTTGGTGCTGGAAAATTTGACGGTCTTGCCTTTGTAGAGATCCTCTAGAGTGACCTCATATTTCTGGTTTTCATCGGGGCTTCGTCGCATCTTTCTGCGTCCTCCCATTCCACCTCCCATCCCGCCCATACCGGGAATACCGCCGCCCATTCCGAACATGTTCAAAATATCTTCCATGTGGACTTCGGCACCCATGCCACCAGGACCTCCTGAGCCGTCGAAGGCGGCCATGCCATGCGCATCGTAAAGATGTCGTTTCTCTTCATCGGATAGGATTTCATAAGCTTGACTGACAGCCTTGAATCGGACCTCAGCGTCGGCTCTTTGGTCTTCGGGGACTTTATCGGGGTGGTTTGCAAGGGCGGCTTTGCGGTAGGCTTTTCTGATATCGGCTTGAGCGGCGTCTTTAGGTACACCGAGGATCTCGTAGAGATCAATCTCTTCTGGGTTTTCAGGTTGTCCGTTCATGATTGCGGTAGGACGAGGGTTTCAATGTTTTCGGATGTGTTTTTCGCGTAGAACAGTCTGCTGTGGGATGAGGCTTGAAGATTACAAAAGCAGAAATAAAAAAGGTCGTTAAGGCTTCCTGGAGATCTTCACCTGCGAAGTTTGGAGTAGATTTACTTCTAGTTGGGCCGCCCGCCATTTGGATCTTCCATCAGCCGCTAAGTTAAAGGCTTGTCATAGTCAGTGTCTTTCCGCGGACTGTTTACCCAATCAATGCTTCACGCTTCACATTCGTCCGAACGTGAATATTCTCGTGCATTCCAACTTTTTTTCTTCCCGCTTACCATATCTTGCATTCTGGACCAGGTAGACACATGAGGACCGGTCGAACCGCTGGGCTAATCCGCGTCACCGGCTGGATTTGCAGGTCATTTCGGGCACACCAAGCTGCCGGTAAAAGGCGAGCTGTGCCGGCAAGCAGTCGCACCTATTCGAGCACCGGTATCGATATTCCTCCACGAGGCAAACTCCCTGACAAACCTGCACGAACGCGATTCGCTCCATCGCCTACCGGAAACCTCCACCTGGGATCTATACGAACGGCACTGTTCAATTACCTGCTGGCAAGGGCAACAAAAGGACAGTTTCTGTTACGAATAGAAGATACAGATGCAAAAAGAACGGTACCTGGCGCGGAGGAACAACTATACAAAGACCTGAGATGGGCTGGTCTGGAATGGGATGAAGGCCCTGTCGTAGGAGGTCCCTACGGCCCCTACAGACAATCCGAACGACTCCCACTGTACGAACAGCACATCGACAACCTCCTAAGGTCAGGCCACGCCTACCGGTGCTTCTGTCCATCCGAACGCCTCGATGAACTCAATCGACGTCGGCACGAGAAGGGTCTCAGTCTAGGCTACGACCGCAAGTGTCTACAAGGATCCTCAGCAGAAGCCGAAGAAAGAGCGCACCGCGGCGACAAGCATGTCATCCGCTTTCGATCTCCAGACCAATGGCCACGCTACACCGACTTGGTCTACGGTAAGAGTGGACACGGCGCCGAAAAGGCCAAGAAGCTCCTCGTCGACGAGCCAGTCTACGAAGACGCCATCCTGATGAAGTCCGACGGCTACCCGACCTACCACTGGGCCAACGTCTGCGACGACCACGAAATGCACATCACCCACGTCGTCCGTGGCTCAGAATGGATGGCCTCGACACCTCTCCACGTAGCCTTGTACCAATCCCTAAACTGGACTCCGCCGTTATACGCCCATGTACCGCTCCTCGTGGACGAAAATCGCCAGAAACTAAGCAAACGCAACTTTGATTCCGACATTGCGAGTTTCCGGTCAAAAGGCGTTTTCCCAGAAGCTCTAGTCAACTTCGCGGCACTGCTAGGATGGTCGCATACGCAGAAAAATGACGTGCTCGACCTGCCGCAACTCGAATCTCTCTTCGACCTCAGAATCACAAAGGGCAATACCATTGTGTCCTTCACCAAACTAGAATACCTGCAAGTCCGACATGCACGACGCAGGATACAAGCTGGAGGTTCTGAGCTTGAGCAAATAGTCCGTGACCTCGCAGTTGCAGTATTGAACAAGTACGGCGCAGGCCAGGTCACGGCCTTCCTCGGCGGTCGACCTCTCCGTGACGTCCTGGCCTCCATGCTCTCCGTAGAGTCATTCAAGTACCGCTCCGCCTCCGATTTTGCAGACCAGTGCTCGCTCTTCTTCGAACCTCCAACCACAACTCCAAACACATTTGAATCGGCAGGAATCGATATATCTCTAATCCATCCACTACGGGTCGCTGCGTCGACGGTCTGTCTTGTCCCAGTGTCCGAGTGGACGGAAGCGGTCCACTTATCTCAATTACAAGCGTTGGAACTCCCCCCTGACGACACAGTCGATGCTCCGAAATGGAAGAAGGAGCTGTACCACTACTTGCGTTGGGCGCTGCTGGGCGGACATCGGGGTCCTACGATCGCGAAAACGCTTGAAATTCTGGGCAGAAATGCGTCTGTGCAGAGAGTTCAAGCTGCTAATCTAAAAGCTCAGGAGATGGAGGTGGCGAGTAGTAAACCTAAGATTCAGACCGAAGGGTTCAAAGGTGATGTCGATGGGAAGAGGCGCATTGAGAAAAACTGGAAGGGATACAGTCTGTAGAAACATGCCATTGGCGCTATGATACCCATTTGTATAGTTCCAGCTCAGCTCACATGTATCATATCAAGGGCATGATGATTTTGAACCGCCTTCATCGTTCGAATCTAACATCGTTGTCTTATGAACCCTGTGTTTGTGTAGCTTTTGGTCGACCCAGTCAAGAATCTTACATGAGACCTTTCGCCTTGGAAACGCATTTTTCCACGTACTCGGTACAGATCATGCATGATACTGTCCTGCCATGAAAGCACATCCCGCGCGTAGTTGTCGCATCAAGGCGTGATGCTTTATTCCGTAACCTCCCTGACCATCTCCCAGTTCCCCTTAAGATCCTCCTTCCACAGCGTAACCTTATTATCCCCACCACTCACGGCCAGGATATTGCCCGACAAACTCCAACTAACGCGCCACAAGACCGCATCGAATTCAAGCGTCTTCGCAAGCGTCCACGAATTGCTGTCCGCCGGGTTGGTACTCGTCCAGATCTTCACCGTCTTGTCCTGCGATGCACTGGCGATATAAGTCTTGCTCAAGAGCGTCGGACTCCACGCCACGTCCCTTACCCAGTCGCCATGTCCAGACGGTAGAACCAGCGTATTCTCATAGTTTTGAGTGTCCTTGTTGAACTCCCAGATCTTGACTGCATTGTCGCTCCCGCCTGTAACGAAGCGGCGGACGTTACTGGTACCGCCACCGCCGTCTTTCCTGGTGATAGCGCCGGGACTGCCTGCTGGTGCCCAACTTACTGCGTTCACACCCATTGCGTGTGCAGGAAAAATGACGTGAGCCCATTGGTTATCCCGAAATTCGAGGACCGAGACGTTGCCGTCTGAGGAAGCGCAGGCTAGTAGACAGCCTAGCTCGGGAGGTGCCCAGGATACCATGTTCACTGAGGCGGTGTGAATGGTGGATGTGAAGACTAGAGACCATGTGGCTTGGTGGTTTGGCTGTTGTGCGGGAGTCTCGCGGTAGATGTGTACTCGGCCGTCGTACGAGGAGGATGCGAGTAGTGTGCCGAATTTGGGGTGTGCCCACGACACGCACCATACTGCGCCTTCGTGACTGCGGGCAGAAGACTTGTTAGTACAAGAGCTTTCAAACAGCAAGGTACTACCCGCCACGCGATAGCACGCAGCGGGCATAGACATCTTGCGGGCGATAATGTTGTTGCAAGACGTACCCTTTCAACGTCTCCGTTAACCGATGCTGGTCACCATCTATTTCGAAGATCTTGATCGTCTTGTCGCTCGAACATGTCGCTAAACGTCGCCCGTAGTAATCTAACACTGCATCGTGCTATTCCCTGATATCAGCACCGCAACATCTTGCCATACTCGGCTCCACCGATCTCTCGATTGTGTGTTGGAAGAAACGTACAATCATATCATCGTGGCCGGAGTTCGCAATGACTTGCGCCTATTTAAGGTACATGGTCAGCATGCGGATCTTCTCGAGTCTAAACTATTCACGCTAAAACAGCATTGCCAGTATTCCCTTCACTGATCAGAGGCTCTCGCGAAGCCAGATATTGACGTACCATTTTCGAGACACTGCGCTGATCTTGCTGTTGTTTGTACGGAAAGCGTCAAGGAAAGGATCGGAGGAGAAGTGGAAGACACTACCGCATGTCCGGAGGGTAGTTGACTTGGTCTCGAGCTGTAGAATGGAGAGTTTGGACACTGGATGTAATTGAGGACTTTGTGATCTGGCATCAACAGTGTCAGGGACGTGAATTCCCCAGAAAAGAGGGCGCGCATGTTCTCCCGCAGTTCAGCCGCAGTGGAAAGGTCGAGCAAGATCTTATCTTATCTCTCATTCGGGAGGACAGCCTTGCACGTACAGAGATCAGGGGCAAGCAACTCTTCCTTAGGGTTCCCTGAATTGTTGGCTTCCAATGTTGCTTCGCCGACGCTTAGGCTTGACCGTCAACAATCACCATATCTGTTCCTCGTCTTCCTGTTCTACATACTCCAGATCTCTTTCAAAAGCATGAACTTCCCCGTCCAGCCCTGAGAACGCCTTGCCGATGAATGCCCCTGGTCCTGGAACCTTTCTCCTTTGATAATCACACATCTATGAACCGTCCCAATACGAGTGAAAACATGGTGTCCTGCCTCGAAATAGCTTTGAGCAAGTTCATGATGCCAGTCCCAACTTGAAATGTGATAGCTCAATGCAATGCCACAAACCCTCTGCTGGGTTCCGCACCACTTCACAACAACGACTACCGCCCAAGCGGAATGTCGTTTCTGTGCAGAGCTTCCGCCCAAACTGGAAGCTTCTTGTCTCGTTCGTAAAACAGACCACAATTGTTGCACAACGTCTGGAACAAAGTTAGCATTGCAATCCGATAGTGATCAGCAAATAATCGACTCACCCTGGGTCCAAGCGGTCCATCCCGTACCGCCCAGATAGCATTGCCCCAAATGAGACAATGCTTGCATCTCCAAGTCTGTCGTTCATATTCCTGTAGTCGATTGCCCTCACCACCCCAAGCGGCACTCGCCGAGCTGTCGGGCGTTTGAGCTTTGGCAACAGGACTCAAAGACCGGAATCTTCGTTTTTTCTTGCTGCGCTCTCCACGGCCTAGCAATGGTGTATCTTCGCCACCATTTCCAACCGCGGTATAGTCGAAGTAGCTTCCACGCATTTGTGCTTCCTGCTCTCGTGCCGAAGGAACCATACCAGATGTGGAACTGAACTTGGCAGTCTCTCGGCGGAGTCGCCTCAATTGTCGTTCTCTGTCGCCTTCTCTTCTCTCAATCTCCTCCTTGCTCAGAGCTTCGAACTTCGGCTCCCATTCGAAACCAAAATCGTCAACATCGTATCTCCAGCCTGCACCCTCTACAGGGCGGACTGCTTGGTTGTCGATTTCTCCACCAGTCCAAGTGCCTCCTCCAATCATAATCATACCACCTTCGCATGCTTCCTTCTTCAGTCTCAGCACTGCTTCATAGATGGCATGAGTGATAGCCATCACCCACTCGCCATTCAGGCCCATGTCCGCACACGTCTGTTTCGCAAAGGCTTCGGCGGCTCCGGGAGGATGCAGTAACGACCACTCGAATTTGTCCTGGTAGAGTCTGGAAGATAGGTATATCGATAATGTGATAATACAGCGGAAAGAGTCGTCTGGATTTAGGTTGGAGTCCTCGGTTGGGTCGTTTGACTTTTCGATTTGAGGGTCTGCTGGGATGGGAGACGCCACGGCTGTTACGCTTGCGCCATTACTTAGCGTTACAGGTCGTGGAGTGGATGGTGCTGGCGTGCCTGGCGTTGTGGAGGCTGGCCGAATTACTGGAGTACTGATCGAAGGCCGAGGCGTGCCATCACGGGAACTTCCATTGACCAGGGCCGATGGGGTTCCTGCGTTGGTCTCTGGTATTTGGGTCTTTTTCGCCTGCGTATGGAAGAGTGGATGCATCGCAACGCCCGCGTAGTCCTCCAATTGGTTTCGAATCTGCTGGCTAACATTCATCGCAAGCGCGGTCTGATTCGGTAGGTCGAGTTCGCGAACGAAATTCAGCGCAAAGTCGTCAGGTGTTAAGAGCTCTTCATGCAGATTCCAAAGGAAAACATCGCGGATTTTGTAGCCTGGTAGCATTTCTGGCCTCTTGAAGACTGGCTGCGCCGGGTTAATGCCCAGTTCCATCCCACCCCGAGGGAAGGGATAGGGCGAGTCGGGCTGATGAGGTGGAACATCGAGATCGATGCGTATAGGTATTAGTGTGAGTGGGAGTTGTGCTTGAATATGCGCTTGGGCATCGGTCCTAGATTCAGCACCAGGTCAATAATGCTCTGTTTACTTCATGCTGCTCTTTTCGACTTACGTGGGCTTGACTGTCCGTCTGATTATCCAGTCTCTGTAGATAGGTTGCGAATTTACTGGTGCATGTATTTCCTTTCCTAGCTTCTCATGTTGCGGCTCTTTCTTCTCTAGTTCTTCTCGTCGCAGCGATCGCAAACCAGTTGGCCGTCTGGGACCTTCGCTGTCGTCGAAATCATCGTCGTCAAAGGCGTCGTCGGCATAGTTTATTATCGTTGTGCCACGTTTCGTGGTTCGACTGCTGGGTAGGACACTCTGAGTTTGAAGGACTGGCTGGAGTAGGGTATTGGCGTAATGGCGGACTCGTGGGGCATAAGTGGTCACGAAAGATTGCGCGGGAGCCATGATGGATGGTCGCGACGTGGTCATAACATTGTTGAGAAGAGTCCGCAAAGAGGAGAGTCGATGCGCCAATTCTAGTCTGTTCAGTTCAAGGTGCACTCTGTTGTTGGTTGTTGTGCAGTCTGAGGAAATGTTCCTTACAATAATATCCCGGATCGCGAAGTCGCGCAAGGGAAACCACCGAACCCTCGATGGCGCTTTCCGCTCCAAGTGAAGCTAACCTAACCGTGCAGGTGCCAAGCCCATATGCGCGGAAGCTTACATAAGGTGGGTCAAGCCTACATACACCACATGTTCCATCGACTTCATGCATTTTAGCATAGCCAGCTGGCAGGGAAGAGAAGATTGTACATCTACCTTTCGAAAGGGTGCCTAACGTCTTGAATAGGGAGTCTTTTCCTTCAGTCTGTCTCTCCACATTTGTTCCAGGACCTGTTCAACCAAAAGAATATTCATACACTTCACCCTCTCACGTATGCTGACAAGCTTCGTGCTACAGATTGCAATCTCCTCTTTCGATGAGATTTCAGTGCCAGCAAGAAACAAAGGATGCGGCAAGCCGTTCTCGACGACGCTACCACTTGGGATCCGGTTGGTTAAAGATATGATTTGGCTCGCGAGTGCTGTCACATTGTCTTCGTAGCCCTTCACACCCCGGTATAAAAGCACAAGCGCAGAGAAACGGTATGACTCTGCAAGTAGCATAAGACTGAGTCGCGTCTCGGTAGCATGAGATGATGTCTCGATACCTTCGCTCTGGTACGTATCGAAGCGGAGGGTCAATAAATGGTGTTCAAGTTCGAAAAATGAGCGGCTGCCTTGATGGTCTATCCTCCCGGTGGAATCATAGGTTACCTTCACAGAGCGGAGCCTGAAAAGCAAGGAATAGGTCAGTGCAGAGACCTAGATATGGATGCATTGTGGCTAATCCATCTGTAGTTCCCCTGGCGGAAGGGTTTTCTCCTGCTCGGTGTTCGGTTTTCAGATAATCTGTCCATGGAACCTGAGGAGGTTTCAGGGGAGGGTGGTGGTCATGGACCGCGTTGCGATGTTGATAAGCTCTGCCCGTGACGTGGTCCGTTATCAGACTCCTCACGTCATAGTAGAGGAAATGAAGGTAAATGCAGCTTGCTGAGTAGGATTGCCCGCAAAACTTGTTCCTACCGCCAGCTTGTTGAAAAATATTGCGGACACAGTCCAGTTGAGAAATCCATAACGAGAGGCCCGAGCCATTTATGATCTCGAAATCAATGAGCAGAAGAATGACCGAGCAGGACTCTAGAACGTCTCGTTGCAAACGTCCCGCAAGGTTGATTCTTTCTTTGAGAAAGGCATGACATCGAGACTGGTGCCTTTTTGAAGTATCGATAAGCTGTTTCTGGCGATCGGGATCGAAGCATGCCTTGGCAAGGTGAATAGCAGCACAAGCTTGGATGGCATCGGCTACTGTAGGGCGCACGAATGACATCGGAAGATAGACGGTGAGGAAGAAGTTGGCGATGGTATGGATAGCCAAGTTTGGGGATGAAGTAGTGACCAACAATGTTGGAACCGCTGAGGAATCATCAAACACTTCTGAAAGACCAGAAATTTGGGAACTTGAAGGTCTTGACCCTCAAACACGAGGCTACAAAGTAGTAGTCTCAATTGGCATTAATCACTGCTATCCCCAAAGGGTCAACCACAGTATCAACTACTGTCAAGAGACTGACAAGACCATCACAACGTCTCAACAAGCGTCAGCATTACACGCTGGGATGACGACGTCGTCTTCGGCAACATTATGAGTTGGGCAACTCATGCATCCACGACATATGCGAGGGCCCTGTACGTAAATTTGCTAGAGAACAGAGCACTCGATCTATCGTACTACTGTTTGACAAACAAGAAGGATTGACTCTGTTGGGAGCAGAATGCCAACATCTAGCACGATCGCTTGAGTCTGGCAACATTAGTCATCGTAATCACTGTTATTCTCGTATGTAAGTAGGGCTCGCGTCGCACAGAGTATATCCATACCTTCACTCATCTCTCTAGAATACTGCCTCACCTCTCCATGTGACCATGACCTTACTATCTCTCCCACACACCGCCTTCCAGACCATGGTTCAAATCCAGCTTGTCACCAAAAAGTGCAAAAAAACTCCTTGATAGCGGGAGAAAACTCCCCCTTAAGGAAACCCCCCAAGGGGTGGTTATTTTTGAATGCTCCCGCAGAGGAATTGGACCTCTTTTGGGTGTGGTTGGCCGAATGGCTCAAGGGATGGGGCTCTGCTATAGAGACGACACTTTTTCACCCTTTGCTGTGTGTCAAGATTCTTTGAAGTTTAATCAACTAACTGTTTTTTTCTCGAAGGTCTTTTGAGGCGACTAAGTCTTTCATTGCCTGGACAGGGATGGCCAACACCATGTGTCTCTAGATCCAGCGCGGCGCCGGATTGTTTACCGACCACCGACCCAGTTATGGTACGTTGTCCTCGAACTTATCAAGTCAGAGTGAAGCGCCGCGTTTGCATACGACCACTGCCATCCTCTGTAAGTTGACCAATTTTGGACGACTCAAATGTATAAACCTCGAATTAATTCACCAGGCGGAGAGCCGAAAGTGGTAATGAGGTGAGGTACAATTCGACTGGTGGTGGTGGTGGTGGTGGTGGTGGTGAATGCTGCCAGATGTTAGCCAGTCACTTGGGTCTATCAAGGCCAGGATACTTACACCACTCTGCCCGACCACAACTAACTGTTGTGAGGCGCCCAATACTGCTCTGTAGCCGAAGGTCAGAGCAGAGAAATCCGACTGGAGAAGAGGAGCATTGGGAAGGGCAGTCTGAGATGAAGCACCACCGTCTCCAGCTGATGTCAACACCTACGCCATTTTCTGACAGCTACCACTATAACAGGAACACAAACGTCCTCAATCGACAGCGAGCCCTAGCCACCTGTTATAATTGTCGGCATGGTCCTCCTCGTCCTCGTCCTCCCCCTCTTCATCGTCATCCTCTTCGTCCTCCTCATTATCATCATCCTCACCAGCCATCTTCACACCAGTCGGCGCAGACTTCCTATTCGCCTTACTAGCCCACACAATCTCATTCTGCACCATCGGCAGAATCACCCCTTCATCAATGTAGCGCATCGTCCGCGGATACCGATACATACACGGCCCATCTCTACCCTTCGCTCGTACCATCAAGTGGACGATCTCGTCGTACCTCCCTCCATCAACCCACTCCGGATCAACGTTCTGCTGGCGCTCAATAGCCTTCTGCGCGACAAGAATATCCAACATCAAATCATCGACATCCTCATGGAACCAATCACAATCACTCTCATCGCCTTCCACTTTCGCCATGCCCCGATCCCACTCGTGAATAGCAGACTTCGCCACACTGAGCACTGCCGTCCACGCCAACGCCGGCCCATCCACCATGGCACCTCGTTCCATCAGCGCCCTGATATTCGGAAGATGATCTTCCAGCGCGCGTGGCCAGGCACCAAGCGTCACCGTGCTCTTGGACCCCATGCCCTCGGCTCTGCTCGCCAGCGCAGACGCTGTATCCCGAGCTTCTCGCATGATCCGTTCGCATTCGGACTTCGTTTCAGATCGAACCTCCTGCAAAACATCATCCGGAATACCAGCCAAGAAACTATCCGTTGGCTCGTTCAACCCCAACTCCCTCGAGACGATCGGACCTGCCACGGGGTCTCCGAGCAACTTCACCACGAGCGTCTTTAGTCTCTCATGCGAATAGTGCTCGACAAGCTCTTCTGCATCTGATTCCAAGACTTGAACATGTTAGTCACCCAGCAGTCTCGATAGTAGGAGCAGCCATACTGAAGGGTGTATCGCCCTCGCTTATGTTAACGCGCTTGGACGGACCGTCCGGCACATCGCTGTGCATTCTCTTGTGCTTAGTAGCAGCAGGTTTATTGGCTCTTGCAGGCATGTTGACTGTCACTAGCCACTGTGTTGATTTCAAGCATTAAAAAGAATTCGATCCTGGGGGCTCTGTCTCTTAGAACCCGCCGATATTTCTAAGGCCATGTCCAGGGCGAAAAGGGGCATGTAGTCTCGGTTGTCTCTAATCGGTTTAGTGCAGCACTTGTAGAGTGAGATGAAGTTTGGCGATACTCAACCGTACGTGGTCAGTACGGTCAATCACAGCTGCAGGGAAGTGGACAACACACTTTATGTCCCGTAGAGCGATTGAAATGATAACAGGTTGGGTACTTGAAGTTGGGGTGGTCCATTGTATTACTTATAAACCAGTCTCATACCGTTGCGAATACCTCCCATCTTGTACAAAGGCATTTTGTGCAATCCCATGCTCAATCCCTGCTCCTGTCCGCATGCACAAATATACTCCTGAAGAATGCCTGATATGCGAATATCACCAACAGTTCTCTGATAAGACTTTTGCACTCAATTTCGAAGTCAATCGCAACACAGTGGTGTGCGGTGTCACCGCAAGCCAATGACGCTCTGTTGGACACGTGAGTAAATGCGGCACGAGTGTCATGATGGAAGACTTACCATTTCGAGAGTCCACACTCTTCGAATCCATACTTTCACCCTGCCTGGAACGCCTTCGACATCGTCCAGTTCGACGCCTTCCCACCAACATCTTCGTGCTGGTTTACGCCAGAACAGCAACAGTTTTTGCGCCATGCCCACAGCATTGCTTCCGGCTCCCTCGCCTTTGACATCGGTTCGTAGTCTGGCAAGTGCTAAACTGCAAATGACTGCTTTGTTGGGTTCTCCCGCTCGATGGCCCCAAGCATCGTCATGATTAAATCCGCTAGTCGCGTGTCAGCATTTGGCAGCACAAGGAATGTGCGAACATACCCAGCAGTCAACATTTCGATCAGATGTTGCTCTGTGGTGCCTGTTTCTTCGCTTCGCTTCAGGCCAGAAAAGATACCGTTCTGCTTAAGTAGGGATCTTCCAGCTGCTCGTTTGACCTCGGTCATCTCCATCGCTTCAATATCCGGACGGGGTGGAATGACATAGAAGTCGAGATCTTCACGTAGAACTATGATTCCTGCACGGTCTTGAAGCATATCCTTGGTAGATCCTTGTAACGGCTCGATGGATAAAGGATCGTTGTCGGGCGGTGTTGTTGGTGACGGTGATGGTGAAGGGATCGATTGTGCCACTTCACGGAAGAAATGTAACATATATTGTAGGGAAGCAGGGTCATACTGTGAAAGATAAGTTATATCTCCAATATAAATATGAGGGTTGCCCAGCACAGAAATAACGTGAGGGCTTTGCGAGAGACGTACGTCGACAGGGTAGACATCGCCATCATGAAACGAGTTCATGTGGCCATCTGGTAGAAGGCCATTGGGGAACAGAGATAGGAGCACGAATTCAGGTAGAGTCAGCAATTCCTCCCTCGAAAGAGTGAAACGTGTGCCCCTAAATACTTGTCAGCATGGACTGGCCATTTTGTGATCCAAAAGGACGAACCTCAGGTCCAACGTGATATGCTCATCAGCCGCCGCTTCCCCTGCTCCTGCTGTTTATTTTGTCAACATCTATGCGTTTCAATCCTGAAAGATGTGACTGCTTACCTCCAAGTGTGTTGATCGGAGGGCCAGGTGATTGCTGGACTTGTGTGATAATGCTAGCAGCACCGCCGGCAGCCGCCATGATGAAGTTGAATGATTCTAGCGGACTAGAACCCTCGGTGTAAGGTGGTGGAGGCTCTCCTTCGTCTGGCGCTGCTTTTGAAGACTGCGCCTTGGTATCCGGAGGAAGTGCAGCCTTTGTCTCGGCCTCAGCCTTGGACCCGACCTCGTCTTCGGCGAGAGCCTCCTCAAAGGAGGGCGCCGGCGCAGATGCTAAAAGCGAATCGCAGGCGGTTCCTGTAATAGTAGCTCTGATGCGATCGAGTTCAGCGTCGGTAGGAAAGTTGAGGGAGGAAAAGGGCGGTGGTCGTTGAGAAGGAGGACTTGAGGATGATGCTCCAGATCTTAGAGATTGGAACGGTGGAGGAGCGAGGTATATCTGGTCGTCAGAAGTGTCGAGGTTGTTGTATTTCGACAGCGCCGTGGTGGGCGAGTCTCGATGAGGAGACTGACGTGACAAGCTAACTGATGAAGTGCCACGAAGTGCAGCTAATCAAGTGTAGTGCTGCTTGACTTGATTCCCAGCTGATCAGGATAACGGCGCGCGACAACGGGGCATGCGCTGATTAGAATAGGATCGTTCGACTCGGGTCTGGGTGCTGTAGCACCGATTCAGGTCAAATTGTGGGTGATGATGGTGTTTCAGTTCAACGTTTGTTGATGGATTGTGGGATTTGAGGTCTGGAGGTGGTAGATTTAGAGGATTGTTGTTGTAGAGAAGGTACAAAGTACACTAAGCCAATCGTCAGACTGCGCTGGGCAAGATGTGAGGTCAGGCTTTAAGCGCCACACTTTAACGAGCCGCAATTGCAGCTTTGGCAGATTTGACATGGACAGAAAGACAGGCACGATAAGCAGGCACGATAGGCTAGGGGCTAGGGTGCGCCTGGACGCTCCTGCTGGTCCATGCGGGGCTCTTAGATCTCAGTACCTTTTACAAGATCATGATCGATCCTTTGTTGAATCACATACCTAGGTACGAATATCTCTCGACTTTGCCACACATTACAAGATACATAGCGACTCCAGCGATTCGTCTCTCGGATGAATCATCTCATTCCATCCTTCTTCACTGATCAATGTGGTTTGATATCTCCTGTTCCCTGACTTGGTTTGAGTGTATCCCCTCCCGACCCTGGAATCGTGTTGCTTTTACCTTCATGTGGGATGCCTGCTGTCGTGCTCTTACCAGCCGTTGTGGCCGCTTCGTTGTCGTTACTGGTTCTCTTGGCTGCACCAGCATGCCCGCTTGTGCCGATGATCCCTGAGCCCGCGCCCGAGCCAGCTGTGGACGACGGACCTTTCTGTCCCGCGAGTCCGAAAAGAGCGGAGTGTGACTCTGGCATGTTTTTGTTGAGGTGTAAGGTGGGAGCGAGCGTGTTGTCTGAAATGAGGATCTCTTGACGGTCTGGTCGCTAGTCGACGGTATGTGATGCTATCCTTGACTGTAGTGTCTTTGGACTCACGGTATGTTTATTGCAGAAGCAAAAGTCATGCTTGAACCACAGAATCGGCGTACTTATACATGGTCAAAACCGATGACTTCATATATCGTTCAGCTATGTCGTATGAATAGTGTAAATGATGATCAAAGGGACTGACAGACTTCGGAAGCCTTGCCCGACAGTGGGATAGGTCACACGACTCGCGTTGCTTATCATATGGTAAATAGCTGTCCTTGAATCCAAGCCTACGACGATTCTTGGCTCGATAGCATTGGCCAGCCAGACTAGATAAACGTCGTTCTCCAGACGATCAAAGTCTCTCATGCTCGTAACCATGAAGGGTTCCATGCAGGAGGGTTGCTATCACAGCGGTATCTTCTTCCGCACCACAGGGTATACCGCTTTCCTCCGGTTTAAATCCGACTCGTGTTTCCACCAAAGAGTTTGAGGGCATTTCTGTTGCAGAGCTTCTGGCGATCCTCTTCATTAGGAAACACTTCCTCCAAATGCCTCTCGTGCTGGTCTGAAAAGAACACAACGGTCGGCTGTTGTGTGAATGGGAAGTCGCTGCCATACAACAATCGATTCGGCGTAACATATTCCAGGATGCCCTTCATCTGCTCAGGAAATGCAAAACCAGCAGAGTCGAAGTAGAATTGTGTGTTCAGTCTTTCCTTGACCCATTGAGGGTTCACCGCCGAATCGATTCCAGGCATCTTCACTGCCGATGCAAAGCCCGAGAATCTGTTGATTAAAGGAGGCAACGCGCCGGCGACGTGAGGGACAAGAAAGGTGATGTTAGGACAGCGGCTAACCGTACCAGACAAGAACAAGTTCATGACGGCGCGCGCGGTGTCGAACAGAAACTCGAACACTGGGCGAGGAAAACCTGGAAGAGGAGTTGCTGCTGTTCCATCCTTTAGACAGGGAGTGGTGGGATGCATGAAAACAACCGCCTTTCTCCGATTGAGCTCGTCGAAAATGGGATCGAATTGCTTGTCACCAAGATATGATCCGTAGAAGTTGGTCATCACGGTGAAACCATCGGCATTGAGTTCATCTAGTGCCCGCGGAATCTCCTCTAAACACCCCTCCACGTCGGACAAAGGCAAGGACGCAAAGAAACCGAACTGCTCAGGCTTTTGTCTCTTCAAGTCCGCAGCATAGTCGTTGCAATACTTGGTAACTTCTCGAGCCAGTTTGATGTTGCCATTCACGAGATGGGTGCCCGGAGAACTAATGCTCAGCATTGACTTGGTGATGTCGACGGCTTTCATCATCTCCAGGTGTGCCTCGGGGCTCCATTCTGGTATCGCTGGCATACCATCTGGATTCTTGTGGCCGTTTTCTGCGCATGCTGTTCGATATCCTGGCGGGAGAAAGTGAGAATGGCAGTCAATCTTGGTGTAGGGGGCCATGGTTGAATGACAGTTGAATTTGGACTTGAGTTGCGCAGAGAACGAGACAAACCTGGAAGAATAAGCCTAGCAAATATTCAAACTTTGGCAGGTTGAAGTTGAAGTGGATCGCACACCGTCTGTTGTAGCGTCCCGTTTTATGTACAACGAGGACGCGGGGTTTGCATCGAGAAATCTGTCTTGCATATAAGATGATGTTCCGACGTATACCCCAGAGGTGTCGAGTGTCCCGTAAAACCGAGGTCTTAAAGTTGCGGAGGTGGGACAACCGGACGGGGAACAGGGCTTAGCGTCAGCACGAGAGCACCGAAACACCTGATCATCTCTCAAATCGAGCGTTGATGTGCCGGATGACAGTGCTCTGATAGTCGCACTGCACGATGCCCGTATTTCTTTTAAGTCATCCGCTGACCAACCGATGCCAGTTCTGCACTCTTGAAGAATGCAGCTGAAACGAGGCACACAGACTTCTAAGCAGGGTTTTGTTCCAATCTTTCAAAACATACTTCGTTGCTTGCATGCTGGTTGCGCAACATGACACAAGTATGAACTGTGCCGGGTTCCGTTTGGAGATTGCTGCAGTCATGCTCGCTGGCCTGAGACGACGGAGTTGTCATGCTCTTGCGCGGTCTTTGAGAATGTAAAATCAGCCGGCCAATGCCTTCCCAACGAGCTCTTTCGCGCGAGGACTCAGATCCATGGCCAAAGCAAGTTGATGACCGCGGTCGCCCATCTTGACCCAAGTCTTTTGTAATATACTGATGATTTTGTCCTCGTCGTGATTCTTTTCGAACTCGTCGAATTGATCATCCAGGAAAACCAGACAGGCCACATCCTCAATGACTTGAGCGTCCGCATCGCCCTTGCCTTCGCCCTTCTTGAGTTCTTCCTTTGCTATCAGCGCAGCCACCTTATCTGCCTCTTCGACACTGTAATCGCACCTCAGACATAATTGTTTGACTTGTTCTGCCTGCCGCTTTTTCAGAAATGTCCTCCATGCAAAATAACCAGGTCTCGTCTTGGGATAAGAGTCGCGAGGAATCTCCCACCTGCGGAAGTGCTGGGCTCGAGCGGCCGTTCGCACGAGCGCGTCGGCGTCCGGTGTATGCAGGTCGAGGTACTTGGTCATCTTTTGGGCATAATGCAGCTCGTAAGGTATCGAATGCCCGTTTATTTCGACCTTGTTCGGATCCTCGCTATGAGCTGCATCAATGAGCTGCAGCGCCTCCGAAAGATCTGGTGCCATTTTGAAATCACACCGAGGAGGTTCGACGTTTCGGGGACGGCGAAGGTAATACTGTTGGCCTATCAAGCAATCACAGGTCTGTCCGCGTTGAATGAAAATGCAGCGCGCTCGATCGAGACCAACATTTTCCCATGCGCGCAGGGCACTGCAATAGACCTTACGACGTCATAGCAGATATTCAACCACCAGTGAACACAGGCGGCACGCTCATCAACGTTTGCTGCCATATAACACGGCAACAACATATTTCGGCACTCTTTCCATGTATTGTCACGTTCAAAGAATGTTTTCAAATCTCATTATCGACCTCTGCCTCGAGAAACGTGCTCTCATGGTTGGATCTCCCTGTTGGACGATTCCCATGGTTCGCCTGACTTCGGCCCCAGGATCGTCCCTTCTGGTTCGTTACATGCCTAGCATCAAGGCTCCTGACATCGCGACCCCCATGCAACCCTCATGTTGCTCTGGCGCTGGACACCACAGCACTTTCGATAGGAAGATCACAGACTTAAGCTCCTCCCTCCCTCTTTGCGTACTCTTCCTCCATCTTCTCTTCGTACTGTGAATCGGCCTCTTTGTGAGACAGTTTTTTCTGCTGGCTCCGAGTGATACGTCCCTCTGACGGCTGTCCCGCTCCACTCTGAATCGTTTGTTGCTGAGAGTTCCCATCTGGCTTCTTCGTCTTGGTGGTCGTAGTCTTCTTCTTGGATGAGTTTGCACCAAGGCTTAAACCGCCCGACATAGATCCAGCGAAGCTTGCTCCGGCATTGGCAGCAGCCTCGGAGGTCTTTTTGATGATTCCTGAGTCGTCAGACATGTTGCCCCGTTCAAGTTTTGCGCCTGGGGATCTCGAGAGATGTCTTATGCGAGATGCGGGCAACGAACTAAGATGAGACCGGTTTTCTTTTGGCAATCTGGAGTGACCGTTGCGGTTGAGATGAGAGGATGCAGAATAGATCAAGGAGTGCTTGTGGAAGTAAAAGACAACTATATAAGCATACGTGAGACTTTCAAAACCTGTTTTAAGGCTCAGCCGGTACTTGCCTGGGTCGAGAGTTGTTCGAATCCTTTACCTTTGGAACCGAAGATTGATGACGTCGGCCTTTAAATGACCAGCGACAGGGCCGGGTATGCCAGATTACAGGTCATTACATACGCGACGTTAGAAATTCACACTGTTCGCGTATGTCGTTGTATTGATTCTGTACCGAATCTTGCCCTCTCTTTTCCTTTGTTTGTAAAGCTTCTTGACAACTTAAGTCACAATCGAGGAACGCGAATGAGATGCATCATGGAATATAAAGAGGATGCTGCCTGGAGTCGTTATCGCCAGATGAAAATTGCCAGCTCGTTGTCTCATATTGTGGCTGTTTGCAGGGTTGACCGTCCAAGGTTGGCAAAACCCCCTGCAGACTCAGCCTTGCCATTCTCATCTCGAGTACCTGGATACAATCAACACAATCAATGCAAACGCTCCATAGATGATTCAACTATCCCACATTCCGTTTTGCTACCTGGCTGTGATTCTGCGATCTGCTGAAGGCGTCTCGCACTGCCTGGTATTGTTGTGAGTATGGGTGAGGCAGTATTCCACCTCCGCGCAACTACTGCCTCACCATTGATGTATTCACTACTATTGTTTCCCAGCCAAGTGAACACTGCTATTCACTGCCTCTCTGTCCCAATGCCTCAATCTCTTGCCAGCCCTCTTTGTTGCTCCCTTCCTCCTTCTCATGCTCACCCTCGCATCCTTCAAAACACTCATCATCCACACCGTCCCAGCGAATCCACAAGAATCGAGGGATACTGGCGCTTGATTATCTGCGCATAGTTGAAGCCTCTTCATTTCTTGCAAGACGCCAGAGTCTGCAGAGCAAACAAATTCATCATTTCATTCTTGAACCGCAAACCTCAAATTCATCCGAGACTGAAACGGCAAACAGTCCAACACCGCAACAATGAACCTGTTCATACTCTTCCTCTTCCTCCTCCTCTCATCTTCCGGGATCCTGGCCGTTGACCCTCACGAGCCAAATGCCTTGCGAGTCTTCGCTGCAGGCGGCGGCATCTCCATGCTCACCGTCGTAGCCTTCCAGTTCCACAGATTGCGCAGACCAAAAAGATCAAGGGGCGACGAGCTATATGAAGATATAAACAAGCAGTTCGCATCTTCATACACTTCAACGGCAACCGTTTTTGAAACACCCACTGCAGTTACGACTGTGTACTCTCGTCCGGCCACAAATGGTGCAGCAATCACCGCAAACGGGTGTACCACACCATTGACGACCTTTCTCCCAGTCACATTTGCGCTCAACGGTTCCATCATCAACGTCGAACGCATTGTCGGATATCGGCCTCTCCCTGACGACCTTGGAACGGTGAAGAACAGTTCTGTCAATTGCACGGTGTCATCAACCAACGCAACCTCTTCAACCGTAGTCAATGGAACAATCCCCAACTCGAATGTCATCAACAAAGCCATAATCATGGCCAACTTCGAGACTCCGAAGGGGTACATTCGCACTGGTGTCAGCATCGGATTCGAGTTCATGCGCCCTGGCCTTGTGTACATTCGTACTCTGATGCAGACCGTCTGCTTTGAAGTCTCCAAATTGTTCAAGAAGGTGCATAAAGGATTCCTCAAGAACATGTGGGAGTCTTTGATCAACCGCATCCCAACAACGCCGGCCCAGGCTATCAGCACCCTGCTGAACATGAGTTCAATCTTCCTCCTTGCGCTGACCGCCCGGAAAATGATCGAGGCCCTTTCCAAGGCCATCAAGCAAGGCACAGGTCTCAAACTCTGGTCATTCAGCGTCACCGTCTTCTGGATCACCACGAACTTCCTCAAGACTGCCATCCCTGCTGTCGGCAAAGGCCTGCTGCTCTCTCTGCGTCTTGCATGGATACTGGTCACCCTACCGAAAGCCGTCATACTTCAAGAAGCCCGGCGCAGAGAACTCGCCAGACAATCTCGCGGCACTCAGACCGAGGAGAACGCCCTACCGGTTGATAGACAATCAAGGTTTCCCACCTATACTGTCGCCGCGACTTCACCTGACCTTCCTGTCGTTGTTGCTCCCGAGCCCGCAGTTGAAGATGCCGTCGATGATGACGAAGCTCTTGTTGAACCTCCTCTCGATACAACAATTGAAGAACATACTCCCGAACCAATGGAGACCACAGGTCCACAACCACCTCCCGATTGGGACCGTCTTTTCCCGTGGAGTGTCTATCACCCACCTCAGTTCCAAAACTTCAGTTTCAATCGTCGGTCGCCTCCTGCAGCTCCCTTCTACCCGACCGCTGCCCGCTCTTCAACGCCATCAGGGCCTGATGATAGTCAACCAAATGCTGTTCCTACCTGTCCTGTCGCCTCCAATGCTCTTGAAACTGTGGCCGGTGAGAACCCACTTTCGCTGTTCGATGTGACATGTTGGTCCCAAGTGCTAACCACCTCTAATACAGATGAAAGTCCTCTCGATGTCATCGATGCCATTAACGCTCGCCTTGACCGTCTCCTCGAGGCGGCACCTCAACAAGAAACTCCCAAGGCTGTCAAGGGCGTTGAGATATCGTCTCTGTTCTCAAGTGGGCAGTGGGACAACGTGGTAGCTGCGGGCCAGAAGTCTTCCTCAGGACAATCAGGATTCAGACTCAGCCCAAAGCCCACGCCACAGTTCGATTTCCCCGAAACGCCCGTCAAGCCAAAGACATCGAGTCCTTTCGTTGAGAGCGACAGCGACAGCGACAGCGACAGCGACAATGCTAATGGCAACGAGGATATCAACCACGATGACAATGTTGCCGACGACGACGACACTATCAGTGACGGTTATAACTTTAGCCCTCCTCCTGACCTTGGTCCCGACGACAACGCCAGTAACAGCAACAGCGACTTCCTCAATGACGACGGTGACCACGACACGCCCCAACTGCCCAGCAGTCCTCTTGCCGAGTCCGTGATTGATACTCCTTGTCGTCAACATCGCCAGACCCGGTTCGCCATGACGGAGGATGGTAAGATCCTGGAAGAAACATTCCGGTTCAGTGCCAAACAACCTCCCGTCGCAAGGATCACGGACTGGGCTGATGCACCTGAGGATGTTGAGGAAGACAAGGAAAACGTGCCTGTACAGCAACAGGTGGTTGAAGAGCAGCATGAACCTGCCCAACCAGAGGTCCCAGATGTTGTTCAAGAGCAACAAGAACCTGTCTCCCGCCCATGGAACTTCCAGAAAGACGTTGTCTCGTTTGTCGAACAACAGCCTCAAGATTCCTGGGTCCCTGATATGGCTGAAGCGCAGCAAGAACCTGCCCAGCCAGAAATGTCCGATGTGGTCGAAGAGCAACAACGATCCATCTATAGTCGGCGTAGTTGGGGACCAGAACCGTCAAGCCGACGAAGCCGTGGCAGATCAGCTTCTCCAAGAGGCTGCAGGTATATTCATCAGGTGCAGGACGCGGTTGAAGCGCAGCACGAACCTGTCTCCCGCCCATGGAACTTTCAGCAAGACGTTGTCTCATTTGTCGAACAGCAGCCCGAAGAACCCTCCGTTCCTGATATGGTTGACGCGCAGCAAGAACCTGCCCAACCAGAAATGCAAGCTGTGGATGAAGAGCAACGGCAACCTGTTCCTCCTCTCTTTTACGTCCCACGTATTCCACTACAACCTGTCCCTTCTCAACCTGTCCCTTCGCAACCGGTCCCTTCACTTGCACAATTCCAACAGCAACCTGGCACTCTTCAATTTCAAGGGCAACGACAACTTCCTCCTTTCTCATCCCTAGGTCAACAACAACTTCCACCTTTCTCACCTCAAGGGCAACAACAACGCATCTCTTCTAATTTCGGGCAACAAGCACCAACCTCGTCTGTCTTTGGAGCGCAACAAGAACCCATCCAGTCTTGCGGTGATGACATGGTCCTTGACGAGGCTGAGGACTCCATGGTGGTTGATGATGCTGCCCCCGATGACCTCCCCGCCGACGACTCCGACATGCAAGTCGACTCAAACCAGCCGACACTCTGGGGCCACCCGACCTCTGAGCCCGCGTTGCAAGATCACATGCAACCTGCTCCAGCAAGCATCCCTGAAGGCGGATATATGGCAGCGGACGGCGTCATTGAGCTTCCGACGTACGCCGGGATTGAAGCACCGTTCCAACCACCACCGCGACCAAGCAATGCAAATGCGCCTGTGTCCTTCAACATGATTAATGGGTCTAGGCAGGTGCCAGATGCAGTCAACCCACCACCGCGGCCAAGCAATGCAAATGCGCCTGTATCCTTCACCATGATTAGTGGACCTAGGCAGGTACCAGATGCAATGGACCAAGGCCAGGAAGTCTTTACTGGCACAGCATTTCGACAGATGGTTCCCAATGAGAATACCACCATGGCTGACGCGAGTCAGAATAGCAGCGACGCTGGAATCAATTTTGGACGAACTGACCACAACACCAGTGTCAATCTTGGACAGACCGACAACACCAGTAGGGTCAACTTTGGGAACAACAGCCAACAGCACATCTCAGAACGCGACGACGAGATGGCCGAACTATCGCCAGATGCTCCTTCTGACCAAGTTCCGCGGGACCCTCCCCCGGTTGCCACGGTCGAAAAGATACTTGAGCTCGCTAATGATATGCCATGGCATATCTGGGCTGGTATGGACACCACTCAAGCCATGGAAACTACAGCGAACGGTCGGATTGTAGGAAACTGGCAGTGGATGGCAGACAATCCGGGATACTTCATGTTCGTGGATGGAAGGAATTATCTCGAAGGACCTTGGGGGGCGCAATTTCTCGAAGAGTACGGATCCATCGTCATGAAGAAGCTCCTTGAAATCAACGCCGGAACATAGGCAGGCCAATGTCCTAGACAAGAAGTCTCGCCTTATTTGATCAGCATATGGAAGAAGAGCCATGGGACCGTGGGAGGATAAAGAAAATGCATTGCAATGCACAGAGGCAAGGTGGGAGGATTGACGACGAAGCGGAACAAGTATATTGCTGGACGGGTAAAGCAGAGCCTCAGACAAGAAGCTCATCATGTTGGGCGTCGGCGCTTGGCAAACAGACCACAGGGCTCGTGGAGGAATATGAGGAAACAGAACAGAGCCTTGCATGGGGTCTGGAGAATCAGGACGAAGGCCTGAGTCGTGAGGGCATACAGGGTGCCGAGCAGACGAGGGAGCAGGCGGAGGATCTCAAGAGGATGTCCCAGCGGATATCGTGAGAAGATGATGTGGTGGAAAGAAGCTCGTATTGACCGAGCAGCGAAAGAACATGTTGGCCAAGGCCAGACACATTCGGCGAGAGATACCTCGACATGGCACGTTTGTGGAGGACTGGGACTCAGAGCAAGCATAACGAGATACAAGCCATAAGGCATTGACGTTAGTGTGAACAAATTCAAACCACATGAAGACATACCAAATGCCTCGTCTGTGAACCTCGGTGTCGGTCGATTACCATCAGGCCGATATTTCGTCCCCACGAGCAGAGCAAACGCGATATCGGGCGCGAAGTCACACGACTAGTCTGGCTGTCTGTTTCCTTGTGCCGGTTCAACCTGCAAGGTCCTTTTGTCTAGGTTTACCAGCCAGACCTTGATGGAGCATCGACCGTGACCTTGAATAGAAGTTGACCGAAGCTGTTAATTGATGGAAAATCACTCATCTGGACGTTGTCTAGAGCTTCATGACGAGCAACGTCTCCGCCGCATTCGGTCAGCAACCTGGGCGTTCTGGACCATGGCAGCAATGTCGCGATTGGTGAGAAAGTCGGACCCCTTCCACAGCCCGCATGGCCGGTCGCTTCGATAAGCAATTGTTCTCGAGGTGATCACGCTCATTCGGCCGACACGGCATGTCTCTACACCGTTCACTTGACGTCTGCCAGTTATTTTCAAAGCAAAGATTGCACATTCCGGACGAACGTGGGCCAAGACGGAGCCGCCCGTGGTGATTAACCCCGAGTCCGAATACGTGGAAGAAAAGTCTGAGCTCCGAACCTGTACGAAAAAGTGGCTCGGTCATTGGAGAAGCCCGTCAATGGAAGCGGAGGATGAGCGAGAAGGACGGCGAGTGCAGTGGGAAGAGCACAACGTGGTCTAAGTAAATTTGTATCGCTTGACTCGACAGTTGGAAACGGAGCAGGAACGTGCATGATCATTGAGTCCCAGTGTCCACCAAGGGGGGTATGGAGTAACCCAGAGATTTCTCTCGGACCCTCCACGGGTATTGATCTCTATCACAGGTGATGCCTTGCTCCCCCGTCTTCTTTAACGGCCTGATTACAACATGAAACATCTTCCAGAATCCAGACAGTGACAGGATTTGATCAGATGAGACGAGATGGAATTAAGCGAGGATGGTGGAAGACGCAGTTTGGCCTGGTGCAGGGGGGAGGAATGAGAGCCTGATACACTAGATTACTCGGGGAAGTAGATGCATTAACGCCGAATTGGGATGGGGATAGTACTATGGGATGGGATGGGATCAAGATCGTAAGAGTCAGAGTTTGAGAAAAGTAGGTTGCCACATCCGTGCATGGAGCTTGGTTGTTGTGTCACTTGTGTGTTGATTCGATTTGACATTGACTTTTTGATGGCTTGGTGAAAACGGAGATGGAGAGCCTGATTCTTCTTTTTCACAGTGATGCCTGAATGTACCGAATCGCGTGTTTTGTCAGTTGGGTTGCATACGTCTTCGCAAGTGGTGCCTTCTCTAGGTAGGTTGTTAAGCTTAGGCGCGAATTGACATTTATAATGGGGAGTGCCCGAATTGAATGGGGGTGGGTTTCAGGACTCAGGCTCCGACGAAAAGACGAAGCTAGGCGCTGTTCGTCTACCCATTCCCCTTCCAGTAAGAAGCTCGCCCTCGTAAAGCGTATCCCTGAGCGCCCATTGACGGCATCCACTAACCTTAGGACGTACCTAATAGTCCCGTTGATCCCTCATACCATCATGCTGCATGGGTGGCGACTAGTCCGACTCCGTACATTTGTGTTTTAATGATACACTCATCACCTCTCCGAGCCTTGATTTCTAAAACCCCAGACATTGTCCTTGTCCTTTACACTTCCGGGTGCCTGATCTCGTCTCACTTTACTTTCCACTCTTGCCATCTTATTCTCACGGCTCGTGTGTCCCGGTGGCAATGAACAGATCGTGACAGGACCACCTTGTACTTCCTCTCCGCATCCACCGTCATCAGTCGTTAGCCAACGATATGCGCCTATTGGCTTACCAACATTGAGATCTCCCCAGATTCGCCAACTGGCCACCGGCCTTAACATACGTCGCACCGCGAAGACGTTGCCAGATTTGCCACGATCGTAGACCCGATCAAACTTCCCCTCCGCAGTGTCCTTGACGCCGAAATGGATCACCGCTCCAGCATTGACGGTCTGGGCTACGACATATCGCAGTTTATGCCCCAGCAACCTCCTCAAATCTTTGGCGGCTACAATCCAGACGGCACTCCTGCTCCTGCGTCGCTCCCACCCGGTGCATATTTCGGTGACCTAAACGATGGCTCGATCGACGAAAATGATCCCAAGCGCCGACGCATCGCAAGAGTTCGTCCTTCCATACCCTCATGAGTAAAAGTATGCCTTCTGACATATTCGGCAGGCTTGCGACATGTGCAGGAAAAAGAAAATCAAGTGTGATGGAAAGATGCCTAAGTGCGGCCATTGTATAAACTATAAAACAGAATGTATATTCACACAGGTCGAGAAGAAACGCAATCCTCCAAAGGGGTGAGTTGGACGTACTTCCAGTAATGGATATTGGGTACTGACAAGTGAATTAGCGCGAAATACATCGAAGGTCTCGAAAACCGTCTGGGGCGCATGGAATCCCTCTTGCGCATGTCTGGCCTCTTGACTGAAGAAGATGCCGGCAAGACAGACCTGGGTGCCCTGGAGAAGCGCCTCGCCGAGAAGACATCTTCGAAAGAACACCCAGCTAAAAGGACGGAATCACCAGCTCCTCTGAGAAGTGGTGCTGGTTCTTCAATGCACGAAAGCTCACCTAGAGCCAGCTCGATTCGCGACTCACATGACACCCCTCGCGAATCCGTTACCTCACCAAGCACAGAAAACGGTGAGAAATCACGGGAAGAGGTAGAAAATCTTTCAGAAGCCATGTGTTCTCTTGTGACCAACAATGTTGGTGAAACCAGATATATTGGTACGCAGGAGCATCTGTCCACCTTCATGTCCTACGCTAACAGTGCCAGGATCATCCTCCGCCTTCTCCATATTTTCGAGTAAAGGCATTGAATGGGTCAATGAGAAGACAGGAGACACATCTTTCCAGGAAACAATACAGAACGCCGTCAACGAGGATGACAACAAATGGCAATATTGGAAGCCGGAAATCTTTGGCGACATCTTTGTTCGCCGTGTCTTCAAGCCGCTACCACCGAAAGAGGAAGCGCTCTCACTGTTCAAGGACTTTTTCGAGAACTTCAATTGCATGTTTCCGCTGTTCCACGAGCCAACATTCATGCATCTGGTGGACAAGCAATATTCCAAAGATCCATATGAAGGCAGTGGCTGGTGGGCCAGCATCAACGTGGCCTTGGCGATCGCATACCGAATCAGAGTCATGAGTAATGTCGTGCCACAAGAGGATGACAACAAGGCCTGGTTGTACCTCAAGAACGCTATGGGTGTCATTACCGAATTGACCATGCGAAATACTGACCTTCTCAGTGTCCAAGCTCTTTTGGGTATGGCACTGTTCCTGCAAGGTACACCTAACCCACAGCCGTCCTTCTTCCTCATATCCGCAGCGATTCGATGTTCTCATACCATCGGCCTGCACAAGCGTGGGTCGGCATTCAACCTCAACCCCATTGAAGTCGAGCAGCGAAAACGAGTGTTTTGGATCGCATATTTGCTCGACAAAGATTCTTGTCTGCGGGCTGGACGACCACCCGCACAGGATGACGATGACATGAACGTCGAGCTACCATCGGAGGATCCTCCCGACAACATCGGAAATGTCCCTTTGGCCGACGGCAAGAGCAAAATCAATCTTTTCCGCTTGATGTGCGAGTTCGCCATCATTTCGAGCAAAGTATATCGACAACTATACTCTGTCAACGCATCGAAACAAAGTGATGGCGAATTGCTGAACACCATTGGTGAGCTGGACAAAGAACTCGAAGCTTGGAAAGACAGCATTCCTATCGATTTCAGGCCAGAACACGAAATCAAAACTACTCATACACCTCTTATCCTACACATTGTTGTCCTGCACTTCTCCTATTACAATTGCCTCACAACGATACATCGGATGTCGGTTCACCACGGCTACTGGACCAGTCGTCTCTCGGAGTACGCAATCCAAGGTCTCAATGCTAGACCTCTCAATCCCAGGGTGTTCTCCTCCGCTGCTCTCTGCGTCTCAGCAGCCCGCGCGTCTATTCACCTCATCAAGTACATTCCGCAAGGAGATTTTGCCTGTGTATGGCTGATTCTCTACTTCCCGGTCTCCTCACTCGTAACCTTGTTCGCCAATATCTTGCAAAATCCGCAAGATACTCGAGCACGAGCCGACATCAAATTGATGGATCTTGTCGTCAACTTTCTGTCCAATGTTTCTCACGACGAGGGCACAGGTTCTCTCAACCGCATGCTCACCGTATGCACGGAGTTTGCTCGCATTGCTAGACTGGTCATCGACAAGGCCGAGAAGGAGGGCTCCAAGCGAAAGCGAAGGCTGGTGCCTGAGGAAGTCCTCCGCGTCAATCAGTCGGCTATGGCGCAAGCGCAAGCAGAAATCAGACAACGTGCCTCTGGCTCTCGAAGATCCAGCGGCGCAGGAGGTTCTCCGCGAGCATCTCCAAAGATGCCGTCGACAAAAACAGTTCCTCTTACTTCAGCAAACTTTCAACCTCAAACGAATGGTGCAAATACCAATGCCACATTTTTCAATATGCCTAACCTCGACAACGAGTATGTCGACATGTTTAACCAACCAGGTTACAGTCCTGATATGGGCAGTCAACACATGCCAAGTTCGAACATGTCGCCCCTGAATGCTGCCTCTTTCCAGCAGCCTTTTGTTCCACAAGATCTTTGGCAAATGCCAATGACTTTTGAGTGGGACTGGGCCGACTTCGGACAATCAGGATATAACGATTTTGTATTTCACGAAGGTATGAACGATGGGACGATGCCACAGCAATGATATCGTGTATCGGGAGTTGAACTGCACATTCATGTTCGCGGAGACTGCTAGGAGCTCTTGATGGCGTTCTGGTCCAGTGACAGCGATTCTTTCAGCCAGGAATGATGCAGTAGCAGTCACGATATTGTACAATATGATACCCCTTTCCCATTTCAGCTCCGAACTTTTCCCGCGACCTCGTCTTCTGGTGATGAGGCCTTGCACTTCAGTAACGGTGACCTGGAGACCTTGAGGTGAGTCCTGCGCTCTTTTACACCTGCTGCCGCTTGGCGAAGCTGGTCTTTCACCGCCTACTTTTACTGATCGCGCGATGTCTGCGCAGCAGCTTGGCATGAGGTGAGGCAGTATACACTGCCTGCGAAACCTTCTGCGGTCATCTTCACTATTCCCTTGCTCTGAGAATGTTTTGAATATTTCAATCCTGCTCAAACCAACAACATCTCTCCTCGCTACCTCTTATTTCATTCTACAATCAAAACTTCCGTCTCGTCAACTGCTCCATTGCATAAATACTGGTTTTTGCTTCCCTGGCACGCTGTTGACTCTACAGGAGCAGCGAGAAATCAAAGTCTCATCTAACTCAATCCTCATCCTACCTCAACATCCAAACCTCAACCTCAGCTACAGTCCTTCGTTTCCGAGACAAAGACGTCTTGCCGAGACCTCATTGTCATACCCTCAAGCCTTTGTGCTCATTAGCGCAGTCCATTGAACAAATACCACTGCCTTGTTATCGCCAAAAAGAGTGGCAGACAACAAAGAAATCGCACTTCACCAGACTGCCTGCACCGCGGTCACATTTCACCTGCCTACGATCCGCCTTCTTCATATACCAATTTGGCCATCTCTTCCTGCGGAAGAGTACAAAAATAAACATCAAATCATATTCCCACCTCATTGCACAACACCATCGAAATGGCTGGAGATAACATCTTCTGGTCAAACTTCTTCCGCAAACTTCGAGAGTGGTGGTATGCTGGGCAACAAGCACCACGAACCATCAGTTTTCCCCTTGACGCAAGCTACGGTATCTCCAAACCTCTTATCTTCGAGTCACCATCATGGACGGAAGAGTTCCTTGCCTATCTGACCACTCCACGGGTTGGCATTATCTCTGCAAGTTCCCAGAATGATGGCATTGCGCTCAATATTCACGTCGCCTTGTCGACAAGCTTAAAACGCTCTGTCATCACGGACAACGACTCATCTCCGCTTCTACAGTTTGGGAAAGTGGCCGCGCCTCTTGTCAACGCTTCGAAAACCATTCCTGTCCAATTCGATGAACAGCCCAAAAACACAGCTGCATCAACCACTGACCTTGCCATCTACACCAGTCTCCCTGTTACTGATGCTGAGCCTGATTACTCATGCAATTGGCACTCCCAGGTCACTGGTACTTGGCAGGACCACCTAACGTACTACGTCCAATCTGGCCGCATTCCTGTGGCAGGATGTACATATCGCGATGGCTCTTACGGTTACCACTTTGACTCGTCCATGGCGCAAACCTGGGCCCTCACTTTGGTTATGCTCTTTGTCTTTCTCTTTCTCGGTTTCTCCTGTTGCACGGGTTCAAATGCTAGACGCCCACGTCAACACCATGCTGCTCCACCGGCCAATGACTCGCCAGAAGTCAATCTTATCATCAATGGACTCGTTGAGGACCTCATGACTGGACGACTGGGAGAGCAGATGGTGGAGCTTGGGTTGATTGAACAGTCAAATGGCGACTCTACCAGGAATACCGCATCCGATGCTGCTGGATTCACCACGTTCAACAAGGTTCTCCGCAAGCTGATGGCCTTTGTCAGTTTGTTGCGCATCCGTCTCGCTCTGCGTACTGATGAGGTCAAGGAACTCAAAAAGGTCAATAACGACCAGAGAACTGCGCATACTCAGGAAATCCAACAGAAGGACAATGACATCGCTGCCAAAGAAAAGACAATACAAGCCAAGGACAACAAGATCTTGGAAAAGGAAAACGAAAAGGCTTTTCAGGAGCAGATGGTCCGTTCCAAGACTAGCAGAGTTCTCACACTTGAACAGGAAATCTTTGAGAAGGACAATGCGATCGCACCCAAGGACACGGAACTTCAGCAGAAAAATGGAGACATCGCTGCGAAACAGGACTTGATCACAACCAAGGACAAGGAACTTCAGCAGAAAGATGAAGACATCGCTGCGAAACAGGATTCAATTACGTCCAAGGACTCCACCATCTCTGAAATGGAAAAGTCTCTGAAAGTCATCGAAGAGAAGGCATCTACTCTAGAGAATCAGAATGAACAACTCCGTCAGCGCCTGAAACAACATGAAGGAACTCCTGCCTTGAGAGAAAGACATGAGGAGCTGCAGAAGTCTCACAAAGAACTGCAAGCTAAAGAGCAGTCATTGCGAACACAACTCGAAAATCAGCCCGATCCTGATGAACAGTTGAAGACAGACAATGAGAAGCTGGTCAAGGAAAAGGAGAAACTTCAGGAACGAATGAAGGTCAAAGCTGAGGCCCTGCAAAAGGCGCAGGCTGAACTGGAAAAGAAGGAAACTCCGAAACAGCAGAAGTCCATTGAGACCCAGACAGAGATCGACACAGCCCACGACGAGAAAGTCGAACAACTCAAGTCAGAGATCTCTCAGACGCTTTCTACTCTGAACCAGATGAGGACTGAGAACTCAGAACTCCAGTCGACCATCAGCAACCTGCGTACTCAGACTACTGAACTCAGTCAAGTCAACTCAATGAACGCAGAGTTGCAGTCAACCGTCGACAGTCTCCGTGCCCAGCTGGCTGCTGCTGCTCAGACTGCTCAGACAACTCAACCCGCTGCGCGAGTTACTCCTTCGACGCCTTCATTTTCCATTTTTGCCCCGGGTGCTCAATCTCACTTCCCTATTCGACCGCCGTTTACCTACCCGGCCTCTGGGGCACCCACCTCCCCTGCGCCTGCTCAGCCTGTCACTCCACAAGCTCGTCCAGCTGCATCGTCACCATTCAAGAACAGCCTATCAACCTCCGAGCCAGAGCAGAACTTTACTCAAACTCGCACTCCGGTGGAGGCGGTGGCGCCTGTTGCAGCGGCGCCAGCACAATCCTCTCAAGCGGTCTTCCCTGAGGAACAGGCTCCCGAATTCACCCAGACAATTGGTGAATTGCCTACAGGGCGATCCACGGGCCCAATAGTACGCATGTCCCCGGCACTAGACTCTTCCAGAGGACGTACGCCAGCCGAGTCAAGCTTGATGCGGTCACGAAACAGCATTCGGTACAGCTCGCCCCCAAGAAATGCCTCTGGCATCCCCACGCGTCCGCTTACACAGCGAGAGCGTGAGGCAAAGAAGCAACGCGATGCCGAGAGAGCTGCTGCCACGGCGGCGTCATCTCTATCTCGTGGTAGCACGGTTTCCTCGAATGAGGTACAACAAGGTCAACAGCAACAGGCACCAGTTGCAGAAACGGCCGTCAACGAACCAGTCGCTCCCGTTGCTCCAAGTGCTAGCAATGTCGTCGTCGCTCTCCCCCCTGTCACTGCTCCTGAAGTCAGTACTACCGTCAACGAAGACGTGACTGTCAACAAGGAATCTGAGCTTGCTGCATCGTCAGGCATTGAGGATGACCTGGAGTTCGCCCCTGGTGGGTTCGGAGAGGAGGACGATGGAGGCATTGCGGGCATGACCCGCCAGGAACCAATTGAGGTTGAGAGCGATGATCTGTACGGCGCACCAGAAACAACCAGTGGCAGCAGCGTGGGTCAGTCGGCCAACGAGACGCAGACGACCACCCCTGTCGAACAACCGGTCGACAACGATGCTGAGCAGGCGGCCAGGAAGGCCAAAGCAGCTGAAAAGGGCGAAAAGGGCTTGCAGGCAGTCAAGGCAAGCAAGTGGGCTGCGGTGGAGGAGACGCCTGCTCAGACAACCCCTCAGCAACAGCGTGTGGACAGTGCTGCTATCAAGGCGGACCAAAAGGGCAACACAGCCAAAGACAGCAGTGAGGCTGTGAAGGCGATAGAGGGCAAACCGGCTCTGGTGGAGGATAAGACGAAGGCCGTCAATGAGAGCAAGCCGCCCGTCAAGGAAGAGGCCAAGCCGACCACCACCCAACAACGACCTCCCGACAGCGGGGCTCACAAAGCCGCTAAGGAAACCAAGGCTAAGGCTGGTGAGATAGGCACGAAGGCCGCCAATGAGAGCAAGCCACCCGTCAGGGAGGAGTCGACGCCGACTACCCGTCAAGAACAACAACCTGTCGACAACAGTGCAGCGAGAGCCACTCAGCAAGCCAAGAAAGCTGAAGCGGGTAAGAAAGCTGTCCAGTCAAGCAAATGGGCAGTCAATCCGACGCCTGCTCCCAAGCCTACAACAAAACAAATTGAAGAGGGCAAATGGGATCTGGTGGAGGATGAAAAGAAGGCCGATGAGATGGGAAAAGCGGCTGTGCAGGCTAGCAGATGGGCTGTTCCGGCAAATACGCCTGTCACTCGAGTCAGAGCCGCTCGACACACACCTCAAACTCCAACTCCAAGAGCTCTGGATCATGGTCTTCCACGATTGAACGCAACGCAAGATCAGCCTGGCACCGAGTGGACACCTGTTGGTGGTAAGAAGCCGCTACACAAGTCGAACCAGAAGGGTGGAAAATGATAGTGACCATTCTGATGATGCATGACAAGAGAACGCGTGGGAAAAACGACCACGAGTGACGAAATGGTGACGATGGAGGATTGAAAACTGGGAAATGAAACAGATCGACTTGAATACATATGACTGGGACAAAATGATCATACTGGCATCAGGGCCAAGGTGGAGGAATCATGGAAACACCTCGTCGAAGTCAAGTAGGAGTGATCACAACTCAATGTCGTGTCCGGACATGGTGGAGGAGAAGTCAGCATATGAGAAGACTACAAAAAAGGTGCATTGAGAAGTGTATGATTAGAATGCAAGAGCGACTGGGTATTTCTCGAGTCAGCTTGATGTTTACAAGTACATACACAAAAGTTGTTGTCAAATTGGAAAAGCATGAAGTACAATCACACTGACCAGTCTTGTCAGGTACCAGGTGACCTAGATTGCATTTTGACCATCCCGAATAGCCTTACATTGCATGCACTCTTTCCAAAAACTCGTAGATAGAGATGGCCTGATGTTGTTTACAAACCCACACCTTCCGCGAATTTCGAGCAGCTCGTACAGAACCCAAACGTCTTTGCAGCGTTGAATTCATAGCTTTGCTGGCTGCTGTCCGGCGACGTCGTCGCGGCACCATCGCTCAAGAGAATGCAGTCGTAACCCTTCGAGAATGCCTGCAAAAATTGTCAGAAATGTGCCCCAATGCAGGAAAGGGAAGTATAAGGCGACTTACATCCTGCAAACTCCCTCCCACACATTGATCTGTGTTTACACCCGCGAAAAGCAGCGTTGTGATGCCTTTTTTGTCAAGAAACTCAGTGCAATCGGTACTCTCACCCCAAAGACCAGACATCCGGTTCTTATGGATCCACACATCAGGCGGGTTCGCTTTCAAGCCTTCTTCATAAGCTGCTCGCAATTCCGGCGTGACATCGGCGTTCCAACTGTCGCGCATGAGAAGACGTCCTCCTTGGACTTGCGTGTCGTCGTCGAGAGTCACAGGACCGATTTCGATGCCTAGACCCTTATAAATCCTGGGATTCTTGCCCGAGGTCTCGATCTTCGGGTCAATCTTGTCGGCACCCTCATTGACGCCGTGCGAGTCGATGGCCGCTTGTTTCTGCTCGATTTTGCTGTACGATTCGAACTCTGGAGCGAGAACAGTTTCGAAGCCAAATGCCCGCAGAGTCGAGGGCGGCATGGCTTTGACCTCGGCGTCGGTGAGACCCCAGTTTAGCCAGATTACGCGGATTCCTGCTTTGCGGGCGGCAGGGATGGCGTGGTCGAGGAGTGCTTTCTGGGCAGCGAGGCCCTTTGAATCCTTTGGACGGCCGAGGTTTGGCGACAGGAAGAAGTTTTGCATGTCGATTATGACGAGGGCGGATTTGGTTGAGGCGATGGTTATGGGTAACGTCGTGGTTTTAACGGTGTAATTTGGCGTTGTCGATGGTGAGGTTGGTGTTTCTGGGTGAGTGAGGTCGAAGCCCTTTGTTGAGTCGTAGAGCCAGAATGAGCCTTTGGGGTCGCCGATGATGGCTTTGCGGTGGTCTGGGTCGGTGTTGTCCATCATGGGAGGACGGGACGAGGCTGAGATGATAAGGGGGTTTTGGGGGCCGTAAAGATGGGGCAGCACGAGAACTGGCAAAGCGAGGGAGGTACTGTACGTCCGTACTTGAATTATGGCCGATCAAAGCTTGTATATTCTCAAGAGGACCTCATATGAGTAGAGATGAGATTCTAGATATAGTGTATATATTTTGTCCTCGAGGGAGCTGTTGATATCGGTCGAACCCCGCAATCAGATAAGCTCCTAAACGGGAAGGAGACGACGAGGTACATAGCATTGCTCCCGGACAGCCTTGTGTGTCACGCTTTTCTCCGTCAGGACTTCAATGTCAGGATAGTACTTCATCAAAGATTTTGTCATCGAGACCATTGAAAAGATGACCTGTGCTTTTACTGACACCTTGTGTGAACCGTAAGCAGACTTCTGGCCAGGGAAGAACAGTGGTCGGCTTGGTATCACGTTGCACTATGCTGACATCTCATCCGTCGTGGAGATAACCCCTGTAAATTCCCTGAAGCTCGATGGCATAGCGATCAAATGCAGTGATATAGTATCAGTTCGACGCCCGAGCAAATGCTGATACTGTATCCGTGCAACGCCAAAGGATGAGTTAGCCGCATCCCCCCCCCTTACCGGGCCGCCTAAGTTAAGCTTAGGCCACGGCTAAATTACCCCACAAATCGAATCGAACCGTGTCACCTTTGGAATTGTTTTTGGTTCTCCAGAAATGTGGTCTCGAGACCAGAACATCCCACCATTTGGTTGCCACTTGTCCTGAAAAGCTATTCCTCTTTGACCTGCATAGCGTGCTCAATTTCTTGACGTTTGAACTTGTATATACTCTCCTCTACTTCCATCACATCTTCAGCCACTACAATATGGCTGTCCTTCAAGCTCGAGTCAAAAGTGTGCTGTCAGGCGACACCTTGATCATCACCAACCAGAAAGGTGCTGAACGGAGTCTGTCCTTGGCTTACATTTCAGCTCCTCGTCTGAAGAGAGAAGGTGACGAGGTAACACAGTCCTTGGCTCGTTTGCGTTCTTATTCTAATTACATGCTAGCCCTTCGCATTTCAATCTCGCGAGTTCATTCGAGAACAAGTCCTCGGAAAGGTGGTTCAATTCGAGGTCCTATATGCCATTCCCACCACGAAACGAGAATATGGCCGAGTCAAGCTCGCCACAGGCGTCGAACTACCAGATCTGATCGTGCAGGAGGGGTGGGCCAAAGTGCGGGAAGATGCAGGTAAAAAGGAGGATGACGAAAATGCTCTCGCATACCTCGACAAACTCCGATCCTTGGAGAGCGAGGCAAAGGCCAGCAACAAAGGAGTTTGGGGAAAGGGCGGTCAGATCGAGAACTCGTCTGAAGTCCCGGATCCAAATGCCTTGGTGGAACAATACAAGGGCAAGAAGGTGGATGCAATCATCGAGCGTGTCCTCACTGGTGACCGCCTCATTGCCCGAGTTCTGCTTACACCGACCAAGCATGTCCAGACCATGCTAGTCCTGGCTGGTGTACGAGCTCCTGCAACAAAGCGGACGTCGCCAGAAGGAAAGGAGATTCCTGCGGAGCCCTACGGCACCGAAGCTCATGCCTTTGTTGAAGAGAGGTTACACCAGCGGAAATGTGCAGTCGAGCTATTGGGTGTTACTCCACAAGGTCAACTCATTGCACATGTGTTACATCCTCGAGGAAACATCGCAAAATTCTTACTTGAGGCCGGCCTAGCCAGATCGAACGACCAACATGTCACTCTTCTCGGAAACGAAATGGCACAGTTCAGAAATACGGAGAATGCAGCGAAGCATGCTCGTAAGGGAGTGTTTACCGGTGTATCGGCCGCCAAATCTTCTGGTGTCCAAGAGGCGGAATTTACTGTCTCCCGAGTACTAAACGCAGAGACAGTCTTCCTTCGACCACGGTCTGGTGAGGAGAGAAAAGTCACTCTCTCAAGCGTTCGTCAACCCAAGCCTTCAGATCCGAAACAGGCTCCTTTTGGTGCCGATGCAAAGGAGTTCTTGAGAAAGCGACTGATCGGCAAGCACGTCAAAGTCACTATTGATGGCAAGCGGCCTGCTTCCGAAGGCTTCGAGGAGCGAGAAGTGGCCACAGTGAACGCAAACGGGAAGAACATTGCCCTGGCGTTGGTGGAAGCTGGCTATGCCTCAGTAGTCAGACATCGACGTGACGATGATGACCGTTCGCCTGATTACGACGCCCTCCTCCTTGCTGAAGAGACTGCACAAAAGGAAGAAAAAGGCATGTGGTCACCAAAGCCGCCTGCTGTCAAGCAATACCAGGACTACTCCGAGAGTCTGCAGAAAGCCAAAATGGAAGCATCTGTCCTGCAAAGACAGAAAAAAGTCCCAGCTGTGGTTGATTTTGTGCGTTCTGGATCACGATTTGTGGTACTTGTCCCTCGCGAGAACGCCAAACTTACCTTTATTCTCTCCGGTATTCGTACACCAAAGCCGGCCAGACAACAAGGAGATACCGCCGAACCGTTCGGACAAGAAGCACATGATTTCGCCGTTCGGAGATGCATGCAACGAGATGTCGAGATCGACGTTGAGAACACGGACAAAGTCGGTGGGTTCATTGGTTCCATGTACGTCGGACGGGAGAACTTCGCGAAAGCTTTGGTAGAAGAAGGTCTTGCAGAAGTGCATGCTTATTCTGCCGAGCAAAGTGGACATGCAAATGAGCTGTTTGCTGCCGAAGCCAAGGCGAAAGAGGCTCGAAAAGGCATGTGGCATGACTGGGACCCCAGCAAAGAGGTAGAGGAAGACGTACCTGCAGCTCCGACGAACGGCACGAATGGTACCAATGGTGATTCGGTGGAGAGAAGAAAAGACTATCGCGACATGGTGGTAACGTTTGTGGATGAAGCCGGCAAGCTGAAGGTCCAACAAGTTGGAGCTGGAACGACACAGTTGACGGACTTGATGAGAGCTTTCGCGTCATTTCACTTGAACAAAGCCAATGATCAACCACTTCCTGGACCTCCCAAGGTCGGCGACGTTGTTGCGGCCAAATTTACCGCGGACGATGAATGGTACCGTGCCAGAGTCCGCCGGGTTGACCGTGAGAACAAAAAGGTCGATCTGACTTATCTTGATTACGGCAACAACGAGACGCTGCCATGGTCGCGTTTACGACCCCTGAGTCAACCACAATTCTCGACTCAAAAACTGAAGCCACAGGCTACGGACGCTGTATTGTCATTCTGCCAGCTGCCTACCACCGAACAATACCTCCGTGATACGGTGGGCTTTATAATGGAACAGACCGAAGGCCGGGAATTGGTGGCCAACGTTGACTATGTCTCTCCGGAAGGAACATTGCACATCACATTACTCGATCCGAAAGTGTCCTCCAAGATTGACGAAAGCATCAATGCCGAGGTGGTGAGGGAGGGATTGGCAATGGTCCCGACGAAGCTGAAGCCGTGGGAGCGACAGGCAGCAGACACTCTGACGAAGCTTAGAGAGCTCCAGGATGAGGCTAAGAAGGAGCGCCGAGGTATGTGGGAATACGGAGACTTGACGGAAGATTAGAAAATCAATCGTGGTATATATCACAGGATCTGATGACTGGACTCGGCCGACAGGGAGATCTGAATGAGAATGCAAAAGTTCCGAGCATTTTTTACGCGGCAGAGCCTTACCTATCGTATACCCAATAAAGAAATCAAAGGCTGCTTACTCGATCCCGTGCGGCACATTACCTCAGCTGACGAGGATGTCGACCATCTGCCAGTAAAATAGGCGCATGTTAATATTTGGCGAATCGGTAAGCCGTGCCGGTAAGGGTCATGTCTCCAAAGTATATCTCGAGTCATTTGGTGTTGGAGTAAAAGGTCTTCCAGCACGGCCAACACAGTATGCCTTCGATGAGTAAGATAACAACAAGAATTCCGTCGGCATATTCAGGCGTACTAAGAGCATTACTAGTACTAGTAGTTACTTCATGACGACAGTGAAGGATTGCCATGGAAAGGGATCATAATCGACGCTCTGATTCAAGAAGTGGATGGATAGTCGGCCTGAATTTATGCCTTTGCCGCCCGAGGGGCCGGGTACGGGAACGATTGTGGTTCTGCATTGCATCTTTTGTGCATCGCGAATAAATAGATGATATCAGCGACAGCCCGCTGACACCTTTTTCCATGCAATCATATCTCAGCATTCGACCGATCACGGTCCATTTGTCCTCGGCGTGCTGACTTTGCCGACATAGACTTTCTCGTACGGAGTGGCCGTTGCTCTCTACCAGCCTGGTGTCATTAATCTGCGCTACACTTTTCTACACACCCAGTCCTGTTGGTTTGTATGCTTTACAGTCTGCTGAGCATTTCTCCTTAATCTGCCCACCTCTCTTGTGCTGCTGCGACATTGATCTGCGAGTGAACATCGCTGCCACCAAACCATATATACCCGCGTTGCATGGTCAAAGCCAGGCGCCGCACGAGATGAGCCAACTCCATAGAACCATGACGGGCCAATCGCAACAGTCGCATATCTCAGAACAGACTATCCCAGCGAACTCGCCAACGCTATCGAGAACGACAACAGCAGACCCATTGACCGGCACGATAAATCACCTAACGCCGGTTCAGGAAGAGAAGCTTCAGGAATTCAAGAGACAACTAGAAAAAGGAGGATGGTGGACACCCAATGGAGTCAATGGCAAACCCAGCCACGATGACGGTACACTGGTGTATGTCTTGTGCGACGAGAGACCCCCGAACCTGCGCTGACTGTGCTTCAGACGATATCTCCGCGCCCGGAAGTTCGATATCAGCGGTGCGATCGGTCAATTCACCGACCACGAGAAATGGCTGAAGGAAGAACGCGTCGAAGAGCTCTACGATCATTTCGATGTCGAAGCCTATGAGAGGGCACGATTAATGGTGAGTTTGCGCCACGAGAGCCACCACAACGTTGGAGAGCTAACAACTCGGACAGTATCCTCAATGGACCGGTCACCGTGACAAGAGAGGTATCCCCATCTACGTCTACGTGATCAAAGGCCTCGACAGCAAAAGTGTGTCCAAGTACCAGAAAGAGACTCAGGCCTACAAGGACAGTCTGCCATACCACAAGAACCTCCAAACTCCGGCCAAATTACTACCTCTATTCGCATTGTACCAAAACCTCCTGACCTTTGTCCTTCCCCTGGTTTCGTCGCTAGATCGACCGAACCCTGAAGTCCCCGTCACGAATTCGACAAACATTGTCGACATCCAAGGTGTCGGCCTAACTCAATTCTGGAATCTCAAACAGCACATGCAAGATGCTAGTGTCCTTGCTACTGCGCATTATCCAGAGACACTGGACAGAATATTTGTACGTATCTTCCGTTGGCAGCAGGTTCTCTGAATTGACATGAAACCCAGATAATCGGTGCTCCCTCCTTCTTCCCAACAGTATGGGGCTGGATCAAAAGGTGGTTCGATCCCGTGACAGTTTCCAAAATCTTCATCCTCAGTAAGCATGACGTCAAGCCGACTCTCTCCAAGTACATGGAGTTGAGGGACATCCCTAAACGGTACGGCGGTGAGCTCGAGTGGGAATGGGGAAATCTGCCTCATTTGGACGCAGAGACGCGCGCTGCTGTCGAGAAGGACGGCAATAAAGGTTGGGTAAAGGGTCCGTGTCTGTGGCTCAGCGGGCGCAGGGTAGTTGTTGGATCGGAGAAGGGCAAGATCAGAACACCAGACGCTGAAGTGCAGAAGTTGCAGCCTGTTGTCTACGCGGCCGATTACACCGCGATTCCAGTCCATCCCGAAAAGACGATGTCGAAGTCGCAGGCAAATCATAATGAGGCGCCTCAAACGCAACATCACCACAGCCACCACAATCACCACAGCCATCACCACCATCAATCACAGCAAGCGAATGGCACGGCCGAGCCGCATCACCGCGCTGAAGAGGCCGCCCTTGCGGCGGGTGGTGGCGCCACAGCGGCTACCATCATCCAAAAGGAGACTTCACATCCTATCGACCAACCGCCTGCCGTCACTGAAAGGGAGACGAGTCAACCTTCTGCCCAACCTCATGCGCATCCTCTGACCGGCGGTTCTCTGTACGCTTCAGTTACATCATCAGCTCCAGCACCAGCACCATCTGCAGCTCCAGCACCGTCAGAATCGTATATCGCCCCAACTCCCACTACGCAAGCGCCACCCCAAGTATATGATCATGCCCCAGCACAACCTCAACCCGGCCCTGTCCCCGCGCACGCCGTGCTCATGACAAAAGCCATTGTGGAAAAATTGCAGGGCGAATCTGTTTCAGTCATCCCAGCCTCCGCGAACGGTCATGCAGGTGGGCACCCGGAGGTCACGGTGGCGAGTGATCCGTCGAAAGGCCTGGCTATTGAGACGGAACGACTTGCTCTGGCGGATGCTGGTGCTGGTGTCAGTATTGCTCAAAGGCCACATATTGAGAGGTTTGTTACGGCGGCAGAAATTTAGGAACGGCCTGAGGCCGGTCTGTGTTGATGTTGTCTGGTTGCTTGACTTATGCTCTGTTTGGTTCTGGTTGTTTGCAAAAGCGCATGCATGACTGAATGTGACGGTCTTGAGTATACCTATATTAAATCGTTGGCTGTGTCACAGGCACTTTTGGTTTTGATGTTTCGGCTTTGAATGGATCACGGAACGAGATTGCATTGCACGGGGAAGATCGTACAGTAACATGTTATTACGCACAATATCCATTTGATTGAGATCGTTCATGAGAAACCATGCAGGGATTGAGTACGGTTGGTTAGATGAGCTTTTTGGTATTTATTGCTAGTCTTATCATCTCATCATGCCCCAATAACCCACGAGCATATGTCCGGTGTCTCCATGCAACACATTGAGGTTCTTGTTCTTCGCGCAAGGCTATCGGTAGCCCCCACGTTTCAGGTACTGTGCTTACAACATCCTCAGACATTATGTACCTGAATCCTTGGTTTTGATCATAAAATTTCATATTTATGCGGCAATGCCGATGACACCGCAGGCAGGTCGAGGGCCAGCGTTGCCGGTCTTCTTGGACTCCTCGTTCCCGCCCTTTCCGAGGTCATCAGTACCGGCGTGGACGACGATGGTTCGCTGTGAATGGTTTGTCAGTATCTTATTGCAATTTGTGCAGTTGTAGACATACTCCGAGAACGCTGTGCTCGCCAATGAGCTTGATGAAGCTGTCGCTGTGGTTGCCCTTGGCGTTTCCTTGACCATCGGTCTTGAAGTTGCCGAGGTCACCAACATGGCGGACCTCGTCGGTCGGGGCACCGTGGGTCTTGCCATGGGGGTTGTCTGGAGCCGAGTATGTCAGCTCGGTATTCTTCCACATCTTTTGGCATTTCATGACATACAGTGAGGGCCAGCGCTGGTGCAGCCGTTGGTGTTGTCACCGAATTGATGAATGTGCATGCCCCGCTCGGCATTGGCGTCGTGGCCAGAGATGTCCCAGGTGATGGTGGTGGGGGATGACTCGGAGGTTTGCTCGAAGGTCACTTGTCCGGTAACCTTGGAGTCTCCTCGGAGGACGGCAACTGTAAAGATGGCGCAAGTCAGCTACTTCATCCTGGTTGTGCGGACAGATTGATGCTGACAAAACAGAGGGAAGGAGTCTTGCAGCTGCTGTGGTTGCGTGGATGGTGCATAGAGTGGACTCACCTGCTTTGACCATTTTGACGGTTTGATTGAGTTTGTACGGAAGATGATGGATGTACAAGAAGTGATTTGATAGAGGTTGTTTACAAAGAAAGAGAGAAAAGGGAAGAGAAGAGAGTTGGAGTAGAGTAGAAGGTGTAATCTTCACAATGGCAGTAGTGGAGTCGGTTTCGATGATGGAATTGCACCGAACAAACGGCAAGCAGGAGCAGGAGCTATACAATCTCCATTTCCGTACACTGGCCTGTAGGTACTTGTGGTCCTGTACGATGAAGCAATGGAGGGGTTCCTGCAAATACTTCCCCACCTTTAGGCCCTTCAACCCCTCCACTTGTCACCAGTAGATGTCATTTGAATCACCCGAGGCTCCGAAGATACTGCGATTATTTAGACCTAGGCCTTCAATCTTCCTAGTAGTAATCCTTTGCAGTCGACACACCTGCTGTATTTTGGGCAAGACACTCATACCCCAAATGGCATATTCTACACGGCAAGAGCACGCAAATCGACACGAGTCGATGACAATATCGCGGAGATGGTCGTGTCCGGAATAGCCCGCCTATGTGGGTTTTTGCTCGGCGAGATGCCAGTTATAGCATACCTAGGAAGCTCGACACTCATGAGCTAGCCACATACAATCATGCAAAGCATCCAGGCGAGTACGTACCCAAGGTGAAGTCTGTTGATGAATATGGGACTGTTGTGGAAGCAACTCCTGAATTCTGCGATTCATACTATAGCATCTGATCTACGCGTCTGCACATTCCTGGGATGATGTGTCGACGATAAAGTTGTAGCAGTGTGCACAACGAAAGATGAATTGCTGTGTCTATGTCCAAAGATCTATGAGAAAACTCATGTCATGACCAGGATCGATTCGCACGGGGAAGAGTCGCGACTCATGGTCGACCCGTCCGCCCAGTCAACGCCTGGCCTCAAGCTATGCTGCAACATCAAAGCGCCTTCATTGGTAAACGCCCATTCATAGCATGTATGCCTTCATTTCAAGGTCTTGAAAATCCCGACAAACTTCAAGGCCACGTTGACCATGAGTGCGGCAGAGGCCAACACCACAAAGATCTGTCCGATTTCCATCCAGTTGTTGAGAGTCATCTCTGTCTCGATGAACCCATCCTTGGAAACCCCTTTCCCAGAATCTGCTGCTTCGACATCGGCTGGAAATCGTCCAGTATTGTACCACTGCTCGAGCAAGTCATCCTTCTCCCGCCAGCGTTCTAACAGCCACTGTTCAAAATGCGCCTGGTCGCTGAGCGGGATGGATGAAACGGCAAACCGACGCCAATACATGTTGACACATTTGGGCGGTCGTCCTTGCAGATAAGTCGTCCGAATCGTGAAGAGTTCCGGAGCATAGGCCCCTTTCGGTGTTCCTTCGTACGCAATTGTACAGTCATAAACCCAATCTACTGTACCTTTCAACTGTTGAAGGATAAAGAAAAGACCAGTACTCCGTGGAAGTAGCAGGTGCCTCGTGTCAGGAATATGCTGCTTCTCAGCCCATTTGACGCTCGCTTTCCTGGTATTGGCTGATAAATTCGTGCCTTCTGGGAAGACCAACAGCCACATGGGATCGAGCCCTTGAGAGCCAGACATTGGACCACTGTGGCGTGTTTTCAACTTCTCCAGACGGTATTTGAGACGGGCTTGGTCCTTTTCCCATTTGCGAGCCATGAAAATGAAGCCATAGAACATCATGCCCGGCCCCAGAAGAGGGACATACTTGAGTGACTCTTTCAGGATGATGAAGATGTGTCCGTGCATCCTACTCGTGTACGCAATCCACCAAAGATACAGCCATTCGGTGTAGACCTGGTGATTAGAGACGCAGACCATACGCTCTGGGAAGGACGTTTCTAGTCTTCCTGAAGTGGTCTTGTGGAACTGGCCTCTCAGCTCCTTGTCCCAACTGACACGGAATTTCGTAGGTGAAAACCAGCGCGTGCCAGCGACACCCACGATCCCGAAGGACTGCTTCGTCAATGCCATGTATGCATAGTAGAGGTCTCTATTCCACAAATACAAAGGCGCCCCCAAGAATTGTGTGACGTGTATCGCGATGCAGGTGCCGTTGAACCACGTCAGGAGCAGCAGAGCGCGAACAACCTGAGCCCATGTCCCATACTTGATCTCCCCTGCAGGGTGCTCTTTCGTTTCCACTGCGCTGTCTGCTTCATCCGTCTTGTAAATGTCACTGATCAAAGACTGCGTATTGCGCTTTCTGAGGGTATCGTCTGGCATTATGATTGTATATACGAGAAGAAGGAAAGAGGGTTGCAGGTGTAGTCTATAAGGCCTTTTCCATTTGTGGGACAGTCAGCCTGGAGAGGACGGCGGGCGGAGGATAGATAGTTGGGTCCGGCTCATCAATCTGCAAACAAGGGTAGGAAAGAGGACAGCGCAACGGAAGTAGGGCGAATGGCGGAATGCAAGAATGCAAAGCAATGAGGGCAACACGAGATACGAAATGCAAGTGTGCCTTGGGGAAAGAAGTGGTCAAGGCTGGCTGAATCGATGTTAGATATCGATCTCGTGCGCAGGCACGGATGATGCGGTGGTTCATGGGGCCATTTCAGTGGAGGGGCCACCGGGTGCCCGGAGTCAAAGGAAAGTCTCTTTTACGGGTGCCTAAGTGCCCGCAATGCCAGTGCCCTAGAACAGGGATTCAAAGCTTGACCAATTTGACCGAGGCTGAATGACTAAGCACTCCTGATAAGCACGTGACATCATGATTTGTACCTCAACTTGCTTCACAATCTGATGTTTGCTCTTCCATGTCATGGCGGACCATCTCATCGTCGACAATGGGTGCAATACCAGGTCTGGACGAACAGGTCATATGACCCTTTCACATTCTGTCTCACCGAGCCTCTGATTCTGGCGCGGCAAGGAAAAGACAGCCCACAGATCTGTCACGAACCTTGAAATCCTCACAGCCCAGGGCCATCTCTTGTTGCCTCATCCAGCAGTATAAAATGTCAGCAGTGCTCTTTGTCAAACGTAAGGCACTGTCTTCACAAACAATATGCCCTCTTCTCAGCCCAACAAGCTCTGCGTTCCGTCCTAAGAACAAAGTGATACAACACTTTGTGCGATCCAGACAGGTCTGGATTCATCCATCGCACGATGGGCGCGCCCGCGCCTTCAGCTCGACCAGGTTGAACGCAAAACGACTGTTACTTAACGCGTTGCCCCCTCGTACAAACTTCTATTTAAAGGAAGCTCCAGCCAAAGAACCTCTCTCCCTTGAATGGTATCAACCACCGAGAAATCTTTTGTTGATAAAGAAGGACTGCTCAGAAGAGTCAACAGAAGCTCTCAAAGAGTTCGGCAAGCATGTCAAGTCCACCTACCCAGAAGTCAACATTCTCCTTGAAGCTCGAGTATCATCTGAGATTGGCGACAACTTGAACTTTGACCACTTCGGTCCCACAGATTCAGCAGATCCGAAACCACAGTACCACGATAAAGTCGATCTTGTTGTAACATTTGGTGGCGATGGAACGATCCTGCACGCTGCCTCTCTTTTCGCCACATCCTCCAAAGTACCGCCGATACTCTCGTTCAGCATGGGCACGCTTGGTTTTCTGAGCGAGTGGAAAATTTCCGAATACAAACGAGCTTTTCGCGAGACATACATGTCAGGCGCCACCTCAGAGAGACATTCTGTCATCGAAGGGCCATCATCAACAGGTGCCAAAGGTGACCATACCGGCTGGTCATCGGCACGAGGAAAGAGCATGGGTCAGGCAAGAGGGGCAAGAGTCCTTGTACGACAACGGCTCAAGGTAGCTATCTTCGACCCTGAGGACAACCAGCTTAGCAGCAATGGGGACACCCTGCACGACACACATGCAATGAATGAAGTCATCCTTCACAGAGGCCGAGATCCGCACCTTGCCATCATGGAGGTATATGTTGGTGGCCGCTTCCTCACCGAAGCAGTGGCAGACGGCATGATTATCTCGACTCCAACTGGCAGCACAGCGTACAGTCTCAGCTCGGGTGGAAGCATCATTCACCCTCTCGTATCTTCTTTGCTCCTTACACCGATCTGTCCTCGAAGCTTGAGCTTTCGCCCTCTCGTCCTGCCAGCCACCACACCGATCACTTTGAAGTTGAGTGAGAAGAACAGAGGTCGAGAAGTCGAAGTCAGCATCGACGGGGTGAGAAGAAGAGAGGGCATCGGTGTTGGAACAGAATTGCGTGTCTCAGGAGAAGAAATCAAGACCGAGACTGATGGATTTGTGGCCGGTATTCCCTGCATCATGCGAGGAGCTAGTGCAGGCACTGAGTCAGATGATGGATGGGTTGGTGGTCTGAATGGCCTGTTGAAGTTCAACTATCCATTTGGCGAAGAAAGATGAGAACAGCACTCAACACACTTCCACTCCCGATCAAGCAACGATCGCGCTGCAATGCTTGTGAAAGCATCCCTACCACTATGGCATCAAGGTCTGGGATCGCTTTCGATGCCATTGCCGTTGCATCACAGGGCAAACCAGACGAGCCACATCAGAGCCTTACCGATCCAGTTCAGCATGGATAGTACTGGGCGTCATGGTCTCTCAAGTTGTACTCAGTGTCTCGTCGCATAGCAACATGGGCTTCTTCTTCCTCTCGACACCTTGAGTCTCTTGTCCAATTGTGACAGAGCCACTTTGCGGGTTACCCTTCTGCAGAGGAGACGTGAGCGTCACCCAGCATGTCCTTGATCGTTCTCTTCGAACTGCTAGAGGAATGTGCCCGATAATGTGTCAAGCTGGGGCGATCGAGCATGACATGGCAAACCCAGCAGCATACATGCGGCCACATGTATCACCGTCACAAGATGGCATCCACTTCAGCGCATCCGCCATCATCCGGGCTTTGAGCGCAGGCAATGGGTGTCACTGCTTAAGAAGCAGTGAACCTCCATAAGCCGGCTCTTTGCACCATAAAAATATATAAATTAACCCTTTCATTCGCCACGACCAGCATAAGCACCGAGAGACAAAGCGCTGTGCAAGTGATCTAGCGCCGATATGAGGTCACGGGGACATCTCATCCGCTGACGGCAGTCATGACAACCAATGGGAAAAGGACGTCAACGAGTCCGACGCTGGCCAAGAGGAGAAAGCGGAACAAGAGCCTCACTGGCGATGGAGCTTCGACCAGACGGTCGACCGGAACCAGGCACCGCAGTCAATGATGGCGCGCAGATCATTGACAACAACGCCTTGTATCCGGCATATGACTTCGTTGGAGGAATGGAATAGACGCTTGTTGAGGGAATGGGAGAGGTGCTTGCTGAGGCACCAGGCGAGTACCTCAACGTTGACAGACCTACCAATGCTGGAATGAGGGAATACGAGTTGAATGCCACTGGCATGAACGAGGACGACTGGGCTGAGGCTGGGCTGAGGCCGAAGAAGGTTTGGCCTGTATGAGAATGACACCGATGATGCCGTGGAGTCCACATCCTGTCAGCAGCCAACCTCAACGATCCGAGCTATGCACAGCAAGCCGTCCCATTCCAAGAATTCGGCTTGAGCGATCTCGACATGCATCGGGCGTGCCGCGAAACAGAAGCACGAGACCGAGCAACCATCGCCCGGCTTGAGTACAACGTCCAGATTCTCCAAAACTACATCCGTCTCAAGGAAGAAGAGCACGAGCTAGATATTCGAGCATCTCCATGGTGACCAAGAACAACAGGCCGAATCATGGCTCCCGAACAAGAAAGGACTCCTGAGGTAGGTAACAAACTGTTCTTGACCCAATCGTCCATCCAGTATTGCTCGGATTATGAGGGAGAGCAGAATCGACACCTTCCGCCAGTGACTCTACGACCGAGTCACTACTCGGAGAGTCATTCAAGTCTTGCTCGAAAGCAACCAGGGAATGTCGATGCTGAATAGAATCGAAACATGGCTCCTGAAATGGCTCTGCGCAGTGGCATGAGAGGACGACGGATGTCTTCATCTACGCTCACCTTCTGAGGACGACAACAATGTCAGTCGGCAAAAGTGAACTGAGAGTCTCGGTTCTGCTCCGCCTTGCGAAACTTCGAAGACGCAGCATTCACTTTCGAGGTCTGGCAGAAAGGCAGTCCGCAGCAATGAAATTCACCAACCGAGAGTACGACAACTGCCTGCGACTTGCAAACAACAATCTCCTCTGCCGCTACCTGCAATCTGTTGGCAAGAAGGATCATCTCTCGAACCTCGATTGACTCTCCTAAACTCAGCAGTCTCGCAAGCCTTTACAGCTTAGTCTTGATACACATCGTTGCACTCGAGAGACACTTCATCTTCACTCCTGAGAGACTCCTCATTTCATCAGCTTCACGAGCATTCAAACTCACACGATCACAGCGAGATTCACCAAGCTGCACTGAAGATTCCTTCTCCAGCCGAAGTCGAAACCCCTTCACACTCTTGGAAGTCCATCTTCTCAACTCATTGCATTGTGTGGTCCCTCAAACGAGTACTCGCTTCGTCTCATTGTTGCTCCCTCAAGTCCGACAAGTTGCAAGTCGAATCACCTCGACTCTCGATCGAACTTCGAACCACCAGGACCTCACTTGTATTTCTCAAGTCACCACAAAAAATCAGGAAAAATGGCATCACAAAGAGCTCAGAGCCAGCTGAACAGACATATTGTGATTGATATTGCTGGGACAACACCTGCCAATATTCAAGCACCGCCAACTTTGCTCAATCAACCAGCTCGCCCAGCTTTTCCTGCATACAGACTCGGATACAATGCGGGCGCCAATGTCACAAGAGTCGCTCAGATAATTCCTCCACCTCCAGCCAACAGACAAGGCTTAGCTCACCCATACAACATGCTTGCAGAAGACAATCTTCATCCCGCACTCTTCCAGATCGAGGCATTCCCAAACAACCTTGCACAGGTTCCGGTACCTCTTCTTGTGAACCAACAGACAGGCCAGGTCGAGACAAACTCCACTGGCAGAGAGATCCGATACTTCTGGCATATGCCACGCTGGGTTGCCCTCGATGTCTCAGGCATGCTGATGGAACTGTGGTTGCGCCTGGACCCACGCGTCGAGATGAGAGACATTCTCGACCGAATCAACACCGGCAACAGAGCGATGCCAGGCCCAAATGTCTTCAACATGCGCCGCAATCGCTTTCGCTTGTCAATCAATGTCCCATCGCAAAACACAGGCCGCCAGATGCCATCGGCCACCGAGGTCGAGATGCTAGGGTTGTTGACAAGAGAACAAATCCTGCTGAACACCAGTATGCTCGTGGACCTCCCACACAATCGTCTCCTGCAACCCGTCCTGGCCAACGACCGAAGAACCCTGGGCTACGTCGACGCGCGCCTGCCAATAGACCACTTCCTCGTCGCCTTTCCAATGCCGATCCCAATCCCAACCAACCGCCAGCTCGTCACGTTGCAGTTGCGGCACCGCATGCAAACACTGGCAATGCTGAGGGGTCTTGGACACGGGGCGAACGCCTACACAACGCTGCCGATCAACTTGCAGCCAGCCTGGTGGAACGAACGGCGCCAGGGCGGCAATGTGCAAGTTGGCCGCATCGTCGACATCGACGACCGTACTCACGAGGAGTTCGTCCAGGGCTTGTTAACGCAGTACCCTGCTCGCGTTCAGCAGACTGCCAGGCGCACTGGCCAGCAGCGGCGACAGCAGCGACCGCAACAACAACAGCAACAACAACCTGCTCCGGCCGTGCAGCCGGCAGTCAACAACGTGGTAGCGCCAGCGCCGGCGCCAATGCCGATCGACCCGCGCCTGCTTGTTGCCAATCCAGTGCCTGTCGTTGGGGTGACCAGTGAGATTCGGACGCCAGATGGCGCAATCCACGCTTATGTCGAGGACGTGCATCAGGCGATCTATCGCTGAAGTTTGCGCTGTTGCCTCCGGTCGTTGCATCGATGGTGCCCGTGGCAGTGGCAGCGGCAGCGGCAGCGGCAACGGCGGTAGGGCGGCGGCGGCGGTGGTGGTGGTGGTTGTGGTGGTGGAGGAGGAGGTGGAGGAGAAGAGATGCTGTGGTCGCTTTCACGTTGGGACAAGTGCTTTACGATAGAATAGAAGTGGGCCCGAGGCCAAATGATACCCCTGGATTGATATTATTGAAACAAACCGCTACTTCCATCGTTTATACGTGCTAAACGTATGCCATGATCGTATTGGGCTATTCCATTTAGACTGAAAGAAGATCAAGTCTAAATGATTCGTGTCCGACGGAAATCCTAGCTGTCACCAAGTCTATCTGTCACATCCCTGAGATACTGCAGCCTCGTCATCACGTGATATCAATAATCGTCGGATAACTTCCTAACCATATTGAAGCCACTGCCATTCTCATAATCTTGACGGCATCAAAGGTGACGGGAGACAATGTGCCTGTGACAAAGTATCCATTGGGTCTGCGAAGAGCATGTTCATCATGTGTCTGATTCTGCCAGACCAACACAACTTCTGGCCCAGACCGCCTTTGTCCGCACGACACATGGTGTGCTTCCTTCTACACAACCGCACTCTTACATTCATGAACACAACGCCGAGACAAATATCCCCTCGCTTATGTCGTCGGCGACTCCGATTCTGCGTAGCGATAGAACAATCCGGAAAACAATGATGTCGGCGAGGACTATCCTCTCCCTGAGGCGTCCCAAACTGGATCTGAAATTCACCTTGCTGCTTCTGCGTACCCATCAACCCAAACAACACAACAAGACGCGGTCTGATCACTCGAATCTTCAAGTCTCGAGAGGCTGTCGTCTCCTAATTTCTCAGTTTCTTGGATAGTCGACGTCGCCGGGCCTGCAATCTCGATCCTTCGCAGCTTGGACTTATCACAGCACTTTCAAGGCTCGACGAAGAGTCTCTCTGATCGCAAACTCGAGAACACACCAACGAACAACGACAGACCTCAGCAGATCTTGCTCTGTGCCGTGTCCTCGGGTCTCTCAACCTCTTTCTCGATCGAAATGTAAGTAATACTGACCCAGGAGGCTGAAAACATCACTGACCATGGTCAAGAACCATCTCAAATCACCATCATCATGTCTGATCGACGCAACGAACACTATTCGATGCCCAGAACACTCTCTCAGTCCCCGCTTTTCTGTTCTCCAGACATGGCTGCTGATTCCGATCTCGATTTCGACGATACCAACGCTTTCGAACTCGATACCGACTTGGTTACGTCAAAACCAAAGTTCAATGCTGCTCGTTCGTCTACGCTTCCTCCAGGATGGGATGATTTGTCAAATGAAGAAGAACAGGAAGGAGAAGCCGAGGAGTATGCTGGCGAAGGTGAAGAACACGCAGGGAACGGTCTCGACATTCGCACACCGCCACTAAATGATAATCCTTGGTTCACCCGCGAAGAGGCAGCGACCATTCTGTCCGCCATTGCCCTTGCCGAAGAGAAACCTCCCGGTATCAAGGCCATGGATCTCGGCGCAGCTTTTGCTCGTCGTTCTGCAGACCTTGCTCGCGATGCTGCTGCCGATATCATCAAGCAACAGCCAATAAAGAAAGCCGAAGCCATGCAAGACCCAGATGAACTTGAATCAGATATCACTGACAGCGAAGAAGAGAAACCATGGGGCTTCGCATACCAGGGCTATGCATGGCGCAACGATCCTAGGGCGAAGCATCTGACCATAGAGCAGATGCAGGCGCAGATGGATGCAGAGAAGGAGGACGCCCCGCTCATTCGGCGCCAGTCTGAGGACCTGGGCGATGTCGTCCGCCAGTGCAACGAGAGGCGGGAGCGTCGGGCGGTCCGCAGGGCGGCAAAGGCCAGGAAGGAGGAGAAGGCCCGTCGTTGGGCGCCGTATTGAACGTACTATGGGGAAGGCGTTGCTCGAGGAGGTCTTGTGGGTGTCTTGGTCGTTTTTGGCCTGGTTGGTTTGGATACTCTGCCCATCGACAAGCGGCAACGAGGTTGAGATAGCCCTGGAGGTAGACGGACCTCCAATGTGAAGGTATTTCCAACGCTTCTATCCCTTGTTTTCCATGGCCATGATGTGATCCAGGAGGACGTGGTCCTCAAGGTCTAGGATTTCTGCCTTTGCAGGTTCCGGAGAACGGTCTCTCGCTTGTGCAGCAAGTCGTCGACCTTGACTACGGTCACCGGCAGAGAAACACCTGGTAGGATGCGATACCGACGCCGGAGTTCTGGGAAGACAGCGGCAAAACCACCGCTGAAACTCCAATTCTCGAGATCCCAGACGTGCTCTACAAACGTGGCTGAGAGGGTCATTTTCCCGGAAGTCGGGTTGATATCAACTGCAGTTTCCAGGCCCTTGTGCCAGTTGACGGTCGTACCGAACGATTGACTGGCAAGGATATAGTCGCGCAAGTCATATATCAAGCCGTCACGAAGCTCTGGCCTGGGATCACGGTCAATCGGGAATGAACCACGATTCTTTAGACCTTACTCACAGGACTGGTAAGTCAGAGGCCGGATGATGCGGCACGAGCCTTTGACACGGCGTAGGACGTTGCCCAGGCGGGATACTTGCATATGTTTCAGCCGAAGGCGCTATCGTCCACTGTCCAGCACGTTAAGCAAAGAGGTTTGTGGTGGACAGAAAAGAAACAGACTCACGCGCATGAACCGGTCAAAGTTGAAGATACCTGCAAGGCAGACGAATGTGTCAATATCGTGGAGTGCACGAAAATACTCGCTTGCCCAGGTGGATGGTGTGTGAGGGTCACTGACTTCTCTGGCGCGGAAGAACAGATCAACCTCGACCTTTTCAGTGCCGAAAATGCTGTCTTGCGATTCTCCGGACAGCAGCCTCTGGCGGGCCGAGTCTCTGGAACTGATATATGCGGTAGCCATGGGAGATTCTCCTTCGTAAGAGAGTAGCGGTTGCACATAATGCTCTGGGAGACGGAAATTGTCCATTTGCTGGGCTTGGACATCAATCGGATACCTTGCACAGGGTACTGCATCGGATAACGAGAGATGACTATATGGGGAGAGGTTGGGTGCGCGAACAGGATAATTCCTCTCAGCATATCGAATGCGGAAATTCTTTCTCAGGTCGAGATGACTTGACGAAGGTGATATACCACTCGGTTGCAGCACTTGTGCTTTTTGTTGTTGCTGGTGTATACCGTCCTGGGACTTCTATCACCAATGTCAGCCTTGGGACCTTTTCGTGACTCGGAAGGGGAGAACGACCTCTGCCAACACATTGATGGCATAATCGCGAACTTGCCATGAAGCTTTCGAGGTCGTTGCCAGACTCCTTACAATGTCAACCAGTTCCTCATTGTCCTTTTCAAGGGTTTTGATGCGGTGCAGGGCTTGGCCAAGAGCTCTATGGCCGGTCAGCATGGCATACGGGAGAAGGTGGCATCATCGGCTACTTTTTGTTCTTTTCCCTGTCACGATCTCCGTAATAACAGGAAAGTCCATCCTTGACGCAACGAGAACATTCGTCTTCACCCGAGCATTTCGCGCGAAGATGCCGGCAACGGTCACATGCGTGCGAGATTCTTTTTCTCGTCGGTCGAGTGGTTGTTGTTGGTGCAGAACACGGTTTGGGGGCCAATAACGTCTTTGTCGTTGGAGGCTGCGCGCGAGCCTCCATTGGCATTAAGGTCTACCTAGTCGCCGAGTCGCGGAGACGGGATCTGAAGTGGATTGCGGGTTAGAAAGCGAGATCCGGCTTGAGGCCCGCTACCGATCTTCCGGATGATGGGCCGAAACAACAGGTGTCGAAGGTTTCCAAAAGACAAGATCGGAACAAGTCAGGCAACTACAGGATCTGTTTCATGCTCATAATGCACAAGACTCGACGCGGGTGTTCAGGTATTGCATTGTGATCAGGTGGCCCACCGACGGAACATATATAAAGGCAGGTGAGACTGCGCACGCGGGATCTGTAACGGAAGAACGATTCTTGCTTGATCACTTCCGAATCAAACAGAATGTGGCTGACACCGGAGACCGCTCCCGTAGCAGGTGTATCAAAGACATGGAAATGTGGAGGAGTTCAGTGGTTGGGAGTACGATGATCGAGTCTGCAACGAAAGGGATCCTTGAGAAGAGATTGGCTGCGGCAGATACATGCGTGCTCGAGCGGTGAACCAAAGGAGCCATCAAGAGGAGACTCTGCAGGAGGCAACGACGATCGACCAATTGAATGATGCATATATGGTGTGCTTTGAATCATGCACTGATGTGTATCGCGACTATCTTCCACATGAGGTCTGCCTGCCGCACAAAAGGACATTTCATACGATGTGACGGTGAGTTGAACACCAGATGCTGACTGTCTGTGCTAGCCGCATTGATTGTGAAAATACAGCGAAGTAATGCCTCCTTGCGTGGAAGGTATCAATTCATTTTCAACACATCTTCGTTAGGGGGAACGTCTTGCACACCACTTCCACCCTCTCCGTCAGCACCCTCATCAGCATTGCTGCGAGCATTAGGCATTACACTGCCCACATGGCCCAACTTGGTCTCCACGGGCACTCCGCCTTTGATCGTTTGCAGGACCACGCAGTATCTCTCGCTCAGCTGGATTAGCTTGTCTACCTTTGATTTGTGATCTTCATCCACATCAAGTCGCACAATGAGCCTGATGGCCTTGAAGCCCACAGGCACGGCATTGCCTTCGGGATCCTTGATTCCCATCGTTCCTCTGAAGTCGAGATCACCTTCTGTAGTGATTGTCCCGCCGTTGATTGGAATGCCCAAACTTGTTGCTACAGCACGCACGGTGACGCCAAAACATGCTACCAGAGATTCGAGCAACATGTCTCCGGAGCAAAGTTCTCCTGACGCATCAAAACCTTCACCTCCGGCGGCTTGGTGAAGGCCGGCGACTTTTCGAGCTGCGGTACCAGCCGACAGCGAGCATGTCAGACTCGTCGAGGTGGGATCGAGACTGCCGGATGAGGAGAGTGTGAGAAAAGCAGATGACGGGTCGGATCGATATTTGTCTTTCAGAGGCTTCTGTTTGTTTCGCAGTGTTTCAGCAGCGGCCGTAGCTGCGTCGGACATGATTGACTCTTGTGAAGGACGCTTGTCGTAAGAGATTTATTTGATGTGACCTGTTTGCGCTGATGATACAGTCTCTATTCCAGCGAGTACAATCTATTTTGGATAAAATCACAGCAACATAAACCTTTTGCGCTCGAAGAGTCAATGATCTATGACCACGGTACGGAGTATTTACCCCTCAATGGAGATGTGGAGGCATGGACAACTTCCATCAGACCGTGGGAAGAGGCCGCGATTTGGCGAGTGGTCAGTGAACCTACCGACGTCCAAAGTACTGTGGTCGCATTGCTATGAATCATTGATGTACGGTCTGGACATGATATGTGGTCAAGATCAAAACGTCTGGAAATGATGAAGCACTCGCAGGTTGAACGTTGAAGCTAAGTGATTACACCATTCCGATTGATCACGTGGTTGTGCGATCAATCTCTCAATGTTGATGAGCCTCGGCAAAATCACTACAATCTATTGCACGACCGCGTACGAGTACTCCTCGAGGCATCAATATATAATCAGCAGATATCAGCAGATATCAGCAGACCGACAAAGTACGTACCAGATGTACGTGTCCATGGCATCGTGCGGAAGGCATCATTCAGGCACTCACGATAAGTACACCAAAATGATTGTGGTCAGACCTACGCCCTCACTACTACCTTTGGCCATGAAGCTCTTTATTAATGTTGTCTGACCATCTGTTGTCTAGTCCGGATTTGCAACGCCGCTCGGGATAGCATCAGCGCGAAGAGACCGAGCAATCCGATCTTATCGTTTCTAATCAAGTCGATCACATACCGAAAAGTCAATAGTGACAACTCCCGAGGCTCACTTTGTGGTAAGATCCCCAGGTCTTGCGCTATGCAACCCTGCCAGCCCATAGCTCTCACTTGGCTGTGGTGAGATCCTCCACAATGGCGAGAGGAATGACGTCGAATACCGCCAATAAGCAGTTATAAGGGCCTTATAAGCCCCTCCCCACGAGGCACTTATGGGCATCGGCTATTCGGGTGCCACTGACGTCGATCGGTAGCATCTATCGATCCCCGGCCCAGGTTTTTCACACTTCCACCACTGCTCTATGGTCAGTGTTACTGACAATATTCATCCCCATCAGCTCCCTCGTAACCATTGGAGGCGTCTTCCCCGCGTCTAAAAGAAGTCACTTATGCATACACAACTCTTGGCCGGTAAGAAAAGGTAGGTTCGTGCCCTTCACTTCATGGTGTGATTGGCATACCATCTTCTCGGTGGAGCATCTGGAAGCCTTGGAAAAAAAAGAGCGAACCTTCAGCGCCTCCACTCTTTTGCTGTCATATGATGGCCTGAGTCCTTGGGCCTTTTAACGTGCGGAATTATCGATATGAAAGCGATAGTCGGGAAATGCTAAATATCAACAGACTTTCATCCTTTGCCCTTCGGCATTTGTAACATCTTCTCATCCCACACTCTGCTGACATACTACATCTTCGTTTCCCTAGTCTTTCCCCTCTGGTCCTGCTTTATTGTTTCCACCTTTCAAGACTTCATGAAGGGTAAAGACATCTCTATGGACGACTTCAACAAGAAGAAGCAGGTTTCACATATCCCAAATTTACAACCCCACGACTCCTCGTCTTCTTCAACAGCAACACCAGCCTCGGACGAAGTCACCTTTGCGCATCGCGAGCACGAGCAACAACATCAGCGCACCATGGATCCCAATCCGAACCCATATCCATACCACCAGGAACATGGTCCGCCCATCGATAACTCCCTCAAGTACGAAGCGGCGGAAGAAGATTACCAACACCACAAAAACCTCTTGTGGTCCCGCATCCGACACCATCTGCGCGACCCATTCGCCGAATTCATGGGAACATTCATCATGATCCTCTTCGGCGACGGTAGTGTCGCACAAGTCTTGCTCTCGAACAACGACAAACTCCCAACGTCCTCTCAAAACAAGGGTGACTATCAAAGTATCTCCTGGGGATGGGGCATCGGCGTGATGCTAGGAGTCTATGTCGCAGGCTGTGCAGGAGGCCATTTGAACCCCGCCATAACATTCGTCAACTGCCTCTACCGCAAGTTCCCCTGGTGGAAGTTCCCAATATACGCCTCCGCCCAAGTTCTGGGGTGCTTCTGTGGTGCGGCCGTCATCTATGGCAACTACAAATCCGCCATTGACGTGTACGAAGGCGGCGCCAACATCCGTACCGTCTCGGGCGACCATGCGACCGCCGGGGTGTTTTGCACATACCCTCAACCTTTCCTCACCAAAACAGGCCAATTCTTCTCCGAAATCGTCTCGTCCACGGTCCTAGTCTTTGTGATTTTCGCGCTCAAAGACGACGCCAATCTCGGGTCTGCAGATCTTACGCCCATCGCGCTATTCTTCTTGATCTTCGGTATCGGCGCTTGTCTAGGCTGGGAGACAGGATATGCCATTAACTTGGCTCGGGATTTCGGACCCAGACTATTCACGTACTTCGTCGGCTATGGGTCGGAAGTCTGGAGTGCCGGGGGTTATTATTTCTGGGTGAGTTTTCGCTTGATCTGTCGTTGTTAGTCCATATGTGCTGACGTCCCACTAGATTCCTATGATTGCACCTTTTATCGGATGTACTTTTGGAGGCTTCCTGTACGATACCCTCATTTATACTGGTGAATCACCGATGAATACTCCATGGTTGGGCTTGAAGCGTGTCGTCCGTCCGTCGAAAAAGGGAATCAAGGAGGCTATTACCGGTCGGCCTCAGAAGGATGTATGAGTCCTCGGCTAAAACTTGTGATGATGATGAATCTGTATCAATATTGTGCCTGGTGTCGTCAGGCCTGTACAATATTCTCAACTGAAAATAATGTGTTATATTGAGAGATTCGAGATTTGATGGTGATGGAAAATAGTACACCAGGCCGGATATGAGTGTCCCTACTATGCTGCGCAGAACGTATCCCCATGCATATGCTAGGATATGTGGAGTGGCAAGGTTGAGATCGATAATCTGAAGGGAACTTGGCCAGAAAGCAAAACGAGGAACTTGGTCGAGAGGATTTGAAACTGGATCGCTTGCTGAGGTTGTCGCTTGGACCTGCGGTCGTCGCCTTCCATACCGAAATTATTCTTACGTTGACCAGGTTGTCCATCAGTCTCTCATCGTGCCACAGACTTCGATGCCTCCTTGTCGGGGCTCACCCTCATACTAAGATAAAATAAAATTATCATGTCCTCTGTTTCTTTTTATCTGGCCCATCATCTTCCTCATCACTAAGATCGGCGTAGATGGTTTTCGGCTGCGTCGCCTTCCAAGCCTTAGTGAACATGGGATCCTGCTCCGCTTTGTCCGCATACTTGAGCAGCGCTGCTCTCGGATCTTCCTCGCGCATCGAACTAAGTGGGATGCTCTTCTTGATGTGCTCCTCATCAGGCTGATTCCTGGAAAACGGGGTCGACACCGGGACATGCGGTCTCCTGGGATCGCGGGATTTGCCGGATGCGGTAAGACCGATCGTTGGATGCCGCGATGAGTATGTGCTGCCCTGGATCGCCGCTTGACCGCCACTTCCGGGGACGATAATCGCGTCTGCAGAGATTCCTTGTGACATATCTGTCGTGAGGCTGGGGTCGTCATCGACGTGCCGGCGCTTGGGTTGCTTCGACATCACCATTACTGCGCCCTTCGTGGAGATTTTAGGATTGAAAAGGACGTGGGTTTCGGCGTTTGCGCTTCCCGTAATAATCTGGTTGAGCTTGTCATGCCAGAGGACGCTGATGAGCGGCGATCCAGGCGTCACTGGGGTCACTAGGTCTGGCTTGAGAGTGGCTGGATTCAAAATATATAGGTCTCCTGTCTCGGAGCCGGTGATGATGGAGGATGAGTTGGGCGCGAACAGGATATTCGACGTCGGGTATTGGCTTGACGTCGAGATGTGAGAAGTCGTATTGACGGGTTGTTTGAATTTGCGTGTGTCCCAGAGTTTGATCGTGTCGTCGCCACCGCGGGTCACAACGAGACGACCGTCTGTACTGATGTCTAGTCCGCTTGTCCAGGTGTTGCTGGTGTGAGCCTGAGTGATTTCACCACTGGGTCTGTGGTAAGGTCCTTCACCACCCCACATGAGTAGAGAGCCGTCAAGAGCGGCAGCAACAAGGAGACTGTTGCCGCCTTCGACTTGACTGCCCCATGCCACTGCCGTCATTCGACTCCGCCCAGCTGAGCCCATGGCTCTCGATTTATGCACAATAACATCTTTTTGTTTCATGCGCATGTTGGCATCCCAGATACGGAGTGTGCTGTCAGTTCCGGCAGTTACGAACTGATTGTGCAAGTGGGGATGCCATGTGCCACTCGTAATCTCACTGATGTGCCCTTTCGTCATGTTCATGTCTCGCAAATACATGTCGCCCTTGACAAATTCTGTGATAGTTTCGCCATCTCGTGAAAGGATCTTCGCTTGCGTTGTGGCTGATATGACAAGGACTTGACCTGGAGAATTCGGGTTGAATTTGGCGACATGTACAGGGTGTGTTTCTGTATTTGCTGAAGACTTGGTCGCCGTTGGATCGACTGACTTAAATGCTCGTAACGTATTCGGGGTCATAGTAGCAAAGTCGTGGAGTTTGATCGTACAACCTGTTGAGCCTGTGATCATGCGCGAGCCTGCTGGGTCGACGGTAATTGTGGTGACTGGTCGATCGTGCGTTTTGAAGACAATTTCATGTGAGACTGGATATTCATCCTCATCTTCCGAATCATCGTCGGAATCGTCGTCGCCATCAGAGTCGCTCCCGTTCGTCGAACTTGCTGATTTGGCTGCTTTGGGTTCTGGCAAACCGACTCCTTTTCGCCTGGCATGTTCCATCTGGGCTGCCGGGTCAAAATCTGCTCCTGCGCCGCCAAAAGACGTGGGGAGGAAGTCTCGGAAATTTTCTTCGTCCATTGTGGAGGTTGAGATGCTGCGTTGATTCAATTGACCACCATACAGAATGAAGCTGTTGCCTGAAGAGTGTGACTGGTGAAAGTTTGAAAAGCAGGACGTGACGTGATCGCAGACTTCAGTATCAGCGCAAAGATCTCTCAAGTCAATGAACGAAGCATTTCAAATGCGATCTTAAGCGCCTTTCATCAGGCCTGGCACATGGTATCACGTAGCGTTTGTTCTAGATCAGATTCCTCTAGAACGGGAAAATATCAGATGAAGGCGGCGAATCGGTCGACGGAAAGCCCGGCTGTCTTGGCAGGGCATAGGCTCAGTCCGGGGGTTGAAGTCTTGAGGAGTCATTGAAGGTGCTCTCACCATGGTCTACAGATATTTGGCATAGCACCAACAATTTGACGACTTTTCGATATCGTGAATCTCTGTAGTCTCATGGAATGCATACAGTATGTAACACAACTACTAGTACTGGGCAGTTGAGCCTCTTGAGGTCATCTCGCCAAAGTCAAAACTAACCTACTGTACGAGTACCCCCGGATGCGGGGAGGTTCCCATGGCATTATGATGATCCCCTTTAGCCGACTTGGAGAATCTCGTCGGCTTCTAGGATTCCATCTACAGGGTCTACTCCTTCGTATATAAACTGGGGCAGGCTGTGAAGAGTATCCCTGACAGACAATAGTAGCCGTCTGACGATCCCTGCCCTCATCGAAAATGGCTGCCAACACCGATCTAACCGTCGATGCCAGGAAATTCGACCCAGCCGCGATATCGGAAGATAGCCATGCCTTCAACGCCAAGCTAATAGACCTCATGGCCCAAGGGCCCAAGTGGTACGAAGTCGGCGCCGAGAAGTATCGTCAGATGCGAGCTGCCGGTGAAACACCGTTTCCCAAAGCCACATTCTTAGACTCAGCAGAGGACTTTACCATCCCATCGAGGGACGCCGGCCGCTCAATACCATGCCGGATCCTGAAGCCCCAGCACGGCGGCAAACCCAAAGCACTGTTCATGCACATCCACGGCGGAGGCTGGGTCCTGCAGGATGAGAAGTCGCAAGATCCCACGCTTCAAGACACTGCCAACAAGACCGGCACGTTAGTCATCTCAGTCGGCTACAGGCTCGCCCCGGAAGATGCTTTCCCGGCCGGTCCAAACGACTGCTACGACGCTGCAGAGTGGCTGGTAGACAACTCTGAATCGAAGTTCGGCGTACCCATGGCTTTCCTGGGTGGTGAATCCGCAGGAGGTCACTTGAGCATGTTGGTCGTGCTGCATCTCCTGCAACACCAACAACAGAAGTACGCAGATTTCCAGTTCAAAGGTCTGCTACTGCACTACGGCTGTTATTCCATGCTGTGGACGCCGCGTGTGCACACATTCCGGAAAGGAAAGCAAGGCAGTCTCATCTTGGATCAAGATCTAATGGACCATTTCATAGAGGTATTTCTTCCTGGTAAGACCGAAGAAGAGAAGAAAGACCCTTCAATAAGTCCTCTATATGCGGATTTCGAAGCGTTACGGAGCAAGCTACCGCCTGCGCTATTTACGTGTGGGACAGAAGACTGCCTACTGGATGATACCATGTTTATGAGTACGAAATGGTTGATGGCAGGTGGAGAAGGAGTGGTCAAAATCATCCCGGGAGCGCCACATGGGTATATCATGTTCCCCAGGACAATCAAAGGAAGCGGTTCGGAAGAAGGGCTCACAGCCGTCGAGGAGTTCATCTCGTCCAAGCTTGGTGATGCACACAACGGCAAGTAGCTTGCCGTGAAGACGCCCGAGACACCAATAACTCAGCCAGCGAAGCACGTCAATGGACGCTCGCAAAGCGAAGAGACATCATGTGGTTGATTGAACAAATACTTTTCGTGCTCGGTCGGTGCATTTGCCTGGAGGAAGCAAAGCCTCGACCATGCCACAGGATGCATCGCCAATACCAATATAGCGTTCATTCGATCATATCAATGTCGTCGCCTCCCTGAGCCGGTGCTTCTTGCGCAACGGGTTTGATGTCAGCGCCGTTTTCGGCTTGCCCATTGCCAGCGCTCGTCCAGTAGTTGTCCATCTCGGCGTCGAGCTCCTCTGCTGTCTTTCGTGGTCGGCCGCCCACCAACTTGTGTCCATCAGGATCTGCTCTAGGAGCACGCTCGCGCCTTTCGCCAGGTCTTCGACCTCCACGCTGGCTGGAGCTCCGGCTGGCACCTTGACCAGGAACATATCGGTCAACGTTTTCAGGCGCTGGTCCTCTGACGTCGCTTCTCCGGTCCCTTGCTGCACCTCTTCGAGGAGCCCGGCGAGCATCTCGATCCGCCTCTACATCTTCCATTGGGCTCTCGCTCCGTCGTCGACTCCGGCCACCGGGAGCCTCAATTCTGTCAAAAAGAGTCTTTGGATTCTCGACTCGATCGAATGGATTGTCTCGTCTTGGCAATGGTAGCAGCGTGATGCGGATCGGCTGTCCTTTCGCATTGGCGCCGTCAAAATCTTTGATAGCAGCTCTAGCATCCGCCACGTGCTCGTAGGTTACAAATGCAACACCTTCGGAACGTCCCGCCCGATCATAGCGAAGACGAGCCTCCTTCACAGGAGCGATGCGGGTGAATAGATCCTGCTGTTATCAATAAACGGTTCCGCGTACGTCTGTGGGGACTCACGTGGATGTCGTCTTCGGTGAGATCGTAATGTAGGTTATCGACTCTTAATTTGGCCGGAGGAGGGTTCCTACAGAGTCAGCGCAAGCCTGCAAACATGTCAAAGACCTCACCTATCAGGCTCTGGGGACCGATTGTCGCGTCGACGATCTCTGCCGCCTCTTGATCTGTCGTTGCCGTGGGAGTCTGCTTTATTGGTCAATCGCATTTCATTGTAGGAAGAAGTGGCTGCTTTCGTACTGTCAGGCTCGTCATCATATCGGTCGTGCACCCAGTCACTGCATCAGTTCAGTATCGTCTCTTCTCCAGCTAGAGATCTTCGTACTTGTCGAGGTTTGTTCGTTCGTCTCTAACAGACTGTAATGGAGGAAGAACTTGGTCAGCTGTACTGTCAAAACATCCCTGTCCAGACTCGCGCCGAAGGTCGAAGCAACATTTCGCTCGTGGTTTGAGAGGATGCGACCATCATCGTTACGACGGAGCAGGGAGGCGCTACGGGAGAGGAGAGGAGGTCCGGACCTATGTCGAAATGTGAGATTTTGGCGTCCCAATGCAGGTCTGGGCTTGTACCTTTCTGACCCCATCGCGGGGATAGTTGTTGTCTCGACGGCGTTGCGGAGGAGGCGCTCTTCGACCACCGCGATTTTGTCCTCGCTTCTTCATGGTCAGACATTGAACTTTCAAGCGCAAGGCGGCTGACGAACCTGACGTTCCGCGATAGTTTCGTCCAAACTGCGATCCATGGTGAGATCTGGAAGGTACCGTACAGACTTCTGTTACGATATGTGAACAATGCTTTGGGAACCAATTTGTGGTTCTGGTAACGGAAGTACAAGGGACGCGTCCGTATTTTGCTGGGCAGGATTCCGCAAGAGAAGCACCGACCTTGGGGAACACCGACATCATTTATTCCGGTAGAGCAGCAACACTAGCAAAACCCCCATAACTATTAAAGCAGCACCCGTACTCGGTGCAGGTTTGCCCGGGTGTAAGTTAGTGACATCGTTGATACCTAAAATTCATGGCTACAATCGTCCTTTCCAGGGTGTTCGAACATTCAGGCAGGATGACTCCAGGTTATGCATATTACAGTATATCGGTATCAGCATCCTTCACGCCCACCCGGTAACATTCTCTTCGCCTTGACGAAGCTGCCTCATATGCCGCAAGTCCGAGATCGCTACGAGCATTGACAAACCCAGAGAGACCGCACATGCAAGTCTCGAGCTCTACCAGACACTTGACGGGCTTTCCTCCATGCTCGCACCTACTTTTTCTTCGACTCGAGATGCCCCTCCAATAAACATTCTAGGGCTCTTTGTGGTCGCATTGGGGACGCAGCCAGACGAGGACTCTCGTCTACAGCGCTGGTCTTCATTCATTGGCATTGTGACTGCTATTATTGGGAATCTTCTCATATCTTTCGCCCTCAATACACAAAGATATGCACATATTCTCATAGAAAGGGAACACAATGAGCGAAAAAGGCCTGGTGCACAGGATCCGTCATTCGAAAGACCTGGTTCATACGGCACATCGGAGCAAGAGCATGCAGCGGAGGTGCGGAGGAGGGTAAATCTTGGATTGCCTGATCCCAAGGAGGGTGCAAACGGAAATGGCCATACTGCGGATGGCAACATCGATGGCAGCCCTCACTCAGACCTCGAACCCTCAGGGCAGAAGAGTGAACCGGACACGGGTGATGATCAGGATAGACCCTCCTACCTGAAGTCCCCATGGTGGTGGCTCGGTTTGGTGCTGATGATAGTGGGAGAAGCCGGCAATTTTCTGGCATATGGCTTCGCACCAGCCTCGATCGTCAGTCCCCTCGGTGTGGTAGCCCTGATATCAAATTGTCTTATTGCTCCTCTCATGCTTAAGGAGCGCTTTCGAAAACGCGATTTCTTGGGGGTGCTGGTGGCTATCGCTGGCGCTGTGGTTGTCGTCCTCTCGGCGAGCACAAGCGAAGAGAAGTTTGGCCCTGGCGCACTGTGGAGGACGATCAAAAGGTGGGAATTTTTAGTCTATGTGTTGATCACGATGTTGCTGATTGTGGCTCTCGTATATGTTGAGCCACGGTACAACCGACGCACAATACTGGTTGATCTTGGGCTGGTCGGTCTCTTTGGAGGATATACCGCGCTGTCGACCAAGGGCGTGGCATCTCTCCTATCAGCATCTCTCTACAAGGCTTTCACGTACCCGATCTTCTACTTTCTGGCGGCCATCCTTGTTTCATCGGCGCTTATGCAAATACGCTACTTGAACAGTGCATTGCAAAACTACGATTCTACACAGGTCATACCCACACAATTTGTGCTCTTCACATTGTCGGTCATCATTGGTTCGGCTGTTTTGTATCGGGATTTCGAGCACGCCACGGCTGACCAAGCCGTGAAATTCGTTAGCGGTTGTCTTTTGACGTTCTTTGGAGTTTATTTGATTACCAGCGCCCGGGAGGATCCAGAAGCCTCAGATGACTATGAAGAACATGAGGATGAAACTATCCAACTTCTTGATGAGGAAACAGAGGATGTTGATGAACGGACACCCCTGAGAAGAGACGGAAAACGTTCAAATGCATACGAACGGGATGAATATCATTCCACTCTGGGGACGGTCGAAGAATCAGACGGCGAGCCTCTCGCACCGCGACCAGGATCCAGAGCATCTTCAGCAGTACCATCTATTGCTGTGACGCCGGCGGAGTCCTCGGACAATATGCTTGCAAATCCATGGGCGTCCTCAACAGAGGATATTGACGCACCTCTTCCGCCCCAAACTCCGAATAGCGAAAGACTGCCCTCGACACCTTTCTTTACACCTTTCACCTCGAACTCTCCGCTGAAGCGATCTACTTCGTCCCCAGCAGGTACAGACACACCCATCAAGCTAGGCACGCCTCGGCTGCCCAGCCCGGAACGCCCTGGGAAGTCCTGGCTAGGAGATCCGTCTCCAATACTGATGCCGCGTTCGACACGAGGAAGTATTTCTCGTCTTTTGCCTTTTCCCGGCCCATTGTTGCCACCACTCTCATCTTCGCTCAGCGCATTGGTCGCGGACTCGCTGCTCAAGGGCGAGGGCGCCCCTCGTTCTGTCCGTGCAGCACTACGGCGAAGCCGGTCTGAACGACATTCACCTATGGAACGACGCCAGACCATGCCTGTACCGGATGATGTCAACCCCTTGGGCCTGCACTTCCAGAACCGCAGTGTAGATCGAGTAGGGCTCAGCCGAGCGGCTACCCACGAAGGTGCTGTAAGGGACGAACTTGCCCAGGAAGCCGATGATCCCAATCAGCGCAGAACCAGGCTACGTGCTCTAAGCGAGTCGATACAAAGCATCATGGGCCGGAGTAAGGGGAAGAAAAGAGACGATTTGGAAGGCGGCGTCGATGAGACCGACGCTACTTGATTTAATACATGTTGTACAATGTAGCTGCGCTCAAAAGCATACCCTTAGATGTTCGAGCGTGTCTCGATACAATTCCGTTTGATCTCGTCATGAGAATTACACTACTATCCTCCGCCAGCTGATGCATCGTCCGCCGTACCTCCAGCAGCGTCGGAAGCCTTTTCACCAGTCTTGCCGCCGCGACCTTCGCGCTCCCTCTCTCTCCTCGCCTTGGCCCCAGCTTTCAAGCTGTCCCACTTCTCTCTATACTTGGTAATCGTTTCCTTCAACTTCGCGTTCTCCTCTTCCTTCTTACGGGCCCGAGCATCGCTTTTGCGGAGGATTTCTTCTAGTTCGGCAATGCGTCTTGTCGTCGCATCATCGATCCCCACGTCTAAGCCCTTGTTGCTGTGCTTGCCGCGCGAGTTCTCAGGCGATAACAGCGGTGTCGTGAGTGGTGAACGATGTAGTGACCGGATACTCTGCGCCAGGGCAGCACTAGACGTCTGTGCGGACATTTCGAAGACGTGTAGGCGCCGCGAGAGTGTGTCGGAGAGGTGCTTGAGCGCTTGGTTCTCGAGACTCAATTCCTCCATGGTCTTCCCGTTGACCTTGGCTTCGTCTGGTGCGCCGCGGCGGGTGAAGCGACTTGGTGGACCAATCGTGCCGCTATCCCGGCTGCGATTGGGTAGGATGGTGCTTTGTGCGTCGAGGAAATCGTCTTCGGAGATGTTTGAGAGATTCGAGATCTGACGGTGGTGCCCTCTGAGACCACGAGCCTCTTCGCGTTCGGCTCTGTTCATGATCTCGGCGTAGGATATTGTGCCTCCCGTGGTGGGGACCACGTAGAATGATTCCGAGGGGTTCGTTGAGCCGCCGCCGGAGACGGCGCGGAGGGCTGCTCGGGAGATGAGTTGGGAGTAGTCGACGGATGGCGCTGCTGGGGCTGCTCGCGTGTGAGTGTTGGGTGACTTGGGTGTGGGTGATGCTGGGGCCGGGGCTGGAGGTTTAGGAGAGGAGGGTGTGGTGAGTGGCAGTCCGGCAAACGCCAGTGGTGCGCTTAGTTTGGAGATGAGTGATTCGAATGTGGAGTAGAATTGTTGAAACGGTGCATCAGAGACCTGATCTTCGGCCTGTGCACCAGCAGCTGATTTGGCTGGCTGCTCTGGGGGCACGGGAGGTGTCCATGACGGACGTGATGTTGATTGCTTTGACATGGCAAGAAGGGCATCGCTTGTGGCTGAGTCCTGTCGAGACACGGGCTTTGCTCTCGTCTCGTCCTGACCGATCTGCCCATCAGCATGTTGGTTCGACACAAGTGGTGATATCGGGGTCGGCTTCTTTTGTCGGCCGCTGGGGATGCCTCGAGCAGAAGCCAGGTTGCTTGCGATGGACGAAGTAAGGTCGCGCGCATTAGATCTCAAAGCCCTTGGAAGTCGAGGTGGATGGACGGTACTCTCTGGTGATGGAGGTCTGTCAGAGTCTTGCTTTGTAGAGGTCGTCGCATTTGAGGTGGTGGCGCCGGACGGCGAGGAGTGAGTGGGATCTTCTGCATTGGGTTTCTCATGATGTTCGCGGAATATCTTTCCCAGTCTCTTGTGTTCTACTTCTAGCAGGCGTAGAATCCGGAGCGCTTCGCAGTCCGCGGAGTCCTGAGCGGCAGTTGCAAATTCGGCCGCGGCCAAGTCGTACTCCTCGCTCGCGGCGACAAGATTGCGCTTGTCAAATTCGTGAGTAGCATTTCGAACATGAGTATGAGCCTAGAATTCTCAGTCAGCAGAGCGTATTCGTTGTAGAAGGACGGATCTGCCTACAAGAGTCAGAGGGGCGCTCTCCATCGCCGCGGGCAGTCGGACGGTCCTTATGGTCTCACAGACTGATGCGCAAGGAGAAAGCGTCTAGGACATTGAAACGCAATGTATCGTCGTGTCAGTCAAGGGCGTCACAATCTTCTGGACGACGTTCAGATGCAGGCTGATCTGCGCATTTCGAGTATGCCGTCTACTGTCTTTCGTTCTCCGTGACCGTGACCGTGTAGCCTGATGACATGGGCACAGTGATGGGTACGATCTACCTTACGTAGGGGTGAGTGGAGATTTGGGGGAGCTGAAAAAGCCGGGGCGCGCTTAGGATGTCAAGGCTGTGGCTGTGGCTGCCTGGAGATGGACACAATTGGGCTTCGTTCGCGAATAGTACCTCGGTTTAGTGGGTGCCGACCTGGGCGTCCTTCAACGGGAGCTGACATTTTGCATTACCTTTAACCCTAGCCCTAGGGGTGGGTTGGGATTCAGAGGCTCAGCGCATGTGTACGAAGCCCGCCGCGTGGATTCGTGAGTTCGGTACCAAGGAAGAGATACGAGGAGGAGCACTCCTGCATTGGACATTTGGTGCTTTAGCCCTCGGACCCCGAAACGACCTGATCCTTTGGATGCTCTCCGTTTTGCACCTGTCAATTCTTTCCTGTAATTCCTGGGCAAGCATCATTAATCTCAGATTTCCCCTCCCTAGAAGACGACACGATGCCTTGTTGAACTGAACTTCCTCATACCATATCTCAACCACTCACTCATTTCTCTTCTTCTATCAACCAATTGACATTACTTGTTATCCTTGCAGGCATTTCCTGCATTATTCCATGCGCATTGACCCACATGCCACTCTCTCATGTACGTGTGACATCAATTAGTCCATTGGTGCAGGACCAAAACAATCAATCGACAAGCGGCTTCTACACCGTCTCTTCTACACCGCGGCCCCAAGCCTGAATGGCCGCAGTCTCTGCTCAATCCTCTCCCAATGTTGCTTCAGTCATGCCCGAGCCCACTCCTCAGCTGAAGGGTCTCAAAAAGGTCCTGTCGAACAGGCGACGTTCCGCGGACATCCCCAGCGACGAGAATATACGGGATTTGCGCACCAACTCGATTGATTCCTTGACTATTGAGAAGTCCCCTACGAGACGGTCTATCAGTCAGGATGGGAGCAGCAAATCAGGAAGCAGTGGCATGCGTAAGCTGTTGCCTGGACACAGCAAGCGAAAGAGGAGGAAACTGCACGAAGAAGAAGTCAAGGCTGTTACACAGGAACTTGCAAGAGGTCGAACAGGGACTGGACTAAACCCAGAGACACCGTCGAATCCGTCTAGCCGGCGATCCAGCAATCTGGTCCCGGCCGAAGGTGATACGAGCCTGCTCACAGATGACGAGGAGATCGAAACACCACCTTTCATATCGAGAGAGTCACACATCGGTTACCTGACCATGTCATCGCCTTTAGTCACGACAAACAACACACGCAGTGATGACCAGCCCGTGCAGAATATTCCGCCAGCTCCTTCTCTGAACAACATCCCGACTCTGATAGAACCGGGTCAGACCGTTGATTCGCCTTCTCCCAAGAGTCAGGATGTAGCTGAGCCGAATATGCTAGCGTCCAACCCTGGATTGACCGACCTAGCAGACACCTTGGGGCCGAGGTCTCGCACCAACAGTATCAGCAGCAGAATTCGTGGAAAATCGCCGGCCAGGAAATTTCGGGATGTCTTTTCCAAATCAAACAAGAGTCCGAAAGTGAGCCCCGAGAGAAGATCGACCGACTTGCTTACTGGGATCTCGAGCCCGTTGAGCAGCCAAAGTCTTGTCACAGAGGATGCGGAACCCAAAGATTCAAAGCCTACAGAGGAACCTCCATTTGTTGAGCCGATCGTAAACCCACCTATGAACCAGTCTATGCCGAACTTAGACATCAAAGAACGACCCTTTACACCGCCAGCGGCTATCATAAATACTCCCGTAACCACAGTCACTCCGCCAACTCTAACACAGCCGAATACAGAGTTTGATGACGCCTCTGGATCTCCCGAACAGGGGAAACCTGCCACTGAGGGTTCCCGGATCGTTGTGAGTCACTCAGGGAATATGATATCCCATCGGAGGATAAGGTCCACCTCATCGATTACCCATCAACCAAGTAAATTGTCCACTTCGACTACAGCCCCGTTGACGCCTACGTCTGAGTCTCCGGTTAGTAGCGCCCAAATTCCAGGCATGCGTACGCCTAGCGGGAGTCTGTTTTCTTCTTGGGTGTCGGCTGCACAGAATGCTGCCAATACCATCACCAACCAAATCGCACAGACAAGAGCCAGAGCAGGGACAGATGCCTCCAACAGCTCCCAAAAGCAAAAGCCTCATGAGGATCCAATCAAAGAAGAGGAGGAGTCCAGCGAGGTGGATTCTCCGCGGAAGCAACTCGCAATCGAGACCATGGGAACTGGGGATCTCAATTTTGAACATTTGGGTTTGAATGCCGAGGAGAAGGCCGCATCCGCTGTCCGGCCAGACCTGACAGAACTGCGAAAGGACTCGACGATGGAACACGATGTGGCAGCCGCTAAAGAAGAAGACGTCCTTGCAAAGCGCGCCGTTTCGGCTGCGTATGAGAAACTATCCGATACAGCAACACCGGTAGCAGAGATCGCTGATCCTCTCAACAGCATAAAACCTTCACAAGCGTTTCCGGGCCAGACCAATGGTGATAAGACGCCTCCAAATGATAGTATATTCGATGGTGAAGGCGGTACGGTCAAGAGGAGCAACAGCGTTCGCAGCAAGCTTGCTAACGCTAAGAGACGATCTCGGGGATCATCAGCTGCCACAGGTCAGTCTGCGATAGGTGCTATGCTAGTAGCTAGCACTGCGGCATTGGCAAATCCTGCGAAAGGACCCCGTCTGTCAGGGTTCACAGTGGCTCCCAAACAACGAAACCGCAATTTTCATCAGCAATTTCGGAGTGTTCCCGAGGACGATTATCTCATTGAGGATTACAGTTGTGCTTTACAGAAGGAGATCTTGGTGGCCGGCAGAATCTACATTTCTGAAGGCCATATATGCTTTTCTAGCAATATTCTTGGTTGGATCACGACACTCGTCATCTCGTTCGAAGAAGTGGTCAGCATAGAGCGCGAAAGTACGGCCATGGTGTTCCCGAATGCCATCGCCATCCAGACACTTCACGCACGCCACACGTTTCGCAGTTTGCTGTATCGCGAACAGACATATGATTTGCTCATCGGTATCTGGCGCGTCAGTCATCCGGCAAGCTTCCAAAAGAGTATGAATGGCAGGCAATTGGCGGCCGAAGGAACCCCTACTGTCGACGCTGCAGCAGAGAACGGCGCAAGTGGCCAGGGCAGCGACGTTAGCAGCAGCGATGATTCTGACTCCGACGACGACAACGAGAGTGCACCAAGCCTTGCCGACAGCAGTCCCAGTCACGCTAGCAGTGACTTCGCCGACGGCAAAACAGTGTCCAGGAAACCATCAGCCATGAACGCACCCGCTGTTGCTCAGGCGGCTGGTATCCTTGCTGGGACGGCTAGTGACGTTCCGCCGCCTATTGCTGTTCAAGGGGGTCTTCCAGAGGTAGCCAAGGACTTCCCTGGCCCAGCTACTCATGCTCCAACCGAGTGCACTGATAGTGCGACACACTATGACAAAATCTGTAAAGACGAGGTCATACCTGCACCATTAGGCCAGATATATTCATTGCTATACGGCCCTGAGTCGGGACTATTTGTTCGAAAGTTCTTGGTCGACGAATGCAAGTGTTTAGACCTTGTACTTGAGGACGACAAGAAGGGGTTGAACAACGACAACAAGAGCCGACAATATACATATATCAAGCCACTTGGAGGGAGCATTGGCCCCAAGCAGACTAAATGTATAACAACCGAGACACTCGACTTTTTCGACCTTGAGAAAGCAGTAACAGTCAGTTGCGCCACCCAGACACCAGATGTACCCAGCGGCAGTGCTTTTAGTGTGAAGACCCGCTACTGTCTTACATGGGCTCCAGGGAACGCCACTAGATTCCAGATGAACTGCACAATCGAATGGACCGCCAAGTCGTGGCTGAAGGGACCAATTGAAAAGGGTGCGAACGACGGTCAACTGCAGTATGGTGACAGCTTGGTTAAGATCCTCAAGAGCGCTGTCAGCGGACGTCCTCGTGGCACAACTGGTGCAAGCAAGACATCCAAGACCGCCACAAAAAAGAAGCGCAAGGGCGAGAAGAAGTCAAAGGAGGGTGTCGTCGCCAAAGGCAACAAACAAGCCGAGAATTGGGGCCTATTGGAGCCGTTGAGAGGCCCTCTCCAGCCCGTTACAGACATTCTGAGACCAGTCTTGACAATGCAAGTTGTTGTTGGAGTACTGACCTTCATGGTCGTGCTGCTTTGGTTGCGTGGTCCGGCTCGAGGCACACAACTGGGTCCATACAGCGGCTTGTCTCATTCCAAGCGCATTGCGGCGTATGACTCCATATGGGCTGAAGAGCAAACCGAATTTTGGGATTGGCTGGAGGCTCGCGCGAGCGTGGACACGGTCATGTTGCGACCAAAGTCTGGGGCTTCGACCGGAACATCGAAGGCTGATGCCAAGAGTGCTGCCAAACAGATTCAGAAAAGGAAACAACGGAGCAAAGCAGTCAATGATGTCGAAGCCAAGATGCGAGAGGAGAAAGTCGGCCAAAGGGAGATGGAGGATGCTATCAAGATTACACGCGAAAGATTACAGGTCTTGGAGGGTGTGATGGAGAAGCAGAAGCATGCAAAGAGCAAGTCAAAGTGAAGTAAGAGGATCAAGCTGTCATAGAGCTACATGGGGCTGTAAGCCCAAGGCATGTGTTCGTTGCTAAACACAACAATGGGTGACATGACTGTCTGCACGAATTTTGGATATCTATCAGCGGATGAATTTGTTCGGGGCGCGACTCAATGTCGCCTGTATTCATATCATAGATTGTCATGAATGAGCTACGCAAACGCTCTTTGAACAGGTCAACTCCAAACCCATATCTTTCTCTCCTTGCTCTCGAACGCAACTCGCCTTGGGAGCATCTAGAGCTGGAACAGAGTCCTCTTCTTCTCCATCCTTGCCTTCCATTCCCAGTCCTGCCCACTGCGGCGCTGGATCCCCTTGTCCACACGCCTTAGCTTCAATGTCAAGCGCGGGCCGAGTTCCTGTAGTCCAGCCCTGATATCCTCCACGCCTTTGACTTCCTTCCCATCGGGTCCAACCACCGACTTCTCCGTCGCACGCTTGTCGCGGAAAATGTACCGATGGCGGCGCAGGAAGATGTAGTCGCGCTGATTGTGCAGCGTGAGAACCTGACGGCCCTGCAAGTCTGGTGTCGCGGGGAAGAGAGACCGAAACAAATGCGCCGTCAACAGACCTAGAGGGGTGGTGAAATTGTTCAGGATCAGCTCGGGGATGTGGTCCGTCGATCGCCCGTGACCGGGGATCGATTTGCTCGTGTACCAGTTTGATATGGAGAAGTGGAATGTCGGGCCGATGGGTAAGTGGACTATTGTCATGCCCGAGGGTCGTTTCTGGTCTTCTTCGAGTACGATGACCGCGGTATACCCCTGGTTCGTGGCGAAGGAGGAGATTTCGCGGACGGAGAATTTGTAGCCGTATCGATGAGACGAGCGGCGGATGTACTTTGAATTGGGGAATAAAGAGGTCAGAATGGCGGCTTCAGTGTGCAGCGTCGAGTTGATGGACGTTGTTATCAGGATTCTCGGCGATGGAGGCAGAGGTGCATTCGCCGCGAGAAACAGCGATGGAAATTTGGCGGCGAGGGCTGCTGGGGCGAGGGAGAGGTTCGTTGAGGTTGTTGATCGAGTTGGTGAGGCTGCACGATCTTGTATTCGTGTCGTGGAAGAGGATAGTTGTGTTTTGGAGGGAAGAGGGTCTTCGTCGAGGTCGTCTGGTTCGAGATTCTCCAGGTCATTATCGTCCTTTTCTTCCTCGTCGCTGTCCTCCAGCATTGAGTCGTGGTCTTCGTCGTCATCCGCCTCGTCGGTACCGTCTTGCTCGTCGTTTGCGTCGACAACGAGTTCCTGCTCTTCTGCCAGTTTCCTTCTCTTTAACCTTTCCACGTCGTAGGCCAGGCCTAGACCACCGCTCTCGGGTTCTTCCTGTACTTCATCGTAGACTCGCTTTTTGTCTATGGTGATGGGCACGTTGCGCCGTAATCGCTCTTGTCGGAGTTTGGGATCCTTTTCCTCCTCCTTTTTGCGCCCAAAGCGCTCTGCTCGCCTTAATGCATCCCGTGCTCGTTTCTGCTTGACGTGCAGGTCTTGCCGCCTTAGTTTGTTCGAAGTCTTGAAGGGGAGGGCGGCCTTGTCTGAGATCTTTGTGCCTCTGGAGGGCATCTTGGGAGGCTCTTGACGTTTGCTCGATTAGCGCATCCGGATAAATTAGGACGACGATGGTCTCACACGTTCAATCACTCTGATCTCGACGTGGTGTGGTGGGATGTTCTTTTGCACTGCGACGAAATAAAAAAGTTGTTTCGTACAGCCGAAGATCAGCCGGTTTGATGTATGGGACCTTTTTGGGCAGCGGCTCACGCAGCTACTCGTCTGTGCGAGAATGACTCCAATAGTTGTTCAATAATAGACACATTGAGTCAGCCACCAACCTCGACCTCAATACTTTCAGCTGCTCTCCTCTTTACATGCTGGCTTGGAACCCGCTGTTCAGAGCGAAGCCGTTCCAGTTTTCCACTCTTTCGCACACTGTCCGTTCCTTTTCTTGCACTCCCATTGTATTGAGAGCCCAGGTCGTCAAGCGCTCGAAATCCTCGCCCAACATGGCTACAGCGACTACGAAGAAAGGCCAACCTCTGGACCGCGGAGTGATTGAGTCAGTGCTTCGAAGACGACTCTTCTACACTCCGTCCTTCGAAATTTATGGCGGAGAACGTGGCCTTTTCGACTACGGCCCGCCTGGATGTGCACTTCAAGCCAATGTGGTCGACCTGTGGAGAAAGCACTTTGTGCTGGAAGAAGATATGCTGGAAGTTGACTGCACAATGCTCACACCTGAAGCGGTTCTCAAGACCAGTGGACACGTCGATAAGTTCGCTGACTGGATGTGCAAAGACCCAAAGAGCGGAGAAATCTTTCGTGCCGATCACCTGGTCGAACAAGTCCTGGAGGCCAGACTGAGGGCTGACAAGGATGCTCGAGGAATGACGATTGAGGTTGACGAGGCCAAGGAGGCCAAGAAAAAGAAGAAGATCAAGGACACCAAGATTGAGAAGCTTGACGATGCAGTCGTTCAGGAATACGAAGAAACTCTGGCGAAGATCGACAACTACAGCGGTGACGAACTCGGCGACCTGATCAAGAAGTTCAACATCAAAGGCCCAACTACCGGTGCAGAACTGGATCCACCTAAAGCATTCAACCTCATGTTCCAAACTCAGATTGGACCCAGCGCAGACAAGCCGAATGGGTATCTTCGTCCAGAGACCGCCCAGGGGCAGTTCTTGAACTTCCAGAAGCTGCTCGAGTTCAACCAACAGTCCATGCCATTCGCTTCGGCATCCATTGGAAAGTCTTTCCGTAACGAGATCTCACCCCGATCTGGATTGCTGCGTGTTCGAGAGTTCCTAATGGCTGAGATCGAGCACTTTGTGGATCCTGAAGGCGGGAAGAAACACCCGCGCTTTGAGGACGTCAAGGAGACGAAGCTTACGCTCCTGAATCGAAAGGTTCAACTCTCTGGAAGTACGAAGACCGAAGTGGTGACCATTGGAGAAGCGGTCTCTACTGGTTTGGTCGACAACGAAACACTAGGATATTTCCTCGTCAGAATCCAGGACTTCCTGCTTAAGCTTGGGATCGACCCATCAAAGCTAAGATTCAGACAGCACATGGCAAATGAGATGGCTCATTATGCTGCCGACTGCTGGGATGCCGAACTTTTCACATCGTATGGATGGATTGAATGGTAAGCCCTAAAAGGCTGTGCCGTTGAAGCACGAGCCTTTCGCATTGTCCCTGTTTTTACCGATACAGCTTACTGACGTTTCGCAGTGTTGGATGTGCCGACCGAAGTGCCTACGATTTGACTGTTCACATGAACAAGACTGGTGCACCACTTGTTGTCCGCCAGACTAGAGCAGAGCCACTTGTGATTGAGGAGTTTCAGGTTGATCTGGATCGAAAGAAGCTTGGACCTAAATTCCGAAAAGACGCGAAAGCAGTCGAAAATGCAGTGGAGGCGCTGTCGCAAGAACTACGAGAGAAACTGTCCTTGGACCTGGAAAAGTCTGGAAAGATCGAGCTCCAGACGCCAGGAGTTGGAAGTGGAACGACCGAACTCGGCAGTGATCTCGTTAAGATCGAGAAGAGAAAGCGAACTGAGTATACCCGCGAGTATACGCCGAACGTCATTGAGCCTTCCTTTGGTATCGGGCGTATACTTTACAGCTTGATGGAACATGTTTTCTATACTCGCGAGGGTGACCTGGCGCGTGGTGTGCTCTCTTTCCCGCCCATGATCGCACCGACTAAGGTCCTGCTGGTCCCGCTGTCGAGCCACCCCGACTTCAAGCCATTTGTCAAGAAGTTGACAAGCAGACTACGCCGGGTTGGAGTACCCAACAAAGTTGACGATTCGTCTGCCAGTATTGGAAAGCGGTATGCTCGTAACGACGAACTTGGCACGCCTTTCGGAATCACGATCGACTTCCAGACTATCAAAGACGGCTCGTTGACTCTACGTGAGCGTGACTCGACAAAACAAGTCCGTGCCAGCGAGGATGATATCATTGCTGCACTCAAGTCGTTGGTGGACGGCGAGGAGACGTGGGAGCAGGTCTCGAAGAGGCTGCCGGCCTTTGAAGGACAGGAAGTTGACTAAGCGAGCGATGGGTGGCCAGTTGAATTGTTTTCTGCTTTGTAAGATACCCTACCATGATGGTGCAATCATCTTTTGCGATGAACGAAAAGTTATGATGGCACCTCAGGAGAAGATAGCCAGAGCACCGTGGCGGGAAATGCTGGACTATGTACTTCCACCAATAGAGGTTTGTATGAATGTGTAGTAGTCTACTCTGAGCCCGATCTTCTTGTATACTTCCAGTAGTCGTATCGTTGTGTGAAGCTGATATCCATCTGGATTTCATATGGGGACCTTTTGAGCCTCCCTCCGATTTCCGAAAGCCGAGTGCATTAGCGATAGCGAGACCATATCGAGACCCCTGAAGTAAGCGAACCTATCAAATCTGACTATCAAACAATGATCTAAGATCTTTCCTTTTGACTTCAAATAACGTTAAGCACACTAAACATGGCATGATGCAACGACTGGAAAAAGTCAATACGGTAACGGAGCAAACCATGCTATCTCCGGCCGTGTATGATCCGCGAGTAATATACAAGCAGATCAAGTATAAATATGCAATTGACGTTGTCTAGCCATCAGGTAAGTGTACAGTAAGTTAAACCACTACTTTCGTACTTCTACCATGGCAGAGCTCATCGTTCTCACTTGCGCCTCTGGCAAGCAATGCAGCCATCTCATTCCTCTCCTCTATGACGAGCCAAAATACAAGCTCCGCCTCGTCGTGAACTCAGATGCATCTTCTGAGCGACTTCAAAAACAATATCCCAAGGCGGAGGTCGTTCAAGCAAACCTCGATTTTCCACAAGACTGTGCCAGAATCCTCGAGGGAGCCACAGTCATATACTACATTGGCCCACCCCTTACGTGGAAGGAGACGTACTATGGCATCAATATCGTCGATGCAGCGATTACTGAGTCGCAGAAACAGGGTTCGAAATTCGCCCACTTCGTCTTCAGCTCTGTACTGCATCCGGAGTTGACCAAACTGCTCAACCACGATCGTAAACGATATGTCGAGGAACATCTGACTGAGTCTATGTTGCCATACACCATTCTCCAGCCAAGTCACTTTACCGACAATGCTATTGGCCAACTTGTAGCGCAGAAGGACGCCGAGCGTCCTGTCTTCAGGGCTGCTCACAGCGTACAAACCCTGTTCTCGTTCACCAGTCTCCACGACTACGCAGAAGCTTCGGCCAAAGTCATCCAAGAGCGGTCGAAGCATTTCTATGCCACGTACCAGCTAGTCAGCACCATGCCGTTGAAATATACTGAGTATATCAAGTCGATTGGCGAAGCGATGGGGAAGGAGATCGAGATTCAGGAAATGTCGTTCGACGAGGCTGTGGGCACTTTCTCTGAACGGATGTTTGGATCCCGAGACGGTGGCCCGCAGTTTCTGCGAGATGCGATTGAACGTCTTGTACTATATTACAATCACAGAGGGTTGTATAGCAATCCGAACATCTTGGAGTGGTTGATTGGGAGGACTGGGTCAAGTCCTGCAGACGTGGCAAGACACTATCTCAAGCAATAGGATGGTGAGACTGGTCGAGATATATCACTGCTGGAAAAAATGCGGACGACATGGAGCACTATGCCGGTGACGGTTAATAAGTGTAGACTTGAAAGCGATGTTGAGCATGGTTGCGACCCTAGTTGCACTAGCTAGCACTAGAATATCCATATTCAACCATGACATACCTTTTATCCTGTACGCCTCATCGCAATCATCGTAGCAAGCTATTCCAGATCCGACATTCTTCGACCTAGTTTTCAAAAACACCATGTCTGCTGGGTCGACGGAGGAGGTGAGAACTTGAGAAAGGCACGCGAGCTCAGAAGCCGACATGGCTTCGTTTGATGAAGTCTTTCGCCTGGCAGCAAATCCCGGACCAGATCGTAAGATTCCAGGAGCTGTTCTCGTTGCGGCCGACAGATCAGGTCAGTGGTCTCGAGGAGACCGTATCCTGGTGCGAGCAACCGACAGCTGAGATGCTAATCCTTCTCCAGGAAAGATATGCTATCTCAATTGCCAGGGAACCACTTCCGTCGACGAAGCTCTGGCACAGCCGATCACATCAGACCATACATTCTGGATAGCATCATGCACGAAGCTTATGACGACTATTGCCGTGCTACGATGTGTAGACAAGGGTCTGTTACATCTGGATGAGGACATCTCTCCTGTCCTTCCAGAATTCAAGTACCCTGATATTTTAGTCGGCTTCGACAGCAATACTGGAGAGCCTCGATTCCAGAAGGCGAGCAACAAGATCACTTTGCGTCAATTACTGACGCATTCAAGTGGTATGGGATATAGCTTCGCCTCGCCCAAGCTGGTCTGGTGGAGGAAATGGGTTGAGAACGACCCGGAATCGTTCAAGGGAAACCTTGTGAGTTGTGGCACATCGTGAATGGAGGAAATGTCTAACCAAGGTCCCACAACCAGACGAAACAGTTCAACTTGCCACTCATCTACGACCCCGGCGAAGGATGGGAGTACAGCGTCAGCGTCGACTGGGCAGGTCAGATGGTCGAGCGAGTCAATGGTGGAGTACGATTGGGCGACTACATGAAACAACATATCTGGGATCCTCTGGACATGAAATCAACTACATTCCGGGCCTTTGAGAACGGGAATGAACACATACGGGACCGACTGTGTCCAATGACTCGCAGAACTGGTTCCGGCATCTTGAAATCTGCACCGCCCTACCGCAGATATGATTGGAAAGATGACTATGGAGGTCAAGGGGTATGCTGTAGCCCGAACGACTTCATCATACTCCTTGGCGCGGTGCTGAAGAATGACGGTACAGTGCTCATGAAAGAGACAGTCGAGATGATGTTCCAACCACATCTGTCTGACGATTCGTACCTCAATGCTCACATGGCCAAATCTATTGAAAGTGGCATGCTCCGAAGCGGTGTCGAAAGTTATGCTTGGAATTTTGGGCTCGGAGGAATCTTGAATATGAAAGATGTCGATGGACTGTGCAAGAAAGGTACAATGACCTGGAGCGGTTATGCAAACACATACTGGGTAAGTCGTTGCTTCAGACGTGCTCTTGAATGTGAATTTCTGATCTCTGCTCGTCTGAACAGTGGGTCGACCCTTCAGCTGGTACTTGTGGCATGTACGCCTCTCAGTTGTTGGCGACGCCGAGTGATCCTGTTTCTTTGGACTTGTACCTTGCTTTCAGGAGGCATGTGTACCAACAGTTCGCCTCGAAGTGAACGCGGCTGCAAAGGTGCTCAAGACAAGGCCGCCAAATGAGGTATTCTCGTTCATGAGGTGGTATCAAAGGAGCCTTGACGACGATCACCGGTATCAACAATGACCATCGATAGCAACAACGACCGTCGATGACAATAACGAACGTCGATATAAGCAACAAGGCGACCGAAGGCTGGATTCGGTTACCATCTTCTCCTTGCCGGCTTGATTGCAAGGGTCTTGCGCTTGATGTGGAGTTTGATAGCCTGTTATTGCTTCGGTGAGTTCTCGAGCCCGCGCGCTCAGATTGGCGACATATGTCCAAGATCCAGAGCCTTGACCAGATATCAGTCGGGCTTAGAGCATCAATCCCTTTCCCACATCTGGTGTTGACTACCCTCAACACCCTTTAGATTCTTCAAGCCTCCAAATTTCACCCTTCTACTTCTTCATCCAAATGGCCGAAATGCGCTTATTACACTCCGGGAGCTGGCCGGGCGAAAGCATCGACCATCATGGCAGTCACCTGCGGGAACCCTTAGAAGGCCTGTGTACTGGGAGCTCGCCTCGACGTCAACGCAGTCTACAGAAGAGCGGAAAAACAGGCTGCCGGATAAGGTAGGCCCATGTAGGGTTTGATCATGGAATGCTGCCGTCGATCAGAGACTAGTAATTGAATGGTTGTAGGGATGCGTCCGCTCAGTACTTGCCAGGTGGAAAACACTTTCTCAAGGCGGTCACACATGGCATTGTGAGGCTCTGATGAAGTTGATATTCACGCGTGTAAACAATGGCAATGGATAAAGACGTCATATCACTTTGAGGCACGTGATGTCTGTTTACCTTTAAACAAATGTTCACAATTGATACGAATATTCTCAACACCAACTGAACGATTATGCTATTGTAATATGCCTTCATCGCGTGCACCTCCAGAGCTGTCGCCGATGGCATCGTCGTTCCACTCCGCGACCGGTCCCACGACAGCATCTGTGCGCCGCAACCTCTTCTCAGGACATCTTTCGCGCCGACCAGTGTCTCGCCCTGGCTCACAAGACGAGCCACAGATGCCTCAATCTGTCGCGCATCCACCCCCACCTCCATCGCGCAGAATACACCAACGATCTGTGTCGACGCCTTCGCTTTCACCGTCTCCACCACGACTCTCCCCAACGCACAACTACCAGGCCGGAAATGGCACTAATCCGCCTGTCTTCGCGCACCCTCTCCTGCGGCCGACACAATCTCCTCCCCGCAATTCATTCCTAGACACCTACGATCCCACCGTCTCTCCAAACCGACCTCTCAGTCCAGGAGCGACAGCAACGCTCTTCCCAGACTCCTCAATCATAGCATTCGACCCCATCACAAGAAAACCGATCCTTCCCCACCTCCCAGTCCTTCCAGGCCGTCTCAAACTCAGCGACTCCGACGACGAAGGCCTAGAAATAATAGAACCAGGACAACCACACGAATCATTAGCTGGTCACGGCGACCCCGCTCAGGCCTACGATTCATCCTTCCACTCCGCTTCAGCGGACACAGACTACGCCCACCAGGCTGCAATGGCCGCGATGTCCGCGCAAGCAGAAGCAGAAGCCGAGGCAGACGAAGAACGTTGCGGGCGCGAACGCATCGAGCGGATGGTCAAAGACATGATGGCCCGACAGCGCGCAAAAGTGAAGAACAAGTCGCCCGCCTCAAACATCCCGGCTCCTCCCCACCACAGCCACAGCAGAATCGGTCGACGAGCCCAGGCTCAAGCCCGCACACGCCTCCGCCGCGAGCCTAATCCAGATCTCGACGCTGATGAAATCGACCCGGGCGGCTACCATGTCGAGTACGGCGATGAGGAGAACCATTCGCCAATCTACACTGGTCCTGACATTGACGCGGAGTCTGATGCTGAGAAGGAGGAACTTATGGGTTTGATCACAGCGAGTCTACGACGAGAAGTCGCGCGAGCAGATGAGGAAGCCTGGATGTTCGGCGACTCTGGCGGCATTGGCGCAGGAGGTGATCTTGGTTTCGAATGATGCGAACAAACGACAGTCACGAGTTTATGATGTGGAATAGCATGAAATGAGGCCTGAAATGGCATGCAGAAAACAACACGGGAGTTATGAACGACGAAACATGCATGGAGTTGGGCGTTGGATCATGATTGCTGGGAAAGCACTGTGACATACGGCGCGATATGATGTAACAACACAGATCAGGTGTACCAAAAGTTTCAGAGAAGCAGTGAACAGTCTGCATATGAAATGGAAGGAAAGAGCCAACACGAGCAATGAGACTAGCGGGTGTTGAAATGCCAGGGTTAATTCGATGACAAGACCTCAGACAGAGACTGAGGCTGCGATTTTGTATAATACATGCATGCTCAAGAATATGAGACCAGGTCAAATCCCAGTCAATGTGATACGCATTGTGGCGCAACCACGCACGCTCTGACAAATGCCTTCCTTCCAAGTCGAGTGTTGCTCGTCATATCATTCATGAAATCTTCTCCCTGCCCGTCATGCGCTGTACTCAGTCTAGATCCATCGTGGGCGGCTTCTCAATCTCCTTCTTCGCAGGCGCTTGAACCTTGGGCGTGCCCGACCTCGGCGTCGACTGCTGCCCTCCGCCTCCACCACCGAAGAGCATACTCCCCATCATATCAAACAACGGGTTTCCACCCTGCCTAGGCATCCTGATACCAAACCACACTTCACCGATATTTGCCAGCGCATCACCCCACAGACCCTCGGCATCTTTAAGATGCGGCGCATAGTACTTTGCCAATTGTCTGAACAAGCTTGAATCGCCCTTCTGCGCGGCAAGAAGTAACAATCCCAGAAAATTCAGCAGCGGAATCGATGGGAACACGCGCACAGTAAGCCCGGACTTGCTCGACTCGATAGGCTGCGACATCGCCAGCAGCGCAGGATTGGATGTGGTGAGGTGCGATGTGAACGTCGACAACGCGCGGTTCGCAGACGCGAGATCTCCAACGAGCAGGTATGGCAGGACCGATCGCGAAGCGTAGATCGGCGCGAGGTGAGGCTGGTCGAGAGCGTACCATGTGTAATGCAGTGTTGCGAGAATTGGTGCAGAATCGGCCGTGCCCAAGATCAGATGTCGTTCTGCGTCGTAGACTTCGCCCTCTGTATAAGCATCAGCGCATGTCCTTCACCCACGACTCTTTCCAACGACGATGTTTTCGCCCGCCGGGCACCTCCCCGGCCCATCACGATGGAGAGAAAGAGAGAGACAAGAGAGACGAACCTTCAGCAAACATCTTCCCAACCTCAGCATGAATCACCGCATTCCCCCTCTCCACATCGCCAAACTTCCCACTCCAAGCCACCGTCTCACTAACAAATCTCTTCCTCGTCGGTTCCTCCGGGGGAAACGCCCTCAATATCTCCAACAACCTCTTTCTATTCTCGTCCGTACACGCCCACTCGCCTTTCGTATAGACATCGTTCAACAACATCAACGCCAAATCGCCGCCTGATCCGCCTTGGCCGGCCCTTAGCAATAACAGGCTGCCATTGTACAACACGTCGCATGCCGATGTATAGTCCTGGGCTTTGAGGTACCGTGCAGTAATGACTCGCAATTGTTGATGGGCTTCATAGAAGTTGCCCTCGGCGATCCTGTACACATGACACACCCATCAGCACGAGCCCGAGCCCAGAAAAGACGTTGCCAGACAAGGGACAAGAGCAAGCCGCAGCAAGTAAGGTAGAGCAACCATAGTAACAGTACGGGGCATGTACAAACACACAGGGTTGTGTCTGCGGTGGAATCGTTCGTGCAATACTAGGTAGTAGTGGTGGGGGAAGAGTGAACTCACTTCTCCTTCTGCCGAGCAATCGTCTTTGCTATTTTCGCGGACATGGTGCAAGAAGACTATGGGATGCAAGACACCCAGGAACAGAAGCCGAGAACAGAACTGCTATAGAGGGTGGCAGGTCAGGTCAGGTTGATCTGGTAGAGTGGAGGCGTACAGTAGATCAATCGTGCCGCAGGTTGGAGCTGGAGAACATAGACCGACGTCATGTTTTACTTAAGGAGCGTGGCAGCCTTGCGCCCTTCAGCCAATTCTTTGGCCTCGCGAACGTAGACTGGATTGGTGTGATCAGCACGTTCAATAGCCAACTACAATGGTCCCTGCTTACCACATCTATCGATCAAACAGGTCCTGGTTAAGGCTACTATATTGGAATGCGAAGATACGTGTTTGGTAAATGTCTTGATCTCTTCATTCCCCATCTCCGAGGAACAGGTATTAAACTCATACGAGAATCTCTTATATGTAGTCAAACCACTGAAGCAACAGAGAACTAGTCCGAATGATCCTGTTCCAAGAAGATCGCCCACCTCGACGCTGTTCTCTCAAACAGCCTTCCGTCGACCGCAAGACAAGGACGCCTCTGCCCAATGACACAGCAAAAGTGTGAAGACCCTCCAAAAATAAAATGTTGCCCAAGGTATATGAAAAACTCCATGTATATGCACGCTGCAGATGTGAGAAACAAAAGAGAAGTTCTCATCTTGCAACAGCCAAACCAACAAGAGCCGCGTATTGGACAGCCTTGTGGATAGCGATTCAGCTTGGGATCTGGAAAGCGAATGTGTGCTCCCCAATGAACCTGACGAGAATGCGGAGATCTTGCTGCAACCCGGTGAGTCGACAGGACGAACTCTACCACAGTGCGCGCGCTGCGCCCGCGGGTGAGGCAGCGTAGTCTCAATACTGTTGTCACGACTCGTTCTCGTCCTGCTCAGCCATGCTCCCAAGATTCCCCCTGCCAGCATTCGCAGTACTTCGGGTACTCTTGTGGCCTCTCGATACACCACCTCCACCATTCGAGATTGGACTGCTGGCTCTCTTAGCTGTGCCGTTCGACGTCGGTGGCGGCGTTGGTCTTTCCGAAGACGTCGATTCCAAGCTGTCTGCACTGTCTTTCTTAACAGTAGGTGGTGGCCTTGAAAACATGGCCTTCAAAGCTGCTTTGGCTTTGGCCTTTTCTTCCTTCTCTTCGGCCGCCTTCTTGGCCGGATCTTGTGCCGCCTTTTCATCGGCATATTGCTTCCACTTTCTCCATCCGTCGAAGTCTATCAGCGCTTGCATACAACCCCATTCGGTGACTTTACGCTCCATCCATATGAAGTTGACGGGCTGTAGAAGACAATTAGTCACTTGCGATCGATCAACAATTCAACATGCTTACCTTGGTCAAGAAGTCGTTACACCCAGCAGCCAATGCTTCGTGCCTGTCGCTCTGCAGACTGCTGGCCGTCAAAGCCACAATGATGACTGGACTTTTGAACAGACTTCGATCAGGGAGAGCATCAGCCTCACCCAGAGGTTCTCCATCTTTGGGTGTTGGACCGGGGTGAGTTTCGATTGGACTTCCACCAAAGACGCCAATCCCGTTGACAGCTTCAAGCCGGCGGATTTCCTTGGTCGCTTCAAGCCCGTTCATGATTGGCAGCTGAATATCCATCAGAACCAAATGGAAACCACCCTTCCTCCACATGGCGACAGCCTCTTTTCCGTTCATGGCTGATTGCCATCGAACTTTGAGTCTCTTCATGAAAGCTTCGAGCAGCTTCAAGTTGATCACGTTGTCTTCTACGAGCAACACATTGATGGGCGGGACAGTCCCGTCCAGCAAAGCCGCAGACGCCGGTTGGTTGGAGGACGGATGATCACCACTCGCTGACCGAGAAGTAACGGGGTTCTTTCTCTTCCTCGATTTCTGACCCAGATGAGGAGAGGTGATACGGTTCGGTGGGGTGATGGATGGCTTGTGGTCGTTAGGTCCCTGCGGTGGAGGCGTAGGCAGCGGAGGAGCCGTGGGTATGGCGCCGTTCATCTGTGGTTGTTTTTCTGGTCGTATCAGCATAGCCTTCTCCACGGGTCAAGTCAACTTACCTATGACCTGCCCATTGGGCTGGACAGTATGTAGAATGGTGGGACTGCTCGTGTGTTGTCTGCCGTATTTGGGTCTGGCATGTCTCCTTTGCCCGTGCGATCCTGGACTGGGCAAAGGCGGCAACTGGCCTGTAGTCAAGACGGACATGGAGTGTTGAACGGCATGAGGAGGGGGTACATGCGCCAGATGGGGAGAGTGAAGTGGCATAGGGGGGAAGTATTCCCTGGCGCCATCATCGGGTCGATATTGGTCCTGATAGTAGTAGGAAACTTGGTGGTTCCCAGCCCGAGGGGATGGGCGTGGTGTCCGGCGTACAGTATTGACCTCGATAATCAAAGCTTCTTCGACAGTCTGCCCGCCGGGGTAGTATGTATCAAGAGTCGACCCAATGGGCTCTTCGGGACCCAGGGGACGCTCCAAAGGGACATTTTTATTGTTTTGTTCGCGACTGACAATCTTCAATGTAACGTCGGGAGCATCGATGCTGCGACCCAGAGAATTGGCATATTTTTGCAAGATTACATCGCGAACATTGTCCACCAGGTCGTCTTGAGCGACCTCAACTCTGGTCGGAGAAGCACCTGGGCGTTTCACCCAGATCTTTCTCTGCATAGCTTGGTCGCTAGCATTTCGGGGGCATGCTAGTGATGGGAGAGTCGGGACTGTAGGAGAGGAAGGTCGCTGGACGACGAGGAGTGGAGGAACAGGGGGATGGGTGGTCGCAATGGTGTTTGGAGTGTCAGGACTCAGAGGAGACCTGCGACTAGAGGAGCTAGAAGGGACGACGTTGTCTTCGGTGCCGTTGGGATCGTCGTGAGGTGTAGATGTATCGGAATGATGAGGAGTGGTGGTCGCAGAAAATGAAGTGGGTTCGGTTGAAGCGGGTGAAGCGGGTGAAGCGGGTGAAGCTGTGGCTGTGGCTGGTGCGTGTCCTTGCGCTTGTCGTTCTGCAGCCGATGGCACTTTCAATCCGCCATCAGGATTGCGATTGGGCGCCGCTCCGACTCCTCTGGGGTTGGGCTCCGGCTGTCGCTCACACGTTTCTAGGTCTCTGCTTTTCGATCGGTTACTGTTATTGCCAACGCTCTTCCTTTTGGTGTTCTCAGACTTCCTTCGTCCACGTCGATGGAGAGCGAGACTGCTTAGGGACGACAGCGTTGGGAATTGGAAGCCCGACGATGGTTCTTGTCTGGTGCTGCTGGAGTTGCTTTCCCCGTCAATAGATTTATGGTTAGGCTCCGGGCCACTTAGACTGCGGAACAGAGATCGAGTCCTGGACAGTGGCATTGCCGACTGGACTCTTCCATGCAATCTGTCGACTTGTTGGAAGGGGTTGACCTCCCCTTCCTGGAGTTGAGTGATGAATAGAAGAAGGGAAAGATCAAGTAGTGAGGGAACGTAGTGTAGAATTCATTGCTTGGTCGAACAGTAAGCGGCAGAAATGTAAGGGAGACAGATGAGATGAGTTGGCTTTGCTTTGCTTTGCTCTGGTCTGGATCACGAGGTTACCCTTCCTGGGGATTCAAGAAGTCAGAGTTCCAGAATTATGCGCAATGCAGGAGGACAAGAGGTTGTTCTGCCGTGGCAGCAGCTTCCCTCCCCCTTTCATCGTTCAACGGCAATATTCAGGTTATCCGTAAGTCACGGCCTGGTGTTAATTCAATTGTTGTTCACCTAGAGCGCTCCCCAGGTATCTGGTATTCTTGGTAGGTATGAATTACTGGTTGTTGTTTCGCATTCTCTACGTCGCGAATCAAAATTGGCGTTACAGCGCAAACGCCGGCCATCCAACTCCAACAATCCAAGTCTCTCTCCTCTGCACCGACCAACATTCAGCGTCGGTCAAGGTTCACGTCAAGGGCACAAATAACCGGTAGCACTTTGTGGCCCTCTGGATACTTCTAATTGAACACTCCTTCCAACTAGTTCAGAGTGAGACCAATCACCTTTCAGTCCCCAGCTTTACTACACCGGCGTCAAGAAACAATCAGGTGTTTGATAGATACTCTATCTCGAAAATGATGTATTGCGTCCTTGCTCTTTCACAGCTCATGAAAAATACTCATAGACGTCCCATATCTGTATTAGTCATGCTCGTCCCTCGTTATTGCATGGGAACATCCCCTTAACGCCTTCCTATATAAGTTCTCTCACGCCTTGACTCGAGCTATTGCAATGCACGCGGATCCAACCTCATAGAATGCTACCACTCCATTGCATCGTCAAAGGCTGTTTCGTGTTCCCAATGTCGAAACAAAAGATACTGTATGTCCCAAACCCAACTGCGAACCCGAAACCACTTTAAAGATACCACGTATGCCAGCTTCCTCGCAAGTCGAGGAGAAAAAACCCAATGCCGCACGAACCTCGATAATGACAGTGTGAGCAGTATTCCCGTTTCCCGTTCCCATTTCCATTCCCATCCCGCTCCTGCACATATGCTTTGCGACCGCTACCGCTGCTATGTATGTACCCAAGGTTCCAACTTCAGATAAACGCCATTTCGCTTGCCTGAACATTCGCTTGTTGTCCGCTACATGGGGAATCTCGTGCGTGAAGGAAGGTGAATAAACAAATCACTTCAATGAATAAATGAAAACAAAACGCCCTCCGTGACCAATGTGCCCAACGCGCTGGCTGAGGAGAATTTGACATGCGACAGGTAATCTGAGTGGAAGATTGCCGTCGATGGTAGGCGCAACAAAGTGCGGTCGTAGTTTTGTGAGCCCACAATAAGCCTTCTATCAACGGCCAAGCATGTAATCAGGATAGCCACCGCCAACGTTTTGGCTTGCGGGTCCGGTATTCATCGACACTGCTCGCATGTTGGGTAGGGCTCCATTGCCGACAGTGTATCCTTGCGGGACATAAGCCGAAGGTGGCACTCCTCCGTTGACGCCTGGTGGCATGGACATGTTTAGGCCGGGAGGCGCTGACAATCCAGGAGGTGGTCCAGCCGCTGTCGAGAATGCTCCGGGAGTCATGTTTCCAAACCCGCTCATACTCATGGCTCCGGTGGCACTAAGCGGCGTTGTAGGATTCACACTCACTGGTTGTCCTGACCGAACTCCCAGTGGGTTCTTCGAAAAGCTCAACCGGATGCCGCCCTTGACGCTGTTATGCAGCTGGGCGCCATACAAATCGTTGAGTGCCTTGGTCGCAAAGGAGACATCCTCAAATTCAACAAAGCACATCGGCCCATTCTGCTTGGTCCGGAAACAGAGCCTTTTGTAACCCCTCTGCTTCGAAAACATGGCCTTCAACTCGTCCTCGGAAGTATCAATGGGCAGATTGCCCACGTACAGTGTGTTACATGGCGGGTTCTGGTCGGCGGGATTGGCAGGCGGGAAATTGTGCCGTACGAAGGGTTGGCTTGGTGACGAGTATTGACCATTGGCGCCCATTCCAGGAGAGAACTGGGAGTGAGGTGTCCGACTTTGAGCAGCCGACCGTGGTGACGCATAAGCATGTGAAGGTGCACTGCCCATAGTCGTGTTCAAAGACAGCGACGAGAATGCCGCCGTGGGAACGCGTGGGTTGACATGCTTTCTGCCTGCGTTGCCCGCCGAAGAGTTGTTCATATATGCCAAGGGATCCTTCAGCAGCTCGCCGGTATCATCATCCCCACCGTCTTCATCAATGACTGTCTTTCCGCTGTTGCGAGAACGGTCCGTCACGACACTGGTACCGGACATTTGAGGAGAAAAGATGGTCTGCAGATGAGAACCGCTTTCGGACGACGAGAAGTCTGGTGGGGATCCCATAGGAGGAGAATTCTTGTCCATAGATTGGAAGGTACCGTTGAACCTCGAAGACTTTGTGGCATTGGTCTGCGTTGGTGACACGGATTGTGCCATCCTTCTGCCTGCCATGGGGTCAATGGTGTTGCGTCGAGCTGCCATCGACGGACTGGAAATGACAGTCACAATCATCTTGGCCTGTCCAGCTGTGTTAGGCTTGCCATCCAGCATTGCTTGTGCCTCAGAGGCACCTGTCATGGATGCAAAGCGGGCAACGGCGGTAGCAAACCCGGCATCCTCCTCGTACTCGTTGGGAACAATGTCCGTATTCTGGAGGTCTTTGGCGAAGAGAAGCATAGTTCTTACTGCCTCGGCAGTCGTATTTCTTGGTAGACGACGAAGAAAAACTGTTGGTAATGCCATTGTGCCCTCATGGGCGGTCGACATCCGTCGTTCAGGTGCTGCCGCTTCCAGGGCCAAGGATGAGGGAACCTGGGGCATAGTATATGGGTCCGACAAGATCGAATGCAGGCGACTCTCCGATGGACTGAAAGTAATCGCGCTCATAGCGCAAATGCAAGGGTGATTGCCTACTGACTTCTGCTCGACCTCAGACAGGAGATGTCGACAGATACGAGGCCTTCTCGAGCAGACTGTTTCGGGTGATAATGTATCAAGTACCGGAAAATTGCGGTGTTCGCAAGGTCAAAGCTAGTTGATTAAGAGTTGAAGACCAGTGGTTCGCAATTTTCTTATCTAGCATGCTCCTTGAGAACAATGTTGGATTTCCGGCCTAGAGAAGGTTCGTCCACAACCATGTTACACAGGTTGTACAACCCGAATCAAGATGCTGTAGTAAATGGTACCGAAGAGTGAAAATGAGGAGGCGCAACTCAAAGTAGTCGGTCGAATCGATGAAAATAGTCTTGAAGATTCGCGTATGTGAAGGCCAAATGTGTTCTCAAGTCGAAGTGATGCGCGAGGTACAGTATCTGACAGTGTTCCTGGAAGGTAGTGGGCTCCACCACAGATTCGAGTCCGCTTCGAGTCGCAATGGGGAAGAAGAATCCGTCTGCGATAATCGTGTTACACAAACCAATCCCACTGCCCACGAGGTCGAATGAGCACGATCACCACCTGAAAGTGTGAAGGGACGACAAGGTACGGATATGGGGAGAGTAGAGAGACAAAGGGGAGATAAACCTAAGCAACCACGTAAAAGGTAGCTGGAGAGAGTTGGGAGTAAAGTAGTTTAGTGCAAAAGATGGCATAGCGATTCAGCGAGGCGGAATATTTGGCGGCGAGTTAGTGGTCCAGTCGATAGCAGCGATAAGCCCAACTAGGCCCGTGTTTGGCAGTGCCCCAGTGTGAACAATCGTGCCAATCCGGTACCGTGTGGCTTGCAGGACGGGCCCGAGCACCAAACTGGAGGCGCAGGATGGGCAGGGCTAAGATACAAATCGCGATCGGGCGGTGACCGGGTAGTGGAGAGTGAACGGCAAGGGCTAAGTAGGCCGCATGGGAACAAAGGTCGGAGCCCAGTCGAGAGAGCGGGTTCCTGACTTGGAATCCTAATGAACATGTCCGGCACCTGAATGCGGTTTTGGCCAGATTCAGGTGCCCAGCGATAAACGCGGAGGGGCGATCAGTGGGTACGTCTGGCTTACATCTGGCACGGTTGAGTTCAAGGATGATATGTACCTAGGTAGGTAGCCCTGCAGGCTGCAGCAATGAAAAGGAGCGATAGCTCAAGCGGTTCTGAAGGACAAAAAGGCGGAGTCGAATGATGGCGTAAATCAGTCGACGGCACTTCACTCGTGTACCTGGTTCAAGAGGGATTCCGGCGACGTTGGCGTGCTTTTCTGCGACTGGGGTGGGGTGAGGAAACGTGAAGGAGGGGTGGGCAAGGTGTTCAAAGAACTTACCTTTGGCGTGCTTTGGGTGTAGCACGGCATGTGGTTGAGTACGTACCACCAACTTGAGGACAGGACACACAAGGTGCCAGTCCACGCACCACAGAAAATAACTTGATAGCGATAAATGAAGAGCAGAGTAAACGGTCGTGCTCAAGTCTTTTGTCTTTGGCTGGTTGGCTTGTGGTAGCGGCGGAAGCTTATAGTGACTCATTTGGCGCCGAAGAGTTTTAATCCCAGGCACTCAGTCAGCTTCGAGATGGACTGAGATGGGAGCCTTGGTGGATAAGCATGTAGCTTGACGAGATGATTGTCACGAAGATGCGTGCTTGTTCTCAATCGCAGTGGGTGAGTAATTGTCGTTGGTCCAATGGTGCGAAGAATGAGGTGCTCTGGTCAACCATCTCTATTCGCTTTCCACGGTGTGGTGGACCTGTTCCCCGTGAAGTCAAAGAATTCTTCTGACCGAGGGCTGCGCTAATAACCAAATCCTGGTGCTAGTAGGACTGGCCTGTCGAACCAAACTCCAGTTAGGCTGGTCTTCTGTTGCTCCCGTGGCTCCTCCGGAGGTGGACGCTCGAATGAAATATAAAAGACCACCTTTACCGACATGCCGGACGTCCTTTGAGTTCTGGGAACTTCGGAGGCACCATGATAAGCCTGGAAATGTTCTAACTGTGAACCCACCATCCCATCACCTCATTCATCCATACTAGAGAGTTAGGGCATTCCTTAGCCCCAAGTATCCAAGGCGATATCCTTGTTACAAGGCTTCGAGCAATACCTGCCATTATCGATTCTTTAGCGAAGCGTGTCGGTCCACGCAAGCCCGACAGATATGCCGCCGAAAGCTATATCCTCAATTGGTAGCTTACTAGCTTGTGCGATAAAGCAGAGCAAGGCGCAGCCCATTCTTCTCCTGCCCATTCGAAAGCGCAGATTGTCCAATACACTGAGCGCGATTGCTGCTCGCAAAGATTGTCCATATATGAATTCATGCCTTGGATGCAATGCAGGACCGGAAACCGTGCGATTAATGATAACCATACGAGCTCGTACTTGAAGGTCATATCATATCGCCGAATCTGTACTTGTGAGGGACTAGTGAATGCTTTCGTGGCCGTTTCGATCCTGACAGCGCCGTCGGCCCTTTCAATTGGTCCTCGACAGATGAATGATAATGGGAGTCGAAACGTCAAACGAGGCTTATCTTTCCACTTACGTGAAACACGTGGACATTATAAGTAGAGCACTTGAGGCCCTGGTGAGTTCATCGCAGCCGAATTCCAAGATTCTGGTGTGCATCGTTTCTGCCCCCCTCACAAACCTCGCATCCTGATTGCTGGGTCCGGTTACGATGTCCCCTGGCTCGTTTGTACCTGAAAGAGAAGAGACTTTCTCCGCTTCCCATCGTGGTCGGATAAGAGGGTTGATGCTATACTAGGTTATAAGTGTCATGGTCCTGGGTAACGGCAGATGTCGTGAACAGACATGCTCATAGGCCTGACGGACTTGATGGCCGCAATTCCGTGGCATCTGGGGGCTGACCACCTCAAACCCTGACTCGTGATTAGGTATGAAATGCTTGGAAGCCTTGGATAGACTTATAACTATTGGTGGGTGTGAAAGTCTAAGTTAGTCCAAGTTGGACACCCAAGGGTGCCTGAATGTCTGCGGTATGGTGGAGAAGGTAAAGAGTTGCATCCTGGATTGACACCTGTAACAGTAACCACCATCGCAACTGCCAGTTATCTTTGACCTTATGCTTGCCACTGGCCTGCATATCCGGCGTGGCAGGTGTACTTGTACTGCATGATTGTGTCTGGATCACCTCCTACTACAGCACATCCCGCCGGTCTTGCCCTCAACAGTTGATTACCACACCATCCTGGTGGCACCTGGCTTCGAAAGTCGTGTTACTCTTTACCAGGAACCACTGCCTATATCACTTTCCACGCCTTTCCAGCTTTCTGTTACAGTATACTCACCCAGGGATATAAGTCAATCCCCAACCCTCCAGCGGCTTGGACACCTGCCATCTCAACCCAAATAAACCACATGTCACATGTCAGCGGCTTAGTGTCGGTCATCTTGGGTCTTCCCAAACCACACACGTTAACCCTGAAGTTGACTGTGTAACCCGAAGATGCATAAAGTACTGATCGCAGGTCATTCCTGGTTGGCCAGAGGTACTTATGTGATCCGTGTCCCTTGCTAGGAAGACACAGCAGCCGTGGACAGCGATAACGTTCATGCAGATATAGTCCGTCAATCATGTCGAGCCTCAATGCAGCCGCGAACTTGGTTCAGCGTCCCAGCCCCATTCACAGCTTCAAGGCTGTTCTAGATCACTTGCTAGCATCGATACTGGGAATCGCTGTAGTCCTGACAGTGAAGCGCACTGACTTCTAGTTTGAATGCTCAATATGCATAGATTCGCCACCATCAATGGTCTCTGCGTCGCTTTCTTTGCTGGTGTCACCGCCATACTTTTGAAGCATTTGCTCAGCGTACAACCCAATCTTGTTGCCTTTCCGCTCTTGCATTTCTTGTTTGTCGACGCTGTCTTCGTAGGAGGGCGGTTGCTCAGAGAAGAGGCTCGCGTTGCTCTCTTTCGCCCGCTTGGGAGAAGGTTGTCCATCCTCATCACGAGCTGGACTCGACATGGACATTGGTGTAAACTCCTGAACGGAGCTGTTGGATCCGGTTCGATCGATGAGAGGCACGTCTTCAAATTCGGTTTCAGGCACTAGGTCGCCAGACGTGTCAAGCGCCGTGCCTTCCTCTTCTTGCAACTCCTCAGCGAACGCTTGGTTGTCCCTGTCCACAAAGTGTCTCAGTGGCAGGCTCAGCTCACTGGCTTTGAAATTCATTGCATTTTCGTTGGCATACACCAGTAGCACAGAATGATGTTCGCTTTCAACCGCTTCTAGGACTTCGTTCTCCCTGACTTTGACAATGGTGAACGGCCTCGAGCCGCCATCAGGTGTTGGCTCTTGCGCTTTTCGATCAGCCTCAGCCTGATCCTTCGTGACCGGACCTATTTGTGCTGGTGGCAGCTGTTGTGAGCCGGGGTCCTGTAGCCAGGACATTCGCCACCACTGGCTGTCTGGGTCTTCAGAGGTGCTCTCATCGTCGTCGAGATGCAGGAGATCAGAGTTTCGTCGGCGGACATATGTAATATTAGGCTTGGTCGACACGCCGCGTAGGGTGTACTTGCGCTGCGGGAGGTGAGGGCTTTCCTGGGTAGGCTTTGTCAGCTGCAACGAGATTTCTCGCATTCTCTGCCGAAGCTCGGTCTTCTTCTGCTCGAGTTGTTGCGACTTTTGCTCGATGCGTCCGAGAAGATTTTGCAGTTCTGAACGAACCTCTTCCATAGCCGCTGTGCTGACAGAGTCCTCCGAGATTGACCGTTGACCCTCATACGAGCCAGACTGGACAGGCTTCTTGCCAGTAACTCCAGCGGAAGCTTTGACAGCGGCATTCAGCACGTCACGGGTCATAAGTAGCCTGTTATCCGGCAACTTGACAACTTCGCAGCGACGCTGAATCATGGTGCACTGTTCGATTTCTCTGCGTATCACTTGAAGCTGCTTCCGTAGTTGTCGCATGACATCTCGGCATTCGTATAGGTAGCGGTCAGGATACCAGACGGGATCCAGAGTCAAATTTACGCCACTTTTGCCCTCTTGAGGATCATGAACACGAATAGTGAAAATCTCAGCGGCATGGTCAATCCACACATCGTCGAGTTCATGACTGTTGTCGTCCCATACTGTCGTATCAAGCAGATCCACCAAGGTTTGCCCAAGAGCGGGATTGGTCGGTGGTTCAACGACGAACAGGGTCGTTTCATCCCGCGGATCGCTACCAGACACATTGTGCTTTACGGCGACAGATGTGAAAACCTGAGTCAACTGCTCATGAGGGTCCTGATGAACTGCTGCGGAAGCCCAGGCCTGCATGAATCGAAGCGACGATTGGCCGTTGCCGGAACGAACCCTTTGGAGATCAGCCAGCGCATCCACACTCCCATAAGCACGATTTGACCTGTCAAGAAAGGCCATCAAGCATTGAACTTCCGCGAGTACATTGCACTCGTCCCGGTCGACCTGTAGTGTGCTATCGGTCGACAAAGCCTTAGTGTTCTCATCGGACGTGCCGGACCACCAACTGGCTTCGTGGCCGTAATTATGGATCTTTAGACTAGGCATGAGCAAAGCTTCCCGAGCGAGTGGTATGCTGTGATAGATAGTGAGCAACGGCGCGAGATAGTCGGTTTCCTTAGAACCCCGTAGGAACGCGGGCTCGTCGTCAATCCGACGCCGTTTTGAGGGCGGAGGGTGATCGATTATTTCGCGGGCAGTTGAATATGTGGTGAGTGCCCAGTTCGCAGGATCGTAGTGTTCGCGCTTAGCGGGTCCAAAGTGTGCGCCGGCGCCGGTAACTCCATTCTCTTGTGCTGGTAGAGTGTGTCCGAGCGACTCTGCCATCGCACGCTGGATGGCTGGGTCATTCATCTCTTCCTCCTCCTTGAGTGTGGCAGCATCAAAATTTGAGGCTGAACGAGCATCAGCACAACAGGCCATAATCGTCACAAGGAGCATTTACCTGCAGCATGTTCGTTGGACAAATCCACAAAGGACCTGTTATGGCCTATTCTCGATGGCGGACGTGACAAGGCAGGCATGCCGCCCATGCTTGAGTCGTCGGCAACTATGCGAAAAGCTCATGTCAACATCAGTGTGCGGCCGGCAAGGGCAGAGGGACGACGAACATGGGATGTTATCCTGATCCTGCCATTGCTCTGTGGCTGGCTGTAGGACGTCAGTAGAGTCCATTGAATGCAGTGATGGAACACCTACTTGGTCTTTCAAAGAGCCCACCGGATCCTCAAAGAATGCATTGACAGCCGCATTTACATCGTTGTTCGCTTTCTGCGAGCTCAGAACTCAGTACCTGCTCTTGATGTTCCAGAGTCCTTCCCGTCTCACCCTCAACAATATTCGAGCACTTGACTCATCGACCGCTGCTATTCCGCAGACTTGTGAGATTTGGTCGGCGCTGGGTTGTGTGCCTGCCATCTTGCGCAGACGGGCCGTAGTATCATGGAGAAGAGAAGACGGTATCATGAGGTTTAGGGCTGGGAAACGTTGATGTTGCCGGCTGTGTGCATTCAGATAGAATAGCAGGCTGCCACCTTCGCCAGATACTTTAGGATTATTTGAGCTGGATAGTCATGGCCAGCGCGCTGAAAATGAGACCTAAATGGATGAAATGGCGCTGCCCTGTGAGTTCCAAAATGTGACGCAGTTGTGAGTGGATGTCAAACCGATCAATGGCCCGTAGCTATCCCGGGGGTCCATCGTCGTCTCCGCACACGCGCCGCCTTGGAGAACCTACTAAGTAGTACCTGGTAGGTGTCTGAGGTACTTCAGGTACCTTCAGTAGCAAGGCAAGGGCGTCTGGGTGACCAACTGCCTGGATCTCCGTACAGCTTGATCTACTGCTACCCCCACTGGTACGCTGCTTGACTTGACTAGTCCATGTTGTATTTAAGTTCTTTCATTATGTTGCTTCTTTCTCGTCTTCTATGCTCAAGGGCGTGCTCCGACACTGCAAAGTAACGCATCACAAACCAACGCAATCCAATATCAGTCGTCTCCAAGTTACAATGCGGCAATCAACACGATGTTGCGCACCAAGCCAACAGAGGGTATCCTGTCTCTCCCACAAAAATGCAATGTCAACGGTTCGTGAACTCCGTAGCCGTCCCCGACCGTACCCTCCCAGGCGTCTTAATTCCGTGTACCAAGGTAGTGTCATGTACACTCTCAAAAGTCCCTGAAAGCATCTTCCCACTCGTCACGCAGCTCGTCCGTATACCTCCCCCTCCCACCTTCACTCTCTTCGCCATCCACAGGATCGGGGTATTCGTCAAAATTGCCAGCATCTCCAGCCCACTCAACGCGCGGTATGATAGGACCCCTCTTTTTTCGATAGTATATCTCGTCCCAGTCGACTCCTTCAAAGAAGTAGTGCTCCATGACTCTCTTGCTGCCACCGGCAATCTGGCCCAATCGTTGAGTAGGGTCTGTTTTGCACAGTGCAAGGATGAAATCACGGGCCTGTCTTGGGACATGGAGACTGTGACGGTGGCCCGGCTGGGAAGGATGCGCTGTGGGAAATCGAATGTGGCCGGCGACAATCTGCTCGTATATGCGCATTGGATTCTGATCCCAGAAGGGCGGCTGTCCAATTAACATCTCATAAACCAGAATTCCAAGTGCCCACCAGTCAACTGCCGTGCCGTGACCTGTGTTGCGTATCACCTCTGGTGCAAGGTACTCTGGGGTACCACAAAGAGTATAGGTGACGCCTGACCCGCTTGCTTGTGGTTCTGGATGCTCTGTTGACGGCCTTGAGGTTTGGTTGGGTATATTGGGCGAGGTCTGATCTGTAGTGGGAGGGAGGTACTTGGCGAAACCAAAGTCCACAAGTTTCAGGTGGCCATCGACGTCTAACAGAATGTTTTCTGGTTTCAGATCGCGGTATGCCACAAATTGTACTTCATGGAGGTAGGCCAGTATCAGGGTGATCTCAGCTGCGTAAAACTGTACTGTAGCGAAGGGGAATCGACGGGCTCGTCGAAGATAGGAAAAGATCTCTCCTCCCGGCGTATAGTCCAAAAGCATGTACAGAGATGTGTCGTCGGAAAAGGTCGTTACGAGAGTTGTTATAAATGGGTGTCCAGCGACAGCAGCGAGCACATCTCGCTCATTTCGGACATGTTCGACTTGCTTCAATTTGATCACGTCGACTTTCTTCAGCACTTTCAACGCAAAGACCTTGTCCCTATCCTGCTGCAGAGGGTTGGCAAATCGACAAAGCCATACTCGTGCAAATGTGCCTGTCCCCAACGTTCGCATCAATTCAAAGTCTCTGACGGACAGGTGCCGCGACGGTTGACCCAATTGTTTCTTTGCTGGGTCCTGCGACACTTGTTCAGGAGGCATGACCTCTCTTTCTGAATGCGCAGCAGCATTTTTGAGGACCTGATCTTTCTCCTGTTCGCGACTGGGGTGGGGGTGGGATGCGCTTCTTGTGCTCTGAGGGCTACTGGGCCGCAGATCTTGTCGATGACCTTGCGCCGAAGCCGCGCGCGGCGGCAACGGCTGTTGCTGCGACGGCTGAAGCGTCGCTGTGCTCATCTGAGCAGCCAAATCGCATTTTCCCTCAATCGTAGTAGCCTCGTAGGCCGAGCTTCATGTCGAAGCCTCTCCTACGCCATGGACCGGCAAACGCACGGCAAGCAGGCTGAAAGATGACAAAGGTGAACTGGAGGTGGAATAGGAGTGTGTATGGAAGGTTTTGAGAACGAGGAGAGTTGTGAGAAGTCGTGGATCCAGGTCAAAAGCAGTCCAAAAGCCACAACCCGACGCAGCAATCAGGAAAGGCTATCAATACCTTACTCACGCACCGACAAAATAATCTCAGCTTCGGCAATGATGCGCCTACACCTAACGTACCCAGGCGTAGTGGCCCCGTACCTTTCAGTATGACGACAACCCGCCTTGCTGAGACACCGGTCTCTGTCTGTGCTGCCGCAGATGCGCGGGGCACGACACAGGTTGTCCGCCTTAACTTACCGGCAACTCTTTGCCAGGCAAAAGGCTTCACTTACTTACCGAAATGGAAAAGAACCGCATGTTGGATACCTTCTGGTACCAGAAAATCAGTCCTGAGCATTGCGCATGCACTCCGTACCCCTATCTGAGGTATCCTTTCCCTGATGATAGACAGGCGTCCAGCCTCGTCACGTCAATTTTCCTACAAGACAGATGTGTGCTTGTCATTTCTCAGTCCCGACTCATATTCGTTTCCAAACCGAGGCGCAGAATGTTATTTTCCGACCTCATCATCATTAGGTTGCTATGTGTCTGTTGTTGACCAAAGGATCCCGGTGCATACACGCGTATGCTGTCCTTTTGAGCCCTGTTGCGCCCGTGCTTTTCTATAGCGCTTCCCGAGATGTCTATACGCTTTGACCAGTGCCGCCAATAAGTCACGACATAAACCGCTTTTCAATAATATCGCCTTGCGCTATGCTTTGAAACTCAATGTGTATTCCCAATCTGAACGACCAGCCGTGTCTCTGGAATTCAGGGTCGTTCGCGGCTATCAACCGCCCTTCATGCGTTCGCTCTGTGGTTTCCAAGATCCTGCCGGGTCATTAGCTTCTTGCGCAAGAAAACAATAGAGTGAGTGCTTAGCACGTACCATCAAACTCATGTTTCACAAAAGCCATTGGGTGATCTGGCCCCTCGGCGCCCATTTGCCCGACCCCAGGGCTGAAACTGGTGATGGGGAGTACAACGACATCTCCAATCTTCTTGTGTTCCGTGATGCCAAAGAAGTCCGAGTATGTAACATTGGACCTCCGTGAACTGAAATCAAAGTACTCCTTGTTGTTGAAGTACGAGAACACAGCATCAGTCCATACACCAGGCCCGGTGAATTCCATGATGCTCTTGGTCGGCTTTTGGCCTTCTGGGAGGTTGCCAGCCTTCTTCATCGCAAGAGTGTCTTCTGCGATGGTTGCGACAATGTCTCTCATCACCGGATGCCCGGGCTTTGACTGGATGGTCCATTGACAAAATTGTATTCTCCTAGCATACCATTCACTCCAGTCCGGCCTGTCTGGGTCAGCCTCGATTCCCACGACCAAGCCAACCGTGGACTTGTCAAGGTTCGGTGGCAGCCACTCGACCACCGACTTAAGTGCTTGTGTGTCAATGTCGCTGTAGATGCCACCACGTGCAAGAAGGATCAGATAGCGGAAGAAGTCTGCCTTCAGGACTGGAAGAGGCATGGCTTCATACGCCTCGATGACTTCAGGGACCGAAGCATACAAGTAATTGACCAGATGTACAGCCGCATCATCGGTAATGACCTCATGCACAAACCCCGGGTGTAGGGTTGACCAGGACGCTTCGAAGGGTCTCAATCTTTCCTCGAAGTCGCCAGAACCCGGTCCTGCTTTCCACGTCTGCCATACGTAGGCAGGAAATCTGGATTCGATATCATAAGGGAAATGATAGCGTAGTCGATCCCGGAGTGGCTTGGACGCCAGCTCTCGGAGTGTCTGCTCATCGGCTTTTTGAGATTTCTTGGAAGGTTTCGGAGGTGGATAGGATCGCGAAGCCTGTGCTGGTGCTTTAGGACTGGACTCCAGAGCATTCGTATCGGACAGAGATGATGAGGTAGGCCGAAGGAGTAGAAACAACGCGAGGAGCACGACTGCTACGAGTGCAACTCGTTTTGTGGTGGTAGAGATAGCCATATATGCGCGACAGTTGAACAAACTCCTTCTTCTGGTCAACAGATATTCCCCAATCGTCGGCAGCACAACGATACTCGCATAAACCGCGTTGCCAGAAGCATCTGTTCCACCTGCACCTCTACAGACGACGATATGACTTTCGACGAGGAGAATCGCACAAAGGTTTGGCAGCAGGTACAGCCGCAAGGGAGTTGCGTGGGGATCGTTTACCAGAACTGGTGGTGGTACATGGTCATCCGGAAAGGTCTGTCTCAGGTGGATGCGTCGGGCCCCAGCGCAGATGCAGGAACGACGCAGGGATGGTGGCAGAAGGTTGCTGTGACGGTCTTAGAGCGAGTTGTGGACACGTGTAGGGAAGCCGATGCGTTCGTATGGTGAATTTGAGATCTTGCAGCGCCACAGCGAAGAGGAAAAGGAGAGATGGACAGTAATGAAGCAGCGTAGGGAAGGGTGACGACGCAATTATGGATAAATCGAAATATTGCTGAGACGTAACCTACTATTTAGTATCCCTGCGCAGGGAACAAGGCCTCTAGCGGCCAAGTCAAGCTTTTCGGGGCTGTCTTCCAGCATGGCGCCAGGCCTGCGGTGCGTGGCTGAATCCAGACACCACGGGCCTAATAGTAATACAATAGTACCTCTCTCCACCCAAACAGGGCTGAACTTCTGCAAGGGATATTCTACATCATTAGAGCGAGGCAGACAGGCGAGCTGATTTCTTGAGAGCATCTCCGTCCGGTGCACAGAAGGGCCTCCTTGATCGCTATACCTACTAATACATTGCCCGAGACTGACATGGTAGATCGGACCACAGTGAAACACGGACATTCTTTATCTGTAGTGTCCTGTTAGGATAATGTCATTGCGGCTGGGGACGGCCTTGCGCAATGCACACCCGGCGGCCTGACAGAAGTGGTCCCCCATTATCCCTGATCGACCGCGTACTAAATGTCAAGGCCGCAGGACGTAGACTACTCGTTCAGCCGTGTCCGTAAGGTAGGCTCGCCTGCATTTCCGACACAAAGGACGTGGGTACATGTGAGAGTAACATACCAGATGGATCTCTGGGCTGGAGGGATGATAATGATGATAATTGGGTATGCATTTATGAGTGACACAAGACGGGCGTTTTGAGTCTCGTGAGGCCGGGAGGAGGATTTCTCAGAGGCTTCTTTCTTCTGACAGATAACTTATACCACCAATCTCCCCGAAGTGCTCCACAAACCTTGCGAGGTCACAATTGCTCCGGCTATATCTGCATGCCTGCCGGAAGTTGAGGTCATTGTCGATGATTCTTGATGAAACAGGTACGGAACCGGTACGAAGTATCTACCTATATTTTGACAACATGGACCACACGTGAGGGCCTCACATGCATCAAATTGTGCTGAAGAAGGTCAAGCGGCTCCGCGGAGCAAGCTGCGTTTTGATTGGCGGATGATGGCGCAATACAGATGGGCGAGTTTACGATGCTCGTCAGTCTCCATCATTTTCTTGAATATGTCAGAGGGCAAAATGGAGGTTTGTAATTCCTTAAGACTGCCTCCGGAACGAGGCCAGTCCTCGCTACTATCGTCCACCACTTCACCTCCTCTGCAAACCCACCATGGCGGCTTCTAGGGGTGCTCAGATAGCTGCTCGCCTTCTCAGTCGTGGCTCCAAATCTCTGGCCGTCAATCGGACAACACTGAAGCGCAGGTTGGACAATCCCCTCGTGAGAAGCACTCGAAGCCTCAGCGATGCCCCTCTCCATACTCGCGCGACACACAATGCCCAAGCGGCTACCGCACCCTCGGAAGCACAGTGGGAGGGAGTCGAACCTTCCAACCCTGCCATGACATTTCCTTGCTTGGATGCCCAAGAACAGAAGACGGCTGCTCTGCAGAGGAAGTCTCTAGACTCCGGACCCGAGCCTTCCTATACCACCGGCACCCATATGGTCTTCCACAGTTCTGAGCCATTCTTACTCGACTGGGGTGGCATTCTGCCACAGTACGACATTGCGCATGAGACGTGGGGTACGCTGAACTCGGAAAAGAGCAATGCTATACTCCTACATACTGGTTTGTCGGCATCGAGTCATGCACACAGCACCGAGTCCAATCCCAAGCCTGGCTGGTGGGAGAAATTTATCGGCCCTGGCGCTCCTATAGATACCGATAGGTATTTCGTAATATGCACAAATGTGATCGGAGGCTGTTACGGCTCGACAGGACCTTCGTCCAAGGACCCAGCGGACGGACAGAGATACGCCACGAGATTTCCCATATTAACCATGGACGACATGGTGCGAGCGCAGGCCAGGCTGCTGGATGGACTGGGCATCCAAAAACTCTATGCAAGCGTGGGATCCAGTATGGGCGGAATGCAAAGCCTTGCATTTGGAGTACACTTTCCGGATCGAGTTGGGAAAATCGTCAGTATATCAGGATGTGCTCGCAGTCACCCATACAGCATCGCAATGAGACACACTCAGAGGCAGGCGTTGATAATGGATCCGAAGTGGAACAGGGGCTTCTACTATGACGGTATTCCACCACATTCGGGAATGAAATTGGCCCGTGAGATTGCCACGGTCACCTATCGCAGTGGCCCGGAGTGGGAGAATCGATTTGGGCGTCGGCGAGCAGATCCCAGCAAGCAGCCGGCTTTGTGCCCTGACTTCCTCATCGAGACATACCTTGATCATGCGGGAGAGAAGTTCTCTCTAGAGTATGATCCTAACTCATTACTCTATGTCTCCAAAGCTATGGATCTCTTCGACCTGGGACGTGCCCATCAAGACGCGACCCAGGCCCGACGACAACAAAATATTGAGAGGGTGAAGCAGCACCACGGGGAACAGCCGCAGAACGACCCCTCCTGTAGCTTGACCTTACCATCTAAAAATTACGAGGAGCAAGAGTCGCCTGCTCCGATGGATGAAGTTGTCAACTCTGCCGTCGCAACTGGACCGCCACAAGATCTTGTGCAGGGTATGGCACCTCTCAGATCTCATCCTGTGCTGGTCATGGGCGTTGCCAGCGATATACTTTTCCCAGCCTGGCAGCAGCGTGAAATTGCCGAGACGCTGCGTGCTACTGGCAACAAGGAAGTAACGCATGTTGAACTCGGGGAAGATATGAGTCTCTTTGGGCACGACACGTTCCTGCTAGATCTGAAGCATATTGGCGGCAATCTGGGCAAATTCCTGGGATGAACGAACCCGCATCGACACACGCAGCTACGACATAGCGCCAAATAGGAATGGATGACCTCAATAGTGTATTCTATACATTAGTGGTACAGAACCTTCCCCAGAAGTATCTAGCTTCGAGAAGTTGTAGACACAGTCTTCTTGCAACCCTTGTTCCACGAGCTTTGTATAACACGTCCTTTCATGCTGTCTTTGGCTCTTCAGCTCTTTGAGTTTAAGATCAATCCCACGATCAATCCATAAAGACCCAGTACTTCGCCGAAAATCAAAATAAGGACCATGCCCACGAAAATCCTTGACTGTTGCATGTATGATCTCACTCCCATATCCCCGACTATTCCAATTGCATATCCTGCGGCTAGACCGGTCAAGCCGACACTCAAACCACTTGCCAAGTGCATGAACCCGGTGAACAAGCTGTAGTTCTTCCCTGGCGGAGGTTCCATATCTCCTGCGATCAAGACTGCGATCACGAGGGCGTAAACGGCAATGATACCGGACATGACGACCGGAATGAGAGACTGCAATTGTATCAGCGATGCACAGCATGGCAGACCTCTGGAAACCGACCTTCATGATTAGATCTGGACGATATGTTCCAACACCAGCGATTCCAATGCCAGATTTGGCTGTGCCATAAGCTGCTCCTATACCTGTAGTGGTTTAGTATTTTCACATCATCGTTCTCGGTGGGGTTCGGGCGTACAGCCAAATATCATCTGGTAGGCGAACGTTAGCTAGAGTTCTCGATCAAGAGCGTCGAGGCAACGTACTGCAGATGCGATCCCAGCCTGTTGGAAAGTCAGCTCAATTCGGGAACGCCATGAGTGAGAAGACCTACCATGCCAAAGAAGGGTGCGAAACTGGGGGTGTATTCGTTGGCCGGAGCCTCCATGATAGCGGCCATCTTGTCAGATTTGAGTGTTGTAGTTTCTCGCGACGACGAAATCGGTTGAATAGCAAGTGGTCGAACACGAGATTGAAGTGGTGAGCGTCGTGCTTGCTGCGAAAGGTGTGCAGAGAGCAAGGTGATGTAGCAGGAAGGAACCTAGAAAAGCAATGATTGAATGATTTGCCCGCAGCTCTTGCCGGCTCACACGGACCAATGATGGTTGATGGCGCCTGCGCTGCAGACAAGCAGCCTCACTACTCGTACTAGCCTATCCTATCCACGATCCTCCACGTCTGTTCACGTTATTAGCCATACACCCATACAACCATACCACACCATTCGCACATGTCAATTAATTTTCTATCCTTCACGCTATATTCGACATTCATCTTCTGCTCATTACCTGCTGGCATAGGTAGAGTATGAATTTGTGCGACATTATATGTGAACCCAACGCCCGTGGCCGACGCCCTCCACGAAACATCATCCCATCTTAACATCCAGCCGCCTCCTCATCCCTCACTGTCTACATTGGCTACGCCAGCTCTTTTCTGCATGCAATAAGTGGTAGAGAAGCGGGTGTTCGGAAGAAGGAAGGAACGCAGCAGAAAGAGGAGAAAGAAATCCCTGCGACTTTTCAAGAGCCCCGTACCACAAAGCGTGCCGGCTCGCTCGATGCACGTTCGGTGACAGACACCCCCTTCTAGGTTGTCCTCATCTGCTGTCTCTTAATTGAGCATGGCAGACTATGGTGGACCGGAGTCTCGGTACCAGGGGTCTCGAGTCCCGAATTATGGTGGCTCTGGCGACCACCAAAGAGATGCCGCGTTTCATAACATATTTGGCGGTGCGCCGCCTCCCGGGAGATCTCACACGATGACAACGCAACCGACCAACATGTATGATGGCCGGCTCAACAGTCTGAACTCGGGCATGCAGTCTCAGCACACAATGTCTATGAGACAAGGACCACCTCCGCCCATGCGGCAAATGCCTCAAACATACGATCGAGCAAATGGTATTGCGCCAGGCCAGCCCTATATTAATGGAACAAATAGCGCAAGGCCGATGCCGCAAAATCCAGGCTTTCCAGATCGAAGAGCCTACCCTCCTCCCCAGCGCATGGATCCTAGGCCAGGAGGTGGACCGCCACTACCCATGCCGTATGATCGAAGCAAGCCAATGCCGAACCGCATGCCGCCTCCAGCACTGAATAACGACTCTTATCGGTCACGGTCCATGGTCAGGCCTGGGGAGCCGACGCTAGGGTACCGGCCACCTCCAAGCAGCTTCCAGCAGGGCACCGCGAGTGCGTTCCGACAACAGCCATATGCTGCAATGGGAGCTTCGAGGACGACCGCTCAAGGAAGGCACATCCCTGATCGCATCGATGACAGTCGAGCCATGTCGATGGGCTCATACGCTTTGGATCGTGACCATGCGCAGCAGTTGACTAGTGGAAGAGTTGTGCCTGGCCGCCGGAGAGAGTCAGAATTGGATCCCTTCGGCGACCATGCTTCTCCGTCCCCAGATGGATCCTTCACTTCATCCAGTTCGCCAGCACCGAGTTACGGGCCAAGTCACCAACCTCGGCACCGTAGCGAGGGCAACGTCCCTCCACGCACAGTATCTTCTGCGTCTGCCATGTCTACCACATCTGTTGCGTCGGGCTCGTCCGATATGACAGGCACGACTGTTGATGGATCTCGCAGCGACAGCATGGTGCAGAGACCCCCTCCTTCTTCAAATCTCTCTTCGTCGAGTCAAACAACAACCACGACTGCTGTACCGAGAAAGTCACCTCTTGTTTATCCCGCTCTGCTTTCACGCGTGGCGAGTGTCTTTCAAGAACGCATCGGCGTTGGTGATCGAAACAAAAACGACCTTTCCTACAAGAATGCCTTCACAGGCGCTGAAGCTGTCGATCTGATTGCATACATCATTAAGACTACTGATCGAAACCTAGCTCTCCTTTTAGGTCGTGCGCTCGATGCTCAAAAATTCTTTCACGACGTTACTTATGAGCATCGTCTGAGAGACGCGCCTGGTGAGGTCTACCAGTTCAGAGAAACTATGGGAGAGGAGGCATCATCCAAAGATGTGAATGGCGTTTTCACCTTGCTCACAGAATGTTACTCGCCGACCTGCACGAAAGACCACCTTTGTTACTCTATTGCCTGTCCCAGACGACTTGAACAGCAAGCTAGGCTCAACTTGAGACCGCAACCTGGACTACGACACTCTAACTCGCGTGGTAGTTTACACGGCGATGACGACCAGGAACAGAAGCTTTGGATCAACAGTGTTCCCAAAGAGGTAGCTGACCGGATCGACGACAAGGAAAAGAAGAGACAAGAGGTCATTTCCGAGCTCATGTATACAGAGCGCGACTTTGTCAAAGATCTGGAATATCTCCGCGATTTCTGGATCAGGCCATTACGTGGACATGGTAGTGCCACGTCTCCGATCAAGGAAGAGAGAAGAGAAAAGTTTGTGCGTACAGTCTTTGGCAATTGCCTCGAAGTCCTTGCGGTGAATGGGAAGTTTGCGGAGGAGCTTTCCAAGAGACAAAAAGAGCAACACGTGGTTCACAGCATTGGCGATGTCTTCCTGAAGTGGGTGCCGCAATTCGATCCATTTATTAAATACGGAGCGAATCAAATGTACGGCAAATACGAGTTCGAAAGGGAGAAAGGAGCCAACCCTGCGTTCTCCCGCTTCGTTGATGAGACTGAGCGCTTGAAAGAGTCGAGAAAGCTGGAACTCAATGGCTACCTTACCAAACCAACCACTCGCCTGGCTCGATATCCTCTGCTTCTTGACAATGTGCTGAAGTATACCAAAGATGACAATCCCGACAAAAAGGACATCCCAAAAGCCATTGGGCTGATCAAGGATTTCTTAGCCCGTGTCAACGCTGAAAGTGGCAAAGCCGAGAACCATTTCAACCTGCTTCAGCTTAATCAGCAACTCAAGTGGAATGCTTTGGAGTACACTGACCTGAAACTGACCGAGGAGAATCGTGTCATTCTCACCAAAATGAGTTTCAAAAAGACTCCAACGGACAACGCGGAAGTCCAGGTCTATTTATTTGACCACGCTGTGCTGATGTGCAGGGTGAAAGTCGTGAATAAGAGGGATGAACTTCGTGTCTACAGAAAACCAATTCCTTTGGAGCTCTTGGTCATTGCGGAGATGGACCAGGTCATTCCCCGTCTTGGTATCGCAAAACGTCCTTCGTCAAGTCTAATACCTGGCTCCAAATCTTCGGCATCGAGCACCCCAGGCCAGAAAGATGTTTATCCGATTACTTTCCGCCACCTGGGTAAAGGCGCATACGAGCTTCAGCTATATGCCACCTCTATTACACAACGCAAGAAGTTTATCGAACTCGTGGAGGCGCAGCAGACCAAGCTTCGCGAGCGCAGCAGCAACTTTTATACCAAAACCATCCTCTGCGAAGGGTTCTTCAACGCTCAGAATCGCGTCAATTGCCTTGTGCCCACAGACGGAGGTCGCAAACTCGTCATTGGCACCGACAACGGCATTTATATTGCTGACCGTTGGCCCAAGGATAAGTCTATCAAACCGCGACGCATTCTCGACGCAACACAGGTATCCCAAATCGATACTCTTGAGGAGTACAGACTGCTCTTGGTGCTGTCCAACAAGACTCTTACCTCGTATCCCTTCGAAGCACTTGACGCCACAAATCAGAACCCTCTGGCTACTCGGCCACGGAAGATCCAGGGTCATGCAAACTTCTTCAAAGCCGGAATTGGTCTAGGTAGACATCTTGTTTGCTCTGTCAAGACCTCGGCATTATCCACAACGATCAAGGTCTACGAGCCAATGGACGATCTCACTAAGGGTAAGAAGAAACCAGCTATTAGCAAAATGTTCGCCAGCGGCCAAGATGCGCTCAAGCCATTCAAGGTGAGTTGATGCTCTACTAACAGCAAACACGGCTTAAGCTGACATGATGCAGGAATTTTACATCCCCGCCGAGTCTACGTCGGTGCACTACCTCAGATCCACATTGTGCGTTGGTTGCGCCAGAGGCTTCGAAGTTGTCTCTTTGGAGACTACAGAGCGGCAGTCCCTTCTCGACCAGGCCGATACCTCACTCGACTTCGTCACCAGAAAAGAAAACGTCAAGCCAATTCACATTGAGCGCCTCAACGGCGAATTCTTGCTGAACTATTCAGACTTCAGCTTTTTCGTCAACAGGAATGGCTGGCGTGCTCGACAGGACTGGAAGATTACTTGGGAGGGGACGCCGCAAGCGTTTGCATTGAACTACCCTTACATACTTGCATTCGAGCCTAGTTTCATTGAGATTCGTCACATTGAGACGAGCGAGCTGATACACGTCATGACGGGCAAGAATGTGAGGATGCTTCATTCGAGCACTCGAGAGGTAGGTCTTGTCGTTTTCTCAGTTCCCAACAAAGCTGACAGTTGTGCAGATTTTGTACGCTTACGAAGACGAGACTGGCGAGGATGTTATTGCTAGCCTTGATTTCTGGACCCAAGCCCAGGCTTGAAGATGATCAGCGTGGATTGTAATCGACTTTAGCCTTTTAGCCATTTGCTTTATTGTGGCGGACACAGTTCGTCAGTTCACATTGGAGACCACTGCTGACATTGGAGGCGACTGCGACAGAGACAAGCACTCCCCACGGCTTGTCTGAAACCGAGGAGATGATGATGACGATGGAAGATATTATGTTCTTGCTAACAACAACAATTCGTTTGGAAGGGGTGAGATGGAAGGTGATAAACAAATGCATCTGGTTGTGCCCCGGCGAGGGAAGGCCAGAGATTGAGATATTGCATCTTCACATACAAAGCCATGAAGCTTGACTCTGAACCTTGCTACTCACTTTTTTGATTATTCGAGCGATCACTGACCGGCGAGATCACGCTCAACGTGGACTGTGCTTACCTACAGTCAATCTCCCCTGCTTTCCAAAATGTGCTCCAGCATTACTACAAAGACCCATGCATCGGCTAGCACGACCAAGCCGCCAAGATATGCTTTCTGCATGCATTTATCTTCGGATCACATCAAGCTTTGCCGGTGATCTGCCAATGTGTTGGTGGGGATGGCATGAGGCCTGCCCTTGCCTCAGCCCTTGATATTCCCAGCCCCATCTGTTTCTAAAGAATCTCAATCATGGTTGTCCTTCTTCACCTGCCCGTGGCAGTGGCTGAGCCTTATTGACAGCAACTACTTGATCGACTCGCAAGAGTCAAGCCCACCGGATTCTCCTTTTTGGGAGACTGCCTTAAAACATGGCATGTCGTTAGTCCACTCAATGTGGCGCACTAATACGAGGAAGAGAGGAAAGCGAGGCACGCCTGCAAGGTCGACAGCGCGTATGAAGTATGCTCCACATTTTCAGCCTGATGCGGCGTTCACTGATAAATGCGAGCAAAGCACTACGTCTGCAGCATCCCTCTATCGCAGATCCCATTGAGCAGTGGGACAGGATGGCTACCAATACGCCGGGCCCAGGAAAAGTTGAATGTAACGAGGCGGTCAAACGTGCGCCAACAACGACTGTCTTATCGCCAATGAGTGCTTCTCGACGGACAGTGCAGAAACTGGAGCCGCCCGTGCTTCATGGACTCCCGTGTCGTCAACTATGAGGAATGAGAGGCATGATGTATTGAATGGCCGTGTCTGTAGTGGGAGGAATGGCGTTAAGGATACTGAGGAAAGATGTTAGGCTTGGAATCTGGAGGCACGTACATGGGACCACCTTCACACAAGGATCATACGAACAAATGATGACGAACGTACAATGTCAGGGGGAAAACCGGGAAATAACGTTACTCAGGAATGCTTCGGGGTATCAATGGGCATTAAGCCATGTAGAATTATGTATATATCCGATCACTAAAGACGGGTCCTTTTCAATCCTCAATGTCGAGATCCCAAACAAATCGCTCGCTAGCATGCAATAGTCGAACAAATGCTTCAACAACGCTGTTGTTGCTGTTGGTAAAGTTGTTGGTTGTTTAATGACCAAACATCATACCAGGATGCCAGCTCGTCCTTCTTTCAGCCACGGCGCTGCTTCCCCGTCTCTCGCTGACGACAGAGTCATTCCGGCTAGCAGAGATGGTGTACTCATTGCCTGGCTTGGACTTGTGGAAGAGTTCCCGACGCAGAGGAATGTCGTAGATCCTTGGGGGAGCGGCTGGCTCGTCTGTTGGAAGGAGGAAGTCTGGGATGTACTTCTTGATTTGCATGGTTGTTGTGGTAGTGAAGTTATTCGAGGAGTTTGGTATGTTTGCTTGGTTTGCGCTGATTGATGTATAGAATGTATCAAAGTGTTTTGAAGACTTATAGACTTGAGGTTGGGGTCGGTGCAGCAGGAGATGCTTTTGTTTGGTTCTTGTATACCACTGATGGACAAGTACGATTGAGACGGTGGCCAACAAGGTATATATAATACTCATTCGCGAGCATATCGATCAGAAAATGTGTTTAGTAAAGGTACTCAGGTACGCGATGTTTAGCATTTTGCGTCATAGCGCGCCGTGCGCCCTTTTGTCGCGATCTAAGCGGTCAAATCACTCATCAGTCATCAATGGTAACCTTGTTGGTGTATCCGCGCAATATCCGGGGCATGCATACACAGTGGCAATATCCTGTGCTCAGGGCGCGGATGAAGTTAGCGGCAGGGACCAAAAGGAAACGAAGGGCGTGTGATGGACAAAAATTTGCGCACGAAGATCCTGTCCAGTGTCGATTCTTGTGCTGAGTAAGGTGGCAGGGCGTGATTTTGGTAGGACATTGGGCATTCGATGTGCCAGATATATGACGTCATATTAGTGAGGAAGGAAAGATTTCTCAGCCTCGCGAGAGAAAATGCCTCAGCCTTGCAGGAGATGCACTCGGGTACCACAGGAACCAGTCGAAGCTCTTTCGGTGTGAGGAACTCTGAAGTTCGAATTCTTGGGGAACTCGAAGTGCATGCAGAACTTGTGGCACGTGTCGACCGATCCATGTTTTTCCAGGTTGCCAACCACGGGGTAAAGCTGCACGACGCCACAGCCTCGTTTGCTGATCGGTATGGGCACTTCATCGTTAGCATGTACTTATGGCGAAGCCACTACCAGAGAGTACGAGATCCTTCAGGGGACAGGAATCACAGTTTTGTACTGCATTGTGTAGCTTTTCGCCGATCTAAGCCCGAGAATATGATGTCGATGCTTACTTCTTTACTATCTGGTTTGGAGAAATGCTTCCAGCACTCTCTTCTTTCGGGACTCCAAGGCCCTTTTGTCTTTGCCCTTGACAGTAGCATCACTTTGTGACCGGATCACAATTGGCGCAAATATATCGGCATACGCGCTGATCAGTTGCTTCCTTCGTTCAGCATGGGCAGGCTCGGCGTCTGTTCCATCCATTGACGACGCTGAAACACTTTGCGTTCGACGACCCCGGAAAGCAGGGAAAAAACTCTTCTTCTGTGGTGACACTACTTGTGAGTATATCGAAGGAGCTTGCTCTGAGTCGGTTGACATCGTGGACGTCCTCGACCGTCTCGAGGGATTTGGCGAAGCCGGCGGTAGCTCACCGGGTGTGGAAGCTGGTGCGCCACATGGGGCCAGTTCATTGACAATCCGTGTCAACAGAAAAGTGATGAAAGTGAATGATACGCTGTGGACCGGATATGGGGATAGCGCTTCCATGACCATATCCTGGATTTCTTGTGAGCTGGGTTGGACTTTGCCCTTCTCCATGGCGCTCAACGAACGTTCCACTTCCGCCCATGAGCTAGCGGACACTATCCCATCCCGAAGGGATCGAAGAAATTCTGTCAAGGTCTCGGCGAGTGTTTCTAACCGGACAATGCATGAGGCCTCTGCCTCAAAATGGGTGTCGAGAGGGCTTGCGGTGTCCAGCGCCTCTCGGATGCTAGCCAAGAGGTCCGAACGCTCATCGTCTTCATGTAAAGTCCAGGTATCACGGGTGAATGGCCACGTTATGCCCACTGTCGCGTACTGCCAGGGCGGAATGTCTTCATCATGGATCATGCTCCATTCCGCAATCGATCTTACAACGTAGACAGGGATGACTTCGGTGAGGGCATATAATTCTTTGGGTGCAGAATGATGACTCATGGAAGCTTGACCGCTCTCGTTGGCAAGGTCTTCAACGTGCATATTACGGACGCCACCTTCTGGTGCCAGTACTAGTTGGTCGAGATTGCGATAAAAAGCTGACTGCAGCCAGATGCCTTTGACCGGAATGAAATGGTCTCTGCCATTTTCGAGTCGGAGCACCAAGATGTCTTCCAACCGGGCGCGTCCTTCGTTGAGTTCAGATACAAGCTCCCCATCGGCAATGTCGACAGATAGTCCGATGCTGCACGATTCACCAGGCGACAACTCCATTGGAGCCTTCACAGTTGTTGTTTGGACCTCATGTGGATCAGTCATAAGTTGTAGCCAGCGTGGTGCAACACCTGCTTCTTGTCCGGGTTCTGCAGGCCGCTCGACAAATGAGAAGGAAGCAGCAATCTGTCCCGTGTTGGCAATGGTGATGAGCCGCGTCTTCTTTACGGCATAGCGGATCTCGCCAAAGAGTACGGCATTCATGTCTGCCGGACCGTCAGCGTTTGGTATTCGTTCGTCAGCGTGGTGGTCCACTACCACAGTCACCGTAGGACGGTTCTCGTTTTCAGCCTTGTCTAGTCCTCTAGCAACATGCTGATGTACCTTTGCCTTCAACTCCGGTACCACTGCATCGTAGGTGAGGGTGAAGACGGCATTGAGCGGCTTGTGATCTGATGACAACACTCTTTGATGCGAAATGTAGTTGTTGATTTCGATCGTATCGCCATAGTCTTCATGAGTCTTGACCAATTCAGCATCATGACATGCGTCTTGTTGGTCATCATATTCGTCGTAATCATCACCATATGCTAGTCCGTCAGTTTCTGGATCGTAATCAAACAAAACGTCGTGTTCAGCAGTAGCTTCATCAATGCCCCGCGCTTTCATGGACGCGTCTTTTTTGCGTGAGTCTGTGAGTTGTCTCATCTTCTCTTCGTACATCTCTTTGTCCCGACGAGTCCTATAAAGAATTCTGTCACACCAGCTAGGGCTTCGTTTCTTTTCTCCCGAGTCGAACATGCCCACACTTCCAACGTCGTATTTGTATGTGGGCAGGAACGTGATCTCTCCCTCACGCCAACCTTCATGGAATATTTTGTGCATTCTCTGCTGATTGCGCAGCTGATCGTGTGCCAGCAGAGATTGGATAGTGGTAAGAAGTGAGGCAGGATCGGACCTTGGATCAAGCGCCGGCTCAGCTTCGCTATGAATGGCCGGCCTCTCAGCATCTTTATATTCATAATGAGTCTGTTGTGGGTGTACTGTATCGCTCGGGTGTGGATCGACATATCCTAGTTCACTGTCGATTCGTCGCTTAGACCTATTCTCGATGTCGTACTCATTTCGAGTATGCAGGAGCAATAATCTGCGAACATCTTCTCCAGGGATATCGTCTAGACGATAGTTCAAGTCGCCAAACCAGAATGCAAAGTCCTCGTCACCAATTTTTTCTTCTGTGATCTCTGCTACTTCTCCATCCGGACTGACGGGTGCGAACCGTGTTTTGTTCAAAATTTGTGTCGTGTCCCATATCCGACGGATCAAGGCTGTTGGGTCTGCTCCAGCAGCGAGATGGCAGTTGATAAAGCAGAGTTTCGTGGTCTCTCCCAGCATAATCCTGGCGGAGACCGCACCTTTGTTGCCCAAATAACCCATCAGGCCGGTTCCCACGGATGTGGTACTCACTGAACTGATGGTTGGAGCAAGTTCTGGAGAGGCATAGATCAGAATGAGCAAACCCAGAAGTTGCTCTTCTGCAACTTTTATATATCCAGGCGGTAGTGCACGTTTCAGAGACCTTTTCCACTTTTTCCCGGGATTTGGATCAGTGTAAGGCTTGATAGCCTCGGTCATGGAAGACACGTCAACGACCTCTTGCAGACCTAGCACGTACAGGTCAACCTGTTCACCACTGGGCTCTGCAGGGACATCATCCTTCGGCATTGTTGTCTTCTTCTTCGCGAAACGTGCTTCCTGTGCCTCGACAGACTCAATATTTCGTTCGCTGTCAGAATCATCGCCATCATCGTCGTCAAACCCAAGGCCGGCTAAATCCTGCGATAGTCCTTTAACCCCTAGTCCCCCAATGAACCAGGCACCCAGGTCCTTTTCAGTACCACTGATGGAAGCGACATTCCAGGTGCCGACTTTGATTTTAATGGTCTTCTTCCGGATATACTCGTTCTTCCGGGCCCTGACAGCAGCCGACAATGACTGGGGCGCCGAGATTTGAGCAGCGTGGCTAGCGTGAGCAGCGGGCGGTAGATAGAGTGCGCCTGGCGGTCTGACCTTTGCTCCCCATGGGTTTGTGGAGTGCCATGGCTTGGGAGAAATTTGGCTCTTCTCACCCTTGTCGCCTAATCCCAACGACATTGCTGTTCAACACAGATTGACAGGTTGGAAAAGCAGCTGTGTGCGGTATATTGATCGAGTTACCTCATCATGACAGATGAAAGTCGTGGATGGCAACAGCTATGCCACTTTGAACGCCTCAAGAGCCTTCACAGAAGCTCCGTATAAGTGTCGAGGTTGTTGAGACAGGACTGGGCGCTTTGTTTCAATTATCTCGGATCAAGTATGTGCGGTCGCGTGGCCTTTTGATGACATCTTCCTGGAAATGTTGGATGGACGGATTGGGTCTCGCGCCGCTTATCGCATCGTCACATAAAAGTATCAGAGATTCTGGGTCAGTGGCCTTCATCATGCGGCCTGTGTGGGATGACTGATCGTGCCCAGTGTGGCTGTGTACCTGATGGTGTTCGATCATCTGAAGTTTAAGCGACCACCGGGAGGGGCCTGAGGAACCCACCCGGAAACGCAACCCTGGAGGGGCACTAGGGGACGAGCAGGGCATCCTGCCCCATTCGTTGTCGTCCTCCCGCATCTCGAAGCCTAAAACAATTCGACGACATCAAACATGGGACTTTACGAATAGGAAACAATTGCATTCATTGATCGCTTCGCTTTCTACCCAAGGTGTCCCTTGTGGGCATACCACCATCGCCAGGCATTTAGCACATCATGATGTATAGAAGTGCTTGATCAGAAATGAATACACGACCCATCATCGACGAGTCCTCGGGACCGATTGCATTATCGGCTTCCTTCAACAGCGATGCGAGTTGCTTCGCAGTTGGCCTTGATACAGGCTTTTGTGGTATGTGGCTTTTCAGGCATAGCTGGCAGACCATTGACTCCAACTTATCAGTCTTCAATTCCGATCCCTGCGAACTGAAAGCATCCAGAGGTACCACCTGCGCCTTCCTATCTTTGTTCAACCTCTAAGCAGGAAGCAGATCTCAATGCTGGAATTGGAACGGCCGAGATGCTGGGCCGGTACAACTATCTCGCGCTGGTAGGAGGTGGAAAGAACCCGAGATGGCCACAGACAAAGGTATGGCAGGGAGAACAGGCAGAAGAGCGGGAACCTGACAGCCATGCTAGGTCATGATCTGGGATGATGCCAAACAGAAAGTCGCAATCACACTCGAGTTGAAGACAGCAGTCCTGCGGGTTCGCTTGACGAAGTCTTGGATCGCCATTGCGATTCAGAACAGCATACACCTATACAAGTTTTCATCTCCGCCCGAACGAACTGCAGTCTTCGAGACCGCCGACAACCCTTTGGGCCTTTGCTCGCTGGGATCCAGACTAGTAGCATTCCCAGGTCGCTCGCCAGGCAAAGTACAGCTGGTTGAATTGGGATCCGGGAACGTCAGCATCATACCAGCTCATACATCTGCATTGCGAGCAATGGACCTTAGCAACGATGGGCAGTTTCTGGCCACAGCCAGTGAGACTGGGACGTTGATTCGTGTCTTCTCGACATCGAACTGCACCAAGATCGCCGAACTGCGCCGCGGTGTAGATCCAGCATACATATTCAGCATCGCCATGTCGCCAGACTCCAGCATGCTCGCTGTAACCTCCGACAAATCTACCCTCCACGTTTTCGACCTCCCGATATCCTCGCCCTCGCACCCGAATAGCCCTCGGCCTGCACCCCGTCGATCCCAATCACCCCATGTTTCTGCCGACGAGGACTTGTCCACAAACCAGAAATGGGGTTTCCTGTCCAAGATTCCTCTTCTGCCAAGGGTGTTTTCAGACATCTATTCCTTTGCTTCCGCACACTTCGAGATGGGCGATGAAAACATTGGAGTTAATGGATCCTCGCTTTCTTATCTTCCTGCTCTAGGGTCGCTGCCGAATCGCCCGCAAAAAGGGATTCTCGGCTGGATGGACAACTCAACCCTGATATGCATCGGCACGGGTCGCGATGCACGATGGGAACGCTTTAGAATCGGTGAGAGGCCTGGCGTCGCCGACGAGGGCCAGAGGGCCGTCTGGAGAGACGGCTGGAGGAAGTATCTGGGCAGCTGAGACTCCCGGGGCCCATCATGTTGTGAGAAACAGTTGACTGCGACGGCAGATCCGGGCTAAATGGTTGTAAAGCGATGGCCATGCTCAGCATCAGTAGCCATGGTCGACCGACGTCGATGTCTCGTCAAGCAGCCCGAAATTGTCGGACGGCCGATACCGTGGTGCATATTCTATCCTGTTAGAGACAGGTATTCATGGAAACCGCATCCTTCTGCCAGTCCTTGACTCAGGCTTAAGATTGACAAAGCTACGAGGACGATGAATGCAGAAACACGGCGGCGTAAGGCACCACGTTGGAAACCTACGGTTGCACAGACGGCGGTCTCGCCCTGTGTGGATGATCAACAACCAGCCTTGGCTGAGGCCGGAAAGATTTGCTATCCAGGACGAAACAGCCTCGATTCCGCTAGTACTGGACAAGATTAGAGCATGAAGATGAAGGGGTGAGAGATAGAAAGAAGTTCAAGACTACATTCTACTAAGACTTGACAATAGGACAATGGATCCATTTCGTGCAAAGACTAATCTTGTCTTCGCCTGAGCACTTTCTTACCTAAGTTCTGTACAGAATACATGTACCAGACTAAACCAAGCCAGTCCCTCTGATTAAGCCCATACCACGCCGACCGTCCTCCCAGAGTAGTGACACGCGTGCATGCTTTTAAGATCCGGCTTCAACAATATCATTCCCCTGAGCCCCAAGGTCTAAACGCCCGCTGACCATGTTCATGTCCACCGTTACGATACCTCCACGTCGACACACGATTGCGGTCCTGCTTGCCATACTTACGCGTTGTGCTACAGGGCCAGTCATCCTGATGATCCGAATGATTCGATATAGGCGAGGGCCCTAGCTCAAAATCATCATCCGCCGTCAGAAACCCTTGAGAATTCGCCTCTCGAAACTGAAATCGGTCGGGGAGAGGTGAAGGCTTCTAACTCATCGCCTTTTGATATTGGAAGTTGCCAAATCCTCCAGGCGTCATGCTTCCCAGCATACTATGACCGGGCACCGGTGTGTGTGCAGGTCCGCTTGCCATACCGATATTTCCCGTCTGAGGTGTCGTAGGTGTACCGTTCTGGTTGTAAAATGTGGCGCCGTTCATGTTGGGCGTGTTGAAATCACGGTTGTTGAGACCTCCTCCTGTGGGCATCTGTGCGTTCAGACCCCACACTTGCAACCTGTATTTATCTTCTTCGATAGTCCCGTTGAAGATCTTTTCTCTCATTTTGAAATAGACCTGCCCAGTAAGCAAGGAGTCGGAACCAGCTTGATGTGCTTGACCAATCCGTGCTACTGCAAGTTCTTCCGCGATGTCTTGTAGGCCTGACTTGGTCATGACTCTTTGTATGATCAAAGCTGCTTCTTGTGTCAGAGCTTGATTGCTGTTGATTTGTCCTTTGACACCGGCATGTTTGAGCATGAATTTGATGTCGTATAGTGACGGGAAGAACTTCTCCAGGTATTTATGGAATTGACCCTCGTCCTCGGGAAGCGGTTTGCATATCATGAGCTTCATGAGATAGCCAAAGTCGTAGCCGGAGTGGAAAGATATCCAACGTACATCAGGATCCAGAACGAGACCGGAGCTGATCAGAAGCGAGCCAAAGTCGTCAGGATCTATGCCATGTTTGGCGTGCTTGTCGAAGTCGATACCGGCCTTGGTGAGCATCTGTGTCGATTCACGGGCATACATATCTGTCTCCAAGGAGAACCGGAAGTTGAATTGCCATGTGTACGGAGTAGGTAGGAGATTTGGATGGAATTGTGGTTTGGCTGGTGGGACTGCGTCCAGAGGTGGTAAAGATCCGTCTGGCTTGAATAGTGTGATTCCAAGCTGTATCATTTTGAGCAGATCTACATTACATCGTAATGTCTGATAGTGGTAGTCGGCCTTGGTGGTGAATTGGCCAATCGGTCGGGCAACGATACCAGGAAACTCGGTGTCCTACATTAACCACATCAGTCTGAGCTTCGGATGTGAGTGACATGAAGGCTCTTACCATTGCAATGTACCCATACGTGTCGACAAGCTGTCTTAGGGTCGCCATCTCTTCTTTGAGGTTGTGTTTCCAGACATTACGGATTCTCGCATCGTCTTTGTGCTCGAGAGGTCCACCCAACGCATCATAGTTCTGATGCGCTTGTACAGGTCCGCCTCTTGCGAAACCCATTTGTGTCATCTGACCAGGAAGGATGCCACCTTCCAACATACTTCTGTCGAATCCATTGTTCAGGTTGCCAGCCATCGCAAACGGACTCGCGTTGGATGAACCTCCGGCGCCGAAGGAAGGTGTACTAAGGTGATTTGGAGGAGGTAGTGCGCCATGCTGGTGAGACGAGTTGTGTGATTGTAGATGATTTTGTGGTATGTGGTATGGCCCGTTCAGGGACTGGTTGCCATAACGAGGCGGAGCCATGGTGGTAGCGAACTCAGCGTATGAATGATGAAAGAGACCATAGATCGTATGGGCTCATCGCGGTAGAAGGATAGGTTGAGCGTCTCAAATGTGAAATGTCGGTCGGACCATTAAATCGAATTCACAAATAAATATTGCAGATGGTGCGGAGCCTGCGTACGTCGTTCATTGTGAACCAAAAGTCATCGCGACGATGGAAACACAAAATGATGGAAGGAACAGTCTGCGGGACACTTATTGATATCTGAGGACTTGCTCCAGCCCGCTAGTAAAAAGATGCGGCCAAAACCGGTTAGCTCAACGGCGGACCACAGGCTTCGTCTGCGGATCGTTCCCCTCCAAAGCGCAGTCTTGGCTTGAGCTCCAATCTGCATCACCCGTTCGTTCATTCAGTCATTGACTCAATAGCTTCGCTTCGCTGCAGACATTGTCCTGTCGCGTCACGCAGTCGGTCAGTCTCCATAAGCCTCACTTTGTTCTCACTCGCTGATCAGTCTGAATAGGTCTCTCCCCTTCGACGAGGAAAGCAGCGCTTCACCCGCTGTCCGCTCTGCACAATGGCTCGTTCAACCAACCCCACCGGATTTGACATGAAGACCTTCACAGACGCTGCGACCAGCAGAGAATGGCGAGCTAGGGATCCTTGGGCACGAAGGTAAAAGAGTTGCTAATTTGTTGGGGTTTATTCTGACGGGTCATAGCGAGGCATGGAGATACACCGGTCCTTTCACGCGATGGAATCGAATGAAGCGTGCATTCCCCGGTCTCGGCATTGCGTCGGTTGCATTCGCAGGTTACGTTCTGTTCGAGGCACTGTTCCTGAACAAATCGCATGGCCATGACAATGGTCATGGTGAAGGACATCATTAAACAGTCACCAGCATGGATCAATCTGTTTGTGCCTACGACCAAGTGCTGGAGTGGGCCGACAGTACTCTGAACGATGAAGAGCAATGTTTTGATTGTACATATGCGGGTCTACTGGCTGCTAGACAGGAAGAAAGAAAGAGAAATGAAGGAACCATTTCTGGAGGACAGCAACATTCTGCACTTCACCGCGAGCACAGTGCTGTGCAGGCACTCAGAGTCCAATGAAGACAGTGCCGCAGCCTTGTCAGCCTTGCAGCATGCCGCCTCGATCGCGCCCTTCACCCTGGAAACCTTCGTTCAACGACAATCAACCTGCATTTGTTGGAACAGAAGGGCACCCCGAGCTTTGCGAAACTGAATATTGTTGGACCCATAACTAAAGTCAATGCGGGTGTGCGGTAGAGATCGCAAAGAGTTTCCGATATGCGTAGATCCATAGCAACCTTTTCATACGAGCATTGCCAGAGGGTCTTCGGAAAGATTACGGCATTATCAAACTGGATGCAGAGAATGTGCTCGCGGTGACCTACTCTGTTGAGGAACCAGCCGTCTGTGACCCCAGGTGAGGAGCAAAGCTAACCCATAAGAGGCAAATATTGCCCTTGATCGGAATTGTAGGCGGCAAAGAGGAAAGGCACCACGACATCAACGAGTGAGGATACGTGCCTTCCCACCCTTATCTCCTTATCGTTGCCCCTCGTTCGAGTAATAAAGAGGCATCGCCATGGAGCCGTGGCCGCTGGCAAGGTAGGCAAAGCGTTGTCATTTTGATCGCGAGGACCCTGTCCGCTGCCCTACATATAACTGGCGGCCCTAGTCTCCCATCATTCCATTCAACTACCCTCTACTGATTCATTCATCATTCATCAACTTGCTCGTTATTGCCGACGGCAATCATGGTTCTTGAGCGAGTCAAGCAGTTGGCACAGCAGGTGTCCAACACCGTCTCCCCTCCTCATCCTTTGGACCCTCTTTCTTCTCTTGAGATTGACACTGCTGTCTCGATACTTCGCAAGGAACACGGCAAACTCTACTACAATGCCGTTACACTTTTGGAACCTCCCAAGAAGGTAATGCTGGCATGGTTGGCGGATCCTGCCCACACCAAGAGACCTGCTCGTATTGCCGACATCGTCGTCATTACCACCGACGGCAAAGTCTACGACGGGCATGTCGATCTTACTGAGCAGAAGGTTCTCAAGTGGGAAGCGACGCCCGGTGTTCAGCCATTGATCACCATGGAAGACCTAAACGCCGTGGAAATGACCATGCGGAAAGATCCTAAAGTGATCGAGCAGTGCGGTATCATTGGCATCCCTCCTGAGGACATGTACAAGGTCTACTGTGATCCCTGGACCATCGGTTTTGATGAGAGATTCGGCAATTCCGTACGCCTACAGCAGGCGCTGATGTACTATCGACCTCATCCAGACAACTCTCAATACTCATTCCCTCTCGATTTCTGCCCCATCTACGACTCCAACAAGAAGGAAATCATTCATATCGATATCCCCAAGATCCGACGACCTCTCAATCAAGCCCCGCCAAACGACTATCACGTAAAGTCTATCGAGGAGTCGGGCGGCTACAGGACAGATATCAAGCCCATCAATATCACCCAACCTGAAGGTGTGAGCTTCAAGATCAACGGCCGTATCATCGAATGGCAAAACTGGTCCGTTCATGTTGGTTTCAACTACAGGGAAGGCATTGTCCTTAACAACATCACCTATTTCGATAAGAACGAAAGCAAGGCACGACCGGTCTTTTACAGACTTTCTCTTGCTGAAATGGTCGTACCCTACGGCAATCCTGAACGCCCACATCAACGCAAGCACGCTTTCGATCTCGGTGAATACGGTGGCGGATACATGACCAACTCTCTTAGCCTAGGCTGTGATTGTAAAGGCAGCATCCACTACATGGACGCCGATTTTGTCAACAAGGCCGGCTCAGCCCAAACCATCAAGAATGCTATTTGCATCCACGAAGAAGATGCCGGTATCCTCTTCAAGCACACCGATTTCCGTGATGACTCGGTCGTTGTGACCCGTGCTCGAAAACTCATCATCAGCCACGTCTTTACCGCTGCAAACTACGAATACTGCGTGTACTGGATCTTCCACCAAGACGGCACTGTTCAGCTGGAGATCAAGCTCACCGGTATCCTGAACACCTATGCTATGAACCCTGGTGAGGACACCAAGGGCTGGGGCACAGAAGTTTACCCTGGCGTCAACGCACACAACCATCAACATCTGTTCTGCATGCGAATTGACCCAAATGTCGACGGCCCCAATAACACCATCTTCCAAGTCGACGCCGCCCAAGGTCCTGGCGAAATCGGCTCCGAGGAGAACTTCTACGGCAACGCCTTCTACGCTAAGAAGAAGAAGTACACCAATCCCGTCGAAGCCATGGCCGACTATGACGGCTCCACCTCGCGCACCTGGGAGATCGCGAACGAGAACAAGCTGAACCCATACTCACACAAACCCGTCTCCTACAAGCTGGTCAGCAGAGAAGTCCCGACCTTGCTCCCCAAGAAGGGTGGACTGGTCTGGAAACGTGCCGGCTTTGCCCGCCATGCCGTGCACGTCACCAAGCGTAAGTTCATGATACCTCTTTTCTTTTCTTCTATGCAAGTACTGATATCGCGCAGACTCCGACGACCAACTATACCCTGCAGGCCGCCACGTGCCCCAGACTTCTGGTGAACCGTCCATGGGTCTGCCACAATGGATCGAGAGCCACCCTGACGAGAAGATCGATAACGAAGACATCGTGCTGTGGCACACCTTTGGCATTACCCATTTCCCGTCACCCGAAGATTTCCCCGTCATGCCGGCTGAGCCTATGACCCTGCTGTTGCGGCCAAGAAATTTCTTCCTTCGGAACCCTGCACTCGATGTCCCACCCAGCTATGCCCGGACACCTACCCAGGTTGCTGCTGGAAGCACAGGTTGCGATTGCTCGGATAAGAAGAGCGTTGCTGTTTGAGCATACCCAGATAGGGGAACCGTGGCATGGGTGGATTTTGAAATTTAGCGAAACGTGAAAAAATGTCCTACGACTTATCATAGTGTTGTACGCAGTATTCTAAGATGATATCTCCTGCTCTCTAGCAAGGATCATGAAATGTGTGTCTTGCACAAAATTTTGTGATTCCATCGCTGTCTTTCACAGTCTATCACAACTTCTTATACGGTGGCATGTCACGACCACGTCTCCTGTTTATACCGTCCTTCTTTCTCCAGCCTTGCGAGATACTTCTCGGCATCCTCGTGATCCTCTATCGGTTCGTCTGACTCTTCGTCATCAGACCCCGCTGTGTCTATACTCTTTGTTGGAGACTCGGCCTTTCTTTTCTGTGCCTGCTCCAAAAGCGCATCGGCCAATGCCTGCCGAACCGCCTTCGGCATTTGTCCTGACGAACCACACACAATGATCGTTGCATCGCGCTCTCGCAGATACTCCCAGACTAGATCGCTGCGCTCGCGAATGCGGTCTTGTATGTAGACCTTGGCCTTTTGATCTCGTGAGAACGCAGTGATAACTTCCAGACTAGCCTCGTTCGACCCCTCGGCAGGAGAGCTGAGCGCGGGCCATTCGTCGTGAAAGAAATAATCTGCCTTCTCGCTGCGACAACCAAATACAAGCGCTGTTTTGCTAGCTTGGGCTGCCTTTTCTTGAATCAAAGCACGCAGAGGCGCAATGCCTGTACCAGCACCAACAAGGAGGTGTGCTTGGCCAGCCAGTTCCGAAGGTTTCGAGAATCGACCTTCTGTCTTCAGAGATACTTGAAGTTTTGTGTCAACGGGTAATTGTGCAAGATATCTCGTGCACACACCTTCTCGGATCCTCTTGATGACTGTCCTGTACTTGACAATTGCGATCAAGAGTTCGAAGATCGTCGAGCCGTCATCTGCGTGTTTCGACTCGCCGCCACTTGCTATGCTGAATTGTCGCGGCCGCATTGGTGGGAAGATATTCGTGACTTCTTGCCAGGGGAGATGCACTGAGTCGAACTCCTGGAGGATCTCTAGGATACTTCGCCGCGGACGAGTAGCGTAGTCGTAGTATTCGTCTAGATATTGCGGGTCGGTGAACTCCAGAAGTCGTTCTTTGTGCATTTCGTCAGCTGTGTAGTTTGCTATTGCGGCGAAGAAAGATCGGCGAGGGATGGCGTTGATGTCTATGTATTCGGTCAGGAGAGTGCGGAGGGTAAGGTCTGCCTTGCTGAAAATAGGGCTTGTAACCAGACGAGCTGAGTTGGGCGTTGGGGACTTTCTGATTGAGACCAGACGTATGGGTGAGTCGGCGACATCTTGCCAGCCCATTCGTTCTATCAGGAACGTAACGTCGATCGACATGTTCTGTGGGGATATTGCGAGGGCATCGCCCGGCATGTAGTTGATTGTGTGAGGCGTCTTGAAGGACATGAAGCGGACGTCTTGAAAATGGTCGGACGCTGTCACTCGTTGGTTCGTTGTGAGAGTCGCCTCGAATGTGTTCGAAGAAGAAGATCCCGCAGCCGGCGTATGCGAGCCATTGCCATTGGCGACTTCTGTGACGGTCTCAGTCGCAGACACCAGCTCGAGGCGCCATTTACTAGGGAGGAAGACGCCGTACGCAATTGGCTCTCGACCCTCAGGAAGCGGAAACTCGTTCAAGACTGTCTTTCTAAACTCCTCAAGCCAGGCTAGAACAGCGCCATCGGTACCCTCATCGCCTTGTTCATCGGCCTCGCAAGAGTCGAGCAACGAGATCGCACCCAGCTGGCTTAGACGCTTGTCCAGCTTCCTCGCCGCCCAGTTGAATTTTGGGTAAGAACTGTCGCCCAGCCCAACTAGGGCGTAGTCTACGCCGGACAGGGTAGCCGGGGACAATTTCTTGCGCAAAAGGCTGGTCCAAAATCGTCTAGCATTCTCTGGGAAGTCTCCTTGGCCTGTGGTCGCGATGACCAAAACCGTGAGAGCATACGGTGCAAGGTCGTTGTAGCTTACGGCGTCGAGTCCCGCGACATCGGTATCGAAGTGAAGTCGCTCCAGACAGCGACCAATCTCTTCGGCAAAGTCCTGTGAAGTGCCGGTCTCGGTTCCATAGACGATCAACGCGGACCTTCCTTGGTCATGTCCATTCGTTTGCATCGTCGAGTCCAGATCCTGGCTCGATCATCATGCGAATTTGCCCCTTCGCCGTCCCTTATGCCGTTCCATGACGAACTCAAAATCATTGAAGAGTCGTAAGATAACTCCGCGCTCTTGCGGAAGAAATATTCTCCGGCCTTGGCGCGTTGTGGTTACACAAGACCTACTTCTACTGTGTACTCGCTGTTCGCTACTGGGATGTTCACTCTCAAGTGACCACAATGATTCCAGCCAATGATGGCGACAGCGCCATTGGTGGCATGCGATGTGCCTTATGCAAGCTACTGCAAGGATGTCGACAAAGCCACAATGCTGAGCTGGAGCCGGTGTGACTTGTTCGCCTTCGGCTCAGCCTCACTGCACCGCAGACTGACCTCTTCATCTGCGATTGTTCTGCTCTGTCGGCCACTGACTTTGTAGACGTTTCACGTCGTCAAAGTCAGACGGTTGAATAGCCAGCAACGACCATGGCTGAGGTCATTGACGTCGTAGCTGCAGCTCTAGAATTCACAAAGGTCTTCCTGGAGCTCAAGGAGATTTCCACTTCAAGCGCACACGCCCCGGAAGAACTGCACGAACTGATTGAGGAGCTAAATCTTATCGATGACATTCTGCGGACATTAGCCGAGCAAGATGCATTAATGTCCGAGTACGCTCCTCCGATGATCACTCAAAAATGTCGCGAGTCCTGCAAGAACGCTGTGGAAATCCTCAAACCGCTTTGTATCCAGCTGTCAAAGAGCATCGAACGATCGAGGTGGCGAGGCTCGCTCAGAACAGTACTGAAGGATGCGTCCATCGAGAAGGCTAGAAGACGCATCGAAAGGGCGAAGAGCAACCTGAATCTAGCACAAATGGCCACGCTCAGGTAAGGTCGAACGACAATGACCGTGGAGATAGCTCATTCTTGGGCAGTGTGATGAGTACCCTCAATCTCCAGCAGCATGCAAGCACACAGACGCTAGTTGTTTCTGCAATGATTATGGCATCGAAATTGGACAATGGCGATAATGTAGAGCGTCGACATTGCAAGCCGAACGTGGCGCAATCGACTTGCACTGGCACGATGGACTCCCATCATCAGAGCTGTATTTTCAATTCAGATACAGTAGCCCAGATTGAGAAGTGCCCAGCACGACGCAGGGTAGCACGATATGCTACTTCACGGCTGATTTTGCAGAGTCTGTGGCTGGGAAAGCGGTTCGAAATCATCCGGGACCGTGCAGGCGGAATGTCGACTTTCACATTCAGGACTTACAATATATTGCCTAGAGATGCACCTGTCTTCTTTCTCGCTCGACGGGGTGACGTTGCAGGATTGCAGGCGCTTTTCCAAAGGAGGGATGGTACCATCTTTGACAGAGACGAGAATGGCCAGACACTGCTTCATGTACAAAATACACCTTTGATGTTCAATCTTGTCGCTGACCAGGCGTACAGCACACCTGGGTATCTGAACAGCAATCAATGTTAACGTTCCTCCTTCAACAGGGATGCGATATCAATGAGACAGATTTTTGGTACGTCTAGGATCCTAGCCCTCGACCATGTCTTTGGAATTGAGGCTTTTCAGGGGTCATACATGCTTTTACTCGTTCCTCATGCAGCCTCCAGCCCTTCACACCGACACCTTGCACGCTCTTACAGCAACCTCCTCTATCGACGTGGATCCCGAAATTGTTTACGCAGCTGCGAAGTGGCAGCCACTGCTTCTTACTAACATCGTCTCGATGGCTTCGCCTCCATGGTATAGTATGGATCTCGCCACGCGGCTGCCAGCCGCGTATGCTGGATGTAGGTCTTCTGGGAGTTTGGACGGTTTCTGGTGTCTTTTGTCACAGACCCATTTGGACGTCTCGTGCTTGACCGGGAGGATCGACCAGCCAGAAGAGGTCTATGTCAGTCTCGTAGAGAGGTTGGCTCGCACAATGTCGGCACCACCTTGCCCGGATCTCGAGGGATGGCGATCATTATTGCGATCAGCAGTCGAGTTGAACGGCTTCGGTGTAGCTTTCAAAAAACACTGCAGCTCGCCTATGCTAAGTTATCTGGGATTTTCGGGGTCTTTACTAGGACACTTCTATGGCAGCCTGTCGGATCTCAATCACCACCGCTTGTCATGCAGGATTCAGAACTGGGCACGTGAAGTCCTTCTAGCCGGTCAAGATCTGCAGACCTATGGTCACTGGGAACAGGACTTGCTTCTCCATACTAGGCCAGAATATGTGATGTCGGGGTACGGGTACTGGTGGTACTGCCCTCCCATCAAGGTCCGGTTGTTGAACTTTGTCTACCGGCCTTCACCGGAAGACTGGAAGATATGGGCATCCACATCACTAGACGAGCATGCGGGCGAGTTTTGGCAAGGTGTCCACTTTGCGGAGCCCGTTCTTGCTATTCCGGGCTCCTGGCCTCTAACAAACCCTTCCCACAGTGTAGACCTCGACCTCAACAACTACGTAATGTCGAGGAGGGGGCGTCGGCGAATTTCACGATATCTCGAGTTGACTTTGGCCGATTTAGAAACGCGGTTCTATTATGAATACGGCTCACTGAGCTCAGCGGTTGAACACAATGTGCAGAATGGGAAGAAGAAGAAGGCGGAAAGAAGACAATTTTACGCGAAACACGGCATTACTCCACCTTATCGAGAGCTCGTCAGCTGAAGGCAAAATCTTTGAGTGTGATTCCTTTCGCAAGGCCGCATGATCACGACACGGAGGCAAGAGGGATGGAAAGCGTCGCCTTCTCCCATCACAGCCGGGGTTTTCGAGTCCGCTCTCTCAGATTCTGGGCTTCCTAAGACGAGCTAATGGTATTGCGCAAACACGAAGGCAGAGAGAAAGGACGCGGAATTGCTGGATTTTGAAAGTCACCACTCCGAACATCTCTCCGGTAGTTTCGCAATGCAAATAAGCACTGTATGGAGCTACAGTTCTGGGTATCTTTTGAGCTTCATGCGTAAAAAGAGGCAACGGCACTTCCGGCGTCGATCCCCCAAGAGCTCCAGTACGGTAGGACTGAGAACTTTCACTGCCGGAAAAGGCATGCCGCTTGGTGTGCGGCACTTCAACAAGCACCATAGAGCCCACATCCACCGTGTCAACTCCAGTGCCGCTGAAAAGCCTCGGCAGAGACGAGTGCTTGATCAATAAGTCGCTCCTTCGTCATCACCACCTCCGTCGTCATCTCCTTCACCTGTGTCGAAGTAATTCTCTGCATTGTAATCATCTCCCGCACCATCATCTGATTCTTCGAACTCGGAATCCTCAGGTTCGTCCTGTCCCGATCCCTCTTCATCGTCTTCGTCGCCAGTATGATCAGGGTTGTCGTTCTCGTTGTTCTCGTCGGGGTTTTCGTCGTCGTCATCATCCTCGTCGTCCGAACCGGCGTTCTTATCCTTCTTCGTACGGGATGGAGGACGTATCTCTTCGTCGTCCGAGTATTCGTCTTCTGCATCTAGACCACGCTTTTCACGCACCCTCTTCGTTGTAGGGTCCTCGCGCCGCCTCTTCGCAGATTTTGTGCTGTTTCGAGACCGTCGCGTGCCCGAGAGCAGAGGGTCTGAGCCGTCTGTATCATTCCCCTCATCATCCGCTCTCGCCTCTGCATCCTCCTCGTCCGCGTCGTCAACAACGATCTCACGTTTCCTCTTAAGACTCTTGCGGGGTGCGTTTGTCTCGGCGTCGATTTGGATGTCTGCTGATTTCCATAAACTGCTCTTGCGCTTTGGATCTAGTAACGGCCACAGTTCGTAAGGAAAGTATATCAGTGCTATCCTCAGCCCTGCGTATTAGCCCTGTCTTTTCGTTGCCGGCTCCAGGATCTGCCTGAGATATACCTACCATTGTCTTTACTGTAATCTCGCCCACTGAGGTCTGGAACCGTGCGCTTCTTCTGGAGGTATTTGGCAGTGTATTTTTCCTGGTCATTGAAGGGATCAAAGCCCGCTCTCTTCAGGACCTTTCCCGTCTTTGCATCTGCGATACTGCTGGGGTCGAGGACGGCGTAATAAGGACCGTTGCGCACACGTTTTCGCATGTTTAGGTAGCATGTGGCCGCGGCACGTCCATGACTTGAAATCGGGCGTGGGACAGTAAGATCGATAGGCTGTGGGTGGATCTGGTTTAGTATCCAGTACTTGTTGACATTCCGGTCATCAAACCTACAGGGAATGTCTCTTGAGGCTTGTTTGAAACCGGCGGAGTTGCGAGAGACTCTTCATCGTCCCATGCGAGATCGGGCCCTCGCTTCCCGCCTCCTCTTCTCCCGCCGCGCGCCATGGTGCAGGCGAAGATGTGAAGATATTAGAGGCAAATGTCACCGGAGTAGAGCGTGCATGGTGGGAAGAAGAGTGTATGAACACAATCTCTGTTCCAAACTCGACGAAAGAGTCCCACTAGAACCAGTGAATGAAATGAATTTCCTCAAGTCCAAAAATCCGCGGCAGAATTTTGGGCGTGAGGTGGGGAACCAAAGAACAGGGCCTATTTAGTCTCACCGCCTTCGGATGCTATCGACGAGGCTGATGAGAAGTTTGACATCCTAATTCTCCTACACCGCAAAGTACATCATCAACATCAAGCACGCGACCCCAGCAATGTCCTATCTTTTTCCGCTGAACGAAGTCCTGAGCCACCGCGATTAAAACCAGACGTCGTCAAGGGAGAGCGATCGACAATGCGGTGTTTTGAACATGTCTGACAGCTCTAAGTACCTCGAATGTTTTGCAGTACGTCCAGCATGGCCAGGACAGTCTTCGGGTTCGGATAAAGCTGCTGGCTATGTCTGGATCCTCGCGCGAAAGCAAGAGATAGTGTGCCGTTATTTAGGTGTTCAGTCGCAGAAGAAGGTCAAGCCCGGATGTCGGGGAATGGAAAGACTATTGCTGCGAACCCCATGCAGTTGATCATGAAATATAAGAGGACCGACGATAAGATGATCCCGTCCGTGCAGTATTTATGAGGTGCATGCAGTATACTCATCGTCTGCTGTTTTACGGATGCTGGATATTGCTCTTGTCTCAGGAAGTCAGATGATGGATACGTGCGGATTATGACAGTGCTGCTACTTGATGGACTATGGGGGTTGTCCTAGTAAGAGCAACGGAGGTGATACTGTTCTGAAGCAGCGCAGAACCGATGACAAGAACATCCCTATTCCTTGCTGTTTCTTTTGCATGCTTCCTAACCTCCTTCATTTCGTTCTTCACTCCGTTTATTTCTCCCAATAGGCCTTTAGTCCTGCTTCTTGCTGGCAGAAAACCCGACAGAAGACGTGACCCTAACGCGGCGACCCAAGCGGAGCATGACATGGACAGACTTCAAATTGATAGCTGAGAAAGCTTGCTCTACACCTGACTAGGTGACGAGAAGGTCCAAGAACGATGAGCAGCACTTAAGCAGAGCCATATATTGAGGTCGGATGGTCAACGAATCAGCACCATTGCACAAAGGGAAGGCCGACTCAGTCGCTTAACAAGATTGTCGATTTTGATACACTGAATATATATATGTCTCAAGAGGGTCCACCGATGCCCGTTACAACATCTATCCAATGTTCGTGCTGGCAGAATTCTTCGTGCCAAGATTGCTTCTTCTCCATGTTCGCTTTACCCCAGATTTTCCTTCCATTGACTCATTGTAAACGCCATCTAATTAGAACAAGCAAGTAAAGGATTTTTTTGCTACAACTCGAAGATTCAGTATATTTATTTTCCACCTGGAGGTCCACCGAGACACCGGAAGCAGCAATCTTGACCTGGACAGAACTTGAAGACCTAATTTACTTCTCGAGACTTCTATTCTCAGTCTTTTTTTCCTCCTAGCTTTGATCATGCCCAATCGTTCAGAAGTCGCCTATTTCGGCGCTGGGCCAGCACCGCTTCCAACTCCTGTGATCGAGGCGAGCGCGCAAGCATTCGTCAACTTCAACGACACCGGCCTGTCGTTGGCAGAGCTCTCCCATCGCTCACCAACGGCGAATAAGATCCTGGCCGATGCCAAAGACGCACTTGCTGCTCTCTACGACATACCGACAGGTGAGTATGATATCATTTTCATGCAGGCAGGCGGGACAGGTGAATTCAGCGCTGCCGTGCAAAACCTGGTGGGATGCTGGATTGAGAAGCGGCGGAGGAAGGCTGTGGCAGACCTGGGGGAGGGGAAGGATGCGGAAGTCCTCGAACGCGTGAAGAGGGAAATCGAGAACGAATTGAAAGTCGACTACCTCGTGACCGGCTCATGGTCACTCAAGGCCAGCCAAGAAGCGACAAGGCTGCTCGGTGCAAAGTTCGTCAATGTGGCTGCCGATGCACGAAAAAGCAACAATGGCAAATTCGGCAAGATCCCGGACGAGAGTGAATGGAAATTGACTCCCCAAGGAAGTGCGTTCACATATATGTGTGACAATGAAACGGTCGACGGCGTGGAATTTCCCAGTTTTCCCAAATCCTTGGAGCAAGACAACGAACGGATCGTGGTGGCCGACATGTCGAGCAACTTCGTCAGCAAGAAACTCGACATCAGGAATTACAGCGTGATATTTGTGAGTATCCATGTTTAACCGTACTGGATTTATGCTGACCTGAACAGGGCGGCGCGCAAAAGAACCTCGGCATCACAGGCATCACAGTGGTCATCATCCGCAAATCCCTGCTCAGCCTCGTCCCTCCGCCGACATTCCTCCACGCATTGTCTCCTGTTATTCCCACTTCAGGAGCTCTGCCGCCTATAATGTTCTCGTTCTCCACGATCGCCGCGAACAACAGTCTCTACAACACTCTTCCCATCTTCAACTTGTACGTTGCAACACTTGTTCTGCAAAGCCTTGTGTCCACATATGGCAAGGTCGAAGGGCAGGAGGAAGTGGCCAACCAGAAGGCCAAATTGATATACGATACCCTCGATGCCCATCCAGATCTGTACCACGTCGTGCCCGATAAGAGTGTCCGAAGTCGGATGAACATCTGCGTGCGGATCATTTCCGGACAAAAGTCTGACGGCGGAGTCAGCCCTGACGAGGCGAAGGAGAAGGCTTTCCTGGCCGGCGCTGAGAAGCGTGGGTTGCTCGGGCTTAAAGGACACCGGTCGGTTGGGGGTCTCAGAGCCAGCAATTACAATGCCGTGCCGCCGGAGAATGTGCAGAAGCTGGTAGACTGGCTGGTCGAATTCGCCAAAACGCAATGATGAGGTAGTTCACCCTAGACGAAAGAGTCATCCTCCACGTTTCGAGTTTCCAGTCATCTTCGTCTGCCCGCTTTATTTCACCTCTCCTTACCTTCCTAGTGCGTGGCTTCGACGAGCGTACTCGGCTTCGAGTTGAGAATATGCAGAACATAGGAGCTTAACGAACTATTAGCATAACCTTGCAAAGAATCCAACAGTCACCTTCTCCGACGATGCTGTTCCCAGGCATAGTAGCACCATTTGACAAGGAGTACATAAACAAGGTAAGTTCATAGTCCAGTACGTTCATGACAATGGGTGCCTAGACTCAAAGCTAGTAGTAGGATGCGTTAGAGCTGGTGGATTTTCATCTGCGAATGACTTACGTTACATCGTCGTCTACGAAGGACTCCGGCATGACAATAAGGAACGATATACGTTTCAAGCCCAGGAGCAACAGCGGTCAGACAGGGCTACTTTTTCTGGAACCAGGCTTGACGGCTTAGAGGTTAAATTACCTGGTAGGAGATATTCCTAGAGTCAGTCTCTACTCGATGGAACCCAGGCTCAATATCAACATCACGAATCTAAAAGCGAAAATGAGCGGAAGGTATTTGATCACCATATTGGATTGGCTCGTGGTGATCTGCAGTATTGACAGGGACTCATTTGTTCTTCTTCGGATTTCCGTCAAGGGTCCATTTTGTTTGGTTTGGCTCTCTCCCACCACACCCACCAGGCCAGCAGCAACGTAATCCTGTGCAGACATTGAATAGAGAGAGCCGCGGTCAAGTCCGAGTGCAATACCCCCACGTGTACACCTGCTGCAAGGTGTACCCCGACCATTTTTTCGCTTACTTGGTTCGTCCATCATATCAACCCTGGAGGGTCATGGTAGAGGCAGGACGAACACCCCAGGGGATTGCACGAGCCAGATTGTTGATATCGCTCGGGCGTGCGCCGAAGTCATTGAACTCCAGCGCGATTGAGGTTTGCACCTGAAAGAGGTTTGCACCTGAAAGAAGTTTGCACCTGAAAGAGGTTTGCACCTGAAAGAGGTTTCTGAGCCCGGAAGAGAATGGAAGTGCAGTTTCATGATTTGTGTTGATGGAAAACAGTAGAGCACTGATGAAATATGTGAAATGGCGGTTTAGCCAAAGGCTGAAGTACCAGGCAGTAAGCATCGTGACGTAAGTGCTGGTATGGGAAGAGCAAGTGCAGCTGGTATGTGTTGAGACTGCAAGAGAAGAGTTTTCATGGCTGCGCAAGTTGACAGATGCACATTTCCGCCCGAAGCTGGCAGTTCACAACTTGTAATTGCGTCCATATCTCTTCTTGAAGCCGCAGTTGTTCGTGTAGCACCCAAACGTTCTCAGCTTCGTAGGAAAGCCTTTGCGAAGTTCAAGGCCGAAAGTGCCGCTGGAATGATTGAGTAGATCGTACATGTTTGTATCGCACACAATCTGCGATTGGCCGGAAGGAGGCGTTGAGGATTGTGGGACTCAGCACACTATTCACCACGGATTCTCACTGCCGTTGGGGGCTCCAATCACGTATGAATGTTGTGCTGAGGGTGGTGGATTGCGCAGACTGTTCATCTTGAACCATCATTGCCGTTGATGGCTCCAGTCCAGAGAAAAACGTGGATGTGCTGATCGCGCAGGGAGTTGCTGGCATGGATCGTGTTGCCTTGCATGAAGATGAGAATTGAACCATGGTATGGCCGTGCGTCAGTGCGAGCAATGAGGCAAGTCGATGAGACTGTTCAGACCGTCATGGCCATCACGTAGATAATCCCGAGTAAAGTAGTTCAGGGGGTGGCCGCAACTGCGTCTGCGCTTGTGTTAGGATTGAAGTCTGATCAAAGGGCGCATGAACTCACAGATCTTCGTGCTGGAGCTGAATCATCAGACAGCAGATCCAATGAAAACACCGTTGTCGAGGAGGCAGTATAAAAGTACTGTCTAGGAGTATTTGGTAGGAGGAATGAGATGAAAAGCCTTCTTTAGCTGTTGGCTTGAAACGTACGGGAGAGCCACGGCTCGATGCCGAGTTCACCGTACGCAGCCCAAGAATGGCCAAGGGTGACAGTGCGGCCAGGGTTTCGAGGGAGAGTCGCTGAACGAGAATTAGCGACTGAGATCTGCAGTAGGAAGTGTACTTACTTTTGAGATAGGGGAGATTTTGGTTTGACTAGATCGCATCGCGAATTTTTTGGGCTGTTGGTTTCACCAGTTGGTCTGGCTACTCGTCCCCTGCACCACGAAGAGGTGGCCCGCGCAGGGGGTAGAATTGGTTTTGATGACGGTAAATCCAAGTAAGGGAACGATTCTGGAAGTAAGTGAAGGTAGAAGAGTTTGAAGGGGAAGGGGAAGAAGAGAGTAAGGGAGGAAGGTCATCATAAATGAGAAGTGATAGTGAAAGATTTGTTTTGCAAACGTGAATGAGGGTGAGGTTGTGATGAAGAAGAAAGAAACTGGATGAATGAAAGGTAAAGATCAATCACAGAAACAGATTGACTCGCCAAGACTCTCGACTCTGAAAAGCATCAATGATGCTTGGATTCTGCCTCACCTCAAGTCGGCTGAAGTGATGTTCAGTGCGGACGAATTCCCTTGTTGAACCACTCTGTGGAAGGCTGGCAGCCCTGCAATCCTTCCGAATGAGGCTGCCACTGCTGTTCAGAAGTTTTTTTGCATGGACATTGAGGCCAAAAAAAGAACGCATTCGAGTTCCACAACGATTCACCTGGACCTGATCATGCCATCTCCCTCTAGGAGGCTAATGAGGGATAGCAATCAAGAACACGCAAAGCTCCCTCTTCGGCCAAGCAGCACAGCACCGTCAGATCAGCCTTTCCCGCCTGCTGGCTGCAAGGATGCCGTCGAAAACACGTCTGCCTCAATCAGTTCATCATGACCTGACGTCCCATTCCCACCCAAGGCCTTCGGCTGATTACTTCCAAGAACACCACTGATACAGAGGATATACATCACACGTTTCGGCTGCGTCCGTCGGTGAGAAAGAGAGACTTTGCCAAAGCAATGCCGCCAGCCGAGGCCATCGTGCGAAGTGACGAATCCATATTGCTGTCAAGGACATTACCGGACAACAACGGGCCGTATGAGATGTCACTGTTGCACGACGTCCGCTGGGTTTGGTGAGTCCATGCGGATCACAGCCACCATTACTCCTACCGATTTCAGGAGGAGAGACATCGTCGCCGCGCTCGTAAGAGTGCCGCAGTCAAGATCGACAAGGGGAAATGCTATCCAAAACCGTCCCCGGTCTCCGACAATCAAGATTTGATGATCCAGTGGTTTAGCAATGCACTTTTTGAATGGTTTTTCATATCACTAGAAACGTGGAGGATAATCTTTCAGTTGTGGTTGCACTAGGCTCAGATAGGAAGCGGAGATGACCCTGGATGCCCACAACACTCGGGTCAAAAAATGAGCAATATAGGTTAGATATCACGAAATTTGCTTTAAAAACATCCAGATAGCATCAGTGGTTTAGTGGTAAAATCCATCGTTGCCATGCTGCGACATCGATGGGCCCCGTGTTCGATTCACGGCTGATGCAAGATGGATCATTTCTTTTTGCTGTTGATTTTTTTTGGCATCTTGCAAAAGCTCGAAGAAGAATGTACCTCAGCACTGGACTCATGGGATAGTTGTTGCTTGGACCTTAAGTTCGGTGATGCCTGTGATCACGGCTACAATATCAATAGACACAACAGTGTCTGGTGAGTAATCCGGGATCTATGCACTACGCGCAATATTGTAAGCTGGAGGCCTGATTGATACTCAGGCCTGCAACATTGTGCCGAGCAAATGGTACAAAACCACTTGAAAGCGGCTGCGACGAGAGCTTTGTAGCCTTCAGCACATTATTTGGAGCCTTGAACACAGCGTCGAAATAAAATTCTCTCGTGGGCATTTCATACGTGAGATCAGAAGTGACCTATTGGCTTACCCCGTATGGACCTACTGCACCTGAGACCGTTCCCCCACCACCCAAACATCCCGTGCGACCTTTCATCGAGCGTCTGTGCTGTATGAGGGTTGTACTTCGGCCATTGAAGCCCTGTCTCATCTATCCTGAAAGATGCCCATCCATCGTAAAGGTGAGACTATGGCGGCGGGGAATTCTGCGAAGAAGCGCGTCGCATATCACTGCTGCCCAGAGCCAGTCCGAACGAAAGAGCCTGGCGTAGGATGGACCAGTTGTTCCGGGGATCAGATTCCATGGGATCAAATTCCATGGTTCACCCCCTCCCCCCCCATCCCACTGGGGTACCCGCAACAGCTATGACACCGAAGAGCGACCTTACCTCAGACGTGTCAGAATATATTACCTCGGCAATTCCCCATGCAGATCAGCCTGCGCGATTCAGCGTCCACCGGACCTTTAGGTGATTTCTACGCTCTTTTTCTCTCCTGTGATGAATCGTCTTTGTTGCACTACTATTGGGGATTTTCAAGTTTAGTTTCTAGACCTCTCTACCGCAACCATGGTGTTCACTCCCGTACCATGGGCACCGAAACTCCCGGAGATCCCAGATACGGTACCTATCTGCGATTTCATGCTTGATGAGAAGCATGGCCGACATCCTTTATCGAAATCCTGGGACCCTTACACCTGCGGTCTGACCGGCAGAAGCATCACAGCCATAGAGCAGAAAGAAAGTGTGGACAAGTTGGCACGCGCATTAGCCAAAGAGTTTGGCTGGGGTGTCAATGAGGGCACCGAGTATGATAAAGTGGTCGGCGTTTTTGCGCTGAATACAGTACGTTGGCCATGACTGTCTCGATCTGTTCTGACAGTATTAGATTGATATCATGACCCTGTCGTGGGCAATTCACAGGATCAATGGCGTGTCCTCACCCGCAAACGCTGCTTACAATGCCGATGAGCTCAGACATCAGCTTACCAACTCTGGGTCCAAAGTTCTCTTCACGGTTATGCCCCTACTGCAGATCGCCCTAGAAGCCGCCGAGAAATCCAAAATTCCCAAAGACCGGATATATATCTGTGAGATGCCGAATGATCCTCCAATACCAAAAGGATTCCAGACTCTGGGCCAGTTGATCAAACAAGGCGAATCATTACCCGAACTCGAGCCCATTAAATGGAGCAAAGGTCAGGGAGCGAGACAGACAGCATTCTTGTGCTATTCCAGTGGCACGTCTGGTCTCCCCAAAGGTGTCATGATCAGCCATCGGAACGTGATCGCAAACACGGTCCAGATCTCTGAATGGGAGAAACATGGCCGGGATGCTATTGAGCCTGGCTATCAAGACGTGGCATTGGGTCTGCTGCCTTTTTCGCATATCTACGGGTTGATTGTGATCTGTCATTGCTCGACTTACCGTGGCGACAAGGTCATTGTTCTCCCCAAATTCGAAATACAACAATACCTCACCGCGATCCAGAAGTACAAGATCAAGGCCCTGTATATTGTACCGCCGATCATTATCAACATGGTCAAGCACCAGCAGGCGCTGCAAAAGTACGACCTGTCTAGCGTGAGAATCATCTTCACCGGAGCCGCACCGCTTGGTCAGGAGACCGCGGAAGACCTGGCGAAGCAGTACCCAACGTGGAAGATCCGACAAGGTTATGGTCTGACCGAGACGTGTACAGTGGTATGTTCGACGTCGCCTACGGATATCTGGTTTGGATCGTCGGGCTGTCTAATCCCGGGGATGGAGGCTAAGATAATGAGCATCGAAGGCAATGAGATCACGGGTTACAACCAGCGGGGCGAGCTGCTGGTCAAATCGCCGAGTGTTGTTCTCGGGTATCTGAAGAATGAGAAAGCGACAAACGAGACGTTTGTCGACATGCCCGAAGGAAGGTTCATGCGCACCGGAGACGAGGTCGAGATTCGTGTCTCACCCAAAGGCAATGAGCACGTGTGGGTGGTTGACCGGATAAAGGAGCTAATCAAAGTCAAGGTAAGTCGCGTGGATTGTGTGATAGACCAAAGCTGACGACTCCAGGGTCTGCAAGTTGCACCCGCAGAGCTGGAAGCCTGCTTACTCAATCATCCTGCTGTGGCTGATTGCGCAGTTATACCCGTACCCGACGAGCGGGCCGGTGAAGTGCCCAAGGCTTTCGTCGTCAAGGCCAATTCCGTAGGACTAGAAGAGAGCGACGCGATGACCAAACGCAGCATTGCCAAGCACGTCGAGAAGGAAAAGACCCGGCACAAATGGCTTGCTGGAGGTGTTGAGTTCATCGACGTGATTCCCAAGAGTGCTTCGGGCAAGATCCTGAGACGGCTGCTGAGGGACAAGGAGAGGGAGGCGCGCAAAAAGGCAGGCGCTAAGTTGTAGATATTCTGGTGTTAGCGTGGAGCATTTATGACCGAGACATCTATGCTGGCTAGATTCCATATACAAGACAATGGCTGGAGCACTGGACAAGGGTTGGAAAGGACGCTCGTTGCACATCCCATCGACAGGATGTGGCACGTGTCGAGCATTTGGTAAGGCTCGCGTATATCACTGGGCCCTAGATCCGAGGTCTACGAGGCAACGAAGCTTTTCTGTTGCACGTTCCTCTTCCTGCTGCTGATCAGGCATCGGTTCAGATGACCGCGAATATCGGTATGACAGCCATCATATCTCCGCAAGATGCATACCGTCACTGCTTGTGATTGTTATGGCCATAAGACGGCACCCGCGCCCATCAGATGAGATATGCATAAAGATGGAGAACCATGAGATTGAAGTATGGAGCAGCAATCTAAAGCAAAGGAGGCTGAGCAGTAGTTTTAAGTAGAACTGAAACTGGGGGCACGTGAGCCATGACGTCTGTTTTGGGACGATCAAACAAAGATCCGCGTCTGGACACATTGGACGTTGACAACCTCGCTTCCTACAGATTGGAACTTGTGCTCGGTCTGAAACATCAAGTCGCCTTGAGATATTAAACACGTCAAAGTGGTCACAGTCTTGAAGGATTGGAACATTGCGACTTGAAGGGAGGAAGCCGAACGCATTTTGTTCGGCATTGGGTCCTTTTTGGAAGTTATGGCTTGAGGTTATGATTTGCCCAATCAACCCGATGGAGGATGGGTACTTCAAAGTTCAATATGGTCTCATATCAGATGGCGTCTTTCATCTCCCTTACCGGAGCCACCCGTGGCTGTCCGGTGCTTCCATGCCCGCAAAGTTGACATATGCAGACGGTAGCGTCTCACCTTGCCTTATTACAGGACTCCGGGCAGTGAGCAACTCGGCCTGCGAAGTCGCGACTTACCTGATACATACAGCGCGTATAATGTGACCGCCACAAATCACTTCTGTCAGAAAATTGTTTCGCCCAAGCTTCGTGAGTCGTTCGTTTTTGGTCGATCAGGCAGCGATGCATGGATCAATTTGGCCTTCGACCTTTGTGGAAGGTGGCTGGCGCCACCATGGTGGTGTGGTTCGTGAATCCATCTCACGGCTATCTACCGGATCCTACTTTTCTCGAAGACAGCACTCCTACCATGCTTTTGGGCTCGGATTGGGCTCATCTGTGCAAGACGGCGGTGTGTCACAAGATGACGATAAAGGTAAGCAATCAAGACCTCATGACCTGCAAAGTAACTTTTCGAGTACTTACAAAAGATAACAGTGACAAGCCAACAATCATGATTCTGACCGCTGCGACCAATGAAGTTGGATTTATACAAACTCCGACCGCCGAGACGATTTCACTATCGGCACACCAACAATCTAGACTTGGGCAGGTGCATACACCTACGTATGCACGTCAAGATGCACCGCCTTGCATACTCGGGTTAAACCTTGATCCTGCTCCCTAGGTGCATTAGTACTATCTGATGGTAATCATGCGGCGAAATCCTTTCACATGTGCAGACCTCGTTCTGGGAGGTGCTGATCTAGGGTGGTCGTGGCAACGAGAGAAAGCTTTGCCAACCAGGATAAGCCTGGATGAATGTCTGACCTCGCTGGCTTTCAGCAGCCAGGCTGCAGAAGGAGTAGGGCGAGATCACCACTTCCCCGCACATTGCGGGAAGAAATGTGCATTGCATTCGATCCACGATTTTGCTCAGTGCATGCCACGAGTACCTCCAACTGTTCTGTAGCGACGGCAACTGACAAACCGTCACAGGGTTGGTTCAAGACTTGAGACCAAGCATGGTTGACCAGGTCGATGCGACGCGATAACCCTGTCAAGCTGACCCTGCGTGACGTGTGGCGACAAGCATGAAGGCAGGCAGAACGTACCAGCGCAATACTGCAGACCAGCTACATTCGATATACTCCTTACGTTCGTACAGTTGCCACTGAATTCGTTCGTGATGTCCTTTGTAACTCCTTTCGGAGGTTGTACCAGGCAAACACGTGGGGTCGCGGTGAACATCGCCTGTTCCACATGCTCATGGCGTGTAACGGGAAGACATATAGCAACAGATGGCGGTGAGATAAGTTATCGTGGGTGATGGCAAGGATGACCTCCCTATGAATGCTGTAGCGAGATTTGAAGGGACCATAAAATAGTCAGCGAGATTATCGCCAAATCTCTTTGCGGCAACATCACACTAACTAGTTGTGATACTGCAGGCGCCACTTCGGAAAAGGCGTGCATGATGCAGCATGCAATCCATGTTCCGTACCAAGCAAATTATAAGATACTGTCACGGACAAAAATCCCATCCAACAAAAGGCATGTTCCAACATACAGCAATCAGTATCATCGCCGTACAGACTATGCGCAATAGGTGTTCACGGACGTTGATATCTTCTGGGACTGTGTCGCGCTATCCCAGACCAGCGGAAACTTATCGGTGCCGCAATTCCACAATGCTTTACAATGGACACGTAGGCATATGTGGATCTCGGGTTCAGTTGTACAACGGTTTGCCAGTCATGACGCCTTCAAGATCTGATAAGTCACCCTCACTCGAGAAGATGAAGGGATAAAGAGATCTGCTTGACGGCTGTCTGAACAATACGATCGACAAGCCTTGCATATCGACCAGATGGTAGCTGACCTCAGCAGGAGTCACTCTGGCATTTGCAGAATCGAAGCATCATTACCATCAAATTGTACGAGGTGTACTGCCACGTCTACACCACTTTTTGCCACAGCGAGCACAGACATTTTGAGTACCTCGCTTCGACATTAAGCGGGGATCTGGGCTCACAGGAGGGTTTGTGTTGACGGCCATGTTCCCGCAATATTGACAACCCTGCCGGCCAGGTTGTTTTGCGAGATGTGCCAGTTGCCAAACCATTCAAAAGATAACCTTGAGCAAGGGACACCGACACAAATGAGGTGCCGAGCAACGAAGAGGAAGCTTTTTCCGCGTACGGAGCAAGATCTTGACTTTCTCATGCAGTCGACGGGTAATGGACCAGAGTACATGAGGATTGAGGGTACAAAAGGTATAATCTTCTCGGGAGATACTCTGAATTTGACAAGACGGTGGACATCCGGCGGCAGATGACTACTGTGTAAGTTAGTAATCTGATGCAGGTATTTTATTTTCCCGCTTGGTGTTTTTGCTCCGGGAAGGGCGACTAGCCGAGTTAAAGGGTTTTAGGTGTGCCAACTTGGCAGCGCAGGTGCCAGGTACAAGCTCCCAGGTGGGATTGACATGGAGATGGAGGAGCCAATGGCGACCACGGCGAGGTCACCATATTGAGGGTCCGCTAGTGACATGCAATCGGGACAATTAAGTCATTTTTTGTACAGGGTTTCAAACCATCATGATCACGGCTTTTCACCTACGGAGACCAGTGGCAGCCAGTCAATCATGCACCCGTGGCTCCCGCCCGCTACAAGACAGCCACAGAGACGGCCAACCCCTCCGGATACACTGATACAGAAGAGCTCACCTGCAGTTGATTGGCATCTCTGTCTCTCACCATGCCGCGCGCATCAACAAAGTACATTGTAAGGGAGGTGTACCAAGGCACTGTAGCTGTAATATCCAAGTCCATTTCATTATTAACAGGAAGGATGCCTGCATCTCATGTCCTCATCTTGACTCGTTGCATCCCCTCCCAAAAACTTGTTGATCGTTGATCCTTCCCAACAAGGTCGTGCCGCCATTTCCAGGGACCCTGGTCCCGGTCCCTCCACTGAATCGCTACCCGAGTCCACTAGACTAGGTCAGTAGCTGTATTATTCAACCCGCTCTTGTCTTTTTCAGTCGCTTTTCCACCACCATAACCACCACCACTCCTTCCTCCGCTATCACGCCGGGCAATACCACCACCGCCTGCGCCTTCAAGCTTGCTCTCTCTCATTCACCAGCTTGACCAGTATCCAACACCACAAGCAGTATTTGCAGAACTTGTACTCGTACACAATTCTTATGGCCAAATAGACACACATACACCTCTTAAGGTCTTTTCTGTGTTCCATATACTTGTCGTCCTCTCACAACATTCACGATCACCGTGTCGATTGTCGCGCCTGCATCCAGTTACGACTGTCTGGTCGCTTCGAACACAAGTCGCCTCTCGCTCTCAGCTCGAACTCATCTTGTGAGCAAACACAAACCTGCATCAGTAGCCTCTTTGTTGAGTCTGCTGTTGTCACGCAAAAATTCACTTGCTGTCGTGCTCGCTCTCTTCTGCCGACATCACACCGACCAAGCTTCAATGCAGTAGCAGCCCGCCGAGGGAACATCTTCTCAAGTGCTGTCTGGTCTGACTTGAATCTTCCAAAGCTGGGAAAGAAGAGGATACCAATGAGGAATTAATACTTGGGACACTCTATTGCCGCCGGCAGGACAAGGACCAACCGCCAAAATGCTCGCAAGAGTACTTCCGGGCACTTACTGGGCCATTCTTTTGGTTTACCTCGCCTCAATAGCGTCGATTGTTAAGAGCACACATGGACTGGATATCTCTTACTGCTCACCGGAAAACAATGCTGGCTCTTATCCCAGTTGTGAGTTCTCAAATTATCGCTTGCTACTCAGCCACTGACTTGACTGCAGACTACAGCTTGTACATGTCCAATGGACTATGTCAGGACCATTGCCAAGGATCCTATGCATTCGCAGTGATTGAAGGCTACTATTGCTGGTGTTCCAACTACATTCCGGCGGACCAGGAAAGCACATACAATTGCGACCAGCAGTGTCCAGGTTATGGCTCCGAATGGTGCGGTAATACTGATGCTGGCTTGTACGCATATTTCCTTTTGAGCGCAGGAACTCCTCTCGGTACCTCTGGAACGGCCGCCAGCACCGCCGCCGCTGCCACGACCACTTCTTCGTCGGTTAGTACCTCTCGCGCTGTGCCTGGATCTTCCTACTCCCAGACCACGTCCAACGTTCCGACAACATTCTCTTCCTCGTCCCTTTCTTCAGTGGCCACAGTTGGATCTTCTGGATCTTCTCAGAGTTCCTACGAGGCTAGTTCTGTTACTCCCGGGTCATCAAGCGCTGTCTTGACCACCTCCCCAAGCTCCACTAGCTTCATTGTATGAAGACCCGTCTTTCTTATTGCCCCATCTTGTCCCCCTGGCGGGTCATGTTTCTTCTGAGACTCCTTCACCATCTCACAGGATTGTTTGGCTAACCGAGCTTCAGACTCCGTCGACAACATCCACGTCAACCACGTCACCCACGTCAACTTACATCGCCCCCACGACATCGTCCGACCCGACGACCAGCGCGGCCCCCACTACGAGTGTTACACCTAGCCCTACCACTACGGCGACCCCGACCGAAGTTTACACCAGCGTTATGACCGTGACTGGTGAAATTCGGACCGTTGTGGTAACTCCAACAGCATCGTCTGATGCCACTTTGGGTCAATCCGCTACTGGCGGCGGCGGGGTCAGCACAGGAAAAGTTGTTGGTATTGTCCTGGGCTCCGCACTGGGCGTAGGCGCTCTCATAGGAGTGGGAGTATGGATGTGGTTCCGACGGCGGCACAGGAAGATTGCCGAACAAACCGGACCTGAGACGTCCTTCGTTCCTCGGACTGGTGACGCCTCCCCTTCGAACAATATTCCTTCACGACAAGTTAGTCAGTTGTCATCATCAGGACTGCTTGGAAGCAAGATTCCGCGCATCAATACTGCGGGGATGCCACCAGGCAACGACCCGCGGAGCGCCGATACAACTTCTAGTGGCTTTGATCGACGAAGTCTGGCCACCGACCAGAGATTGAACCCATACGCCCTCTATATCCATGACGAAAGCCGTCTGAGCAACGTGTCTCTTCAGGATAACACCGATTACTCCCGCCAATTACGGGTTTGTTGATCTCACTTTTTATATGAAGGTCGCTGACTGTTCTCTAGGTGGCTAATCCCGATTGATCTTGATCCCCTCGAATTCATGTCGATCCTGAACGGATCACACACTTCGCTGATCTTTAATCGTGCTCGAGAATCGTGGGCATAAAGACAGCTCATGAGCGAAAACATTGTCAGAAGGCCTTCTACACCAATGGATCTGAGGAATAGTTGTTGTTCACGATTCTCAGATTCACAACCGGATCCGGCACGGAAGCAGAGTCTTCCTTGTTTTGTCGGAATGATTTTATGATGATGAGAGGGCCTTTTCTTTTCATTCAGCAACACTTGAAATATCCACCTTTCCCTATGGCAGTGGGGAGTATCCGGGCGGGCGGGAATTGTACATTTAGGCATATCACAAAGGAGGCTTGCATTGCCACAGGGTGAAGGCAAATTTTGTCGTTCGTTACGAACATGGCGTTGGGCATACACGGTTACCAGGCGGACAGGCGCAACAAAAGTTCCGGTATTGAACAGGATGGGCACGTCAATAGCGGCCACATTGCGACAGAGGGAAACGAGATAATGAAACATGACCGAGTCACTCTGTATAGGACTGGGTACGGACGCAACTTTTCAGCGATCCTCTCAGGATCAAAGACATACTGGGGATGACTTATATAGACAAAGAGAAAATGCGTACCCCCCTTGATGCTTGACAGAATGTCCTTTCAAAGAGCGAACTCCTTGTGTGTTGATACCTTTTAAAAAGGCGGGTGCATTTCAACATGGTCAAGGCTGTGGTCACTTGATGACAGTTTACCAGGAACCGAGTTTGGGCTCCCTAGACACTTTGGCCCTCGGGTGCTGCCGTAGCCCGCCTGAAGGAAATGATGGCACGGCCAACGAGGCCCGAGCGGGCACATGCTTTGGGGCTCTCCATCTTTTGCACAGCGGTCACTCACTCACCTGAGGCGATATGAGGTCGAAACTAACTGCAAGGTCTTTCTCACAGTGCTGCCTCCTCTGCTGTCCATTTACTCTGTATCATGCAGTACGAACAGCAAAGAACCCTCCCAATGATGTACTATCATGACTCTTCTGTCTGTTGAACTGGGGGAACCATTGGGTTCGCGTGATGCAGAGCGACGTCACACGTGGTGGACATGTCTAAAAGTCCAAGTTTGAGGCCCAACTCCCTCGCCTCTGCCACCAGCTGCGTTTGTTGCATTCCCCACCTGGGCTTCCTCACCTCACCACCTCGTAATTAATTGACATCCCTCCTTCATTTTCAAAACCATTTGCTTTCTCCTTCTACATCCTTACAGCCGACTCTACTGTTTTGTTTCGTGCTTTCCAGCGTCTGGCTGCGTCTGCGTCTATCTCGCTGTTTATTCGTCAATCCTCTTTGCAGTCCTTGCTGTTCGGAGTATCTCCCACCTTGTAAACTCGTACAAGGTCATCTGAAACACACCAGAGTGGTTGCCTGCCATGGCAGGCCGCAGATACGTCGACGATATATCCATTGACCGCTACGACGACCGTCAGGATTATGGTGCAAGAGGTGGTCGTCGGGTATATGAAGAGCGTTATGTGGATGAAGAGATAGATTACCGTCGTCCTGCCCCAGTACGTGAACGGGAAAGGGAACGGGAGCGAGAGGTGATCATCCGAGATGAAGTCCGCGATAGACCAAGGTCGCCTCCAGCATTTTTACGAGAGGACTATGGCCGAACCACGGCCGGCCCAGTGGTACTTCGAGCACGAGAGCGAGAAGAGTTTGACTATGTACCTCGACCTCGTAGGCGATCTCCCTCTCCTGAGCCAGAAAGACGGGTTGAAAAGGAGGAGATCATAATAAGAGGCAGGGAAGAGTCAGAGTCTCGACCCCCACCTCGCAGAAGGGAGAGAGATCGAGAGGTCGATCGAGAGGAGATCATTATCCGCCGGGACGAAAGAGAAGTGGACAGACGACCACCACCTCCTCCAGCCCCTCGTGAACGAGAGCGCGAGCGAGAGGAAATTATCATTCGGAGGGATGAAAGAGACCGTGATGTACGACCTCCCGCTGCATTAAATACCTCCCGGGAAGAGATCATCATTCGACGTGACGAGGATGATCGACGATCACGTTTCGACGGAGACTATGATCGGGACGATGTCATTTCGAGGAGAGGGGATTACGTGAGACGTCCGGGTAGAGGTGAAATCGAGAGAGACGAAATCATCATTCGTCGTGAAGAACAGAATCTGGAGCCTCGGCGTGGATACGACGATTACGCCTTAACTCGCCCCAAATCACATGAACGGGCCAGATCTCGAGCCCGACGATCCAGCAGTGCCGGTTCTGGCCAAGAAATCATCATCCGACAAGAAGAACGAGAAGGTCGGGGAGGAATTCGCGACAAACAAGAGATCATCATCCGGCGCAACTCTCGCTCACGATCTCCCAGCTCGATGACTTCAGCACCGGCACCTCCACCTGCCGCTGAACCGCTGGTCGTCAATGCTCCCACCATCCATCAGGAAGTCATCACCCATCATCGCCACATTGATCACGGTTACGAGCTAGCGATCCCTTCGAGACCTCGTCCCATCTCCCGTCCACCGTCACCACCAAGCCCACCGTTGCCTCCGCCAGCTCCTCGTGCTCGCTCAGAAGAACGGATTGAAATCGACAGAACACAAACGAGGAATGGCCGGACCGAGAATGAGAGAATCGTTATTGACCGCAACGAGGGAGCAAGAAGCGTCGCTCCTTACTCTCCGCCACCACCACGAGACCCATATTACGACCCTCCACCACCTCCTCGAGACCAGTACCGAGGCTATGATCGAGATGTCCAGGAAGAAGCTGAATACTACAACCAACGTGCCATGGAACGGGCTTACGTCGGAGAGGGTTACAGAGGTGCTGTGAAAGATTGGGCGATGGTGGATGTTCCTCCAGGCACAAATCGCGTCCGCATGGACGGTGCTGGTGGTGGCGCCCAAGAAATCACCTGGCAGAGATACAATGGTGTCCGCAGAAGCAAGTTTATGCCCGAAGGAGCTGATGATGGTTATAACAACGAAATTGGCAGACCTGCACCATTACCGGCGCCTGCCCCACTGCCAGTCCCAGCACCTGTTCCGGCAGGGAACGGGGATATTGGACGACGATACGGGCGTATGCCGGATCCTAAGGACGGCTTGTGGACTGAGATTACCAAGGACCTGGTTGTCAAGGAAGCCATTCAAGAGATGGGTTATGAGTATGAGGAGACTGAAGATTTCTACTATATCATTGCCTATCTGCGCTATGTAAGTCCCCATCATGAAATATGCTTTTCAAATCCGCTCACACAACGATCAGGAAGACGTTGCTCGTCTCGTCGGTCTGTCTGAAGACATACGCAAAGACCGCAAGAAGCGCATCAAGGAGATGGATTGGGAGAGCCGAGTTGTACCTCCTCCTGCCATTGAGGACGTGCAACGTCCACTGATGATCGAGCCACCCCAACCACCTCGTTCTCGTCAAGAATGGGATCGAGAAGAAGAGCGCTATATTGAGCGTGAAGTTGTCTACAGAGGAGGTCGTCCTCCACCACCTGTGAACTGGAGACGTTGAGCATGATCATGCCGGTCAACTTTCAGCGCAGTAACGATACACAAAACGACACGAATTTCCTTTTATCCATTTTCGAAGATCGAGAACGATATACCGCATGCCATTTACATTCCACGAAATGACGAAACACCATGACAGACACGAACAGAATGCATTTGTCCTTCTCGGCTGCATTTCAGCAAGCGTAGGATCATTTTTGGATGGATCCGTATTTCCGTTGATGACTGTCATGTGGAAACGATGCATGTGTCAGCTTGTTTAAGCATGAGGTATGATTTTCGACAGCCTTGCTTGGTTTTGTGCAGTGCGGATTTTACAAGGTCATGATTTGAGGACATGATGAGACAGCCTTTTGCAGACCCTAGATATTGATGTTTTGTGGACTAAAAGCATTTGATACGTTCAAGATAGCACAACTGTTTTCCGAATGACCTCTTTTGATGCTTGACATGCGAATACTAGCATCTGAGTTGACTCATGAGTCAATATTGGTGCGATGGCGACTTTGCCGCTCATATCCGTTGTCCATTCAGGTAATTGACTGCCGTTTGATCTATCAGGTGGATCTGCTCGCCGATCCTTCGTAGCGGATTATCCTGAGAGACACAAGATGTGAGTCAGGATGAGCACGTAGCTTGTTGTTCCCAGGACCGTCTCTACAGCTGCTTCTACTTCGTGTGAGGTGCGACGGGTCGGCCGTGACCATGGACAAGCAAGCCTTTCTCGACCTCATCGAGGCCGATCGCTCTGAACACATCGCCCTGTTGCAGAAGTTCATACAAGCGCCATCGCCCAATCCACCAGGCGACACAGCCGATGCAGCCACCGTGCTGAGCGACTACCTGGCCCAACAAGGCGTGCCCGTTGAAGTCATCGCACCACAAGGTCCTAGCAAGCCGAATCTTGTGAGTGATTTCTTATGTGGATCTGGCTCTACCACTTCCACAAGGTCAAATGGAGCATCCCAGCAAGGGCGGCGCATCGTGATGAACGGACATATCGATGTGTTCCCCGTCGATACATCACAGTCGGACAAATGGTCTCACGGCGGACCCTGGTCAGGCCACAACGACGGCACACATATCTACGGTCGTGGGGGCGTGGACATGAAAGCAGGCACGTTGGCCAGCACGATCGCCTACAGTTACTTATATCGGCGCCGGGATCGCCTTGGAAAGCAAGGAAGCGTTGCACTCACACTAGTCAGCGACGAAGAGACAGGCGGGAAGTTTGGCAGTCGATGGCTGCTTGAACACGATCCCGATCGATGGTCAGGCGATGTCATGATCAACGCGGAGCCAGGAGGTCTGCAATCCATTCGGTTCGGCGAGAAGGGGACATTGCGCATCACATTTACGGTCATAACGAAAGGCGTGCATGGCGCATACACGCACTTGAGTGAGGGCGCGAACCGGGTCGCTTCGCGCCTGGTTCAGAAACTGTTACAGATCGAAACGGACATCACGCCTGACTTGGACCCGTCGATCGTCGAGCACATGCGCAGTCCCGAGGTGCGCAAAGTCGTCGACGAGATCATGGGTCCCGGCGCGGCGGACATAGTGTTGAAACCCACCGTCAACATCGGGACCATGCACGGCGGGATCAAAGTCAATATGATTCCTGACCGATGCGTCGTCGAGGCAGATATACGATTACCCATTGGCTTGACGAAGGATGTTGTCCTGAAGTACATTGACGACAAGGTGCTGGATGGGTTTCCTCAGGGCCAGGTGAGCTACCAGGTTCAAAAGGCGGCGAGTAATCCGCCTAGCCACTGCCCCGTGGACCACGATATGGTGGGGGTGTTGGCTGGCGCCGCGGAAAAGGTCACGGGAAGGAAACCGCTTGCTATACCATCTCTCGGTGCGACTGATACCAAGTTCTGGAGATACCGTGGCGTGCCGGCTTATGTGTTTGGGGTGAGTCCAGAAACTATGGCTGCAGGCGTGGACGAGAGAGTGAGTATTGACGAGTTTCTGGCTGTCGTGAAGACACATGCGCTTGCTGTGTGGGAGTACCTTGGTGGGAAGTAGGGGCGGCAAAGACCTAGAAGGATGAGACGATGAAGGTATCCTGAGGGAAGCTGGTGTACGGAGTAGAAAAGGTCGTGGACTCGTGGATCTTAAAACAGCAGGAGATTGACAGGTCAGCTCGAGCCTTGGCAAGCTAGGCCGAAAAGTGACGTCTGTTGATAACAACGGCATCATTCCCCAGATCTAGATATAACGTATGATGTCAAGTTGCAGTAGACCAGTAGATCAGGTACATGAATGTTCACCTGGCGCGGCCTTTGCATCGATTACACCCAAAGAACTTGTGAACTTACGCCGAACGGGCCGGCTCGCGAACGGCTTGCTGTATCTGTGACTACCGTCCATCATCAACACAACCGGCACCGCATTTGGACTACCAGAAGTCAACGACGTTCTCCATACAATGGCTCTCAATCTATATCTTTTGACTTTCAACTGCGGGCGCAACGTCGTTCAACCTGATGTGTTCGCCCCTTATCTGTTCGACGCTTTAGATTCAGGCTCCTCCTCCCCAGAATTTCTGGTGTTGTGCCTCCAGGAGGTCGCACCCATTGGCTATTCATTCCTTGGTGGTTCATTCTTGACGCCTTATTTCAACGCCTTCCGCCATGCTGTTAAGCTCGCGTCCAAAGATCACAGCTACGTCAACGTCTTCACCAGGAACGTGGGTCTTACCGCGTTGATGGTCTTCGCCAGGGACGACGTCGCAGATAACGTCACTTGGCTTCAAATGGCCGGGGTCGGACTGGGGGTCAGTGAGATGGGCAACAAAGGCGCCGTCGGTGTCAGGCTGGGTTATAAACCATCAGACTCCGAGGAGATGCAATTGACCTTCGTTTCAGCGCACTTGGCGCCAATGGAAGACGGCCTCGACCGGCGGAACGAGGACTACAAGAACATTGTGCGACGCCTAGTGTTCGTGCCGGATCCGAGTCGGAAACCCGTTGCTCGAGACGAAGAAGATGAAGACGCGCCGTTGTTGCAAGGACAGATTCCAGCACACAACACCTCTGAGAGCGGCATATACTACAATCATTCGCACCTTTTCTTTGCTGGTGATCTCAATTACCGAACGTCACTACTCCGGCCATCACCTCAAGATGTGGAGGAACGGTTTCCTCAACCCACGAAGAACAGGGACGACCCTAAGAACTATCACAATCTCCTCGCCGAGGACCAACTCACAGAGCAGGTGAAGGCCGGGAAAAGTCTGCACGGTCTCACCGAGGCACCTATCGACTTTCCTCCTACCTATAAGTACCACACGGATGAGAGCAAACCGGTGACACTGGATGGGGGAGATCAGGAGTGGCAGTGGGCACCTCATCGCTGGCCTAGCTGGTGCGATCGGATTTTCTTCTGGGACCAAGGTGATGTTGAGGTCAAGCCGCAGAAATACACGTGTCTACCATTATTTGCGACCTCGGACCATCGGCCAGTGGTATTGGCAGCCTCAGTGCCATTGAAACCAGTAGCAGCTTCAGAGCAGGCTGACAGAGCGCCATTCCAGATCGATTCTACTTGGAAAAGTCGACGTGCGCAGGCGCGGAGGAAAGAGTTGGTGGTTGGTTTGGGGGCTTACCTAGCTCTGACGAGAGAAGGAAATGCCTTGCTGATTGCTACTGTGATTGGTGCTGTTGGAGGTTGGCTGATTATCAGATCGATGCTCATGGCATGAGACGGCAGGATCATCGGAGTTGAGGCCATAGGGGATTGGAACACCGGGATTTGGGAATTCAAGGTTCACTTCGGTGACTAAGGAAGCAAGTTGAGGCAATGTCCTTGGAACGGAAACTCGGCGTATTGCTGCAGGTGGAAGGGTGATGCGGCATGTTCCATCGCTTCCATGCACCTTCTAGTGGCATGAGAGGCCCTTCGTTGCGAGACCTGCCCTGACGATCCGTGATCTTCGTCCCACGTCCGCAACACAAGTCCGGTTTGATGCATCTGCCCGATGTCCTTTGCGAGGTGCTTACACGATTGACAAATCGTGCGATAGGTTGTGCACGACTCGGCACGGGGAACAGACTTGTCAGCAACTGTGCCCCAGGAGACCGGCCGAGGCGTGGCTGACAAGCCTTCACGCTCCATTCAGGAACTTATTAATCTGCCTTGGCCCGTCTTGCGCCACTGCAAGCACTGCAAGAAGAGACTGAGGCTTGCATTGCCTGAGAAATAAGTCGAGCAGGCTGGCCAGACCTTCTGGTGGAGGGCCTGGGCCTGAATAGACCACCTCACGCCTCATCCTCCAGCTGGCCTGCACAAGCGTTTGAAGTCAACCTTAAGCATTAGCCGGTGCTTAAATAAGAACAGGACACCATAGCCGAACAGAAAGGTATCTTGCTTTTGTTCTCTGTGCCACGAGGTTGATTTCGCAACAAGTCAAAACACAAATCTCTCTCTCAGACATGGGGCGTCGTGGTGTAAAATTGCGGGATCCGTGTGAGGACAACAGGGCGTACAGCGCCATAGGACCAGGACACTGGACCCTTCGCCGAAATAATGGCTAGTGCGCCGTTGCGCCGTTCTGCCGGAGAGGGACTGCTGCGCGTGACTGATCAGAATACGGCTTACACTTTTCATGTACGTGTACGAAGATGGAAAGTCCAACGCCGCAGAGTTCCGTACCAGCGAGGCATAAAAGGCATTGGTTAGGCAACCAGAGGTCGGGAGCAGAAGTGTCGTAGAATGAATGCAGCCTTGCTGCAAGTTGGACTAAAGAAAGGTCAACAATGGTGGTGCCTGAGATCTTGTTACCTGTGGTACTGCGAGCCTCGGTGACAGGCAGAAGTAAGACGGTGGGCTGATACGAGTACAGTACTGCATGCATATACCGACTATGTGCGGCCGCGTGTTGTTTGCGCGTTACATTAACCAACAAGCCTATCCGGAGTACGAGTGATGGACGGACGGAAAGAAAAGTTTTCCGGTGACAGGGTCCAAATCATATTTTTGTTAGGGAAAATCCACTGTCATTTGAGGCTTTAGGCATTCCATTCGTGCCTATTCGGTGCTCAGCCCTTGTCGAAACCCTTGCCGCGGCATGCTTTGCATGGGGTTTCCAAGTGTCCACAGGGCCCAAGCCCCGGTAAGTGTTCTGACACCCACTTGACAGAGCCATGCCGTTACGATCCGTAGCCATGATTACGATCGCACTGATCAATACTACTCAATGGCACTCCCGTTCAGAACCGCATTTCTATGTTTCCCATGTCCTATATCCCGTGTGTGTCCCCTTTTCTTCGAAACCTTCTTCCTTTCTCTATATATTCAAAGGGTCTCATATCAAGTCTGGATTCTGTGTAAACACATCGCTGAACTCTCTCCACGATCTGATCTGGTTCAACACTACCGCGACGATCAATCCAGCCTTACTCTCGCGACGGACACAGCCATTCGTCTAGCAACAGCGATCTTCAAATCGTCATAAAGGAACGAATCGGACACGTTCTTCGCCTTTACGGAAATCGAGAGAATCTCGCCTCTTAGCAGACATTGCACATCACTCCCGTCATGTTCTCTTGTACCAACCAGCCTCGAGGCTGCCGTGGAAGATGCGACCAAGCTGGTGGTAGATGTCCAGAGTGCAGAGTATGTCTTTGCCTCCCTGTCCATCGTATTGACTACCTCTCTGTGACTCCAGACTCTAACACTACTCTCTCATTAGATGTACAACTTCCGCAACACACCGAGCAGACCCTTTCGCTCTGTTCTCTCACAATCGCCCAACTTCCGGTCAGGGTCGCGAAATACGTCATTTGAGGCAGACGTCACCATGCCGTTGAGCCCTGCATACGCGACAAGATAGCACCCTGCAAACTACTCCCACCAACTCTCCAACAGGCAACAGCCGCCCAATTCAACCACTCATCTCCTCTTTTGGCCGGCAATTCACCAGACTCGCTTGACTGGCGAATGGACCCCGAACGAAATGCACACGATTCCTACGACATTTGACGAACTCTTGATTTGATTGGCGAATATTCTTGCAGCACTATCCCACCCTTACTTTTCAACTCTCACCGCACTTCTGTTTCTGCGGCTTCGCGTCATCGCAATTTTGTATCATGATGTTATCGGGAATTTCAGCGACGGCGCCTGGTGAAATATGACAGTCTTTGTTTCGACCAGACCGACTCCGTATAACATCATCGGAGCGGTATTCTGCATCTCAACAAAACCGAAACACCCGCAGGTGTTCTCGAGTTGAGATCATCGGCTGGGGGTTTCAGACTCTGGCCTACTCAACATTTGCGTCTGGATGATAGATGAAAAGTTAATGACGACACGGTACACGGGGTTTGCTGCGGAGTTTTCGATGTCTTTTGGAGCAACAAGCGAGCTTGGAAGGCATACAGGCGGCAGTTGAGCCTTATGGATCATGCATGTATCACTATTGCTTGTATTGCTGGATCGCTGTAGTTTTAGTCTTCTATTACTCGTACAAGTCATTCCGATAGTGGATGTGACCTGGAAAAAGTCAGTAGACACATGAAAAGATCCAAAAACTTGCCAAATCTGTTTCTATCTGCACCTTTCGCGTACCTGAGAAGAAGTGACCTTGGGCCAAATGGCCGAACGGCAACCTGAGACCCATTCCACGGACTTTGATCGCAGATGCAGACTGGAAGCAAGCCACCTGGAGAATAATAATGGTGAAACAAATTGATGGCCGGACAAATCCGCCTTCACGTTTCCCCAAACTCCTGCGGTCGCGTTTTCCGGATGATCTGATCGTCGATCTCTCCAGTCTCCACCATCATCGAGTTCCTGTCAACCTGCTGACTTCCTTACACATCCCGCTTCTTCACTCCACAACATCAGGCTGATCGAAGATCCAGGAACCGTTCGAGCTAACGACGCCCCCTCCCGGCATGCAATCCTGCCGTTGCTTTTGGCTTCTCCCAGTAGACTTTGCAGTCTTCCACTCTTCTATTGCTGGATGCAACACCAGACTTGCCGCTCGTTCCACGGACACTTGGTCCGGGAAAAGGGGCAAGGCTGTAAGCAATCAAGATCGTGGACCTCAAGATCCTGCTGCCTAGGTCATCACGTGGAGACTACGCTGGCATGCAACCCCGAAAGCCTTGTTGTTGCCTAATTACCACTTCAGATTCTGCAGCGCGACAAGAGTTGACCGCTGCAGTTGCTCCAAGAATGCCGTGACCTGCCTTCGCCGCACTTTGCGGCTTCTTTGAAGAGTCTCAATGAGAGATGGGAGGTGTGACATCTGGCATGTTCATGAAGATCTACCAAGAGACGGGCCTGGAGTCATGGATAACATCGCCGACAGATGTCAAACTACTGACTCTCCAGCGATCTGTCCGCTTGTTCGCATATGGAGGCTCCACCATCACTCTTGCTTTGTTTCTATCTCATCTGAACGTCAGCGATCAGCGGATTGGTCTGTTCATGACGCTTACACTCCTGGGCGATGTAGCCATCAGTCTTGTCTTAACTGTCGTGGCAGACAGGATCGGCAGGAGGCGCATGTTAGCATTCGGGGCCCTGATGATGGCTGCCAGTGGCATCATTTTCGCATTGTTCAGTAATTACTGGATCCTGGTGCTGGCAAGCGTTCTCGGTGTCATCAGTCCTAGGTATACTTCACCTAGGGGTACATCTTGCTTCATGAGGCTGACAGATTTCAGTGGCAACGAGATCGGTCCGTTTAAAGCGATTGAGGAGTCCACCATCTCGCACCTGATACCGACATCCGAAAGGAGCAATGTGTTGACCTGGTACATCATCGCAGGGCTTACTGGTACCGCATCCGGGACCATCATTTTTGGCTGGCTCGTGCAGCTGTTGCAGGTTAATCATTCGTGGTCGCCACTCGAGTCGTATCGCGTCGTGTTCTGGGTGTATGCCGCCTTCGGCCTTACGAAATGCTTGCTTGTCCTTTTACTGAGCGGCAGGTGTGAGCCTGCTGCAGACCGGAGTATTTCAGCTGCGCCTGTAAGCGAGGCCTCACCGCTCCTCCAACAGCAAGGTGAGAATGAACGACTGGCTCCCAAAGATGACCTTGTCAACCCATCGTCGAGACCTTGGCTACCGACTCTGTCCCAAGAGACCCGAGCCCTGGTGGTCAAATTGTGTTTCCTGTTTGGCCTCGACAGTCTTGCATCTGGTCTAGCTCCCGTGACGTGGATGACCTACTATTTCAATCACAAATATGGACTTTCCGAGGGCCATCTAGGGACCTTGTTCTTCGTTGCCGCTGTCTTATCTGCGGCATCTAATCTGGTCGCACCCGCACTGGCGCGCCGTTTGGGCCTCATTAAGACAATGGTCTTTACCCATATTCCAGCCTCACTTGCTCTTGCTGCAATTCCCGTTCCAAACAATGTTGCACTTGCTACCACATTTCTCCTCTTTCGTGCAAGCACCAACAGCATGGATCAGGCACCACGGCAAGCATTCCTTGCGGCCGCTGTGCAGGCGTCCGAACGCACGGCTGTGATGGGAATCGTTAATGTCGTCAAAACACTCAGCCAAAGTGCTGGCCCCTTCGTCACAGGGGTCTTTGCCTATCGACAATTATTTGGTCTCGCATTCATCATCGCGGGTGCGTTGAAAATTGTATACGACATTCTTATGCTGGTAATGTTTCTGGGCTATCAGACTGTGGAGGAGCGGGCCCAGCAACATGTCGAGTGTGAAGATGGAGCAGAGTCAGCAAACCAAGAGGAAGTCGCGGCTGGCGACGCTGAAGTCTTGTGATTGTTCAATTATGGGAGGTGCTTTGCAGCTTCCACGTCCAGCGTACCTTCCCGTCACTTTCACCTCTTGCGCTGTCGTCCTTCTTCCCTCATACCACATATCCTGACTCACTCGCATCATCGCAGTATGGTATTCTCCTCCTGAGCAAGCCAGTTTTGGATATATGTCGTTATGAGTAAGAATGTCGGCAGCGGTATGGCTCGGTACGATTACAAAGACACCCACTCAGCCTGGAACCGAGCACTGCATCCCGATCGACCCAAAAGATACGCAAACCAAAGCCCAGAAGGTCGTTCCGCCAGGTCAAATCCATCGGCAGTCGCTCGGAAACCCGCAGTGTTGAAAGCACAAGACCAGAAGGATGCCGAACTGGCCGCGAAACGAGCCATGACAGACTCCTCTCAGTCGGCCGATTCCACGCATTTGCAGTATGAAGAGGTCCCATGTCTGCCGACAGCAAGAAGATACAAGGCAGTAGGCTACGGGCTATCGAACAAGACGTTAAGAGATGTGACACCCTCCCAAATACCACGACCGTCCAGTCGCCACAGCATGAGGCCTGACACCCATTATCTCAAGGATGCCGCTGTGCTAGATCTCGAATCTGCAACCGAGTCATATGGTGCCTTACCTTCGTCGTACAGAAAGTTAAGGAAGGCCAAGTCCATGTTCTCACCACGATCTCACGGCATGGTGAGCCACCAGAGTCAGTGGCGGAGCTCTCGGGCCACTGAGCGATCTCTCCGAAGTGTGACCAGTTCAGCTATGCTCCCAAGCAACAACCTCCGGGTTCGCATCAAGCGATCTCTGACCTTCTTTCGTCCGAAGAGTAGCCTGGCGGCACAGACAAAGGTTGATTATGATTGGGGTGGACGGGAAGAGGCGGTGCAGATGGCGCGGGCACAATTTCTGGATGGTATGGAACAACAAAGACTGCAAAACAGAGCAACCAGCCCTGCCAAGTTCGCGTTGAAGCTGCAACATAAGTCTACAGACGACCATCTCAAAACAAGCCACGGGCAGGACTTGGCTCAATCAAGATCGGGGGCAAGCGATGTACTCGAGTCGCCAGAGACACGGTCTGCGAAAAGGTCTTTCTCGACGTCTCTCCGTCATCGCTTTCGAAAGGTGTTGGGAAGATCCTTTACCAGCAAAGACAAAATACCTCCTCAACAGCTGGATGCCAGAAAGAGCCATCTGTGGGATCTCGGGGACGAGAGCGATGCGGCGAACGCGTTTGACACTTATCTGGTCGAGAATGAGGCTCAAATGGTGCCGCACAATGTTTACCACCCTGAGCCGTCCGACCACCAAGATGCCCTAGAGGACTTGGACAAATTCTCCCAGACCCTGCAGCCAGCTGCAAGCCGGGAAAGCCTACATTCTAATTCGCGATCACGGGTAACTAGCTGGACAAACTCTACCAACACCGGTTCGATCAGTCTCCGCTCCGGGCCGATTGAGCGAAATCGTTTATCCATCATCAAGGAGGATGGTGCTCCTTATCAGCCTTCTTCCTCAGCTGGTCGGCATATCGGCGGCGTTGATGTATTCAGGGAGCCGTTGCAATCCACGTGGAACGACGGACGTGTCCTCCCGCCTATAGACAGCCAGCGTGTGTATTCGGCTTTGATCAAGCGGATAAATCAAGAAGAGGCCGAAGCTGAAAGGACTCGAGCTGCACTGGAAGCGATCAACCAGAGCAATGCAAATACCGCTGAAGAAGTCGTCAACATCCAGCCAACCATTCGAGCAGTTCACAGTGATTCCTCTTTAGCTTCAAGGGTTACCGTGGCGCCTGATGAGCAGCACCGGGAATTCAGCGTTGGTTCGTGCGTCAGGCACCCAGGAAACAAATTGGAAAGCCATCAGCAACATGACGGCAGCGTCTTGAAGCAACAAGATCAACTGGCGATGCAGGAGTCACAGTCAAGCTTCTTTCCATTTTCGAGCGAGAAGAATCCTGGGGCTCCCAGTCCATTTAAAAGGTTCTTAGAAGAGAGGGGACACCGCGGACGCAGCAATACCTACATTGACTCGAACATTGGGAATGATAGTGTCGTTGTGCGTCGGATCCCAAGCGATTCCATTGTGAATCGTCCACGCTATGGAATGAGCAGCGAGAGCATTTACTCACAAACGACTAATGGCGGCTTCAACGAACAGTACAGAAACCCTATCGGCAGTTCTGAGGACCTCGGGTGGGCTCAGCAGACAGCGTCTGAGACTACCGGAATGGCCACAATTATCTCTGGACGATACTCCCAATCAAGGTCAGACAGTGATCCACCATCAACGGTAAGACGCCAAGCTTCAAGCTCCGAATGGAATCCTTGGTCAGACACCTTGACAGCGATAAGGGTTGGAGATGCAGACAAGTCCTCCAATCGAATGCAGGAGCAGGCACCGGTCAACCTCGACATAGGCTCACACAACGCTCAGGCAGAGAACCAAGAAGATCTCGTGGTGTTGAGGAACGCCAGTGACATCAGCAGTCAGTTGCCTCTTGTAGACGTGAAGACGGTCCCAAGCGGCAATCCGTCAAAGCCGGCGCGTACCATCAACGTTCGGAAGAGCAGGAGAGTATTGTTTGATTCGGGGAGTGCGGATGCTCTGGACTGTATCCCGGACGAAGCTGAAGATCATTGCAAAGGAAAAAGCGGTCTCAGAAAGATGAGCCCAAGTAACATCGGCAAAATCCTGAGGGTCAAGAAAAGCCAGATGCTAAACAAACAAGATCATCGCGGCAAGGAAAACATACCCACAGACAACGATGGCTCTTCACTTATTACCACACCTGGGAGTTCACAGCTACAATTCCGAAGTGGGAATACCGCTGGCCGGCTGAGAAAAAAGGCCAGTGAAAGAGCTTTCGGCAGCCAAAATGGTTCCACGTCAACACCCAGAAGCGCACCGCCATCGAATGCGACCACGCCGAGCAGGTTCGGGGACAGTCCCAGCCAAAAGGCCAAAGATTGTCTTGTGTCTCGGTTAAGTCGACCTTTCAATATGGATGTCCCACTAGAGAATCGACCGTTTGACAGTATGTTTCTGGGCAAAAGGACTCAGGGATTTCCGGATACCATTGGAAATTCTCGTTTAAGTGTTGCTCAGCAAGTTCCAAACCTTTCAAAGGATACGCTCACTCAGGATGGCTATAAACCGAATGTGGCGGAGCCGACAATACCCAGGGCGGCTTCACCAGCAGTGGGCCGAAGTGCGTCTAGAGTGCTGGGGATGCTCACAAGTAAGAGGATGGTCAGCAATTTTCTGAGGAGTCGTAGAGGTGAGAGAAGTACCAGTCAACAGAGCTTGACTGGTGGCAGCCCGGCATTCTTGTGAGCCCGTGTATTATGACTGGATCACGACGTAGGACCAGTTGATCCTATTGACATGTATGATTTTGGACGCACGGCCCGTTGCAGAAACCAACCATTGGGGGTTCTGTAGCGCTCATAGGGAGGCCGTCGTTTTTAGTCAAGCATGATAATGGGTTATGGGATAGAAGAATCACATAGCAATACGACATATGCATTGCACAAGTAATGGAAAGCATGATTCAGCGAGTACAAGACCAGAACACCTCAATATCACAGTACCACGGCCGAGTTGCAACAAACGAGTGGATGACTAAGGAAGCTGTCAAGCTGAGACGGTTGAAACGGTGGAAAGGTACTTTTGACACGTCTACAACGTCGTTTACTCTTCCAACCCTTTTGCACGTCGTTGGAGTCTTGAAGACAGCATTTGACGCATCCTGTCTAAGATCCACTTGTCGTCTCGTATGTGATGGCCATAAAAGCAAGGCGTTAGACGTCCGGACTGCGTCTGCCCAGAGTCAGGACGGTGACCACCAAACACATGGCAATGGTGAGTTTCAATCATTGGTCGGGCTTTGCAGTACAAAATCTTCCTCTCATGTTGCTCTTCCCTCACTTCGTTGTCTGCCGGCTACCGGTGATGCAGACAGGGAGCATTGGGTGCTTCCATTAAATCTACTACGACGTTTTTCATACAATACCCCATCACTACAGCAAACCAGTACAACCATGCTCTGGCTCTCTCGTCGATCCTCACCACGGTCGATCTCGGTTGATTTACCCACGCCGTTGAACCATGACTTGCACGACTTTTCGCCGCCTTGCAGCCTGAGAACGAAGTAACAAATCGCGGCAGAAGCGACCCACCATTCCGCCTTCCTGAGCCGATCAATGTCAACAACAACATACAACCTCGTCACAGTCTCTCCTCAACCTGTGTTTCTGCACTCGATGCTGTGACAATGCTGTTCTTATTCGATTATATACCACTACATCTCCTCCGGCACCTCATCTTTCTCCATACCGCGGAATTTTACTTCATTACCTCCTGCTGCGCATCTTTGGCCGGGCATTGACAGGCGACACCTCAATCGACACAATCCACCCTGATCTGCGGTCAAGAGTCACAAGGCAGCGATTGATTCCCGAACCAAACACGACCTTTCTTGTCCACGATGGCATCCTACCCCCCATCCCGCTCGAAATACCGTTTTGGTAGCAAGATCTACAGGTCCAAACACCTCCTCTCCGAACTCGCTTCGTCCTCGTGGTCACCCGCCCACCAGATATCGTCGTTGCCTCCGTTCCCGCGGGTCGACTTCATGCTTATACCGATCGACTGGGAACAATTTCAACGCCAATTCGACACCATTGCTTTCCACTTGCCACAAGTGGTCGGGTATCGTTGGTTGAACATGGAGCACAACTCGTGGATGAGCATGTGCTGCGAGTGTGAACTCCCTTTATATACCTCGTCCTCCCCTCCTGATCTCTTCTTTTTTTCTTTCCCCAGGTACGTGTTCCCCCTTACTTTGTGCTACTGATCGCTTGTTAGATACGGCTTACTGTGCACAGATTACTACATATTCAAGCTGCTCGGTAAGTGATATTGACTTGACGTACCTCATTGTCATTGTTCTCGTTGTTGCTATGGGTTTCCTCCAGGAAGAGATTGTTGCAAGAGTAGAACACAAGCCTTTCCCTGCAAAAGAGCTGGAATCCTATGCACAAGGCCTCACTTGCCCTCATTCTCACAATACACGCTCACTGTTACGTCTGCAATGGCAACCTCCCGTTGACCATCGTGGCTGTATCCTGCCCTTGTCCCTTGCCACGGTTTCACCGCGGCGTCTTCCCTATACTCATCCTATCTTTCGCTCCGTTGCACTCAAGCATTAGTAACGGCGTGCCCTCTGCACCCGTTGACTCCGTCACGACACTTGACCCCCGTTGCATCAGTGTCCCCTACCCCTCTCAACCCACATAAGTTTCTCTATTTCTGTCGTTGGACACATGGCTAACTCCTTCGTTGTAGATTGACTCTCACAATGGGTGAAGTCAATTCAAGCATTTTTAACCTGAGGAGGCACCTGAGGGAGACCAGGTCTCGGCCTTGGTTGACCAATAGTGCCCTCCGACGGTCTCCCCCTTCTGGTCTCAATGGTGGTGAAGATGCCCCTTCACTATCGGAGAGTACCACTGTGACCCTTGTCTCGGACCAGCCACCTTCCACTGCTGGCAAGTGTGATCCTGAGGAGCAACGTACGGACAGCACCAAAGAAGAGCAGGTTCAACCCTGTCTCTCCCAGGCGAAAGCCAGGGCTTCCAAAATCCCCCGTTGGGTGGGTCTGAAAGGTGTCTTGTCCCGAATCTGCCAACCTCGACCACTTGCTAGGGAAGGTGTGCTTGGGAAGGTCAAGTCAACTGCCATTTCTCCTACCGTCACAGAGGAGAAGACCCTGGCGTCTCGGCTTCCCGTTCGCATCAGGAGGTTCTTCACTGGGAGACGGTCTGCCTCACCGCAGATACGACGTAGTAAGACACCGGTTGCTTATGCGGGAATGTCCACAGACAAAGGGGTTGGCACTAGTGGGCTCGAGGGCTATATGATGACGGTGACTTTTCGTCCGAAGGGCACAGCTAAGCCGAAGCAGAGCAGACAGAAACCGGAGCGGATCAGGGCTCATCGGGGTAGGTGCTTGCACCCCTCGATCCTGAAGCACCGTGTGGAAGTCTGCGCTGAGGCGAAGCTGGGCGTACCGACTGATGTGGGCCAAGGTGTGAAAACCGACCCTGCAAAGTCAAAGAAGGTACGCTTCTCATCGGCACTCACATCGCGGATCACAATTCCCAGGGACCAGCTTTCGAGCAAAGTCCATAAATGCTGTGGTCGCGTTGAGTGCCGGAGATGCCCTGAGGATCGACCGAAGCATTTGTCAGGTGGTGCATGGCTAGATGCTCAGGCAGTGCTGGGGTATGACTACCTGAAGCATTCCGGAGGCCTGTTCGGTAATGAACGTCATGAGTTGGACACGATGGGGAGCGTGTTCTCCTGATGACTTCAAAGCCCGACGCTCCGGAGGTAAGTATGGCATTGGTGCCAAGGTGGTGGAATGGCTGCAAGTCAACTGTCCTGTTTTCGCTGGGGCTATCACTGATAATGGGCGTTGCTTGTATGTCGGAAGTCTCGGGACGCTGGGACTTCCTTGGGGTGTTAATGCGCAGGAGCAGGATTCAGGTGACGCACATCCATTGACTCTGAGCACGAAGAAAATCACAAAAAAGGGGAGAGTGCAGGACGCTGTGCTTGAGCCACCAAAAAAATGTTAAAGAAAAGCAAAAAATCATACTCTTTAGTTAGCTTGCATTTGCTTTTAGTGCTCAGAGCTGGATGTGCGATTGCCTGGGAGGACTTGTGGTGACGGCTAATGTGGTTATAGGGTTTTCCTCCTTCATTGGAGATGCCCCCTTATGGGGATGGCAGGACGCTTGCGTTGATGCTCTTTTTGCTCTGCGATGGACAGGCACCTTCTCGTGGTGCAGGGTGTTAAGTCAGACTGAAAAGTCTGGCGAACTAAGACCTGTCCGACGGTAAGTCCATAGGGGCAACGCGCACTGTTCGGCTGATGTTTGCAGTCATAGGAATGAATGGCACTGTTCGCAATGACTCTGTGAAGCCGGTGGTTGGTGGGTGGCCACCCTTGGGAGGTGCTGAGAATAGGACGATGATGGTGAGAAAGTCCATTGCAGATGTTCCTGATGTCGTGCTGACGGCCGCCGCTACAGTTGACTTACTGCTTGAAATGGTTTGATGGTATGAGAGTACCTCGTTCAGAACAGGTGCGGTTCCAACGACTATTGATACAGGGCCGGAAGGAAGCGGGCGGTAGATGGGATTATGGATGATGACACTGAGAAGGCCGCTACTTACATATTGGGGATTGGCGTTGCACAGGTTGCCATCGGTGGTAATGAATCCCTTGATATGCGTTTTGAGTGAGAATGGGGAGGACGCTCGATGCAAAGACAAAACAGACGTTGATGTCGTATTTGATCACAATGACGCCGGCCAACAGCGGTCTCTTTCTCTTCCTCGTCTTCCTCGCCAGGTGGGCTGTGAAATTCGCTTGCCCTGTTGGTTGACAGGTGCATATGCACGAAAAGTACTACGTATGACTCCCTTTAAATAGCTACTGTCGCATATTCGGGCCAGACTTGCTTACGTAAGTCAGAGCGTTCCTGCACCAGGCTGATAATACGTATGCACTTGGACACCTGCTACGGCTGACGATGATTGTTCGGAATCGTCGACATTATGCTTGCAGGGTTTGGTCCTGGTGGACACTACCTTTTACAATCATGTAGGAGATGAAGCATGTGTGCAGCTGGCAGAATGTGATAGAAGGTAAGCCTTTCATTTGATGATACGGTTTTCTTTTCTACGTCCTGGCGAAACACTTTGGGATGTTTCGTTTCGGCCACAGGAGCAAGCATGACTCCAGACTCGTCTCCATTGCAAAAATCATCCATCACTCCGACACCCGCGCGCAAGCAGTACTTCGCTGCTGTCTCTTGCAATCGATCAACCCAGAACGAAACTGAAAATCTCATGAAACGTGCGTGATAACCCGATAAACAAACCCAACTCCAGAAACCATTTTTGCGCTCCTTTTCCCGACGACCATTGCGCCCGCAGACTCAAAAAACAAAGTACCCGCTGTTGGCCGGAGAATGCCACAAGCAATACCCCATTACTGGGCTTCAAACATCTCATGCTCAAGCATATCGGCATAGATTTCAAGGGCTGAACCAATCATGTCAACAATCGCCCAGCTCGTATTACCCTTGAACGTCTTGCTCCAAACACGCACGACGGCGACACTCAAAGCGCGCATCTTATTCGTATCATCCAGCAACTCCCTGCTCTCGTTGAGCACAGTGTGGTCATTAGCATCACCGTTCAGCGGCACAGTCATCTCAGTCTCGTCAAGCAGGCTCCGGACCCACAGTAGCAATTTACGCTCGTGCTCGGTCACAGGGGCGCCGCCTTCGGACTTCAACTTTGCCAGCACGGCGAGCCACTTGCTCAGCAGGAATGCACATTCTAGGCTGCATAGTGAGTGTTGTATGGACCAGAAAAATGTCTGTGTGCGGGCAACAAAGTCGATACCCAGCCGAACGGGAATCGACAGCGCGTGCGCGGAGTGAAGCAGCGCCGGCGTGAGTCGAGGGTCGCGGCGAATGTCTGGAGTCGTGAGAAGGGAGGCGGCGATCTGGGCGGCATCGCGGGTTTCGAGATGACGAAGCGGGCCCATGTCGACGTGAAGTCGGATGTATGCTAGTCCCAGAAGCGCGGTAGATGTGAAAGCCACTGGTCCATTGGGGTTTTGAGGATCAAGACTCGACTCAGGTGCGCGTTTCCAGCCTGCTTTCCACGCACCAAGACCCGCGTCAAGAATTGTGATATCTTCTATCCGCAGACTTGAGCCTGCTACACCGGGCCAGGATTGTGAAAGTTGTCGGGCGAAAAAGATCTGTTGAATGAGTGCATGAATGAGCACATAATTTCCCAAAGGTGAGATAGGCGTGACTGGTGGTAGGGGCTGGTTGTTGAACAGTCTCGCAATGGCTTGTTGGAAAGGGACTTGGGGGGCGTCGTTGGCTGAATGGAGCTTCTTCCACTGCTCAGCACTCGTAGCTTTCCATTCATTCGCGGGATCAGGCAGGCTGAGCTTGATTTCCGAATTGAGAATGAGAGGGGGAACATTCCATGTGATAGAGTGAAGATTGAAGAAGCAATAGACAATCAGCTTTGTCCGCTTTTCACCCTCGGCTTTGACCCAGTCTTCCCAGGTCAAGTCTTCTGGGGACTGTATGATCTCAGGACTGACGAGGCCAGATTCGCGGACAAGCCGCGCAAGCGTACTTTGAAACGCCAGAGCTTCGCGCAGGAGCTCACTGTGCCTCTCCCACGTCGCAAATGCAGTCAAAAGCAGAAGTGCTTGTATTGACTGCAATTGGTCTTTTCCTCCGTCCGCGACCACAATAGTGTCCGGCGTGACATGTTGGAAGGGGCTGCTTGAGTGACTCTGGTTTGTGAAACCCCCACCTGGCGATTGTGCCAAGGATCCTGTCCGTGGTCTATTCCACTGGTAAGAACTTGCTGTATCATCGCGACGCTTGATCTGTTCCAAGACCACGGCTTTGGCGGCGTAGAAAAGCTCTATGCCCCGACTATTCTCGAAGCGATATTGTGCTCCCACAGCAGACAAGGCCAGAATCAATTCAGGAGCACTGGCGGCTACTTGTAGTGTAGGGACATGTATGAAGGGTAGATGTTCATGGAAACCATTAATATATCCTGCCAGATAGCGAGACAGGGAATGTCTTGATGGAGGAATGAAGCCTTTTGGCATGACATTGTCGAAGTTGGCCAGCTTTGAGACGAAAGTCGATCGGTCTGAGTCCGACACGTCCCAGGTGGTTTTGACCTTGATAGCCTCGGCCTCCTCGATCGCAGCTTGGGTTTCTGGTCGATTGGAATCAGGTTCTTTAGACTCTGGCTGAAGGGACGGCAATCTTGAACCAAATCGGGAGAATGTGCTTGTTTCTGCTTGGGGAATTGCGAGCTTGCTGTCGATGGGGGGCTCACCATTCATATTAGGTTTTGATATGTTGAGATTATCAGCCCTTCCATCGGGTGTGTGGTAGTTATCCACTTGATCATTACCAAACATGTTGGCATACCACTCAGAGGACAAGCCCACACTGTCAAGAAAGACTGTGAAGTCTTGCATCGGGTCACCGAGGTCTGGGGTTTCGAACATGTTTGCCGACTGACCGTAGCCTTCTGTAAGCATCCTAGGCTGGTATTGGCCTTCCGATACAGGTGGCATGATTTGTTGTAGTGGTTCGTGTAGCTGTTCTTGTGTGACCTGAGGAAGACCAGACATGTAATGATCTTGACCACTCGACGCGACGTGGCTGGCAGCGTGTGATAGGAGGTTCAGGTCATAGCCCCATGAAGGGTCGAGAGGCGGCGCGCCCATCTGCTGCTGCGCTGTGAGGCCATCAACTGGATGCATGCCGTTGGCGGGTTGCATCAGCTGAGGATCGAGCATGTCCATCATCCCTCTTGGCTCGGGCGGAGCAGACGGGGAGAGAAGAGAGTGATTCTGCTGCGATGACATGTCCATGGGATCTGAGGACATGGAGTGTGTCCGGTGCACCTCTTGCGCCGCCTGGGCCGCTTTGGCAGCATTGTTCGCGTTTAGCAGATGATGTTTGTGGGACTTTCTTGTGGTATGTTGCTCCTCTTCTCCAGGGTGGACAAGTCTCTCGTGACGAACAAGAAGGTCGCTGCGGGCAAAGGACTTGTTGCAGATCTCGCAAACGAAAGGTTTCTCTTTTGTGTGGGTACGAATATGTCTCTGAAGATGTTCCTGTAAGGTTGCGCACACTTGTTAGTAGGTGACCGAGGCATGATACGAGGTTGTAACTTACTAGTCGAGCAAAGAGTCGCTGGCAGTGCGGGCAGGGCAAGGTTTTGGATTTGTTGCCAGACTGTTTCCTCTTGAGTCTACCTCCGCCGCCTATTGACTGTTGTGAGTCCATGAGGATTGAGTTCGTGTGGAATCGAGCAGGCGTGCTCTTGGGCGCGAGGGTGCGATGCGATTGCGGAGAGAATGTTGATACCCCTCACAGGACAGCTTTTTGGTTTGTCGCAAACGCAGAATGAGGGCGAAAGGGCTGGAGTGGAGGTTGGAGATGAAGTGGGAAGAGGAGAAAATAATGGAGCTGCTTAGTTTCAAAGCAAAAGCAAAGGTTGGGGGTCTCACAGGCTCACGTCGCAGCTGCAGCAAGATTCGACCGAGGGACAAGTGCCAACCATGAAAATGGGAAGATGGGTGGCTGCCTTGACCACGTGATCTGTCTAACCACTTTTTTGCCGACTACGGCACGGTTGCACGTGACCTGAGAGTGACCACTGTCTCAAGACTGCCGAGGCCGAGTACTTGGTACAGTGATACATAGATACAAGATCGCAAGGTTCGCTATGGGTTGATGGTGACTCTATGCCAGGATCACAGGAAACAATAGCCACGAAGAGTACTAGATTCGAGCACAATATTCAAGCATGGTCAATGTGTAATATTAGACATGCCTCGATTGATCTATGCAGGCTCGGAAATGACCATCTCCTCTTCGTGAACCCCTTAACATGTCAGCCTCGCCAAGCCAAAGCCTTCACCATCAACTCCATTCACTCCCTTCACTCCCTTCACTCCCTTCTGATACTGGCGCCGAACCGAATAGCATCATATCTTGGGAATCTCAAATTTTCTCCAATAATCATCAGTAAAACCGTGGGTTGTTAGCTCAGCGGTAGAGCGCCAGGGGATTATAGGAGTACGCCCGACCCAGCCCTTCATGGCAAACTGGGAAGGGTAAGCTCCTAACTTGGAGGCCGTAGGTTCGATCCCTACACAATCCATCTTTAGTTCTTTTTTGTCTCAGCACACATGATTTAAGACACGCTGTTCCATGTTTTTGTCGAAGCCAAGTACGTCTCGGGTGAAGTTCTCCAGAAGTCCACATGGGTGCTCCCAGATCGCTGGAGGTAATGCCGCATTATGATAGTCGATGTACTTGTCCGTACCTAGCTATTCAAGCGGGATGGATCAGCATCTATAGTGTTATGACGCACAATCTACGTAAGGAGCGGCTGAAGGTGATTGATCCATCGGCGTCCTCGTCGTCGGCCGAGTATGGTTCACCTTTGGCGTTAAAGAATGCCCGGATATTGATTTGTCTCTGTCTGTCTCTCGGGCCCAGTCTTTGGTTGTTTTCGCTGTCAGCTCTGACGGAGATGTATCTGCCGTACTGTTTTGCCGAACCAGGAAGCAGACCTTCCTTCTCACCATGGGGTATTCGAAACAAACTGGGTTCCTTCCATGGACTACCACTGGCTTGGTACAGAGTGATTTGGAGACGAGCATTCTTTGAGGCTTTCATGAGCACCTGCAGTCTCAGTTTTCGAGTCCCCCTAGACCCGGCCCCCAGCTTTGACTGACGAGATAGCGTTCAATTTAAGTTTCCTGAGCGTCTTGTTTTACAGCTTCTGCGACCTTGTTCAGGGCCGTGGCCAACGGTGGCCAACGGCGATCAAGGTGTCTTCCCTTCTTCCATGACTTCACTTCCGAGGATCAGCGCGTGTGGGTGGCCGGAATAGCGTCCACGTTGACCACAATTGTCTCCTCTTGGTTTGTTCGTCGATGCTTACATTCTTGAGATTGCCCATCACACTTTGTAACACACCTAAAGAAAGAGATTGGCAACTTTGACACAATATTTGGGCACCTGCGACCGTAGTAGCCCGCGAATCGCATCCCAAGAGCACCCAACGAGCAACTCACCGTTGCGAAAGTGTCCTTGAGCTGTACTCCAGTAGAAATCACCTCCATGGGAAATGTCGCAAAGGAATCGGTCGCCTAACGCGGTCGGCATTCTCTCTTTGGCACGGTAGTATCTGTCTCGAGGGAAGAGGTCGTTGCAGGTAGAGGGTCGGCTTCGGATGAGGGGCCGAATAGAGTGAGCGTGGGGCTCGCCGGGAGTGTCTGCAAGCTAGGAGTATCGGGAGAGCCGGTCTTGATCTTCGTAAAGCTAAAATCGAGACAACGGGTAGTGATGATCAGCACGTTGCTCCCCGACATTGCCGTCAAGCGACGTAGACAGTGGCATCTTGTATAGACGCAGTATCACCTACTTTTGGTGACGGAAGGCTCCTGAGACACCAGCTTTCGTTTCCATGGATTTGAGGCCATGATGTCGTGACAACCTGTGTACTGCTGCTCCAATTCTGCTTCTGTTGTTCTGTCTTGTTGCCTCCACCCATAGCATGTGGTCGAGTGCAAACAATAGATGTACTCGACCGGTATTGCCTCTACGCTCAGCACGATTTGCCGCTTGCTCGAATAGGTCTGGTGTAAGTGGACATTCTACGAAGACCACATCGTTGAGACTCTTGATATCGACACCCTTTGCATGAAGGAGGCAGCCAATCAATACCATGTTAGGCTCGCTATCGAAAGCAAGGTTGATACGGTCGCGGTCAGGCTTGCGCTGGTTTGAATGCGAAACGTGGACCATACGTCTTGGTCCAATGGCGCGACGAAGTTCCCCATCGAGAAGTTCATCATCTTGTCTGTTGGGACAATTGACGAGGGTTTTCCCCGTATGCACTCCTGAATGTAGGTCGCAGCATGCCGAGCCAGGTCCTCATCCATGATCCGAACCATATGATAGTTCTTGATTTCGAAATGGTTCGTCGGATCAAAGTGTAGACTCTGTGTAGCGCTGTTCGCAAGTCCAGGTTCGCCGAGTCCTAAATAGCCGCTATGGTGTTCATGGCGAGTCCCGGCGGCCAGCATTCTGCGCAATGTGGATGACCGCAGCCATCATTCAGGGCCGAAAGATTTCCGCCATGTCGCAAGCGTGTCTTTGATGGTCCTAGATTCGATCAACCCCTGCGCGCGATATCGAGGCGTACGCATGACCTACACCGGACAGCAGTTTTTGTGGTGCGGGTCTTTGATGGATCTCTCATCGCTTCGCTGTCTGCGTCGGAAATGGGACTCGCGGCAGCTGTTTCGTCCTCCCGAAGGCGTAACACTTTACTGAAATCTGCCAGAACTCCTGGAAGACACGATTTTCCCTGGTTGAAGCTGATCAATGCTGTAGTCTAGTCCGTTGCCAAAGCCCTGACAGTCATGGTGACCAGCGATATAGTAAATTCTGGGGAAGAAGCCTAGAGCAACTTTGGCCATTTGTGTCCGATGCGTGCGGACTTGACAATCTCCTTTGTAGAGAGAGGTTTCTTCGGCATGGCCGGACAGCCCTCGCAAAAGGAAAAGGAGTAGCGGCGGCAGTTGTGGTGGACGATGAGGGTGTGGCCTTTGCCCGAGAACCCGAGACTTTCAACGCAGTAGGAATGCTGTGATCGAGAGCATGAGCGCTCTTGGTGATATAACCAGAAGAGTGCGGAAGATACAGAGTCGACAGAGCACCACATCAAGAGGGGCTCTACGCCGTTGTGGCTGCGGTCACTTCTTTGTAACGAGGACTACCGGACTCCTTCTGCGAGGGGTCCTCAGCAGTGATGAAGTCGTCCAACAGGCATGACATAGCTTGGAACACTTGAGTGTTTCCCATTGCGATTGAGAATGTCTTTTGCCAACATAAACATCGTTTTGATCATGTTGTTGTGAATGGAGCTCAGGAGACGAAACTGTCTCAGTCCTCCTGACATTTTGGATCGACCGGAGAGCGGCCGACGCCACAGAACTCGGCGTTCTTCCATAAACCACTGATGTGTTCCTTGATCACTGCGTTCTCACTCGAAGTTTCTGGCTAATCGTGTGTACACTGTAATCGTGCCGCCATCGACCGGCTCACGCGCCTGCAGTGTCATGCTCTGTCCAGAATCAAAGTGTAGCGCGACGAGCTCCATTCAGACACTTTTCTGTGTCCCAATCAATGTGCGATAAGCAACAACAGGTAAGGTGTCCATCCATCACTCTCTCCACCAGATCAAGGTATCGAGAGGGATCTGGCTCTGGCGTTGGGCACCCAGGATCTAGTGTCAAGTAATAAGCCGTGCCTGCTTGATGTTGGATGCGTCCAAAGGGCCTTGTGCCATGACTGCACAGGTATAGGAAGAATCAGTATGGTGTAGTAGTGTCGAGACCTCAAGCAGTAGCGGCATCCAGAAGTTATTGAGCTGGGCCTGTACCGAGACATGCCACAAGCAATACCTTGTGCCGGTCTTCTTTCCACGGTAGCGCACAACCCACCACCCATGTCAGGACTGTAGTTTGAGTTCCGCTTTCTTGCATCACAGAGCGTCTGATGTTAAATCGCGGATAGGGTTTGCCTCTAGATGTAAACCTCGAGGTCTCGACCAATGCCAGCACGAACGATACGCCTCGAAGTTGTTTGTCATGATGGTATGGGCTGATGAAGAAGGTTGCGCGGTAAACGAGGTGGCGTATACCTCTCCCAAATCCTCAATTTCATGGATCAGGAGGACCTTCTTTCCCGCATGAATCCGATCTTGACAGATGTCCCTGCAAGAAGGACTGACGCAGTATTGCTCGGTTTCCATGTAGCTTGGACTTCCAGGTGGATGTGGCGTGACCCAAGCAACGTCCTCCGAACGTCGACAAGGGACCAGAGCGCATACTTCCAAGGCCACGGATGTGGCATCCCTGCCTTCCTGAAGATACTCGACAGCGCATGTCGTCTTGCTGATATGCATCCTTGTCCTCTTTCTGCATGTGGACGGATTGGTGGCTGGAAGGATTGCGAAGACATTTCGTCTTCCGGGCATTCTTTGTCGCATGCTTCTTGAAGTGCGTGCAATGGTTTCCTTCGCAAGGGCGACGCTCACCACCACTGCCAACCTTAACAACAAAATCACCCGCGTCAACATTCTATCAGACTAAAGGACCTCATGATGCACAACGTTCAGGTACAGACCGAACATATCTGAATATGTGTGTTGCTGTTGTTGTACTCGCTCCTCGCTTTTGATGGCCGAGGCATCCTCCTCCTTTTCCATCTTGACCTTGGTCCTCATGATGGGCGTCATGGTTCCATGTTGCTGGACTCGGCGCAACAGACAGGGAAGCTGAACTGAGTCAGGACAATGACTTCGCAGTGCATGGTTGCTTCCATGAGCCTTCTTTAGCTGTTGTCGGGTGCGCACGGTGGTGACTTTCTGACATGCGATTTCGTGGGAAATACCGCAAACCCAGGTGCGGTATCCTGAATCTGCCCCATCCATTGGCAAAGATGTTCACGAGCTCGAAAGGAGCCGGAGTCTGTACACGCCTTCTGACCATCGTACATGTCTCTCAGCACGCGACTGGCCAACTTGTACTGGGTATAGTTTGACACCATGCGAAAGACCATGCGCACCCAAGTATGTAAATATATATAAGCTGACTGCTGCACAACGAAGTGCCGTCAGCGCTCAAGGAATGGGGACAATGAGTCTGGAAGACTTTTTGCTGGCCAGACTGGGCAGGAGGTATGGGAGATCGGTCATATATATAGCCCGCGAGAGAGAAGCGTGAGTCACTGGAGGCGCGAGTTCCTGGTTGTTAATCTGCAGAAATTTGAGACATACCAGTGGACACATTCTCGAGAACTGTGTCCATTGCATGACTTTGAAACATTGTGACTGGATTTTCTACATTTAGTATTCAACATGCCATCTCGGCGATCAAAATATGCATTCCCAGGTGTGCAAGAGTCGCTAGACTTCAGTGCAATGCAGTAAGAACTCACCAGTCTAGAGGGAATGTCCGCATCTTCCCGATGCTTGATGACCTTCACGCATTTACTTCTTCTCCTTTGGTGCGATCATGAGTTCAGGTCGGACGTATTTGTCAAAGTCTTCCTCTGACAGAGCCTTCAATTCCATGGCCGATTGTTTCAGAGTCAGACCCTTCTTGTGAGCATTCTTTGCCACCTTGGAGGCCATGTCATACCCGATGACTGGGTTGAGGCACGTAACAAGCATAAGACTGAAACAAGTTAGCATTAACACACATTTTAATTCCAGGTGAAGCTTACCTTTCGTGCAAAAGAGTACCAATTCTCTTCTCGTCGGCCTGGAGACCTTCCACCAGATGCTCAACAAAGCCGTTCATGGCGTCGGATAAGATCCTGGAGCTGTGCAGGAGGTTTCGAATAAGAAGAGGCTTGAAGACGTTCAGCTCGAACTGACCGCTCAGCCCTCCGACTGTCGCGGCGACGTGGTTACCCATGACTTGCGCGGCGACCATAGTCATAGCCTCGCATTGGGTAGGGTTGACCTTGCCAGGCATGATACTGCTGCCAGGCTCGTTTTCAGGCAGGATCAATTCACCCAGACCACAACGGGGTCCGGATCCTAGATATCTGATATCGTTGGCGATCTTGAAGAGACTGCAGGCGAGCGTGTTCAGCGTTCCAGATGCCTCGACGATGCTGTCGTGAGCAGCCAGTACTTCGAACTTGTTGGGCGCGGTGATAAACTCGGTGCCGGTCAGTTTGGTGACCTCTTCCGCGATACCCTCGGCGAATCCCTTGAAGGTGTTGAGACCTGTTCCAACAGCTGTTCCGCCCTGAGCCAATTGTCTTAGGTGAGGGAGAGTATATTGTATTCTTTCCAAATTTCGGTCGAGTTGAGCAACGTAGCCGCTGAATTCTTGTCCCAACGTCAATGGAGTAGCGTCCTGCAAATGGGTTCTGCCAATCTTGATGATCTTGTCAAAGGCTTCCACCTTCTTCTGCAGGGCATCTCGGAGGTTTGTGAGTGCGGGAATGAGCCTCTGTTCGAAGTCAAGAACGGCTGCAATATGCATGACGGTCGGGAAGGAGTCGTTGGAGCTGGCGGACATGTTGACGTGATCGTTGGGATGGACAGGTTTTTTGCTACCCATCTCGCCTCCTAGAATCTCGATGGCGCGGTTGGAGATGACCTCGTTTGCATTCATGTTGGATTGTGTGCCGGAGCCGGTTTGCCAGACCACCAGAGGAAAATGCTCAACCAGCTTCAAGTCTGCAACTTCAGCAGCGGCTTTCTGGATAGCCTCTCCAATCTTGGGATCTGATGTGCACGTCAGCTGCTGGACCTTCACAGCATTTATGTGGAGGACATACCCAGTCCATATCGCATATTCACCGTTGCGGCGGCACCTTTAAGTATACCGAAGGCTCGGACGACACCCTCAGGCATGCGATCCTGCGGCTGGTTGATCTTGAAGTTTCCTAGCGACCTCTGTGTTTGCGCACCCCAGTACTTGTCTGACTCGACCTCGAGAGGCCCGAAGGCATCCGTCTCCGTTCTTGTAGATGCACCCATTCTTAAGGTTGTGGAGAAAGCCCGATAGGAGTTGGTAAAAGCTCGACCGGTGGTAAAAGCGGGTGTTCGCGAGAAGGTGGACGAAGAAAGACGCTGAGCAGAGATCCTCAAGCTCTGGCTACTCCGCACTGCTTTGAAGGCATGTGACGGAGACAATTTTGCTGAAGCTGGAGGTTTAACTGCAGTCGGAACCCGCCCCAACATCATGTCGACAGGACAGGGAGGACAGTGACGCTTCGCTCGAAGTCTATCAGAACGGCAAGTAAAAAAAACAACAGACCGGGCTACCAGCGCAGCAGAAATGCGTGAAGAGAGATATTTCGGCCAGGACGAGAAATGGGCAATTACATGGCCATTGGCTGCATATATTTTGATGCGGAACAGCTGCGCCGGGGGAGCTCCAAAAAAGAAGGAGCCGGGAATTCCCGCGACCAGCACATCGTCAATGCTTGGAGAAGAGCATCTTTGCAGGGGCTTCCGCTCCTTGTTATTCCGACAAGGCTGCGATTTGTATGAATAGCTGATTTGTATTCTCACGAACCATTAAAACTTTGTGTCTATGCCAATGCCACCGACGCTAAATCCTCCGCCATAAGAATGCCTCACCACAAGCGCAGGTAAGACTGGGTATCTCTCAGGTACGAAAAGGACAAAAATGCTTCACACATTGCACAACCGACTGGTTAAGCAGTGCCATCAACGAGCTTGACAGCCTCTCCGATCATGAAGTCCTTGGCCTTGGCCATTTTCACAATGAAGCTGGGGGCTTTCCAGCCAAAGAGGACGCCGACACCTCCCTGTGAACCGACTGGGACGATCTGCATGTCGCTCTGGAACTTCTTGTAGATGTTCTTCGTGCGCGGGCCCGGAGCTAAGACGCCATGAGTTAATGCCTCCTTTAGCAGAATATAACTTGCACGTACCTTGTCCTGTGAGATCCGACCTGATCGACTCTACGATAGCCGGTTTGGCGAACTTGATGTCCATCACAGAACCGTCCGAGTAATTACCAACTGCCCCGATGCAGTACACACCGGTGACACCAGGGACATCCAAGCGGAGTGTGTGTGCGTCCGTCTTGACTCTTTGCTTGTCATCCAGCCACTCCTGAGGGATGAATTTGCTGTTGGGCTTGTCTCCTGTGCCATCAATGAAGATATCCACTGTCCTGGTCTCCCCATTGCTGAGTTTCAGGACTTCTTTGCCGCCCTCTTTGGTGTGAGAAACGACCCTGAGTTTGTCGTTGATGACCTTGACGCCCATCTTCTCAAGCCGGCTCTGCGCATCCTGTCCGACCTTCTTGTTTTGGAGTCTAGGCAGAAGAGAGGTGCTGCCAGATAGTATTGTAATGTCCTTTTTCTTTCCATATAGCTCACCGAGTTCGCCAGAAGTTTCGACGCCAGCAGCACCACCGCCAGCCACGAGAATTGTTTGTGCGGTGGGTAGTTTCTCATGAACCTCCTTAAGCGCGGCTTTCAAAGCCTCCGAGCCGTCTGCGACGGTCCAGAGAGGCGACTCAAAGTTTGTGCCGGATGCAATGACAAGGGAGTCGTACTGGATTGCTGCAGAAGTGCTAGTGTGGACAGTCTTGCTCGAAGGGTCGATTGAGGTGACATAGGCCTTGATGAACTCGTACTGCTCGGGCTTGTAGTTCTTGAAATGAGGCTCGATGGGTAGTAAGGCCTTGCTCAAGGGTAGGGCGTCTGGGTTGACAATGACTCGAGGGGCAGCGATCTTCCAGAAGAACTCGTCATTGGGTGCGATCTGGATGATCTTGTATTGCTTGCCAGTGGACAATTGAGGGATGACGGTCTTGAGGAGCCCCTGGGCAACAGTAATGCCACCGAAAGAGGCGCCAATAACGACGATGTTATGGACAGACATGTTGTGGGTGATGGAGGATGGGTGAGAATGGACGTAGGACAGTGTCGAGATGGTCGGTGAACAGTCAACAAAGAGGAAGGAAATTGATGGGAGAATAAATACAGGTCAGGCCGCGAAGCGCAGTCGGACTTTTATTTAGTAGACTTCTGTTTCAGGCACAGGGTGGATACCAGGATAAGGATGTGAGCCTGTCAAGTGGTGGCTCGAATCTTTACGGGGCACGGGCTGAAAGAGTCGATGTAAGACAACTACTGCAGATGTAAAGAGGCCAGGGATTTATTATATAGTAGGCGGCCAACACAGCCTGAACATAGCATTCAATCGCCGTCCGGGTGTCACCGGCCATATGCTGACAAAATAATTCCAACCTTCAATGCTCATTGCGAATCACAATTTCCTCGACAATCCATTTTCGGACGCGTGGCAGGCGCGATCAAGTCGATCGGCGTCTTTGTTGGGCAGATTCCGACGCGACAAGGTCCAGTTTGCACGTGCAACACCGACCAGCAGTCGCTTCTCGGTCGAGAAAGTCCCCTGTTCACGCTTCGACTTATTAATCTCCTCCCCACAGAATGTCCATTGACTCCCGTGTCTGGACTGAGATTCTGGAGCCCAGAAGACATCTCCTCATCCTTTTTACTATACTACTGATTATTCATCCAAAACCAGTTTGCAGCTGTCAGCGGTTTGATGTTCGGGAGCCACCTACTGGTAGTGATTCATCGTTTCCGCCCCTACGGCACTTTGCTCCAGCGATTCCAAAATTAGCACTACGGAGTTGACCTATCTCACCTCGTATTTTCTTGCGCACGTCGTAACATGCACGAGACTTATACCTCGTCTCGGGCGAGAACAGATCCTCTGAACCTTTCGCATGGTTTGCCGAAAGAAGACCAACCGACTTTCCCAAACGCAATCTTCATTGGTGTGCTACGCTAACAGTACAAATGGTCCTTGCAACAACATAAAAAACTGGGTATCTAATGCGAAAGTGATGCTGTACGTCCCTGTGGCACTCCCTCTCCAACATTGCTCAATCCGTGAACTACCTCTTTGACCGTCACGAGCCCAGTCATGGGTGAGGGACCCAGCCAACACTCTTGCGCCATCCGAAATGACCTTTCTCATTCTTGAAAGCAGTCTCGCCCTCAGAAGACTCGCTGTTGGCACTTTCTCGTCGTTCCTCGGCAGGAGCTGGGATGGCGTTGGTGGGTGTAGCCTCGGGTTCAGAGGCAGCAACAGAATTCTTGCGAGACTCAAGCTCTTCTGTGACGACACTATGGCGTCGTGTGGATTTGCTTTCCCGGCGGCCATCCCTGGTCAAGTGTTTGCGATAAAACTCCGAGTGTTTTGTGAGCCAAGGTTCAAGCCAGGACTCGGCTGCGTATGGGTTGGTTTTGCTGGAGCCAGCTGGTTGGTCAATGGCCATGCCGGTATAACCTTGTCCAGCCATTTTGAGAAGATGTTGACCTTTTATGGGTGAGTATGTGGAGAATCGTTGTTGGCTTCAGGCCTATTGGTCTTGTGATCGCTTGTTGGTCGGTGGGAATGGCTTATGGCTTTCGGGATTTTTTAATGGCCAGTGCGGGAAACGCTGTTATGGTTCTGTCCAGGTGAGCAGTGCTTCAATACTTATGCTATCCAGCTGCATCAAGCAAGACTCGGAGCACCGTTGCAAAAGGCCTCATTGACGTCGTCATCACGACCTTGTGTGCAGTCACTCACATCAGCCCACAGCGCTATGCATAAGGCATTGGGAATTGTTCTGAATCCGAGAATTCCGGGGTAGGGTAAGAGTGCAAAAACGACACGTCAGGGACGTTTGTTCACCCCCGAAAACGAGGCTGACGTGCCCAAGGTGCGGAGCCTGCCTATGTGATCGTGAGCTTGAACGGACGCTGGGATATCATTCGTCTATACCCCGGAAGTGCTCGGAAGAAGTGCTGCGAAATGAATTACTGAGCCTCGAAGGTGCGAGACCCGGCCATTCCTATGTGCTTACTCGAAATGCCTCAATGTCGGGTGATGCCTCGTCTTCGTGTTGTTTCCACGACAGTCCCTTGGTATGGCTCAACGTCCTTGTCTGCCTGGATCCCAGAGCGCAGGAAGGAGATAGACGGACTTGTTTGCATTGGCCCGAGCATAATCGGTAGCAAATCTGGACAGATAACGTGTCAACGTGAGCCGACGAAACGATTTGACCCTCTTCAGTACCTTGAAGCAGGCTTTGCGATATAGCAATAGAGTCATCAAGACCTAAAAGATCAAATGATTGATACGAGGTCAGATAAGCAAGAGAAAGTGCCGCAAGGCTGCGGAAAAGGGAAAGGGAAAAGCAGGGATCAATCTGACGTCATCCATCTATCTCGACGCGCTTTTTTCTATTTGAAATCATGCACACATTTTCCAACACAAAGCGACAGTGTATGAACGTTCTTGCGATAGACGATTTGCGCTTACGCCACCCCAAACAGCTCCTAATATCGTATACTGCCGGCTTCAGCAACATCATCCACGATCCTGCTTCCATCTCGATCAGGCTGCTTCAACCACGAATGCCACAAAATGATGTTGCCGATGGAGATCAACCTCTCCTAAGGACAAATGGACTTGTCCTTATCTCAAATACGCCAAAAGGTTTGTCAGATTTGCTTACCCCATCTGCAGTCCATGCGGTGCGAACACCTGAACAGCGCCTCAGTCATCTCCTGTGAGTTCCGTGCAAGGTATCTAACACTCTACCCACCCATCCTATAGGCCGAGGAGTTTTCGCAACTCAAGACATCCCAGGCGGCACCGTGATCGAAGTCAGCCCAGTGCTGCTGTTCAGCGAGGATGAAGTCGAGAAGCACGCTCAACACACCTGTCTACAACACTATACCTAGTAAGTGTATTACACCATATCCCTCCCGCATCAAACCGGGTTCTTCCCTTCCCAGCACGACCTAGGTTGGATGTCGTTGCCGTGTGTGCCGAACTCATGCTCACCTGGCGACAAACAGCTATTGGCCCTCCAAGACTGGCCGGACCACGATTCAAGCCCTTGCACTTGGCCTGGGATCCATGTTCAACCACTCGACGCGGGCCCAGAACGTGGGATGGAAACGAAACACGGAAACCGAAGTCATTGTCTACACCGCGTTACGTGACATCAAAGCCGGGGAAGAACTGTGTATATCCTACGGCCATGCAAGACTCTGGTTCAAAGACGCCGATGCCGATGCTGATGTCGAGGTTGACTTCGATTTCGATGAAGCCTATGAGGCTGGTGGAGATGGACCAGTGGCAGAGATCGCATTGAGCGGACTAGGGAAGATGGAACTATAGGCGGGCCAACAATGCTTTGGGATGATTTGCAATTCTCACGAGGTCGGAATGAATATGAACTACACAAAGACAAGGGACGTGGACCAGTCCCGGCATCGGACCATCGGATGATTGCTTTGCGATGTTGTCCATGCCGTCATGCGCAGGAGAAGCTCTGCAAGGAATCATGCCAGCAAACGAGTATCTCGGGGTAAAATCACCACAGACTGCATTCAATGTCGCATGCACAATGGTTCGGACACCGGGGCAATACACACGCCGCATCCCGAACCCAGGACTCAATGCAAGCACATTTTCATCCGAACCCCGACTCGACCATGAATGAAGCCTGTCAGGCTCTGAAAGCGACTGGCCAATCCACACTTCAAAACATTCAATCTGGCCGATGGAGCAACATTCATCCTCACCCGCGTGCGCCGTGGAACAAGATAGACCCCGGCTGCGGATGAATATTCGACGACCGTCCTTGCATGTCGGCAGAAGTACGTCCTATCGCGTACAGCATGGGGTCAATCAATGAAACTCGTGGAACAAGATACCTCCCGCCCGCCGATCGGATCTTCACCTACAGTTGCTGCACGCCGGCAAAGTTCATCCTCGCCATAGGGTAGGGCTTCTCGAGTCAAATGGTTCCCAAGTGGACAAGCGCTGTCCCCAGACCTCGGCAGTCGGACGAGCTCCATCTGCGCGTCGAACAGGCATGTTATATATACCGTGGTGTATGTAGGGTATCAAGATCAATTCTGTCCGAGCTCCCTAAAGACTGGGGGCCGAGGACCTCAGCCCACCTGTCAAAAGGCTGATATGATTACTCAACAACCACAGTAACATCTCGACATTCCCACGGCTAAAGCTATTCTTGAAAACGCCGAGTCAACCCATCTCTTCCCCCTATCATTTTCATCCTCGTTTTCCGTCTCACAACGCTCTCAACAAAGTACCAAAGTACCGAAATACCCAAAAACCCTACGCGACCAGCAAAACCTCGCAGATTCTTCCATGTCCCACATCGCCGAACCCCTTTTCACCATGTACCATTCATCAAGCCCTACCCTGAAGTGGACGACATGGATCTTGCAATGATAGATGTTTCCAGACCCGTACAACACGTGTACCAAGACACCATCCCTAGCCTGGGTCCTGCGTCAAGTATTCCGACCGGCAATGTCTAGCCAATCACCATGTCCGCCGGCCCCCAGCCTCGCCAACTCACCATCTCTCGTCAAGCACTTTCATTGGCACATTCGTTTGAGCATACCGTATCCGTATACTCAACTTCTGGACCCATCTCTACCGTATCCGTATACTGAACGTACTGGACCCCTTGGCTTCCGTATCCGTAACCAAGAACGAGGATTGGCATCTTTTTAATTCAACATTGGCACGACAGAGAGCTGAGTTGGTTGCCTGAACTTAAGTAGGTATATAGCTCCCGTCACCCCGCCTCGATATCCTCACACCTACTTCACTTACCTCAATTTGCTCCGTTACGCAGTCCTTACAGCCACTACGCCAGACTCTTCGAGGATTCATGGTCAAAGCATACTGCCAAATCGTTGAACAGCCATGGAAGAAGTCCACTCCGACATATTTCTACGACTTAGAGCGAAATCATGTTATATCTCTTACACGTCACGCGAAGATTTCCCACCAAAAAGACAGCAAGGACTCACCATGTAACTCCGGTTGCGTAGATGAGACAGCATCATTGATATGTAACATTTCATTGTTTTCATATATACGGTATATTCCCTCGATCTCAGAGCAACATGTCGCAAACATACTCCTCTTCATAGCTCGGATCCAATACAACTGGCCGACAGTATCCTAAGTCGACGACCTCGAAGATCGATCAAGAGGACCAAAACCATCACGAGTCGGAAAGCCTCCAGCTTAATGCATGACCACAGCGACATGGTCATCCATATACTTGTTGATATTGCCCAGGAAAATGCTGGCAATGATGGCAATTGAGCCAAAAGCAATGCTGGTCAGATACACATACTTGTAACTCTCAGCATATGCAACTTGACCAGCAAGCACCACCATCTCGTATGCGGTGTCGTTGCCAGCGATACCAGGAATCAGCTTGATGCCGTCAAGCAGACTGGCTCCGGTGAGCTCAATGGCGTCGGTGATGTAGGTAATGTTGGTGATACCCAATTCCAACTCCATCACTCCTCCAACATACTTGGTGACATTGGGGACGAACTTGTTGAGGAAGACATTGTAGTAGACGGTGTAACCGATGCAGCCACCAATGACCCGGATTGACAAGGTGAGGGCGGCGACGGTTGCAATAATGTCGTCGGGACAGATGATCGTGGTGATGATGGACGCAGGGACAACGATGCCACCGATACCCAAACCAGCGAGGATCAAAAGACCCCACAAGGTGTGGAGGTTAAATCTTGTTGCGCTTGCAAGCGCGCCACAGCCGGCGGTCATTAGTATCGACGAAAAGATCATCAGCTCACGGTTATGTCCTCGGAAGACAGACAGGAGCCACAGAACAATGCAGGCACCTGCCAGGATGCTGAAACCAACGGGGATACCTCGAATGCCGACTCCGATTGGGTCGTGGCCATAGACGTTGAAAGCTTGAGTCGGCCAGAACATGATGATGGAGAAGAAGTTGGCGCCTGAAATGGCGGTGATGATCAATGTCAAGGTGAGGATCCGGGCTTCTTGCTTCATTCGAGATGGGAACATGGGGAATTTGGCGAACTTGATTTCCCAGATGGGGAAAAGGACGAAGAGGAACAACAATCCGATGATAAGGGGAGCCAGCACATGCGCGGAGCCCCACGGGTACTGGTAGCCACCCCATTGCAAGCCGGCCAAGAACAGGATCATGCCAATGATGGAGAGGCCACCGCCAACGAAGTCGATCTCGCCAATGACTTCCTTCTTAGTCAAGCCACGTGAGTTGGGTCGAGGTGGTGGGAAGTAGAAGAACAAGGTGCCGAAGAAACCAATAGCAGCCCAGAGTCCGCAAAAGAGGGTGCACCATCTCCAGCCGGCATGGTAGGCGATCAGCTGACCCCACAGGACGGATGGGCAGAAAGGGATGATGGTGAAGACGAGGATGGCCACATATTTGCCTCGTTTTCGGGTCGGAGCCAGCTCGGCAGTGACAGCCAGTGAAGTCAACTCGCAAATACCGGCACCCACTCCTGAGAAAGCCATGCCCACTAAATGGGATCAGCGGCATTCAACAACAGATGGGCAGATGAGTTACTTACTGATAAAAATGTTCATCTTGTGTGCTGTTCCGCAGATGATCATGGCAATGACAAGCAAGCCTGAACCACCGAGTGCAACATATCTCCTGCCGACGAGATCGGAGATGGAGCCAACGAATGGGCAAATGGCAGCAAGAGCCAGGAGATATGCCAGGACGAACCAAATCCAACTGGTAACACCACCGATATCACTGTAGATATATGGTGGGATGCCGCCAAGGATGTACACCGGAATTTGGGAGCCAGTCCACAGGAAGGCTTGGGCAACTAAGGCGCAAATTCTTTTCGAGGTCATCTATGAGAAGCAAAGATTAGTATTCGTGGGTTTGGAGTCTTTGGGAAAGTCGCTTACAGGAGGTTCATGGTCGTGGTCCTCATCGTCGCCATAGGTCCGCAGACCATCTTTCTCGTAATATCCTGGATGGCCCGGAACCCTCTCATTGGTGTGGACCTGTTCGATATGGTTCGAAGGGTCCGCCTTATCGACGACCGGCAACGAAGCGCCGTCGCTGGAACTGGTCTCGGGATGGTGTGTGGTCGGATGAACTGTGGTCGGGTGAGCTGTGGTCGAGTGTTCCGTGGTCGTGTGGACCGTGGTCATGTCGTGTGCGTTCATGGTGGGCAACAGTCGAGAGGTTGTATAGGAGGGAGAAGTATCACACGGTGAGGACAACCGTGGAGAGAATGGGAGTGACTGGAGGGCAGTTTAAGAACGTAAAGGAAGAGAAAGAAGATCGGACTGGGGAAGAAGTGGACTGATGTACTCCACGGGGAAGAAGATGGTCAGGGTGATCGAATCAGAAAAACATCGTCTCTTTCAATGCTTCTGCCGGGACTTGCACCGAAGCATATGTCGAGAAGTGATCCTTTCTGAAAAATGGGGCACTGAGTTATTGGAAGAAGGGGACACCGGGGGCGAGACTCGATGCAGAAAAGCAGTGCATGGGGGGAATTCTGATGGCTGGTCATGGCGTCCAGTGGATTGATTGACCGGGGGAGGGGGAGGGGCGATAAAGCAGGTCGAGACTAGAGGAACAAGAGGTTGCAAGGTGGGGACCATTATTGAACTGTGGAGGGAACAAAAGCCGCTTGCGCATGAATTGTGGGAGAGAGTGGCATGGATGGAGGTGGGACGCAAGGACGCAGCGAGTGACAATGCGGTTACTGCTGGTTCTGGTTTCGATGGGTTTGCCACGTTTTGATGAGATTGCGGACAAGAGAAAAGAGATGGACATGGACACGCTTCAGGTGTTGATGCAGTAAATACATGCAGATTGAGTCAAGGATTGAACGAGGTGAAGCGAAGAGAATTGAAGTCGCAGGGCATAACATGCCACCGCACATGTGAAAAGTGTTGGTCCATGATGTACCTAGGTATGGACTACGGTAAGTGATGGATTGGGAACAATTGTAGGTAATGATTCCAGCCGCTTGAAGCTTAAGCGACGTTTGACTTCCTGCAACTAAATTCGTAGTTTTCTTTGGCGACGACTATCTTTCCTACTCGGTGACTACATGGGCGCATGCTGATATAATCGGGTTTCTTGCTCTTTACAGACTGGTTCGATCTATCATCTTCCCTTTCACTCACTCACAAATGTGTCTCTCGCCATCATCTTGCACATTCTTTTACGATCAATTCGTGCCGAACAGGACCAATATTCCGGGGTCTCAACGGTATCATACAACTTAAAATGATGAACCGGGTAGCATCCTTCAATTCGAGTCGGCAGGCATGACAAGTGACACTGTTATCATGATGCCCAAGCGTGTCCAAGCGCCAGCACTAAGAAACACCAAGCCTTCCAAGCACCAGGTAGACCTGGCGAGCCTGGCCAGCAATAGCATTGGGCTGGCCGGTGCGACCTACAGTCACTAGGGCAGATCCGGCAAAAGCTTGCGGGGTCTGGGGTTCAATCACTCTTTGGCTTGAATCTGGAGTTTGCGGCGACCGAACAGGGAATACACGAGACATAACCCAATTTCAAGCATCATCGATCGGCCACAAGCGAACCACGAGGCACTGATGCATCTCATATGCTTTCTGGGACACCAAATCTGGTTCTTATCCAGGGGCTGGAATTATTGACAAGAGGCAAATCTTGGGCTGTGGAACCTCGATTGTATTTGTGTTACAAGTAAATCTTTATCCACTTCTCCGCATCTCCAGAGGTCAGTGTTTGCGCCCCTCAAATGCTTGAGCCACACATCGACTTGATAGCCGGCAACATACCGAGGCATGTCTGCATCGAGTCAAGGAATGACTCCTTGACGCTCAACACCAAGTAATGCATGCTGGATCAGTTGGATCCTGCAGGAAGCAGCAAACACTGGTCCACCAATGTACGCGACTGTAATAAACTCCCATTCCTTGTTGGAAGCACTATCAAGCATCGTCTTCTCTGTAGAGACTCCGCGGGATCATTGCAAAGGACCCTAGCTTTGACAGGACGACCTCTGAGTGAATCTCATAGTCCTCACTCACAGCAGGCGCGTCATCCAAGTTCGTCGGCTCTGTCGCAATGAGATCACGAATCCAAACCGCCCGCGTCCGCCAAAGAGCCGCCCGCCCTCTGTGCGCACAGTATTCCGCCCTTGCAGTTCCCTTCACATATTCCACCACTAGGAGACTTGACAGCCAGGGATAATTTCCAAATGTAGACAGACTTCCGAGCCCCTGTCGAGAGGAAGATGCAGCCACGACACCTAAAACAGCCTTTGTCGAAAATCTCGAACACCAGATCGGCCACACCTCACCAGAGCCTCGGTACTTTTCATGCAAGTCGACGTCTTGGCGTCCACTGGCCCAAGGTTAATGGTAAGCCTGCCTTCGATACGAGGTGACAACCATGTCTGCTCGCATTCACTTGCAGAAATGTGGCTTCAACCTGCCGGACCGCTCCCTTGGCCGTGATTTGTGCATTGTTCGCTACGATGCACATGGGATATCCTCATGACCAAAGCCGCGCGACTTCGGGTCCGACCAACCGTTCGGTTCTCGGTCAAAACCATTCCGATGCGAGATATTCCACCCGTTGTCTGTCTAGCGACCTAAGGTTGTGAACGGTGTTGTCAGTTATTGTAACCGACCGATGCCACAGACTTCTGAGGGGAGTGCTTACCAAAGCAGCAATCATGCTTCGCGACCGTACACATCTTTCGACTTGATAGTCAATAGACTCCTTGACCTTGGTCTGATAGGTATTCGCCTCCCAGAACGTTGCATGCACCCATTTCGCCTTTGTGACCTCAGTCAACATCATCCTGGCCACGGGCGGCGTCGGCCACATTAGGACGCATCATAACGAAGACCTCGGCACCTGCATGCAGGTTTGGCATAGCCGCCTGCTGGGTCTCGCCAAAGATAGGCTGCCCCCCAGTGGTGTGGAGCACCTCCCCTGGCGTTGGAGGCTGCGGAAGTCCAGAAGGTACGTCTGTCAACTCGATCCTCACGGGCTGATCGATGTGCAGAATTATAGGCGTTACGTGAACCATTTTTGCCTCTGGGTCTTCATCGTTCGGAATATCGCTCACGTCCGCGTGGGGAACGAGGATGGAATAGATGTCCCCTGGGCGCATTGGCTTTTTAAAAGTCACATCGACAATCTCCGCGGTAATTGTCCCCAGATCCCGGTGGTGGTTTTCCAGGTGCTGGTAGACACTCTCCTTCAGAAGGGTCGTAATCACTCCGCCGTGGATCTAAAAGCACATCAGCAAGCGGACATGAGGGCAGCAGTATTGTTTGCCGTACCACATCAGGCCATCCTTCAATGCCGAAACCCAGAAAGAACACCATCATGGTGATCGGCTGCGAAGGGTGTCTGAAGGCCTTCATTGTGATCCCTCGGGGCCCTGTGAGCTTCTCCCCAACGAGATGCTGCCCTCCCAGTGCGCCGTTGACCCGCCCAGCGTAGAAATTGTCCTCGATCCAGTTGTCATGCCGTAGCGACAGCACAAGAGGGTGATCTTCCAGTGTGTCCAATATCTCCTCAAACAGATCTTGCTCTTCTTCCGATCCAGGCTCGAAAGGCGGCTGAATGTACTCCCAGCTGATCAGAGCCGTGCCTGCGATCAGGCCCAACGTCGAAAAAAGAGTGGCCCAGAATATCGATCGGTAGAAGCGCGAAAAGAGTGACGGACCGGTAGGTGTAGGCGTCTTGACTACTGGTGGAATGTACGGTGCTGTGTAGGGTGTGGTGTCCGGTGCAGGCATCTGGCCCGGAGTTTGGAAGTATTCTTTGTGAGGGCCATACTGGTTGTGTTGCGGCCGTCGAAATTGCGGCGCAAACCTCGTAGCTCGGCGAGATTGACGAGCTTGACGCCACAGCGCAGGCCGGAACGCCTGCATTGTTCGGGCTGTCGTCAATTGACGCTCGTGAGGAAACCGAGAGTTTGTAGGTCGGGAAGCTTGTGTTTGGAACTGGAAAACATTTGGGTAAGGCTGCGCGGTCCAAGTTTCGATTACCCTGGGGTACTTAGGTAAGCACCGGAGTTTTACCAGTATCACCTAAGTTACTTTCCACAACTACAGATCTTAATTTACCACACTTTGCAGCTCATAGAAGACGTGAAAGTGCGGAGGATGGTCCTTGAAATTACTATCGACGCTATAATGTGAAGACGATGGCGTGCTTCGAGTTGCTGACTCTTCTTCCAATCTCATCACTACGCATGCTGCTTCTGCCACGCTGCCCGCTGGAGGTAGATGTCGTGACGGAAGGTTTGTTTGAGAGCATCGATAGTCTCTCCATCAACCGGCAAAGAAGCTTGGATGGCACCGACGCCACATAGGTCGTTCTTGCGGTCTATGAACCAGGCGAATGTCAGTCCACCGCCCCATGTGAGGGTACGCTCGCCGTACCAGCCGTCAACGTCTTCTAGAGTGAGTAGGCCTCCTAGTGCGTAGCCTGCCTTCGAGCCAGGCGCAACGCCGACGCGGAAGAAGACGCCAAAGGGGCTGGCCAACGCTGCCTGATGAGCCGTGGAGGCTTCCGGGCCGAGATGCTGCTGGAACATGTCGTTCACCGTCGTCGGCTTAAGAATCTTGCCATCATTGGCCAAGATCGAGCGCAGGACTTTGACGTAGTCTGGGCCAGTCATGAATAGCCCATGGCCACCGAAGTCGCCTTTGGTACGCAGATTCATCTCACCTCCACCTCCTAGCACAGCACGCCCAGTAGCGTCGGGGTCTTCAGGGTTCAAATCGACCAGGCGATCCCGCAGGTCCTCACGCGTCACTGGATAAAACTGTGCGTCTGTGATGCCGAGAGGGCTGAAGATGCGCTCATGCATACGGTCGCCGAGCGTCTTGCCCGTTACGCGTTCTACTATCCGGCCGGCCCAGTCAAGCCCTGGGCCGTACATCCAGCCGGCACCAGGTTGGAAAGCGAGTGGATAGGTGAATGTCTCTTCCACTCGTAGCTTGCCGTCTTCCTCAAGGGTTTGAGCACTTAGAGCGAATTTCTCGCGCCAACGGGCGATGAGCGGGTTCATAAAATGGTAAACGAGACCCGAGCTGTGCGTGAGCAGCATTTCGAGGGTGATAGGGCGTGCTTGTGGCTCGAGCAGCGGTGTCTCGCCATCCTCGGAGAATCCGGTGATGACCTGCTTCGCGGCTAGCTCGGGAGCTACGGACGACAGGTCGCCTGTCAGAGACAGCAGGCCATCGTCGACGCATTGTAGCGCAGCAATAGTGGCGAGTAGCTTGGTGGCAGAAGCGAGGAACAGCACGTCGTCGGGCTGGTGGGGTTTCTTTTCCCCTGACAGCAGAGTACGCTCGCCCAAAGTCTTCTCGTAGACGAAGCGACCCTCGGCATCGGTGGCAGAGAGAATTGCGCCATGGATCTTGCCGGCGTCGATGGCTGCCTTGAATGCAGTGTCGATATTTCCTTCGGCCATGGCAGGCTGGTTTTAGCAGATACAAAACTTGAGTTCACTTTATGAGAGTCATAAGCAGGGAGAGATATTGAGAGTGAGATAAAACAAGACGAGGAGAGACCATTATATGTCTCTGCTGGGAGCACGAACCCACCGATGCATTGCTTGACTCTTTTCTTCCGACCATGAACGTAGTAGTGATAGTGGTTGTAGTTCGACAAGGGAGGTTTAGTCTTGGAGTCAGGCCAGACTTTCTTTTCGATCCATCCAATACAATGCCGCAGATTCCGCGCACCACAAAACCCACAGTTTTAGAACATGAGGCTCTTCCTTGATCACAGGTGGGCTTCACCGGTATCATCGGCATCTCGCAATGGGCTCTATACGTCGGCGGTAACTCTGTCATTTTCTTGGACAAAACATCGCCGATGGTCCCACAACGGAAGGATGTGCAGATATCATGGGGGCCAAAGGGACGACAATTGATCAAGCAAGCAGATCCATCGCCACGACTATCTCGTATGGCGGCGATCAAAGGTAGCATCCAGACATGCTTCGTCAAGATGAGAAAAGAAGAGGGAAAAGTAGGACGTGCATTTTTGTAGTTCTCGAGGTAGCAACCAAAAACGCCATCTCCGATCATCATAATAGATCCCATCTTCAAGCCATGTACAATTGCCATGCTCTAGAGAACTTATTCCCGGATCACCATGTGAAATGCATTTCGATGTGATGAACAATACGAATCTTCCATCTGAGCTGCCCAGCCTCCTTCTCACGTCTGCATTGGAAAGTGGTGAACTGCACACTTGAATATCGTCCCAATCTCTCCTCCCATCCTGGTCGTGAGAAGGCTTATGTAGTTGGGTTCGGGTTCATCTGGATCAGTTGTGAGCATCAATCTGTATGGATTGTCATGTTTTGATGCGAGCTTGTCATCCATACCTTCCTCTTGCCACCAGTCATCGTTACGTTAACGAATCGTCGGGTGTATGTGATTCTCTTCTTCGCGCGTCCCTTGGGGGTCTTCTTCTTCTCTTGGGGTTCGACCTGCGATAACTGCATCAGTCTTGATTCGTGTGGTAGATTTCGACCGCGGGCGATGATTAAAGCTGTGGCGGTCTAGGGCTGCTACTGACCTTGGGAGTCTGGCTCTTGACCTTGCCGGCACGGGCAAGAGATCCGTGAACTTTACCCATGATTGCGAGTTGGTTTTATTGTCGGATTCGAAGGTTGCTTTGACTGCCTAGGCGTAATGTGCGATGGGTCGACGTTGATGGATAAACGAGTCGCTTCAAGGGAGAATTCTATGGGTAGAGGGAAAGCGCAGTTGTGGGTGTCAGTGCCAAGAGAAATTCCTGATCACGTGATTTTGACTCATTCCGGAACTATGAGTAACCTCATTGCTGGACGTTCCAGCATACTCATGAACATGACTCTTTAATTTGGTGGTGACCTTGAGCCACATCAGCAAGACGTGCGCATTTTGGTTCTTAGACGTAACTCATACAGCCACCCGTCTAGTCTATGGACGCTTTTCATTCGCTATGCAACGCTTATGATGCTTCAAGAAAATTCGCTGCATCGTCCTCATTGCCGCAAAGAACCACAGCCGCCCCAACATTTACCCCTGAATTTCGTCTTTGGAAGGCAATTCGATGGCTCGGTAAAGCAGAATGAGCGCCGAAGGACTTTCGCCACCGCCCGCTAGAGTCATGATCCTCTCCGAATCAACCTCGCTGACCTTGTCATCATTGAACCACCACCATTTGCCGTCTTCCTCTTTGCGCTTGCCACCAGGCGCCTTCGGATCATCCACAAGCTTGCCCTGCTTTTTGACGAAGCTGGTGTAGTGACCGCTGTCAGCACTTGCACCTTGATGGGTGATGACACCTCTGAGCTCATAGAGTCCCGACTTGTTCGCACCTTCATCGGCTGCAAGTTCTGAGTCAATGAGAGTGTAAAGCTCCTTCTTCGCCTGTTTGATGGATGCTGCACGCTCAGCTTCATATTCGGCATCGGTTTTGTAAACATCCATGTCTCCTCCTTCGGGCTCCTTGCCTTTCGAATCTTTCTTCTCCTTCTGGTCTCGCAATTTGGCAATCGGAGCTTGCTCTTGTGCTTTCAGCTCCTCATCCTTGCGGTCCTGTTCTTGTTTGTGGCGCAACTTTTGTCGCTTGCGAGCTCTCTCGACGTCCTGTTCATCCTTGCGGATCTCTCGTACCTTGTCTCGCACAGGGATCAACCGGTCTCTCAGGTCATCCGTACAGAATTCGACCACGTCGAGTTCCTCGGGGAAAGTGACCTTCTTCAAGATTTTCGCTTTCTTCTGTACATCCTTCTTCCAGAAGAATCTTACAAAGTGCACTGTCAAGTACTTTGGAAGTCGAGAAACACGAGAAGTCTTGGTGTAAATGGCGTCACGATCCAAGGTAGGCGAGTTCTTCTCGATTTCTTCCGACAAACCGGCAAGGATTCCATCTCGCAGATGTTGAGTCGTATTTCCTATATGGCAATCCAGCTTCAGGAATGTCTCGTCAGACTCCACGACGGGTTCACTCTCAGTCACTTCTGCAGGAGGTGCGAGCGAGGTGTGGAATTTGCCAGCCATGTACCGATCAATGAATGCGATGTCTGCCTGATCATTGCCGCCCTTGACTTTGAGCTTCTGTCGGACCTGTTGCAAAATCTGCGACCAAACTTCTTCCGCATCTTGCTGCGCATAGCCATGGCCACTCTTGGCCATCTGTGCAAACTGAGGGTACACGTGTCGCAGAGTTTGCAGGAAAAACGTAGGATTGTAACCCTCTTGGGTCTCAGACATTTGTTTATACAGGTCGCGCAGTCCGGCAGTCAGATCATTCGACGAGAGTCCAGCAAGTCCGAGCTGAGTCAGGCTTTGGAGAGTGTTGGAGGAGCTTGACTCCGGCTTGTAGGTCTGCAACTCTTCTTGCATCTCCGGTATGCTTCGCAATACCTGTAAGGTGGAGTTGAGGTAGCAAGTGTTGCCTAGGTTTTGCAACCCAGCCGGTGTAGCGCCTTCTTGTGCGGCCGCCTCGGCTGCTGTCATGTCTTCGAGGAACTTCGGCTTTTCGACTGGCGCCACCAGCGCACTGCCTTCCGAGGAAGCAGTGCCGAGCATGGTAAAGAGCTGGCCAGATTTTGCGTTGAGCTTGGATAGCTCGGTGTCATCTTTTAGCTTGCCGCCCTTGATGAGGACGGACTGACGGTCGGGTTCGACGCCAGTGAGGGAGTAGAGTTGGAGTTTGAGCATCTCGCCATTGGCGGAAGGGTCAAGGTCAACATTGTACTTCTTGCCCTGATGCTTGATGATAACTAGGCATTGTCAGCAAACTGTGCACACGGTAAATTATTAGGACACTTACTTGGTATGGTCGCCATCCTGTCTACCACGCGCGAAGAGGATACAGAGAAAGGGAGAAGTCTGCGTTGTGGATGAAGTGTAGAGAAATGTTTAGAAATAACAAATGCGGCGAGACTCGAGGGCAGTTTAGGCGATCAGGCACGTCAGAGGCGACGAATCGCTGCCAAGACAGTCACCCGCCGCGACCTGCGGTCACGATTCACGGCCAGAATATGACAGGCAGGTGGTTGCGGCTCTTCCCCCTCCACGCGCAGCAGTCTTCACAACAGTCCACAACTCACCTCGCTAAACCTCAACGCGACAGAACCTTTGACCTGCCAGAGACAAAGCAAAGTCGGGTTGTCAACAGCCTGATTGTCAACAACAATCTGCTCCCATGTGGCGGTAGATCGACCTCTGTTTTCCTCGGAGCGCATTGAAAATGGTCTGCCTGCCCTTCCATGCCATTGAGAGTCTGTACCCGCTAACACGCTGCTCAGTCACAATCGTTGCGTCCATACCTCCAATGCGTCCGATCATCACTTACTGCAGCGCTCTCCCTCTCCAACTTTGCCTCACAGGCCGCCGAAAGACACAATGTGCCTGAGATAGAAGCCGCGAGCTCTCCCGAAGTCCTGTTAAATCCGCTGACCATTGCACGAAATGAGAACGAAAAGGTCTTCATAGAGCCGTCCGTCAACAGTGTGCGTGTCAGCATACGCATAAAGCAGGCAGACGAAATCGAAAACATCCTCGTTCACAAGTTTACTCGTTTTCTAACCCAGCGTGCCGAGTCCTTCTTCATATTGAGACGGAAGGCGGTCAAGGTAGGCAAAGCGAGGCTCCCCTCGATTCGCATAGACTGAGAAAGACAGGGCTATGATATATCTTTCTTGATCACCAACACGCATACCGAAGAAATGTTGAAGCACAAGTTGGTGGACTTTATCATTCAATTCATGGAGGAAGTTGATAAAGAGATCTCCGAGATGAAGCTCTTTGTATGTCATGAACAACTCCAGGAAGATCCATTGATTGACGCTTTGATGCAGTTGAACGCGAGAGCTCGTTTTGTTGCCGAGTCTTTCTTGACTCCCGTAAGTGTGATGGCCGTCGTGGTATAATGCTTGCTTACCATGGACAGTTCGACTAGAACGGTCTTACGAATCAACAGAAGAACAATGCCCGAATGGCAAAGCAGCGCATCCTGGAACATTGGCCAGTCGTCTTACATGTTACTGGCATGTCCGGCACGTCCTACATATTCCATCAGAACATGCAAGGCTGTAAACTTGCGGGTCGTGGCCCCTGAGTCATGTGACCTCGGTTGACGACCTGAAAGAGCCAGAATGCTGTGAACAGCATCTGCAACAATTGAAAAGCATTGAAGCACATTAACAAAGCTTCAGAATCATGAACATGGACACCAGTACTGTGCCCAATCAATTCCTTCCTTGTTCGTCCATTTCGTCTTTTGGCGTTGGCTGCGACTCCTTTTCCCATATGCCGGTGCAGATAACACTGACCCACCGTGCATCTGCTGGCCTCCCACAGGCCATGCATTGGGAGCTTCTTGGACACTAAAGCCGTGGTGCATGGTAGGTGTTACTGTCGACAACAGGCTCTATCGGGCTGCTGTCTACAAATGTCGGGCGGCTTCACTGGTTGTTAGCCACTACAACGCCCTTTCCGACCGATCGCAATAACCAGCCATAATGCCGGACCGCATCGGTAAACCTGCTACAGTTATCAACCGGTGAATGTGTCTCATGTATTGTGCTGATGTGAAAACTGTCGAAGTCCAGTGTGAGGCTTGGTTTCGGGGTGTCGATGTTCTCGTGCAATTGTGGTCCGTCACCAGCTTCGAAGCCACCGCGGAAAGTCGCGGTACTACAGAAGCAACTAACCATTGGGTCTTTCTATACGACATCCCGTCCAGTTCACCTCACGATCAACTGCATGGACGACCATACAATGGATACATCATTATACTTTGCATGATGCTTCTCTTTTCAGTTCTCTCTTCTTCATTCCTCCTTCTCTTCTTACTACTCAACTTCCCAGGCCCTTCTTCTCATTTCCAACAGCTCAGCTCTTCCCGTCAAGATGGACTTTGATCAAGCCTCGACTTCATCCTCGTCGGTCATTGGTGGCGCCGTCGAGCAAGAAGACCCCTTCGTGTCGCCCGAAATGTCACAGCCAGGACCCGCGATTGTTGAGAGATCGCAGGACAATCCGGAGCACCGATTTTACAGTCGTCACCAAAGCGAGGTGGATGTCGCGCACGATGACCGTGTTCACGGCACTAACCAATTTGGTTTTCCACCTCATCCTCACGTTACTTACGGCGCACAACCATCCGGTTTATACATTCCCCCACAACGCAGATTCACAACCGCAATACCAATATCTTATCCCACTACTTGGGCGCATCGAACACCAAGCAACTCTTTACCTCCCTTCAACACTACCTCCAGTCAACAGTTTCCAGTCTTTCGTGTTCACCAATCTGTAGCGGCGATGGATTCTGCTGTCCCCTTCGATCCAAGCTCGGATCCTCCCTTCCTCGATCGAGCCAAATTGTTTGTTCCTCGAGCAAATGGTGTCATCAGAATCAAGAATGTAAGTCATCAGCTCTTATTATCATACCAACTTGTCTTCATCGTTCAAACAACTGCTGTGGCGCCCTTTGTGGCCGAAAATTGCTAGATCTGCTGGGTCATTGCAGCGGATCTATACACTTTTCGGTTGAGATCGGCTGCAAACCCACCACCAAGGACCACAAACTTCCACAAAAACACTTCGCTGCCCTCAATGCATACAAAGACCGTTGTTACTTTTGTGCCACTGCTCAAGAGATGACTGCTAACTATCGATCTTGTCCAGATCCCCTACGGACTTACTCTGGCAGAAGTTCACCAGTTCATCTGCAAGCATCTTCATTCCGCGGACCTGATCAAGGCACACGAAGAGGGATTCCCGATTCACATCATCATGGAACGATCTACGGGCAAGACCATGGATGCTTACATTGAAACTGCAAGCACTGAGGTTGCTGCGCAAGCTTGGGAGCACGGTTTCGGTCCTGCTTGCATGAGACATCCAAAACTCGGACAACGTCATGTCACGGTTGAGCTTAGCGATCAAGCTGAGTTGATGGCCGATCTCTTCCCTCGAGCTCGCTGTGTTCTCTGGAATCGCGAGAAATTCGGCATCCCAACCGTCGTGCAGACAAATGATATCTACACCAGTGGTTTCAAGGGCTTCTTCACTGCCGAAGAGATGAACGGCGTGATTCGCCATGCTGAATATCCGCAGCGTGTAAGTCTCCTACTCGGTCAAACTTGCAAAAAGCTAACCGATTTATGTACAGTCTCCTTTCGCCATGCGCAGTTTCCAGCGTACCTTCGAGAGTACAATCAGCACTTTGTACAAGGTGAGAAGATCCTCTATTTTCAAACGTGCAAATGTTCTGACAATCTGCAGTTCCCTTGGTACACCCCAGACCTGTATACCTTGGCTCAGCGAGATCTCCTGTTCAAAACCTACATGCGTCAATTGGAAATCCTCATTGTCAAAGTGGATCCGGGAAGTCCAATCCCTCGTGAAGTTGGTCTCGACAACAAATTGCTCATGGACTTCCTGTTTGCTGGCATGAACTGCACTGGGTTCTCGGAGCGTCAGAAGGCTACCATCACCGAAGCATCTCGTCGAGTTGGTCCTGGTATGCAAGTCAGTCGCCATGCTCGCAACTGGCCATTCCAGACTCTCTCCACTGATAACACCATGCTCTCGGACCAGGATATTGCCATGTGGTTTGAAGTCCTTAACCTGGGAATGATGGCTTTCCACGGCGAAGGTCTCAACTTCATTGGTATTCGTCCATACCTGGAGGTTATCAGAGACGATAACGGCTTTGTCTACTTCACTTACACCGACCTCGGTGCTGAGCTTTCTCGCAAGATCTTCGCCCGTATGGAGTCTAAGGTGATGAAGGCCGTGATGCGAAAAGGCTGGTCAGTCTACATGCGCCAACTCGGTATCCCTGGCATCTCTCCTGAACATGATACCTTTGCAACTGCAGGACACAACATGGTCGTTGGCGGAGCCGAACAGAATGACGATGGGTTCAGCGACACTGGCATCTTTTCCGACAACGACCAGAATGCCATTGGTCCGGCTTTGGAAGCTCACCAATACACTGATGAAGAACGCCTCGCTGCATATCGCAAAGTCCTCGCGGACATCAAGAGAGAAGAAGGCGCTGCTCTTCTTGGACAAGTCGATCGATATTCGTCCGGAAACTATGTCATGGTCGATGATTCTGGCACCGATGGCGGTCTTGCATCAGGCATGATGGGCCTCGATCTCGGTTCTACTGGACGTGTTGGTCCCAAATCCAGTGGCAGTGATCATCTCAATCCCGAGTCGGCCAACTTCCAACCTAGTGGAGTCTCGACCGCCAATCTCGTGCCTCCACAGGTCTGGAACCAGACCACAGCTGTCACCGATGATTCGGCCAACGTCGACACTGCCTTCTTCGGCTCTGGAATAGGCAACGGCGCAATCAGTCCACCACGAATCAGCACGGCTCGTCAAACCAATGTCGCTGGTCCAAGCACTCTCGGTCCAGCGCCTGTATTCCAGGTTCCTGCTCACGTTGAGCGTCGTGCCGTCAACATCACCAGCCTCGATGGAACCCCACTGTCTTTCCATGCCACAAACACCGGATCACCAACCACTGTGCGTCGCAACTCTCTCATGGATCAAGGTGTCATGGGAGGTGCTACTGGTAGTCCATACCGTCAAGGAAATGCGGCATCATACAGCTACCCGGCCACTCCACGTCGCTACTCGGATGCTCCAGTCCTCATGCCTTCGGCCGGTCGTCCTAGTCCAGGCCACATTCGCAACTTCGGCATGGGTACCAACATCACTTTCGGTGCTGTGGGCAGCGGCTCACCTTACTCGTCGCCCAACCGAAACACCTCACCTGCGCGCTCTGCTGTAGGCACTCCGCTTACTTCAGGCATGGGTATTGGTATGGCTATGGGTCCACCTCCTGCGATGATGATGACTCCAGGTCGTACTGGTACTTCTGCTGTCGGTAGAGGTGGTTATGTCGACACTCCTCGTCCTGCCCGTCAAGGTCACACTCGCACTCAGTCCCGTTCGACCCTCAGCGTCAGTGAGACCATTCATGAGGAAGGCGGCGTTCATGACAACACTGTCGGCATGCAGCCCCGCGAGTACTGATCGTTCTTACCACCCACTCCTGTCGTCGAGAAACTTGGTTATCGAGTGCATTGGTCACACATCGGCGTCTTGGTTTACTGGTTCGCTCATGAACGGATGGCATTGGATTGAAAAAGCGATGGCATTGAACACGGAATGGAATGATATTGCAAGTCGGACATGCAACAGACATGGACATTGTTGAGCTCTTCCATGGCGGGATGACGAAACGAAGAGATCACGATGCCGATGATGATGAGAAAACCTCGATTGGATTGTTATGAGGGCTTGAGCTGAAATTCAACATAGCATAGCATGGCGTTGCATTGCATGGCGTCTGCGAGACAGATGGCCCCTGGGAATGAGTTGAGCTCGGCTCCTCTACCCAGTGAAGCAAAGAGTAGCATAGTGTTTTAGTCGAGCTTTCAAGGAAATACGCTCCTCAATCGCAGCCCACTCCGTTCCATACGACGCGAAAGTACACTTGTGAACCTGCTGACGGCCGTCCAGCCGTGCTAGTACCTTATTAACTTCCTGTGCAGTACCAGTAGTCAAATTGTAGTGTAATGAAATAGGGGCACTGGGGCTAAAGCGGCAAACGGCCGATCTCAGCCTTGGACCGCTGGGCAGAAAGCAGGAAACCTCAGCCGGTACAGTTGGGCCGACTTGCATCACGCTGCCGAATGCGGTACATTTCAACAAGCGGAAGCGCAGAACGGAGTCTAACTTAGGTAGGTACATGATGGTGTACATTGTACATGTACAGGTATGGAGCCCAAAAAGTAACGTTCCCTAAGCACCCATCAAGGCCGTCTAGTCTTAGGCTACAGTAGCTCCCCTCTCGCTTTCTGACGGGGATCTTGTGCTGCGACCACGGCTGCGACCACCCGCTCGGCATGCGTTAGTGTTGAAATGGTACACCACGCGTGATCATCTCAGCCGTAAGCTTAGAAGCCAATGTGCCGCTGTGCTTCCCGTTGGTGGCCCTCTTCAAGTGTGGCATGCTTAACATACATGAAATCTACTCTGAAAGGCACCTCAAGGGCTAGGAAGCATGGCTACATGAGATTTACTGCATAAGTGCTCATAGTACGAAAGATCTGTTTCATTGGGCTGTCCGAGATCTGATCATAGTGGCCTCATTGGCTATGGCCATCTACCATGGTATTCGCATTCGATCGGACGTGGTTCACGATTGGATCATCTTGAGATGGGAAGGCAATGCAAGGCATAGTGCATTGGCAGCACTCGACGAATCAGTTCTCCAGAATGGCAACATTGTCAAAACGCCATGAAACCATCTCCTTCGCGATTGAAAGTGTGAAAATCATAAAACATTCAACTATTAAACAGCCCAACTGACCCGCGATTGTCCCTTCGTCTTTCATTTCCTCGTCTACCATCAATGCAGTCATCCAAGGTGATGTTGCAGACAGGTCGAAGTGGGTTTCCAGACAACCTGTCCCACGGGTTCCCCATATCATGTGTTGCATCGTGTCCACCGTTCTTTGCCATTAACTCCTCCAAATCTGTCCAGACTCCCTTGTATGCTCTCAGCGGGTGATGTATCGCCTCATCTGGTTCTCTCCTGGCCAGTCTCGCTTTCATTGCCGTCGCGAGAAATGACCTTTTTGTCCAAGCCATGAGAGAGCAGAACACCGACAACACACCTCCGCCCAGAGACCGAAGAAGCGGTGCAAATATCAATACACGAAAAGCATGCGAGACTGGTGTAACTCTCGCAGGAAAAAGGGCCTTAAAGGACCGTGACTAAAGCCTCCCATGGTACACAAAAACATTTCAACGCACAAACAAATAGCCGCCCAATTTACATTTCATTCGATGGCTCCCTGTGAAGGAATGAGGCTCTGATAGCCTAAACCACCATGAACATTGTCGCAAGTGATTGCGCAAGAGAGATAGAGTCGATCAAACAGCCACCCTGTGGGTATCGATTGAATTTTAGCCTCCCAAACAATTCGCTGACGACCGCCAGTAAAGACCGTTTTGTGGAAGAAAAGAAATATTGGGTTGCCCCGGGTTGTGTATCTTTTTGAATAAAGGAAACGAATTCGAAATTGTATCGAAAAGGGGTGAGTACAGCGCCGAGAGTGCCAGCTTCTCAGGCTACACAGTACTCGCGCCAGGGTTGGTGGGTGAAGTGGTTGTAAGCCAGGAGAGAGATCACAAAGCGTGCTCCTTTTTCTTGCCGTCAAGCTTGCTCAGCATTTCGTTGTCACTCCTGCCTCGCTGCTCTGGGGCGCCCGACGGATTACCTAGCATGTCGTGGACACTCATACCGCTACGACCATTTGGCAACAATGAGCTTCCGCCGTTGGCTTGGTTGGGTGGTGGAGTACGTCCGTCATCATGGTTTGCGCCTTGATGGGGAGAGTTGAAACTTTGCCCCGATTGCGGCGTCAAGCCTTGCGAAGGGGAAGTTGTACCCTTTTGAGACTGGGTGCCGTTGGGAAATCGAGATTGTTGTTGAGGAGGGTGAGATTGGTAGCTCATGGTCGATGTCGCAGGAGAAGTGGGAGCACCGCTGACGGGATCAGCATACTCGTAGCTACCACTGCTATTGGCGCGCGAGTCATAAGTGCTGTGTCGAGGACGCGCGTTGGGATGGGGAGACTGAGAAGCATGAGTGTTCTCGTTGTGCGGGTCATCATCAGGAGGGGGGCGCTTTAGACTGACACGATCATCATGCTGGGCGGGTTGAGCCTGCCCCTGTGCTTCATACGGTGATCCAGCCGGAGGAGGGTAGGGAGCCATGTTCGGACCCGGGTAGGGATATTGCGGAGGGTATCCGTGGGAAGCCGGCGGTGGCGGGTAGTTGTACTGAGGTTGACCGTGAGGTCCAGCAGGCCCGAGAGGTTGGCCGTGAGCACCATAGAGCATTGGTTGTTCTCCCTCACGAGGATAATGGCCGTTGGAACGATTATCACCGCCGCCCGCCACGGGAGCGCGGGCGGCGCCAGGTCCATAGACGGCATTAGCCGGTACGAAGGCAGCTTGCGATGAGACCGGATGGAAGAGACATTGCTGGTTGAACCGGACACAGTTTTGACATCGGCCATCCGGTGAACTGTCATACCCAGAGCAGCGGATCTAATGTTCGTGTTAGTTTCAGCACCACTTTGTTTCGAGATTCCTTGTCTCACCTTTCTCTTACGGCAATATTTGCAAGCTATGGCCGTCCGCTGTCGGGGAGCTGCAGCAGGAGGAGGGGGAGGAGCATAATGCTGCGGAGGAGGATAATACCCGTGAGGAGGATATGGTGGTGGAAGGCGGTACGCATCAGGCTGCATGGGTTGAGGCGGCTGAGCCATATCAGGCCTGGGAGGATAAGCATATCCAGGGTGTTGAGGATCCTTCTCGAATGTCAGTTTTGGCTATGACCTACAACACGGACAACAACTTACCGGATAATGGTGAGGAGGGTAGCCACCGTGTTGAGGCGGCCACGTCTGCGGAGGAGGATACGGATGCGCTGCTCTAGGGTCTGGGTACTGGCCTTGACGGGCGGACTCTGGTGGAGGAGGGTATGGACTGCGATCATCTCTTGCTCCAGGTCTCTGAGGAGATTGTGTTGAATAGTAGCCAGCCTGGTTGGGATCATCCGGCGGAGGGTATTGCGGCCGTTGAGCGTCTCTTGGGTCGGCCATTTGCGCCATGTCCAGAGATGGTGGTGGGTGATACAAGTCTTAGAGAAGGGTAACACGAGTCCAGGAAGCAACCGAGGCTAGCGAAAACGGGCAACGAAACGACCGTCGAGGCGTGGGTGGTACAAAGGAGACACAGCCGAAAGAGTCTGCTCTCAGAGCGTCGGCAAGGAGGGTTCTGGAAGGAATATCGACCTCAGAACCAGCTCAAGGTCGATGATATGAACTGCGCAGTCGCACGCACTGCACCGCAAGAAAGACACAATAGAGGGTGAAGTCCTGCAAGGGTGTGAGAAGTGACAGGCGGCAGATATTATCTGCTCTGAGGGGCGAATGGCCTCCGTGAGAGGCCGAGAGGAGGGATCAGGTGTTCGCGGCGCGGGAGGGCGGAATTTAGAAGAGGTTTTCTGGTGGAGAGAGCCGTAAAGGCGAGAGAGAGGTGTGTGTGCGTGGGTGAAGGCGTGAGAAGGTGAGAGTCGAGGTAAGAGTGGACAGGACGGTGAAGAAGTGACAAGCTGAAGGATGACGATTATGGGAGGAAGAAGTGGTTGAAGAGGAATGATTGGAGTGGTGACCAGAAGACGGTGGTGGAGAGAGTGTGCTTGTTAACTGCTTGGAAGTCGGCGTGGCGAGGGCTGCGAAGCGGCTTATAGGCCAGTGCGTCGCTTCAGGCACAATCCAGGGAGGGGGATTTTGACAGAGGGACGCTAGGCCGGCACTAGGCTGCTGGCGAAAAGCACGCCTGTCGGTCGGTTGTTCTTCTGGAAAGCCTAATAGTGTGAAGTCTGAGCCCCAACGAGTCGGGACGAGGGCCAAGGGAGGGAGGGTAGTGTACTCCGTAGAATAGGGTAAGTAAGTAAGCGTCTTAAGCAGGGGGGACGTTTATCAGCAGGGCAGGCAGCGGGTGCCACGGGTGTAACTCCCTCCAAAGGATCGTTAAGGCCAGGGTGGTATGCCTGTCGTCACGACCCCAGGTCTGTGCTTCGTACTTGAACTAATGGCCGCACTGGCACAACCAAAACTGTAGCGTCTTCTTTTTGCGTTCGCCGTGTGTTCCAAAAAGGCGTCTGGCGTCTCCGTGACCCTAAAATTTTCGAAAGAGACCCAACGGAGAAGCAACGGGTGCCATCGGTTGATGTGCATCCACCAACGGGTCCACTAGACGATGACTTGTGTGACCCTTGCTTCAGGGTGCGAGTATCATTTATTGGGATCGAAAGGAAGGGACCGTCCCAGGTCGACTGATGTTCTTAACTTGGTACAAGGTACGGGATAGGTAGGTACCGGAAAATGCAGGGTACCAAGGTGATAGAAAACGGAGAGCGCTTCCCCTCCGAGACCTGAGTTGTGGGTGTGTGTCACTTGTCAACCCCGGCTGGCGGTCAGCATGGGTGGCATCTCACTTGAGATCTAGTATTTGTGTTTCAGCTCTTTCTGGACCTGTGTTTTCTCTGATGTTTCGAAATCCGGATCACCCGTGGATGTCAGATAGGCAATATCGATATTTGTCAAAGATGATGTCTGCTGTCTCCGTATTGACAGGCGTGTGTTGGCAGAAGGTTGACAGGCGTTTTCCTTCTGGTTGCGACAGCTAGACTATTGCGGTTGATGGCACTGATCGTTCTGGGATTGTTCATCCGATGTTGGACATAAGGCAGCCAACTCGTAATGTGATTGGAGAGCACGTTGAAGAAGAAAGGTTCCACAGATGGAACCAAGGAATAATGGTAGTCGTATCGAGGCGAATAATAAAGTCGGTGCGCGAAAGGGCTTGCAACGAGAAGTCGTCAGTGGTAAAGAACTAAGATCCACAACTTCGGCAGAAGGCGAGCGCAAGGGCGGAGGCTCGGTCGCAGATGCAGATGCAGGCAATATTATGGGTTGATCGGACAGGGTGCCAGGGTCCTTTCTGCGGGTAAGTGACTTGCAGGATTATTTGCTGGTGGAAGCCGAGTGAGGACAAATGCCAGTCTCTGGTGGGCTGAGAGGATCAAGATGTGATGGCGATGATGTGATGATGCGACCTGTGCTTCGGTGAGATGGGAATAGTAATTGTGGGAAGCAGCGGACTGACTGTCTCTCTTTTTCCTGTTCTGCTCTTCCAGTACCCGGGAGTGTAACTAGCAACCTAGAAGGGTGCTGAGAGTGCTGAATGGCTCCCTGTCAAACGTGCCAGATGCATTCCCGTGTTCTCCACCGACCCGTCTGAATGGCAACCGCTAGGTTCGTGCCTCTTTTGGATCCTGGTTCGTTATCCGTGCGCGAAAGGAGGGCGAAGTGGGATGTTCAGGTGGTTCTGCCGCTCAATTAATTGGTCGCTTTACCTGGGTAAGGATAGTGAGGGGTGTTTGCTTGTGCGGTTGCAATGTGATTTTCTGGCCGATTTTAGGGCATCTATTGGTTCGCATGAACTCTTTTTCTTGCTCTTCCTTTTGCTTGTGGCTCATCGAGTGTCGGCTTTGATGGCAACGGGCGGTCTCAGGTGCCGAGTAGAGCTGCCTGCGGTGGTGTACTGACGATGAAGTCTGAATTGTGGGGCGGGGTGTCGTTGGTAAAGTGAGGCTTCGCAGATCGCACCAAGTTACTCAGAAAGCAAGCGCCATCTAATGAAGCATACAGTGCCGGTTGACGGGCTGTCAGAAACCCAGAACGGGCAGGAGAAGAGCTCGAAATGGAAGAACAAATTTTTGATGCCTCAAGAAATAGGGTGCGGATTCCCTCGCAGGATCTACGTCCCAAGAGTCACTGAGGTCGGCTTTTTGAATTTGAGACGGACCACTTATCAATTAATTCGACGATATGTTGGACAAAGTTCGGATGTCTGCGGACACGATTTACGTGCATATCAGGTTTATATCATATTCATCATTGACCAATGTGAAGCTCTGGTCTCCGTGGATTACCACCACCCAGCTGCCAACAGCAGAAGAATACTTCTTTTGATGGTGGTTAGGCTTTCTTTGGGTAGGGAAACAATGTGCCTAATGACGGCGGACTGGGGGAGAGCATGTTTTTAGTTCGAAGTCAAGAACAAGGGAAAGGAGCGGCGCGCAAAACGTGCAGCATGCAAGACGAGAGTCCGTCCGCCCGCCATAAGGGCGCCATCGACATGCATGCACTATCCCACTAGGCGAGTTTTTGAGCCCCCAAACCTCTGCATGCATGCGTGGCCCGGCGCCCGCTGGCTCCAGAAAACTCAAATGCCCAAGGGCGCGCGACGCACTGACTCCATGTGATCGAGATTCCGTGCCCGTCGTGCCGCGTCCAAGGTGGCCCAAGCTGGGAATGATAGGCTCACTAGGCGGTGCCATCGACTTGGTTCACCCGGTGAAGACTATATCCGGCTTGGCCAGTCCGTCTTCGACAAGGTTATACTCATACTACTATGCTTCATAGTAGCGGAGATCTTGTCAGATATCGTCTAGTAGCCGTCGATCCCATTGCCGTCTGTGCGCATCAACGGCTTCTTCTGATGCAAGTCAACGCACGTTATCACCATTCTTGCCGGTGGAAGAAACCGGTACCTCGTAGTCGGCAGATCACCCTTGAAGAGCCACCCGAAAATCATGACTTCACGTTTGCCGGGATTGTACCAGTAATCCCTGCATGTGTGAGATTAGGTGTACTTCGAGTAAACACATCGGTCAGCCAGAAAGAGGCATTCGCAAGGGAAATGTCACCATTTGACGTTTGATGGGCGGGTGCCAAGCGCATACTCCCCTCAAAGACATCCTTGTCCGGTTCAATTCTACGCGGGGTTGGCTGCCCTGAATGACAGACCGACCCCGCCTGAGCCACGATGGGAGTACAAACCCCAGATACACTTTGATGCATCTCTCATGCAGTATCGCGAGGAAAAGAGGATTGGCCTTGAACGACTGGTTTACCTTCTGCCAGTGGAACTGCTGGTGCAAAATATTGTAAAGCCCGGTAGGAAGCCAGGCACATCCCGAAGGTGCAAATCGCTTACTGGGGCTCAGAAAGCGGTGAGCATTCATCCAGGTAATATTCCAAGCATTGAAGGCGCGCAAGGAAAGACAAATGAAACTTCTTCCCTCCGAACCTCACCGCCTGGGAAGACATAGTGCTTAGGCACCATGTCACTTGACCTTGAGGCAAGGTAGCTGTGCCGTTTGGTTGCATACCGTGGCGACCGTAGAGAGGCCAATGACATGATTTTTCATCAATAGCCGCCAACGTCCGAGCAGTTGTCGGTTCGTCTATTGTCTCATGCAACAGCATTCCTGGCCTTCGCATCGGGCAGAAAATGCAGCAGAAATCCCTTGCGACCGGTAATGATGTACTGCTAGACGTCGCCCACAATCCTGGTCAACCGGTCAAAAGGTGCAGCGTAATCTTGCAGCCTTCGTCACCACTTTGATACCGGCTCGGTTCGTCCGCACTGAGAATGAAGAAAAAGAGATGATTGGGATTACTATGCGCGCAGGTCTGTCAGCCCCAGGCCACCAGCAGACCCCTGTTTCTAGCTGCCCACTACCGGTGCAGGAATACCTGGTCCATCGTCGGTCTGTAGGCAAGCAGAAGCACTGAATAACCACGCAGTGCGGCATGGGATACGGCTCGTTGGCCAATGGATGCAAGTAAAAATTCGTTGATGCCTGAACAATGCATGGGAGAAATCAACGAACAGACAAGCGAGAGCGAAAGGAAGGGTCGGCTCTATCCGTACCAGCCCGCTTGGGGGCCTCGTGCCCGCGTAGCACGAAAAAGGGGAGTCGAAATTATTTTGTCTTCTGGCGTCAATCAACGATCAGTGGTCACTGCCGTGGCCTCCCTTTCAAGTACGAGACATGACCCCGTCATCCGCAAGGGATAATCCGCTTATGCGCATATTCCACGCGGTATTGGATTGGTATTGCCACCTCATAAGACAAATCCGAAGAGTCATGATGCCGTAATTTGACATAATGCCTAACCCGTGAGTATCATTCGCGTTCGAGAGATCGACATGCCCTTGTAAGGAGAGTGAGAGGATCTGTCGATGGGCAGACAAACCTGCGACCTCTGCAAGCCACGGCTCGTATTTGTGGCAAGACGCAGACCAGGGTTCATTTTGACGTTTCCTGCCTCCTCATTCTCGTACGACAACATTTAGCGCCTGTCACCCATCGAAAGGGCAACTCAAATTGAAAGCCTCAAAGTACTAAGTTTCATAGTACCACTTGACCATGAAGCGTATGCCGGCGTCACAACTATGAACTGGAATGTGTTGCAAAACTGTATGGCACTGTTTGGGATGTGCTGGCATTTGACAATGCAATGATTTCTCGTCGAGTCCGGCCATGACTGCATAGTGCATCTGTGGGATGTTGGCCGCATTCTCTGCGCAGATATCTGCATGTCTCACCGATGCTGAGCACACTTTGACTGTCGGCTCGGAGGAATCCAGGTATGTAAGCGACAAAGAACGGATGCAGTCAAGAGACGACCAGCCTGCATGCAAATGGACAGATTTGCGGAATAGAGCAATCGGATCGCATGTTCCACGGGCCGGCGCCGACCCTTGATTCCCTGCAGGATCATCATTGATCGAGTCCTGGTGGAAATGCTAAGTTAATAACTCACGCGCCTGGCCACCTGACCTTGAACAAGACGAACACACCGCAACAACTCGAAGGGCCAGTCTTCCCATTCTTCTGCGGCGATGCATGTAAGGATAGTTCCGAGCAGGAAGAACACTCAAGTCGCGTCGTCGAAATCGGACCAATGACTTGGGCGCACACTTCTCTTCGTTGGAACAGGGCACCGAGAAATTCGAATGACTGGCCAGCAAAGAACATGCCCTGCGACACGCTCACGTGAAAAGTAGCAAATGCAGTGCGTTTCGGCCCGCTGTTGTTGGCAGTCCGTACAACCCAGCCGGTCTAAGTGTACATGGTAGGTGGCTGTGGGGGAGCCAATGATAACCCGTGTAAGCCTCGCTTCGTTGCGGTCTTGTTCTCGGTCTGCTGATGGTTAAAAGGAATTCGACGAACGCAGGGGTTGACCTTTTGCTGCCCAACATTCGTCCTCGCCATACAGGCACCAAAGTACAACGCCACATTTTTGAGTATTTGAACGGCGACTGAAGTGAGTGCATTTCGGTCGCTATCTCTTGGAGGACCATCAAAGCCGCGGGCTATTTGGCCAGCCCCCTACGAGTACAACTGGGTTCGAAGACATCCGGCCCATAACAACTAGAACTAGGATGTCCTTCCTCTGACGATGCGGCCCGTCTCTACTCGGTGCTACTGCACCAGCCGAGAGTCACATCTATAATCCTTGATACCATGCCTCTATTCCAACTTATGACATCCGTCGCGCACGGTGTCGTTCACAGACCCAGGGCGATCAACCACAGCGTCATGTGACTCCACTTACAATTGGACGCCTCAACAGCGTCAACACAGCACGACTGATGATGGGACGATATTTGCTGCGCACAATTGGTGATTTGACGTCAAATACAAAGTGCATCACACATCACTTCTCATTCAGCTGTGCACGCAACACAACCGGAGTATACTCCACCAAGGAAGTAGTGTAACACAGAGCCAGCTGGCCAGGTAGGTGTGGGGTTTGCAGGGATTGTGTGCAGAGGCCCCAGCATTGGCAATATTGCACACCAGCACGAGCCCCTTTGCGCCCAAAAGAGTTCTTTTCCAGCGAGTATCTTTTTCTTGAAAGAGGTATGTTCATCCGAGCTATTCAAACGTCGGTGGCAATATTCATCATCTTTACCATCTTGTCACAATGTATCAACGCTCAACCGTCTGTGCCATCACTGCTGGAGTCATCCTCATCGGGCATGACTACGCTATTGAGGTACGTGACCTGGCCACAATCGTCAGCATGCTACGCTTTGTTGGGCGAGGAACGGGACATCTGGAGTGATTCTCAGCCGCGACCATGGGTGGGTGGGGAGCCTTCGGCAGCATCAGAGCCACCAGACGGATCATGTTGCCCTCCTTCATCACATTATCATCCAGTCAAAGCGCGCCACGGCCTTGATGAGGACCAAAGAGGATGGGGCAATGTCTATGTGTGAACGCACTAACGATTACCTCTCGGCAAGTCTCTGTGCGATTCACGCCATAACTCTCGCTGCGACGCGAGAGCACGCGGCAAATTGTGGGAAAAGACGAATTGAAAAGAGGTGGGGTGGACTTACAAAGGGTACCAGGACACCAATCAAGTCAAGGATATTCTGCAAACCATGCTCACTTAGGACTTTCTCGTCCGGTATCGCCTTGCCGAGCGTGAAATTGCGCAAGCGCAGCATTTCGATATTGGGATTGTCGGCGTCATAACCCTGCAGAAATGAGTTATCAGCTCGTGTCCAAACAAGGTTTCCTTTCGGCATTCAGAGATGCTGAGATCAGTTGAGCATCGAGACGCTGGGGCTCGTGTTGGGGATCGCTGGTGATGACAGCTGCGCGCAGTGTTGTGTGGCGGGCAACTGAGGAACGACCCGAGACAATAATGGTCAAGGCTTGAGGAGGGGCACTCCTCAGCGTTCGCCATTATTGCCCCCTCCGAATCGTCCTGCCGATGGTGCCGTTCACCATTTCGTAGTTTCCTCGCGCTCAGACAGCAGATCCAAGACCATTTTTGACTTTATTTCCCACGTGCAAGCGGATGCCTAACTCTAAGGGAGCTCTTCTTACGCACGGGAGCCGGCCTGTGGCGAAGATGTGGCCCTCGCGCTCAGCAACCGAGGAAGAACGCTACCAAGACTGTCGAGTCGGCCCCCCAGACATCACCCAAGAGCAGCGGTCAGACGACAGCAAAGCGTTTCTATCGATGGATCATGGGACGCCAGTCGCACTGACAGAGATCAATAGTCTGGCTTCCTTCGACCGAATGCGAATATATGCTTTCATGCTCTCGTGGGACTTGCCACAGAGGGGAATTGTCTCCGAAGGCGGGGATACATCGCTTGTTCGCAGGCGGTACGAGTAGACGATGCACAGACATCGACGATGCGCCCGTCCTCAACAACGTGTTGGAGTATTTCCCAGCCAGCCACGAACACATGGTGCGAAGAAGGGAAGAGACTGACTAACCTTTGGTTTCGTTTTCAAAGCATTTTCAGAGTTCTGCGCCACGAAAGCCTTGATGGCCTTCCTCTCGTCCGAGGCTCCCCCCAAGATTTGTTTTCGCATTTGGGGCTCCATCAGCACACGCTTCAACTTGTGCGACTTTCTATCTATGTTAGTCCTCAGAAGAGCCAGTGGTTGGGCTTCAGGCATCCAGAGTCCAGCACCTGCGCGACCAAAGAGATGAGTGAGGTCGATCTTAAGCGAGCATTCTCTTGACATACCAACGAAGCTTTTTCCTCCTGGGTGAATCTGAACATAGTAGGCTGCATACGGTCCCTTTCGTCCCGTCCGAGACCTGTTGTAGGTCAGTGCTCCTGCTTCACCATGTTTCGACGACTTCGGATTTCAACCTACCATGCCGCCGAGAAGTGTGGCTGTTCGAGATCGTCAATGAGATTCGGTGCGGACGGACAGACAAAGAGTTGGAAGAAAGACATACCTTGTAAGGCGTCGGGTCAGGAGAGAATCTGACGTCTCGATAGATCCTGAATACCTGCAAATTGGGTGTCAGTAGGTAAGAGGAAAGGCTGTGAAATTAGGCTGACCAGGTCTTTGGGTGGGAGCTCAGGTATTGTTTCGTCGATCTGTGAGATCTTCTCTGTCAGGGTCTCGACAAAGCTTTCCCAGTCTTTCCACGATTGCCTATAGTCTGGGTCATGCACTGTTTGGGGTTTGTTAGAACATGCCTCGCTAATAGGATACCATATCATAATATGAAGGCAAGGTGTGGTCGATGCACTTATCGAAACACGCTTACTTTTCAACCATTCTCGGTCATTGTTGTTCTTGAGGTCCTTTAGAAATGCCATGGTGTTCGGATGGATTCTGTCTGGCATATATTTGACACCGCCATCTCCCCTGGGCTTTGGCTTTGCAATGAAAACCTGTTTACCTGGGCCCAAGCCTGTCTGGACGCCAGGTCGCCAGAGTTCTTTCTCATTAGCAATGGCTGATGCCGCGCCAATGCCTGCCTTCGTGCCATTCGCCTTCTTCTTTGGCCTGTGTGGCTTCACATCTTCGTCAGAATCATAGTCGTCTTCGTCGTCTTCTTCTTCACTAGAAGTCTGCGGCTCTGTCATGGATGCATCCTCATCCTCATACCCCGGGTCTTGGACTTCATCTGCCGGATTGTCGGAGACCTCGTCATCTTCAAGGTCTGGCTCTTCAAAGTACTTGCTCTTCGTGGGCGTGACCTTGGTCTTTTCCGCAGACTCCTTCAATCTCTTGGAAATTCTGCTGCTTGGTGTGACAGTAGCTGGGGTTTCTGACAATTGGCGCTTATGGGACTTTGCGGAGCTGGGCGTAGCCTTCGTTGCCCCTGACCTTCGTACTGGCATTGTCTAATTGCACCTCTAAAGAATGAGTGCAGTAAGCTCCAGAAAGGTGACTCTTTATCTTTTTGAACAATGAACGATATATCCTCACAGAACGTTCCTGAGTCAAAAGAACCTTAGAATGTCACTAAGTGTATGCTTAAAGTGGCACGGAAACGCGTCCAGGATGGGACGTGTCTACGTGTTTCTATGACATCACCACATTCTGTCCCCTGACTACTAGTATACCTCAGTGCCGGCGACACAACTACCAAAACTCTCTCAGAAACAGCTTTCTTCACTTCGAATTTCATGTCGCAGCTTTCTCCGTACAGCCACTTCGCAAATTCCACCAGTACGAGAACGTGTTCTGTCGGATTTTCTCGCAGACTTACTCTCTACTTCAGGGGAGTTGGTCAACCGAGCTGATATATATCGACTCAGAGTTGTTCAGCGTATCCCGGAATTTTTGCGCCTCCTGATACAATGTCTTTCGGAGTTTGTTGACACTTCCCAGTGGCTGTTGATCTTTGCGCCCATACCAGACATTGAGCTTCATCTTATTTTCCCAAAATGTCCGTCTCGCACTATCAAAGCAGTCCTGGCCCTTGGGGAACAACAGCGAAGCCACCGTCTCGAACGGGTATTTCTTTTCGTCCCATTCATAATTGCACTTTTCGACCGGCTGGTCCTTCAGGTTCTCGCAGAGCTGTATCCGGAGATCATATGTCGCATCGTATTGCTGAAAAAATTCTCGCAGCCAGATGGAGTGCTGCTCGGGATCCGAGTTCTTATCAATCTTGTCCTTCTTCGCCAATTCTTCTTGCAGCTTCCCAGTGGGAAAGAGTGCATACTTGGCCACAAGATTTGGACCCCAACAATATGCGCTTTGCGAATACATGGTATAACCCACAAAATGATGGTTGGGTAACATTGCCGGCGCCATTTGCGTGAGGACGTCAGTACTCCGTACGCTTCATCAGCTGGTACTTTAGATTTTCTGGCTTCCTGAAGTTTGCTTCCCGGATGCGGAATATCTCTACTGTGGTGGGGAGATCTGTCAGTTCTAGAAGGGGGGCGTTGTGTATGGGTCTTTTCGCCCATAGGATCGAGGAAGTCTCCAGCAACGTCAAACACCTTCATCCCGCATCCTCGAGGGCCAGGCTCTCGATCATCCTGCAGAAAACTTGGCTCATTTGCGAATCGGAGTACGACAGGCTTCTTTCCTCCATTGTCTTTTTGGTTCTCGGGTGAACATATGCCGTGTGCGAGTTCGTCTCGAAGGTGGTTGATGGTGAGTTCGCCTTAACAATTCCCTGAGTTTTCACATGCGTCCCTCGAAATCCGTGCCTGTGCATGGAGAAGTTGTGCGACTGAACCCCATGTATTAGTGAAATGATCTCGCCGAGAAGTTATTGTTCGTTCTCAATGGGTGGTTCGACACCCGGGTCGCTAGGGTGAACATATTTGTCCGACATGTCTAGCCCTTTCCGTCAGAATGAGCTCCTGGTGTTCTGTGATGAACGCCGGTGAGAAATCCAACCAAATATGCTCCAGAACAAGTTCATCACCAGGCATTGTCTAAGTATGGCTTTTAGGCGTCACAGGTCAATAACCCGTTCCTGAAGTCATGACGTAAGCATCAAAGAAGACCTAAATTCAAGTACCTATGTTGGACATGATCACTGTCGAAATAACCCATTTGGAATATTGTTTTGTCATCCGTTACCAGACCTGGTGGTCGTTCTGGCCAAGCCTGTCCTTGCTGTTCGCGCTGACCTCCGCGAAGTCAAAGATGTGGAGGTTCCACGCCTGCTGGTAAGTTTTGTGACAACGATTGAGATCAGGAGTGATCATTGGAGGAGAAGGTTGTCGGACCAGCCGTTTGAGTATGATCATGGTGTCGCGAATCCCAGAGAGGCTGGCCTTCTAGGCAGATGCTCCTGTGGCCAGACTTTGGGAAGGTAGGAGAGAACGTTGGCATTCAGCTGGTACCATCTAATGAGAACAACGCCGTTCGTGGTATCAGCCACAAGATCTACCCTATATCTTCACCCAAACCAGCGCTCTATGCAAGATGGTGCTGTCTACAACCAAGCAGCACAACGGGGGACCCGAAGACATGGTACCCAGCCAAAGATGGAGTGACCAACACTAAGCACCAGAACCAGACACCTCAAACATATTCCCCAGCCAGGCCGCAAGCATCCCAACCATCTCCTTAGTACAGCTATGCCCGGTGTTATCCTGGACAAAAAACCTGACCTTCTCAGCACAATGGCGTTCCTGCTGTCGCCGCACCCATGCCGCCGTATGTCGCGCCGGTACCAACGGATCTTGCCTCCCATTGCACAGCAGCAGCCGTACATCAGCAGGAAACTCGTCTGCAGCCTTTCTATCGCCACTGCTGACCAATTCCGCCAGCGGCCTCGGCCAGCGGCGCCGCTGCTCCTCATTCATCACCTTTTCAAGTCTGTCGTAACTGACGTTGTGCATCTCGTCCTCCGTTGTACCGAGACTGGCGGGATCAACGCCTAACCGACTGAGGAGCAGGGCGCTTAGATTGGGGCATCCAACGATCATGGCTAGACCGTGTAATTGTTCTTGAGCCATGCTGGCCATGCGCCATGCCGTGTGACCGCCTAGCGATACACCAGCCATGATGTTGTAAAAGCGTTTGAACTGAGGTAAGTACGATGGCAGGTAGTCGAGGATGAGCTTGAAGTCCTGAGCTGACCCAGATATCAGGGACAGCAAGTCCATTCCGTGGTTGTCGTTGCCGTCGGACCATGTGAGATTCGCTGCTGGGCTGATCTATGTGTCATATTAGCATGTAGTCTGTGTGGACGCAAAAGCCAGGCCTTGGGCCAGCGTCGTTGCCATACCTCACGGTCCCCATGATTTCGCATGTTCATCGTGATAGCGATGAGTTCAACGGATTTTGTCTTGCCATCGTTGCGGTAACTGTGTAGGACCTCGTGGGCAATGCCCTCTGTGACTTGGTATGTTCGCGTGCGGTTGTGTGCAAGATACAACACTCCCACATCCGTATCGGAGCGTCGTTGCAAGTCATCCAGGCCGTAGATGTAGATCCTGACGCCGCCGATGACCAGCTCGGTCTTGCTCGACCGTGGTGTACTGTCGGGTAATGAGAAGCGTGGCTCAAGTTTGGCTTTGGGTGTGGTCGTTGTTGGCTTGGAGGAAGTGAGAGACTTGGTCGTCGGACTCAAAGCAGGGCTAGAACTGGGACTTGGACTGGGACTCAGCAGGTACGGAATTGCGACTGGAACTTCTTCCTGGTGTTGTATCATCTTGGGGTCTGTCTTGTGTGCTATACTGGAGGAGGTTGCGGAAGCCCAAGAACAAGTGCATACATCTTGGACCTCGGGTACATGATACAAGGAGACAACATAGCACATGAATTGTCCTGCGAGTAGGTTACAGCGGGATAGGAAGAATGTTGCAGCCTTGCGGAGTATACTTTCGGCAATTAGTAGAGATAAACGTCCGGTAAATAAATATGGATCTGTGGAGATGGGTCTGAGCTTTTCAGAAATATGCTTTTGGCCACTGAAGCTACCTAACGGCACGATTACAAGACTATCAGAGGATGAGTTGCAAAAAAGCCGAGGATAATCGGAGTCGCGTTGAAGCTCGCGAGATGATGGCCGGCCACCTGGTTATCAGCATTTGGTGCCGTGCTGGGCCAGTCGTGCCCGATGACGGCATCATACACAAGCCCAACCAGGCCTGTTTCCAGCCCAGCGTCATAGCGGTACAGCACCGTGTTGTTGGCGATGGGGATTGTCGTGTTCTTCGGACTCAGGAGGTCACGAGCTGCCCATTCTTCAATGAAATGTGGGATAGTTGGGAGGCACTCATCCTTCCGTTCGCCGCCGTTGTAGGAGATGGTTGTGTCGTTTCCACCGTGGAAAGCAAGCATCGGGATGTCATGTCTGGACGGAGAGCATGGCAGGTTAACGGTAGTCGCATTGCAGGGCAACGTATCGACATAGTAGGCTCCGGACACCGGGGCAAATGCCGCGAAGCGAGAAGACAGGTTCGGGTCGCAAGCCAGGACGTTGCAGAATCCACCGCCATCAGACTTCCCGGTCACGAAGACGCGGTGAGGATCAATGCAGTAACGTGATTCAACGTCGGCAAGGATGTCGGCTGTGAATAGCACATCGTTGGTGGTGATGCCCGGGACGCCCTGCCAGGTATTCTATTCGACAAACTTCGTCAGTAACCGGCTGCAGGCATCGTTGTCAAGGGGCTCACATTGACTCCCTGGGGGTAAATGACCAGAGATGCCGTATTGAACTCGGGATTGGTCAACTGATCGAGCTGCTGTTGACTCTGCGCCGTCCTGGATCCACCGTGATAACTGAAGATGACCGAGGTGGGTATATATGGATTGTAATGTGGGGGCACGAAAACGAGGTAACTTCGTGTGAGGCTGTCGCTCTGGATGGTCACATTTGCCGTGTTGCCATTCTGTTGTCCTGCAGGAAGGGTGCGTCCGCAGCCCCCAGTTGCAAAGTCGCGAATGAGTGTGCGTGCTGCCACCGAGGTGAACTGCATGAACCATAGGGTGAACATGCATTGCCATAATCTCGTGACCGTTCTGGAAGCTGCCATTGTGTCCCGGAAGATTAGAGCAGCTCTAGGCGTTTCGGAGTTGGAAAAGAATTTGAGGTAAAGATCTCAGAATGAGCCTTCTGGTACCTGCGAAAGCAACCTTTATTGTCCGACGTAAAGGTCAATTGAGCAGGTCGATTACTTATATAGATTCAGAAGCCGCAACTTCCTCCATTTCGCTTAGGAAATTGTTCTCGTGGTTGAGGCTACTTCTGGGGTTTGGGCTGGGGAATTTCGGAGTGCCCTCCGTGCGGCGGAGGTTGTGGGCGTCATGATGGGCATTATGGGGCTGCAGTTCCTACAGCCTTGCTTGCCGGTGAACTCGAAACAACGTTGACGGCATGTTGATCAGAGCAGGTCGAAGTGAAGGCAAAGTCAGGTGGTTGAAAGAAGTTGATGTGGGTTTGTTCGGGAAATTCGGGTACTTCGGTACATTAGGCTCTTAGTCGAGGGGAAAAACAGGGATGGTGACGAGGATGAAGGGGGTCGCAAGAGACGAATCCGGGATCCTGGAGGCTCAATCATGCGGGCAATAATAGCGGGGTGTGTGTGGGTTATGGCATCGGTTCCTATACGCCGACTTTGCTAAACGAGATGAGTGTAGGAGGTCTCATGATTCATTCGAACTTCAGAGAAGAAACCAGCCGAAGGTCGGCGCAATAGGGAAATGTCCCATTCTCATGGTCAGTCTTTGCGCCGCTACGAAAGTCGATGAAGACTGTGGAAGGCTTGGTGCCTGTAAAGCAAAGCACGAGAGCAGAGAGAACGGCCCTAGTTGTCAGACATTGAACGCCTGCTGTTCAGGCGCTATGCACGCACTTTCCTCTACAAAACGTATCTGAAGTCCTTGGTCTGAAGATCCGAAAGATCCTCGTCGACTCCGTGCAAGTGAACAGTCCCACCCGTGGCCCTATTGCGCTTCGCATTTTCTCTCCTCAGTAACACCCAAGTCACGGCTGCAATCACCACCACACAGCACAGGCAGATACAGCTGCCCATGAACCCGGCGTGATAGACAGGCCCCGGGGATGCACCGAAGATCTCCGGCCCGATCACATTGCCCACGCAATAACCTACAAACGTAGTGGCACTGACAGTAGCTTTTTCTGCTTCGAGTTAGCAAGGGCCCATATCGCAGATGTGCCTGGGTACTTACTGGTATGTCCAGCCATGTTTGAGGCTGCCAAGGAAACAGCTAAACCACCCGCAGCAACCTGAACGGCAATAAGGAAGACGCCAGCGAACAAGAGACCTCGGTTGCTTCGAGGACCGGTCCAAGCGATCACTGTACCGGCAATGGAAATCAGAGCGCATACGATGATGCACAGATAGCGTAGATTGTTCCATTTACGCGTCACATAGCCGATCGACAGGATACTCAGAGCCGTGATTGCACCAATTGGGCAGGTCAGTGCCAGGGAGTCAAAGTGAGAAAAGCCAAAGCCGTTGATGACAACAGTGCCAAATGTGCCAATCGCTCCAGAAGGGACACCAGTTAGGAGAATGATCAGAGTGCAGCTGTACAGCTTGTAGTCGCGGAAGGCCTCGAAGAATTGAGCCTTGTTGAATTCTCGTGTGACTGTGCCGGCATTGTTTCGCTCCAGACGGCTGATGACGATCTTCCTCTCCACCTCGTTGAGCCGCTTGGTAGTCAAAGGATTATCGGGAAGGGTGAAGAGAAGTACGAATGACCAGCAGACCGTGATTACGCCGAGGATTAGGAAGATTGGCTTCCAAGCCTTCAGCGAGCTATGAATTTGTCCAAGTCCATAGTTGATCAGCGGTGAAAGAGTAGTGGCCACCCCGACGCAACAGTACCAGAGACTCGTTCGCAGGGCTTGTTCCTCTCGGGTCCACCAGAAGGTTACAAGCACCGTGAACGCTGGCGCGACAGTAGACTCCAAGAAGCCGAGGAAGAATCGGTTGACCATGATGCCAGCATAGTTGTGGCATCCGGCTGTGGACATGACGACGGCAGCCCAAAGGAATGTTGCGCCAGCAATGACTCGTGATGTAGGATAATGTTGAGATAGGTACATCATAGGGTAGGTGCCGACCAGGTAGCCAATGTAGAAAATCATTGATGCATTCGAATATTTCTGATTGTTCGTGATTGCCGTCCCATCTGCTTCGTAGCCGATGATTCTGGTCAGCTTCAGGTCGCTGTTGAAGCCGAACTGTGTCGATGCGCTCATGATTCCCTTGTCGTAGCTTTGCAGGAAATAGGTGAACATCATGAGGGGAAGAAGCCTACACGAGATCTTCAGTCAGTGCCAGGATAACTGTGTTTGAGAAGACATTGTCCTTACCAAAAGTCGAGTTTGCGGACAAGGCGCTTCTCATCCTGGGGAGTGAAGCCATTGGCTTCAGCCTTGGTGGCATCGAGATCGTCGAGTCGTTCTGTCTCAAGGACCATATTCTCTTCCTTCATCTCTTGGATGTTGTTGTTGTGGCTAGATTCGACGGTGTTCATCTTGACAGTGTTCAAGCAATCGTCAGGTCAAGCAATAGTTCAGCGGAGCTCGAGCTTTCGAAGATCATGGCGAGCGTAGAGGAATGCTAGCCGCGATTTATAGCATTTCTGGCTTCGTGATAGCTTCAACATGTCGTGCTGAGGGACGTCTCCATCGGCAAACTTCTCTTCAGGAGGTCATTTCGGCCAAGTATGGGGCAGCTAAATGACATTGACCGCATGTCCGACTTTTTGTTAGTGTCTTTGGCTGAAGCGAGGTGTGTGTGTAAGCATGACTGGCTGTGGCGGAGAAGACCACCCGTGCCACCCCAGATTTGCTGCAGCTCGCCATGGTCCGGAGACGGTCAGCACTTAGATTCCCGAATGTAACCTTGGGCCATCAAGCCGAATCAGCCGCGGCTGACAAGGCTTCCCATGTCCTGTACAAGTTTACGAGCCGATCCAATCTGTGCGGCACCGTTAAGACTCATCTGTCCTGCTGAAGCAATTTGCCGCGGCAATCTTTTACATTTTGACTCCATCATGTCGCTCGAGGCAGATCTCGAGGGGGACTCTGGGGAGCGGAGTGTGCAGGGCAACAACAACAGCAATAACGGGGCTCAACGCAATCGATCACGTGTGGCGTGCCAGAGCTGTAATCATAGGAAAGTGAGATGCGATGTTACTAAGACGGGCATACCTTGCTCGAATTGTCAGGATCATGCGTCCATTTGCGAAGTGCTGCCACGCAAGAAGCACCGGTAAGATACGATACCATACACAACTATGCGGATTGATCTGACATGAAGGATTGTTGCATAGGCCCCGCAGAGCACGAAGTGAACTCCAGAACTCACACGTGCATTCAACTCACGACAACAACGAGCTGGAGCATGCTCAAGTACCATCAAAGCAAAGTCATTATAATCTAACACCGAACCCTCATCCACCGCCGGTCAAGGAGGCAATCCTTTCTCCCAATGCCAACAGGGCACACTCTCAACCTCAACTGCCTCTTCCAGCCAACGAGCAGACACCTGTATCGATAGCCACAAGTATCGACAGCCATATCACGAAGAATCGTCGGCCCAGCCCTGAGACCGATGGCTTACTACCAGATGACAGTTCCATTTCCTACCTAGGTAAGCGACCTTTATCGAGGGAGGAGATCATAGCCTGACCGCAATAGGTGACCGCCGCGGTCCACGATTTTCAGTCTACGAGCTATGTCACCCGGCTCCAGCCCAAGAGGCAGTACCCTATCTCCCTTCACCAGCGTCCAAAAGCTCATGGAAGCCTTCGGAACTTCAGTGTTTGAGGGACGTAGGCGCATTCGCCAGCCTCCCACGCGACGTCTCAGACGAATTGGTCCGGTCATATTTCCGACATGTCCACTCCTTCCTGCCCGTGATCGATGCTGCAAGCTTCCTGAACGAGTACGTGAAGAGCGGGACCCAAAATGTCAACCTGCTGTTGTTTTGGAGCATGGCTCTTGCTGCAACCAATGTGAGTTGGTATACTTACCTTTGGCCGATCCATCGCTGAAGATATAAAGTTCGTTGGTGCCGAAGTGTTGGCGAAGGCCGGTTACACTTCTAGGAAAGCGATGAAGGTTGCATTTTATGCGCGTGCCAAGGTGGGTTGAAACCTGTAGAGATCTTTCCGTCCTCGCTACTGACAACCTATAAGCGTCTCTACGACTTCGATCGCGGAACCGAGAAACTCACACTCATTCAATCCGTCTTGTTGATGGGATTTTGGTATAGCGATGCACAAGACCATACCGGAGCATGGTACTGGATCGGAATTGCAATCTCTCTTTGTCAAAGCCTTGGCCTCCATCGACACTCCCAAGCCTTACGCTCGGGTCAACGACAGCCAGAAGAGCTTCGACGCCGGCTGTGGTGGACATGCGTGATCAGAGACCGATGGGTGTCCCTGGCCAAAGGACGCCCGATGCGCATCCATCAGGAAGACTGTGATGTCTCCTTACCTACCGCTGAAGACATCATTAAAGAGATGAACACCATCTCTTTGCAAGCCCGGGATACGTACATGCCACCAGATGCCGAGATACTGGCGAGGATGTGGACCCGCTTCGTCAACATCAGCGCCGTTCTCGGAAGCATACTACGTGTTCACTACCGAGTTCAGGGTCACAAGCCGGACGTTGACGAGATCAATGTATATGCACAAGCATTGGATGGTTGTGCCGATACGGAGAATTTGGCGAATCACTTCAACCACAACACACGCCTCCACGCCTACCAACTCGAACTATTCTATCAGTGAGAATGGACTTACTAGTGATCAATGAGAGGGAAGAGCTAACACATACAAGGGCTACAATCGCTATACTATACCGCCCTTACCTCTTGGGCGAGCCTCCAGCCATGTCTCGTGCAGAACAAGCATCATGGCAGAAGACGGCCATGGAGAAAGCCAGGTCAGCCGCTTCGAGCACCAACCGCTTTTTGGAGAAAATCATCGAACTCAATGGAGTTCATCTCTTGAAGCCCATGATGTAAACCGTCCCATCTTCAAACATCTTAGCGTGTGTCACATGCTAACGTTGACTTCTGGACAGCATTACCTCTTTGATACCAGCAATGCAGATACACCTGTTCGACCTCAAGTCAGCCAATCCGTTGGTCAAAGGTCTTGCCAGCACTCGGCTTCGCCTTTGTATGCTGATACTTCTGGAGCTTCGAGACACTTATTGGAGTGCTGGCGTTATGTACCGGCTGTTCGAGCGCGCGCAGCAGATCCTTGAGGCGTCAAGCACTGTTGCTAGCCATGGCGCTGGAAAAGCGAGTCGCCAGTCGACAACTTCGGAATCGTTATTGCCGGACCGCGCCCAAGAGTCTCCAGAACTGCGACGACAGCACTTCCCACAACAAAATGTTCCGCTTGCCAATATGACCGAGTCGACTCTGCCCATGGCCAATAACTTTGCGCCAAACAGGCGGTGGCCTGGCCAGGCCATGTTTAATGGTATCGATCAGCTGCTTAGCCCGGGCTTCACGGTCTCTGAGGACGCTTTCGAGAATTTGTTCATGGGCTTTGACGATGGGCTAGGGTTTTACGATCCAGGAGGGGCTGTGCTCAATGGTGGAGCAGTCGACCTGATGTACAATGGTTGAAAAGTTTTTGCGAGCAGTCGACTTATACACTGATACCCATAGCGAAGAGGTTTCCGATTTTGTAGCCTTTGCTCGCAGAGGGAACGCCTTCAGCCTTCGAAATCTCTACCATACTGTCGAAGACACAGCCACAGCCTGGTAAGTTTTGTGGGTACCCATTACCTCAACTCTTGCAATCGAGTGCTGGAGCATTATCGAGAGCTTCTCAAACATCTACGAGACCGCACCCAGGGCACAGGCGATGTCATCTTGACGGAATCGGCCCCATCATCAACATGTGCAATCTCCATTGAAGCCAATGTCATGAACGACATTCTGAGGACCCTGCACAACATCTGCGGTCAGCGAGCTTTTCTTCTTCTTTGGAAAATGCAGATGGCACGTCCGAACTTCTGCCGTTTGAGATACGACCGTGACGAGGTAACTTGGGCCTCATGATGATTGTGTGCGTCACAAGATCCAGCGCCATGTGGATGAGAAGCGGCCCGTGCGGATGAATTCTGTGCGAGGCTGCTTACGTAGTATCGGCATATCTGGGCGGATCTGATCGTCGCGTGCTTACGGAAAGGATCTCAGCACCTACAAAAGTCCCGCACGTGTCTTGGTATACAGATAACAGGCCGCAGTAATGCAGTACATCCGGACATGGCGCAGTTGACCTGAACTTGAAGCCCGTACCTGACAGGGGACCTTTTTTTTGGCTCCAGGTCCATACTCAGAAGAGAAAAGGCTGCCGTGCGAGCCGCGTACTGACAAAGCCAGGCTGCCAGGCACTTTCAAATCAGATAGGGAAGACCCTGCATTAAGCATCTTGTTACGGGGCCTTTGGGGCAGGCCTTGGACCCTTATGGTTCGCTGATTGTTGGGACGCTAGGCGGAAAAACCACTGACATCCCGGCGCGACGTCATATTTTCTGGGCTGCACAAGAGATGAATCAGATCAAACTGCAACTTCAGCCTTCTTGTCTCCGTTTGTCCCTGCCTGGCTCCAGCTGCCACAACGCACCTGGTCGTTGCATCCATCGCACAAACAAACATCCATCTCTTTTTACAGCATCTACCGTTCAATCGTTTATACCTGGTGGCCTTCCCGTGCCCAATGAGACCAACACATATGCATTGGCATCATAGCATCTTTCGACTTCTGTAGCAATTCACCTTATTCTTGCCATTCATCTCGCTTAACACAAATACATAACACGTCCTCCCACGTGGTCGAACTTCCTGACCTCTCTTTCCAGCGCATACTACGAGCGCTCCTCGACTCTTCAATCATACACGCGCACAACTTATCAGCAATTCCTCCATCCAGTCGGCTCGGCAGAGATGTCTCCTCATTCTCCGACTCACGCTTTCGATCCTACTCCAGCTCTTGAGTATGATCCAGGCAACTTCTCCCCACTGAATGGCTCAAACCAAATGGATGCATCAGGCGACGGTACCTTTTCCAAGGGTGTGCGTTTCTCTGATGCTCCTCCCATACAGATGCAAGCACGTCATTCAATAGCAACGACAAACGTCCCATTGCTACCAGCTGTTTCATCTTCGAGTCAAATACCCAGGCACGGCTTTCACATGTCGAATGCTACGTCGGAAGTGGATATTACTGCATACATGGAACAATGTCAATTGATAAATAAGCGCTTGAGAGAGTCTCATGAAAGTGAGCGAAAAGCATGGGATATAGAAAGAACTGCGCTCAAAGCTCGCATTGGGGAACTGGAACGAAGAATCAGTAGGAGCAAGGATCCGAACAGGAGGTCCAGTAACGACTTTTCAGGCACGAGTCTGTACGCGTTTCGGGCGGACTTCAAGCCCTCCACAACCGCCGGTCATAATCGCACAAGGTCCAACTCAGAATCAGACAGAGCACACCCGCCTGTCTGGGCTGGTCCTGAGAATTATCCTCCTGCTACAAGGGTCTTCTCGCATGAAGAGGACGGGGCCCACTTACCCAGCATTTCGGAAAACGAAGCACTCCCACCACTGTCCAAAGAAATTTCTCCCACTGCTCAGATAAAGGTGGAAAATGTCCCGGTGCCGATTGAACAGGTTGACAAAACCCTCGATGGCATCACCCTCAAAGCTTCGGCTTTGACCTCTAGCTTCGACACAGGTATAACCAGCCCTCAGTTTGCCTCGCCGGCCCACACGCCATCACCACAACCCAGGAGGGCTCCAGACGGATTGTTGCAAGTGGATGTCAATACTTTGCTTTCGCCGCTGGATGAGAAGTTGAAAAGACACGCCGGCCACACACCAATGATATTTGACGGGACCTTGTCTTCAGGCAACACAAGCACCAATGTTTTGACCCCGAAGCAAGAAAAGCCAATTGCGCCGGCTCCAACGAAGCGACCCCCACTTCGTCCATCAGAGAACTCCGATGGCTATTTCTCATTCACGTCAGCGGCCAAAGATCCCGTTGATTTGCCCAAAGAGCCCCTTCTGGAGAGCGCTGAGGCGGAAGAGGAACCAGAACATGAGACCCACGATGATCCAGCTCTTCATGGCCCACTTATGCTTGATTCCAATGCGAAATCCGAGGCAGCTAACGCCTTCCTCGAAAAGGTGGATGCCAAGCTTTCCGAAGAAGCAGCTCATCGGTCGCGGTATGATTCGACGGTGTCTGAGGAAGCCCAAGAGGAGAAGTCAACCGATACCCCTGAGCATGCTCCTGCTCGAGAGGCGGCTGATGACGACATGCCGAAGCTGAAGATTAAGAACAGCATGAATTTCGGTAGCGCTTGGGGTGGAGGAGCGCCTGGCCGCATATAATACCAACTGTGTGCGACTATCATCGACGTTGGTGTATTTTTGTCGTTAGCGGTCATAAGAGTCGGAGTTCCCACCATGCAAGTCTGAAGCGGAAGCCGTTGGCGTTGGCTAAAAATGTCTCATCTCTCGAGAAGGAGGGTTTCTGTGTCAGAAAAGTTATCTGGGTTGGCTTGGACGGAAAAGTGCTGTTGGAACGGCCGGTTCTTGCATAACAAGAAGTGATGGCAAGGTCAATCCAGAGTCATTTATCGGGAGAGTTGGGAGCCAGAATCAGACTCAACACCTATAAATAGTCACTGCGAACCTGAGTTGGAGATTCATGAGGTTGAAGGACATCTCAGATAGAGTATTCTACCTCGATGAATAGGTATTACCAGGTTGACCCAGTCCTACAAGGCTGAAGTCCCCTTATTCTCGCTGCGGAAATGATGCACGTGAGGCCAGCGAAATCGGAGCAAGCAAAACTCCATCCCAAAAAATTCCAGCCTGGAGTACACGCCTCCTCCAATCGGAGCACGGCAGTAGTAATTGGAGAAAATCAGTGAGACTTGGATACCTGCACTTGGACTATTGTTCTCTTGTACACCCAACGGCGGTATTATTGTGCAGCACTCGACAACGAGGACTGCCCTTGTCAGGAGACTCACACCAAGTGTGCTGACGAGGCTGCATAGTCTGAAGACGGCATGTCCGGGGTGTGAACAGGGAGAACGCTCTTGTCCTCTTCCTCCGGCCTCTGGCTCGACTGTACACGTTGAGCCCTCGCTATGGTGAGCCCGCTTGCGACATATGCAAGGTCCTCTTCTGACCCTAGAGACAGGTATCCCTCCGACCCAGCGCCCCAGCGGCGGCGACGCTGCGAGCCTCCGCAAACCCACCCATTCGTGTGCAATGGCTGCCGCAGAAACGAAGCTTCCGCCAGAACACCAAGCGACGGCAAGAAGTGTTTCACTCGCAACTCGAAGACTCTAATGCCGCTGCGATCCTGTCCTCCCTGAAGACCTCGCCGAGAGTACCGCAGACGTTGACGGAAAAGATCGTCCAGCAATATGCGGTCGGATTAGCGAAAGACAAATACGTAAAGTCGGGTGATTACGTGACGATATCACCGCACCACTGCATGACGCACGACAACTCGTGGCCTGTCGCCCTCAAGTTCATGTCCATTGGGGCAAAAAGCCTCAAAAATTCCAAGCAGATCGTGATGACGCTGGACCACGATGTGCAGAACAAGTCAGAGAAGAACCTGACCAAATACCGACAAATAGAGGAGTTTGCGACGAAGCAGGGCGTTGATTTCTACCCTGCGGGACGGGGTATCGGGCATCAGATCATGGTGGAAGAGGGCTACGCGTGGCCGGGGACCATGGTCGTTGCAAGCGACAGCCACACCAATATGTACGGCGGAATTGGGTGTAAGTCCTTTTTTCCATCCAGTGTTTACCGACACAACTTTCTGACGATTCGTAGGTCTCGGAACACCTGTGGTGCGGACAGATGCTGCCAGTATCTGGGCGACCGGACGGACGTGGTGGCAGATCCCGCCAGTCGCGAAGGTCACGTTCACAGGCACTCTTCCAAAAGGCGTCACTGGAAAGGATGTGATTGTCGCCCTCTGCGGGCTCTTCGACAAGGACGACGTGCTAAACCACGCCATCGAGTTCGTTGGATCAGAAGAAACCATGCGTAGTCTACCCGTCGATTCCCGGTTGACCATTGCAAATATGACTACCGAGTGGGGTGCGCTTACTGGCCTATTCCCTATTGATATAATGACTCAGGGATGGCTCAGAGCCAAAGCGACCATGGCAGCGCTAGATTCGTCCGAAGGTCGGTCTGGAAATGAAAGGTTCTCACACTCCAGGCTTGATCAGCTGTTCGAGTCGCAGCTCTCGGCTGACAAGGGAGCGCAATACGCAAAATATCTGCACCTCGACCTCAACACGCTGTCACCGTATGTTTCGGGCCCTAACTCTGTCAAGGTTGCCACGCCACTGGACGTTCTCGAAGGTCAAGACATCAAGATCAACAAAGCTTATCTGGTGTCATGCACCAATTCACGAGCCTCGGATCTTGCAGCAGCTGCCAAGGTTTTCAAAGACGAAGCCGAAAAGAGCGGTGGTGGAATCCCAAAGATCGCAAACGGTGTCCAGTTCTACATTGCAGCAGCATCGACTCCAGAACAACAAATCGCAGAAGATGCGGGCGACTGGCAGACGCTTGTCGATGCTGGCGCCATCACGTTGCCAGCAGGGTGCGGCCCTTGTATCGGGCTCGGAACGGGCCTGCTTGAGCCGGGCGAGGTCGGAATCAGCGCGACTAACAGGAATTTCAAAGGCCGCATGGGAAGCACCGACGCTAAAGCCTATCTGGCAAGTCCCGAAGTGGTCGCAGCTAGCGCGCTGTCCGGCAAGATCAGTGGGCCTGGTTGGTATGAAAAGCCTGATGGCTGGACCAGTGTGGTCCGAGGCGAGGGCGACGGCATCAAAGAGGAAGATCGGATGATCACTGCGGATGAAGCCTTCCAAAAAATCATCAACCAGCTGGATGGCATCATCGAATCTGCCGAAGGAGAACTCGGTAGTAGTGAACAGACTACTAGCGAAGCTTCGGCAGGCTCGACTGAAGTTTACCCAGGATTCCCAGAACGTGTCGAAGGAGAGATTGTTTTCTGTGATGCGGACAACATCAACACCGACGGCATCTACCCTGGGAAATACACGTACCAGGACAACGTACCTGTTGAGAAAATGGCCGAGGTATGTATGGAGAACTACGATCCCGAGTTTTCGTCGATGGCGAAGGCTGGAGACATTTTGGTTTCTGGTTTCAACTTTGGCTGCGGCAGCTCTCGCGAGCAAGCCGCCACTGCGATACTTGCCAAGAAGATTCCACTGGTCATCGCCGGCAGCTTCGGCAACATTTTCTCTCGCAACAGCATTAACAATGCCTTGATGGGCCTGGAGGTGCCCAAACTTATTCAACGACTGCGAGAGACTTTTTCAGAGGAACCCCACAAAGAAGCAGACAGTCATGTCACGGAGCCAGTGGGCAATAAAGAAGACCAACAGAGTCTGGACTCGCCACCACCGGCAGTAACGACTCCACGGGAGAAACAGTTGTCCCGTCGGACGGGATGGACCTTGGTGTGGGATGTTAAAAAGTCTCAGATCGAGGTTTGCGAAGGCCCGAACGGGAAGACGTGGACGGAAAAGGTAGGCGAGCTCCCACCGAATGTGCAAGAAATCATCGCCAAAGGCGGACTGGAGAAGTGGGTGCAGAAAGAGATCGCAGCTTCATGAGTCTGCTTTCAGCAATGGGCCATGACTTCGCTACTAGTGCAGGTCGGCCAAAGATTTTGTATTTGTTCGCTTATGTATACCCTAGCAAAAGCCTTCTGAGATCACTGCTAGTATGAAATTCCGTGCTATCAAGACGAGGCTGTCTTCCTTGGAGTTGCTCTCGAAAGCATCGTGTACGATTGCCTGGTCACAAAGCCGCCTAGGAACTACGGCTGTTCCGGACCTCGGAGGTGCTGCTGAAAGAGAGCAAGCTTCAATATCTCCTACGGACTCTGCGGAGTAGAGAGGATTAACGGATGTTGTAGTTGCAGTATTGCATAATGGTAGTCAACATGTGCATGATCCAAGGGCAGGGACTGGCCCATGTTCATTTTGAAGATGGAAGTCTAAACCTCTAATGGGACAGCTTGTATTGGTGGGGAAGGGTAGGGCCGACAAATCTCAAAGGCTGGCGCCGAGACGACCTTCCCTTCTAGAAGAACTTTGATCAAGCTTTCCTTCGATTCAAATGACCGGCAGAGGTGGTGGAGGTGGTGGAGGTGGTGGAGGTGGTGGAGGAAGAGGAGAAGGCACCTACAGATGCAGCTATACTCAAGGACTAATGATAGTAGTGTGCTGTAATGGAGGAGCGAAGAGAGTGTTTAAACGGGGTCGATTACTTTACCATGGTTAAGACAAATGTATATGTCTGCCTTGCCATTTGCCCTGAAACAGTTTGATTGAATGGTACCTGGCAGTTCGCAAAAAGTAAAGAGTCCAGGCACCAGGGTACCAATATCTACAAAAAGAAACGAAATTGATGGTAATGATGTTACCTTGCATGAAGGCACCAGTGGTACCTCAAGTGGTACCTTAAGTGGTACCTTTGGTAGGTACCTGTAATCGATAAGCGAGCCTTGTCCGGCATGGCGCTAGAAAAGCTTGGCAACAACCCCCAAAATGCACCAGGAATTGGGCTGGACCGTGCTGATTGTGGTGATTTTGGGTCTGGACTGGTTGCAACCTGCGAGTAATGAAACACTTTCACACTCTGGGTTTTTTGGTCATTCTATCACACTGCCCATCCTACCAATACCGATCCCGACCCAAGCCAATAACCCACCCCCAACTGCGCCTTTCGCATCAGAGTCAAAAATAAACCATTGTCATTCTACCAAACCACCACGTTGTCGACCACCGGCTTACTACACCCGTACCTTTTCTGTCTCTTCTTACGCTCATACCACCGGTTCCCACAATTCCCTCACCATGACGGAACGGTCTGGCCCCCTGCACATTCTAACACGCTGAAGTAGCAACCGTTCCAAATCTGTGCGCAAAAAGAAGTCGGCACGCCCCTGGAACCTTTCGCTACGACCCGCCCACTTTAGTCTCAAAGCCTTGTCCCTCAAACACCACCTCCTCCAGATCCACCACCCCCTTGACATATAAACATGCCGATGCCGTCAGTCATCAACATGGTGGTCCGTCCACAAGAAAGACAGCCGTTGCTTCCTCACCCAAGTCACCCGAGTCCGGGCTACAATACACTCTCATTAATCAATCAGGAAAAGGGGTCACTCACTTCATCGACAATACACACATCCCAACCTTCAGCAAACAAGCGCCTATTTTTACTTGCACTACGCACAAAGATCATACTCATTATGGTCGCTATACCAGCATTTCTCCTCGCCTCGTCGGCAGTGACGTCGCTCGGTCCTCTTACTCCTCGCGATACCGTCATCAGATCACCTCAGCCTGCAGAACCGCAGACAACCTCCAATTCGAACCTCTTCGCTTCCGTACAGGGACCGCTCATTTCAACACAGTTCGCTGACCCCGCGATTATTCATGTTAATGGCATCTCTTACGCGTTCGCAACAAACAACAAAGGGGTGGGTGCGGATAGAATAAATGTACAAGTTGCTACATCCACAGATAACGAGACCTGGACGTTAATGGACCACCATGACGCGCTGCCCAGTATGGGTGCGTGGGAAACGGGTGCTGGTGTCTGGGCTCCCGATGTCGTCCAAGTGGAAGATGGTTCCTTCGTCCTGTATTACGCAGATGTACCTACCTGGGCCCCTCAACACCACTGCGTCGGTGCTGCCACCTCGAAGAATATCACCGGTCCCTACGCTCCCCTCAGCCAACCATTTGCCTGTCCGAACGTCCTTACGCAAGGAGGCGCCATTGATCCGGATGGGTTCCATGATGTCGCCACGGACAAACGATATGTCGTCTATAAGGTGGACGGCAACTCGCTCGGCCACGGTGGTGCCTGCATGAACTCGGTGGCTCCCATCGTTCCCACGCCCTTGATGCTCCAGGAAGTTGCTGCAGACGGCGTAACGCCCATTGGCAATCCAGTTGAGCTCCTCGACCGCGATGACGTTGATGGCCCTTTGATCGAAGCTCCTGCATTACACCGTTCTCCTGAGGGAGTCTACTTTCTCTTCTACAGCAGCAACTGCTTTACAACTCCAAAGTACGATGTATCGTACGCCACCGCGACCAACGTCCTTGGTCCGTATACCAGATCGAACCGTCCACTCCTTATCACCAGTGACGCCGGTCTCGTTGGTCCAGGCGGTATGGACATCATCAAAGGTGGTGGCACGATTGTCTTTCATGGCCACATGACCATCGCGAACGACCCTGCCGAGCTAAAGCAGGCCGAGGCTATCGCTGCTTCCACAGGCACATCTGTGAATAGCGTGAGCCTGCCCTTGATTAGGGGCATGTGGTCGGCTACTGCACAATTTTCGGGGACGACCGTCAGCCTGGCTTGATTGGACCACGATCGAGCTTTGGATTGAAAAAGCATATTTTTGGAGTTTGATTTATCTGCAGCGTTCTAGCGAGTTTTCATCAGCGTTTTCTGAGCCCAGCATTCAAGCGGCAATTTGACAGCCATCTAAACAAAAAGTATATACCCAGGATATATGAGCCAAGATCTAGAACTGATACATGCAAGCATATTACTAAGGTCTCCAAAGTTATACTCTGGAGCTTCAAAGTAAATTGTCACGAATCCTTCTTCGGTTGCTTTTGCCCAACTCACAGGCTATTTTCAGGTTCAAGCCTGAGGGACCGTAAGAACGCGACGGCACGTGACCAACTACTTGAGTTGCAGTCAAGGGAAAGTCTGCCGCGAACATCTTGGGCTTCAAAATTCCCCGAAAAAGAATATCTATCTGCATCAAAGGGACATCCAAGCTCATTTACTCTCTCTGCCGCCTCTTTGGGTTGCGCTGCGAACCATTGCTCGAGACTTTACACATGACCTGATCTTAGCTTTACGCATCCTTCTTATACCTCTTCCCGAGATGCCTCCAAGATTACCACCCTCCGCCGCTTCGATCGCAGTACCTACTCCCTCCATCCACACACACTGCAAATCATGTCTCCGCCGCGCCTTCTCTTCCACACCGGCCTCGAAAACGAGGTTACGAGCTGCGATGTTTGCTTGGCTCCAAGGTCCGGGAGCAGTTTTCCAAAAGCCCTTAGCAGGTTCCACAAACTATCTCTCCGCTTATGACCGGCGAGGAAATCTATTACGAAGCAGAAGGGAAGCTCCTCCTCCTTCAACGCCCAACCCTGATTTCGATGGCCAAGAGACAGGGGATATGGCGGCCCTCGAGGCAGCTGCAGAAAACACCAAGTTACCGAGGGAGAGCGAGGACGACTTACGCCCATTTCCACAAAATCAACATTTCAGATCTCAGAGCATACTCTCGGAAGAGCTGCAACAAGAAATATGGAGACGTGTGCAGGTAGAGCAGAAATCAGTGCGCCAGGTCTCGGTCGAGATGCGCGTGGATATGCGCCGAGTTGCGGCTGTGGTACGACTGATCGAGGTCGAGAACAGGATGCTCGCAGAGGTATGTTGTCACTTTGTTTCTGGTTTTCCTCCTGAGGCCCCCCCTTCATACGATGATGAACAACCAAAAATCGATTAGTCTATCAGACTCCCCCATGGTGAACTAAACAAAAACAAATTACAACTCTCTGAGTGTTATAAGAGCCTTACATTGCGAATCCAGCTCGATATTGCTTGCTGGTCAGCTGCTGATGCGATGTTGTGGTACAGGGCAATGAGCTCGCGCTCCCATACGCACGAGCCGTCCACTCCATGGTACCTGTAAACCAGATGGATCTCCAGACAGGCAGACCAATGGATACGCACGAAACGATCAACGACCTCGAACAACACCCCCTAACATACCCTCAGGTGTTCTATCCGACCTCCGAGTCTCGCGCGTTCAATCGTACCGACGCAGGCCGTGTGTTCAGCGGCGCTCCTCGTCTCCCAGACGAACTGGATGTCGGACAGGGAGGCAAACCGGCCAGCGAGCCCTGGAAGGACACGAAGCCAGAGTACGTCGGCAAAGCGGGACACTCGCATCCAATCTTGAAACCGGCGGACTCACGGATTCCGCACCCTCAATTGATTGCTTTCGAGAAAGATAAGCGGGATCCGGAGTTGGTAGACAATGGGCACGAACTCAGGGCAAGGAATCAGTCGAGGTTAGATGCTGATGCGCGGAAGAGGAAAGAGGCCAAAGAGACGAAGGCGAGGTTAGAGGAGGAGAGCAAGACAAGAGTGGATACGGGACGGTGGCAGTTCATTTTCACTGATGTGGCGGCGACGAGAGAGGGCACTAGGCTTGATGGACGGGGGACGAGGAGTCCCGGATTTAGATATGGTGTGCCGAGCCAGGAGAGAAAGAAGGGCCAGGTTAAGATCCCTACTAGAGTTGAGGTATAGGTCTGCTCTACTCTCATCTTGACTGGGTTGTGCTCCTTATGTATCAAAGAGTGAAAGGACTCTGTGAGACTGGCTAATCTGGGTGGGATTTGTACATTACTGTGAGCCTGTGCAAGACACATACTACTGTAGAAGTCTCGAAGACCTGGTTGGTATGCTTGACATGGAATATAAAAGCTGCGATCGGGCATTGTATTTCCTTTATTGATGGCCTGTCTTAGCAGACACCAAGATGTTAGTTTTCTAGCTCTCATTAAGATCTATGTGCATTCATTCGTATTGCCCATCGTGTCGTATATATGACCCGCAGACCCCATTGTCCCCTCACCGTGTCCCGGCAATTGTAGAAAGTCATGTACTGTATGTCCAGGAAGTGAATTGTATATCTGCGTCGGCTTCTTCATGTCTGTGTGAGTTTTCGCTGACGGCTTTCGTCCTCAGTGGTCCACATATATGGGACGCGGTCTGTGCTGCTGCCAGTGTTCTGCGTCGGAGAGTAGACCAGAACGTTCAAGAATGGTGAACGACTTGAGTCTCCCTATGGCTCGTCATGTGGAATAGAATGTTGTTGACGCATGCTGTATCCCCTGGACATACCCTCAGAGTGGTTCTCACGCCTGGTCATGGCTTGCCCAGCGCTCACGCTTGCTGCTGGGTGTATCAGCTTCTGCTCATCAGCGTGTTCCGTTACCACAATCACAGCATCTCCGCACGCCTGCAGGTATCAGAAACTTCTGCCTTGTTGGAGGTCATACCTCCTCCACCATCCTTTTCTCGTTGACGGCCGAGGATGAATTCCGAACTTTCGGCTTGGCCAGCAGTGTTTTTCTATACAACTTCCCGCACATTGCGGCCTTGATACCGGGAAATGGATCTCTCGCCTCCGGTAAAACCAGCAGGATCAACAGAACCACTACTACTGCCGTTATGGGTAGCAGATAGTACATGTAGTGTGCCGCAGGGGCGAAGTCGTGCGGCAAGCTGAATATTGCACAGGCCAGTGCGAAAGGCACATATATGAGCACAATGATGACCAAGTACCGCGAATAGTCCGCTTGGCGGCCTGAATCGACCTCAATGGACGTGAGCGAAGCGGTGTCATGACATTGCGACACGGCGAGTATGTGCTGCATTTGCGAATCGCACTCGGCACGGTAGTGGTGTAGGTCGATCAATAGCGAGCGGTAATCATCGTTCAGATCCGAGTCCGAGGAGACGATCGACTTTATTTTCGTGAGGATAGGTTTGTACCGGCTAAGCATTGAGTCAAGAGAGATGATCTTGTCAAGGATGCGCTTTGCCTTGGGCGGTTCCAGCGCCAGAGCGGTGGTGATGGGTTGGAATTCGAGCGTCGTGCGGATGTAGTCGAAGAAATTTGTGCATTCGCTTGCGGCGATCTGGAACGCAGGTCGCATTATATTGATCATATTGGTATCTGATGGATTCATGAGGCCGTCCCGCGCCATGATCGCCCAATGTCGACATAGATCGTCGAATGCATTCGGGCACATGGGCTTCGCACCGCAGTGCCGGAAGTCGTGGCCTTCCTTGCTTGTTGGGCGACGCATTTCGATGAAGTCGAGGTAACCACCGTGGAACCCGCTGACATCGAGGCGTTGGGTGGGTGAGTACGCGCCGAATGTGTTTTCGGCGCCGAGCGTGAAATGGCTGATGGGTGGATCAACGAGTACGACGCCTGTTGAACGTTAGCATACGCCATGATGGGAGGTACCGAGATGTACAGGAGCTTACATAGCCACGGATCCAACGACTTTTTCATGTAGAAGGAGATCTTCCGCCGAGCCAGGGCCACCTTGTTCTTCCCGTATTTGGAGCATACTTCGACTCTTCGGCGGTAGTTGCCCTTGCAGTAAAGCTTCTCTATGTCGACATCCTTGCCACAACCATGTGCAATAAACGCGCATGGATACTCGATTGTGAAGAACTGCTGCTGATGTCGTAGATTTTGAGATGCTAGTGGTGAAGCTGTATGGACTTCGCCCATGCTTCCGATACCATGGTCGGCGATGTGAGAGGCGAAGAACGCTGGTTCAATGTTTAGAAGGCCCCCAAGTGTATCTATCATTTCAGGACTGGCATTGTTGACCATGATGATTCGCCCTTGCACTTTCGAAGCGGTAGGCGTGGTTGGTGTTGAAGGAGTCTTCCTCGTCCATTCTTTCAGCAAAACTCTTAGCTTGCTGGCGTCGGTCAGGTCTGAGGTGCGAAAACTGGACGTGCCAAATTCAAGCAATATTGTCGTTGATGATTGAGGTCTAGGTACCGAGGGATTGTGAGTTGCTTCTACACCCCATCGAAGATAGTCATCCAGACAGGTGAGGTTGTGAAAGCCGTGACTTCTCAGAAAGCAGACATAGTCTGTGTACGTCCATCGCTGAGGATCCGGTGGTGCCATTGTGCACGTTTCGCAGCTTAGAGGGTCATGGTCCGACAGCATCACATGAAAGGTCGAGGGAAGGAGGGATCGTTTTGTGGAAGCTGTGAGAGGTGGTCTTCCTGTTTCTTACCACACTGCGTTACGACGACTGACATGCAATGCAAGGAAAGCAAACGAGAACGAAACCTCGGAAGCGGAGGGGAACTCAGCTTTGGGATGACGAGGCCCTGCAAGATGCACCTGAAATATAGACAGGGCTGGGAGGGTGAGGGTCGCCGTTGTGCTTACGTCGTGTAGTCATTGGTCCGTCTCACTGGGGTAACGTTTGTGGGTTGTTGGAAGAGTTCATGTTAAGGTTCGTTAGACCTTGCTCAAGCGATAGCTGCCGCATGGGAACCGTGGTAGAATGGCCGTCTTCCTATGGAGTGTGTTGCTGCAATCCGCCATGCTTGGACGCCACATCTATTCAGTCGTACCACCCAGTTGGCAGCTAGTCCCTTGGCAGTGGAAGCAGCCCTGACGATAACCTTGCTGGCAAGCGTTGACATGCATTCTGCAGTACGGGATCTCGAGCTGTCCCTGCCACACACATATGCAGCGCCTCGGAAAGCTTTCGCCTGAAGAAAGGATCCATCGTGCGATGATGGACAAATCAATGTGTAGAACCTGGGGTGGGGTTAATTTTGGTATCGGTTCCAGCCACCCAGATAAGAGATGAATCGTCAGAATAGCCGGCAAAGCAAGGCATGCCTGCATCAAGCTCGCATCGCATGCATGCATGGGTAGTCAGGAGGATGCAGTTGCAGGTCCTCAAACTTTGAAGTACGAGACATGGTTTCAGAGAGTGAGCTTCAAGTTGCAGAGACGTTGTAGTGCCGGGTTCACTCAGAGGTCAATACTCAACAAGCTTCCAGGCTCTTCAGCTCGGCAGCGCGAACCACCCGTGCCAAGCAATTATTTCTCCGAAATGTTACTTTTGCCCAGTTTGTTTGGTTTGCCTGATTTGTTTTGAGTTCTCCCTGCCGCGCGATTGACAATGTTGATGCGACACGAACTACATCTTTAGCGTTGCCATCATGGCGAACGATCCAAGTGATCCTGAGGCTGATGCACTGCGCTCACTTGCCCTTCTCGAGACGCGTCTACGTCGGCTAGAATTCCTGTTGACAGGCACGAGCGATGACTATGGCAGACCCATACCGGTAACGAGGTCTTTACATAATAGTGAGACGGTGTTGGGGAAGCTCGACGCTTTGCAGGCTGATCTGGCAAGGTTGAATAAAGTGAGCGGACCAGCCGGGCCTCTGCTCAAAGACATTGAGCGACTGGGTGAGTGAAGACGCAACCATATTAACATGGTAGCAGCAACGTTGACAGTCTCTTAGCGACCACATATCCAGACCTCTTTGATCCTTCGACAGCAAACCCAGATATACCGAAGTCTGAAGATCTCAGCACTTTAGCATCTATTGTTCTCTCGCACGCGACTGTCTTCCCAGAGACTGCGTCAAGACTCGCGTCTCTACAGACACTACAGATACCTCCAGCTAAACAAAGCTCGCTCCTGGCAACTTTGTCCCCCAAGCTCGAGGAGTGCAGAGCCACCGAAGATAGCATTGCCAATGAGGCACGAGAGCTACGAGATCGCAGTGCCCGGTGCCTCGAATGGTGGGTAAAGATCGGTGTCATTGGAATGGGGGACGTTTCGAAAGATTGGGAGAGAAGAGTGGGCGAGGTCCAAAAACACCTGATCCGTTGGGAACGTCGTGCGAAGGAGGAACAAGGCTATCTCTGAACACCAGAGGGCGATATGCTCTTTCCACCACCAGAGGCCGTTGCTGCAACACGATTGGAGATTGGCGGATGATCCGATTCGGCTTTATTTAGCAACCACGACTCTCACTGACGATCCGGGCCGTGAAAGACTGCAACCGGCATGTCGACTCAACCGAAGGAGAATAACTTCCGGATACGGACTTCAATTGTTCTTGCCAACGAGCGCCGCCTATCAACTGCACCAACATTGGCCAATTGGGATATTGAAGTATTGGGCGCTAGCTCCGTACTTGCAGATCAGAGAGGCGGTGCAATGCTCTTTGTCCACCCTTCGCAAACATGAAGTTAGGAAGCTGTTGTCAAAATCGATTAGTGGCCTCGTCGGAATATTATCGCCATTATCTGGAAGCTAGCTGGATATCTTGATATGTCAGATATGGCTGACTCTCCAGCAAACTTTAACCAGCCCCTCAATAATGAGGACTGCGTCCGTGACTCCGTGGGCAGCTGGGAATTTGCGGGATTACGCTTGTGGCGTGAGCTAGGGGACAAATTGGTGGAGTCACAACTCACCAGCCATGGTCGAGAACAAGGGATCAGCGATTTACGCGTCTTTCTCCAATGAACGTGTCGGTAACAAGCCCCGGTTTCATTTCATGGGAATTGCGTGCGGAAAATACATCGTCCAGGATCAAGGACGCGTCCAACAGTGTCGAATGTGGATGTCGCACAGTTACAGAGTAAGGCTGCACTTTGTCCGCCATATCCGCATATGCAGCGACGATGTTGAAGCGAAAGTGCGCATAACATATGCGCATAACCTGCTAATCATCTGGCCCAAATTGTGTTTTTAAGTGCCGTATAAAGCGCTTGTACAGGCGCGTGGCTTGTGCTACGCTGGGAGGAACCAACCGTGGCATGCGAAATGGCAGGACAAAAATGTCATTGATCAGTCCGCGAGATTATCGAGGCTCCAGCAGGCGTTTGTCGGTGCTACATGACTTTGGCTGCTGAAGACGAATAAAGGAAAGTATTCGGCTCTTCTCACGATGACAGCAGAGAGACCTCCGTATTGCGTAGACCAATCGTCTAGGAATGAAATTGTAAATCTAGAGACAGTGGGTGATTTGTCTCGGTTGGATCTCAACGCTGGGGGTTGAAACGTGTTGCAGGAGCTTCGCTCGGGGCTTCAAATCTCAGTGGTTGCTGGCTCTTTTCCCCTGCCCGGAAGCCGCCCTTCCCACCTGCAGCAGGGCAGTGCTTCTTCTTCTTCTTCTTTTTGTCCCGTTCAACCCTTCGACTCCTCCTCCAATAATTCCTCCCTCCCTCCTGAAATACGAATCCCTTCATCCACGCTCGTTCAGGCACCACTTTTCAACAAACGACCTGCTCTAGATCACCACCTGATTCTTTTTATTCTTGTCGATCGTTACCAGTCCTTTGTCCCCATTTGTTCCTCTACCATTTTTGCCTCAATCACGTCGTTCGGGAGACTGTGCATGTTAGGCAGTGTCATTTCCCCCATTGACACTCGACAATTCATCCCGGGCCACGCCATCACGAGAGCACACGGACACAGACACAGACTTCCAGCGCTCGGTCCTCTTGACACCCAGCCTGCACCTGGCCTTCAAGTGTCTTCTTTGTCCTTTCGCAACTTCAAACATCGCAAACTCGAGAGCAATTGACTCAATCTGACCGAAATCGACATCGCAACCGCTAAACAAACCGCCGCCCCCTATTGACCCTTCATGCCCTCTTACGGGTCTCTCCACTCCCCTTCGTTGAAGAAACACAACATGTTGGAGGCTCAAAGAGGAGGTCGCTTCGACTTTGGATATATTGTGGGCGACCCTTTTGCGTTGGCAACAATCTCGATCAGTCTGGTAAGGATTCTTCCGCATCTGAGCCAACCCATGTCTAACGTGTCGCTAGCTGGCCTGGTTGATCGCTTTTATCTCCTCGATCATTGCCAATACTCAGGATGCCTTCCCTAAGTATGCCTGGTGGGCTGTCGCCTACATGCTATGCTGCATTCTCGGCGTGACATTCGTCTTCGCGACGAATTCGATGAACTCATACAACATCGCGGTAAGTGTGCACGCTCCTTGTGGTATGACTTCCTCCTAACATCCGTCAGATTGTCGGATACTTGGCTGCTGGCCTTGTCATGACAACGTCCGCCGTGAACTCTCTCATCTATCAGCCACAAGGCGCAATGGAAGCTGCTGGGGCCGGTCATATTCTTCTTTCCATGGTTGCGATCATCTGGATATTCTACTTCGGCTCGACACCTACATCTACTCCTCGCGAATTCATCGACCAATTTGCTCTTCATAAAGAGCAAAACAATTTCCGAGCTCCTGCTCAAAGCATGTCCAATATGTACGATCGTCCACAGACCACAGCCTCTGCGCAGCCCCCGCAGATGTACACCTCAGCACAGTTGAATGGCTTCGAGACTTCATCACCTGTCTCAGGATACCCAGGTGGACCTGCAGGGGCCGCTCGAGGTTCGTCACAAACGCCGATCAACACAAGCAGCACACCAGTCACAGCAGGAGGACCAGACGTTGCTCAACCCACCGAATATCCGTACCGTGCCAAAGCCATCTACAGCTATGAAGCTAATCCCGATGATGCAAATGAGATCAGCTTCAGCAAACACGAGATTCTCGAAGTCTCCGATGTCAGTGGCAGGTGGTGGCAGGCAAAGAAAGAGAATGGGGAGACGGGCATAGCGCCCAGCAACTACCTCATCTTATTATAAGACTAAGTGTGTCAGCTCTGAGTCGTCTTCCCAGACAACACGGATTGACCACATGCAGGGCCAGCATCCAGGCCCCAGCATATGTTAACGACTGCTTTCACGACATTGTGTTTCTATTCTATGCATATCTTCTTTGATGTCAGCGGAATGATGAGCCTTCCGCTTGCAATTCCCGAGTCAGGGCGATGTTTGAGGTGGAGGGATGATATCCTGACGCAGCAAAGAGTCTCCGACGCTCGTCGAAAAAATGTACCCTGAGCTTTGGTGTTGGGATTTTGGGCTTTTGGGCTTTTATTGTTGGAGCATGATGGATGGGTATGGGTACGGATTTGTTCGGAGACCTGTACAGGCGTCATGGCAAGCCCCATGGTGGCATGGAGGCGGTCTGATTGGATTCGAGGGATTGGGTTCACTTCTTCATCCTCCCTTTACGTTCGCCAGAAACCGACCAACAGCATGAGCATAGCCGAACTGGTTTGCGAAGGTCATTTTGCAAAATCTGGTCGCCAAGGGAGATTACACCAGAAGGATATTATGGTCAGATTCAGAAGGAGCTGTATTAGTTGAGGTTTCAGCTTGTGTGAGGTCTTCGGCGAAATATGCTACGATAGGGCTCATGAAGGAATAAATCGATAGCCAGCAATGAACAGAGAGACGATATCAGCAATGTTTCCAATATCGAAGCTCCACTTGAAATCGTCAGAAGTTGAGTAGTCGAGCAGTGAAGTATGCTTTCGAGTCGAAGGTTCGGACGTTGTGGAAGGGTCGCCAGCACGCGTCCAACATTCGAGATTGGCAGCAGACGCATACGCACCACTGTTGATCTGACACTTCCTCGCCAATCTGACACTTCTTCACTAATGCAGAAAGTCGCATGAATTGTTTGATCATGATTCTATCAAATACATCCCTGACCCATCCCATCTCGATATTGAGCCGAGGATGGAACAACCTGCCGCTGAAACGCTTCACAAAACAAACGAAACAAGGAAAGGGCAAACCCTCGTCATCGATAGCTTTGGTAAGCTTGTATACCCAATCCAGAATTGTTCAATGGCCCTTGAGGCTGCACAGAAGGCATGTGCAAGATCTCCTCCTGTTCGATCTGGTGGATAGGCGCGTATTGGCTGTCAGACTCGGACTTCCGATAGCCGTACTCCTGCGCGGCATTGGAGTGGCTGTCGTTCTCCAAGTCGTCCGTGCGCATGTTGCTTGAAAAGGCGTCTTGTGTCTGTGTGGAGAAGTCACCACCATGTTTACCTCCGGGCGCAGCGACGTGTTCGGCAGGCATCATGCCCGTGCGCTTGAACGTCATGACGGCACGAATAGATATGAAGGCCGTTGCCATGAATAGCAGCATTTCAAACACGCCGAAAATGATGATGGTCTCGCCTAGTTCGCACCGGCCCTTGCTGCCGTATTTGAAGTTGTCGCAGCCTGAACCTGTGCCGGTGCCTTTTCCCTTGCCGGCCGAGATGTACGAGGCTACGGAGGCCCAGGCGCTTAGCCAGAGGATCACGGCGAGGCAGTCGATACTGGCGAAGGCGTAGACATTGGCGAAGCGGCGGGCACGGGACCACATTGGGACCATGACGAGGTATATTAGGATTGGGATTGTGAGGAAGCACTGTGATCGCAAGAGGTTAGTCGGGAGATGGAAGAGTAAGGCGAGAAGGAAGTTTACCAGCCCAAAGTACCATCCTACGCGGCCGTCTGTCGTTCCATTACAGGTCATGAGAGCTATTGTGAGGACCCATGCGAGGAAGAGTATGGCCGCCTGGCCGATGTGGGTGTAGTTCCTGATTTGGCCGAAGTGGTCGAGTGGAAGACGCATGATAGGCAATGGAAGGAGAGGATGGATGAAAGGCTTAAGAGGCAAACGATGGACGCAATCAAAAAGAGGTGAGGCTTCTTGTGTCACTTGAGAAGTCGAGGGTGCGCTGGTTTTTGGGTTGATTGTGTAGGCTTTCGGTGCTTTGAGTAGGAAGTAAATGACGATGACAACGCAATGAAAGTGAAGGACCGGCTAAACTGATATGCAGGGCGTGAAATACTGTACAGAATGCACAAGAAACAACGAGGACGGAAAGCAAAAGGAAACAAAACAGGACGGAAAGGTGTTTGTGTAGTCTCAGTATGGGTAGTGCAGACAGAAACTTGGTGCTGGAATCGAGGCTGTCGCGTAACTAACAACTTGAGACGCGCATGCATGATGCAGCAGGCGAAGCTCAGCCGCAGCGTGGCGCTGTTACTAAAGTAGATTCAGGCGCTTAACCAATGGTTTCGGGCATCTGTAGGGCTGAGTCCGAGGTGGAGGTTTGGACCTTGGGACCACGACCACTATTGATCCAGGTTCGTTGCTGACCACAGGTATAAAAGGTGAGCAATTGAATGCTTCATGAAGGCGTCGTAGCATTACATAATTGTGTGGTCTTGGAGAACAAAGTTATGTGGCTGATCGGGGCGTGGTGGGTTTGGTTGGAGGCTTGGAGCACGATACGAGTACGGATACAAGGCTGTGGAACTCTGGTGTACCTACCTAGGTAGTCTCCATGCGAACACGAAAAGGCAGCCGAGACTGAGCAGGAGCAAGCCGAAGCCATGGAGGGTTTCCAGGAAACAGGTGACCTTTGACGGACAATCAGCCTCGCGGTGCTACAGATTCGGCGTCAGCATCGCATTCGCTCTCATCAATTCGCACCTTCAGAGCGGTAGACGGTCTTCTTGAGGGAGACGCACTATGGCGTTTACATTGCCAAACATTGCCAAACGGTTGCCAGGCATTGAAGGCCATACAATCTGATCAAGAAGATATGGTCTATATAGGGTAAGCACGAGTAAGTGGTTACATGCGGGATGAGGTTGTCAGGTACCAATCAATACATAAGGCAAACAGAGAGATCGGTTCCTGCTGGCATTTCGCATTCTATTGTGCTGTATTTGCCCCTGTCACGTTTCTCTTGGCCTCAATCCGTGAATCTCCAAACGGATACACGCCACAGATGGTAGGGGCCACCGGGGCATTACTTTTACCAGAGTTTAGCGGCGGTTAGCGTCGTGCTTGCCGTGACATTGTCACCTTTGGTTTGTCAGTTCTTTCCCGCTAAATCGATCGCACCGCAACTGCCCGTCTAAAATGGTTTGGAATTATTATTTTCTGGCCTGCGCAAACCCCCTTTGAATCCTGTCTCTCTTCCTTTCCTACTTTCCAATCAATCATATCATCCTTCTTCTGATCACAACCCGTGCTCAGTTTCATTCAAACAAACCGAATCTAGGGCACCCAGCTACCCTTTTCAACCCCTCATCCAATCCGATTCCCCAAGGCAGCCTCTAGCTACCTGAGTTATTTACATTCCACAAGTCCAAACACTCATCAAACTTGTGCCTCAGCCACAATGTCTTCTGCCGTCGACAACCTCGCCGAAAACCTCAAGGATGCCAGCATCGAGGATCACTCGGCTGCCAACAATGACGCCGTCCTTGCTTCGGCTGCCGAAGGTCGTCGATTGTATATAGGGAATCTCGCTTATGCGACAACTGAGGCGGAACTCAAGCAGTTCTTTTCGGGCTACGACGTGTAAGATTGCCACTATTTACTACCGATCTACGAAACTGACATTTCTGCTCAAAGCGAGTCAACTTCCATCCCCGTTAACCCACGCACCAACCGTCCTGTCGGCTACGCCTTTGTCGATCTAAAGTCCTCTGAGGAGGCAGAGAAGGCCATCGAAAACCTGTCAGGCAAGGACATTCTTGAGCGCAAGGTCTCTGTTCAGCTTGCTCGCAAGCCAGACCAGACTGGCAACGCCGAGGGTGCCACTTCTGGTGCTGAGGGTGGTGACCGCAAGAGAAGCTCCGGACGCGGTCGTGGCGGTCGCGGTCGCGGCCGTGGTGGTCGTGCTCGTGGTGGCGCTAGGGTATGTTGCACAACCGAATATCTTTCTCAGAACAACACTCACATCTAATAGGAGGGTGGCGACTTTGCGGAAAACCCACTTCCTTTGACCGACGTTACTGCCGAAGCCAACCAACAAACTGGGGAGACTGGTGAGAAGACCGAACGCGGCCCTCGTCCACCCAAGCAACGCGGCCCTCCAGAGGACGGCATTCCATCCACCACCAAGGTCATGGTCGCCAACCTGCCCTACGACCTGAGCGAAGAGAAGGTGAGAATCACCAAACCTCTTTCACCATAAGATCAAGCTAACAGAGAAAACAGCTCAAGGAACTCTTTGCCGCCTACGAACCCAGCTCCGCCAAGATTGCTCTTCGCCCCATCCCACGCTTCATGGTCAAGAAGCTTCAAGCTCGTGGTGAGCCTCGCAAGGGTCGTGGCTTCGGCTTCGTCACCTTGGGTTCCGAAGACTTGCAAAAGAAGGCAGTTGAGGAGATGAACGGCAAACAGATCGAGGGTCGTGAGATCGCCGTCAAGGTCGCCATCGACAGCCCAGGAAAGGAAGATGGCGCCGAAGGTACTGAGACCGGCGCTGAGGCTACTCCTGAGAACGGCACCAACGGTGCTCCTGAGGAGGTCGTAGCTGCTGCCTAAACACAAACCGCCCAACTCTCCGGATGAAGGAATCGATATTCTCTTAGCAAGGCATACTCTTATTGGCAAGGGAAAGCTTGACTGCTAATTCTCCACCTTGAGGGTGGTGCTTGAGCTGAAATATCGAAACAGTCAATGAGGTTGATGGATCAGCCTGGACAAAAACATTACTTCTTGCCTAGAAGGCTGTATCTTGCAAAACCATAATATTATTTCTTGAAAAAATCCCCCATCTCTAAGATATGCTGCGTTGACCATTGTCAGCCGTTCAGCCTTTCACCCTTCCTGAGTATCAAGGATGAACAATGATAGACGATCGCCAAGTAGCAAGTACTCCACCTCCATAGAAGGCCCGGTCTACTCTTCATTTGACCACGTTCGATGCTGGTTAATTCCAGTATACCGCCACCCTTGCGCCGCCGCATCTTAGAGCAAGATAGCACTTCATGACGGGAATGTTGTTCAGCCGTGCACCAGTATCTACAGTCTACGATCGAAGCATTGCTCGCCATGAGCTTTCATAACCCCATCAGGCTTGGCAGCCTCGTCTTGATCCCCCATTCTCGAGTTCTTGTCCTCCACTTCTGGCGGACTACGCCTATTCTGCTCAGTATTGTACTCACATCGTCCAATAGCGATGCGGAATGATATCGCTACTCACCAATCGCACGGTCTGGGCTTCTTGGGATTGTACGGGATTGTACAACCCAAGCAGGTAAGGTTGGGTTGGTCAGAGCACTGATATACAAGAGGCTTTTCCAAGGATAAAGTCTATCAATCTGCACACACTCATTCAACTCCTATCCAGAAAGCATATTACCTGACAGATACCTCTCTTGCAATAACCTTTCTTGAAAGGATAATCCCGCGACTCTTGAACAAGATGGCCACCACCATGAACCCACAGCCCGTCCCAGAGACATTCGCATCGTCATATGCCTCTGAGAAGACCCAACTCAGCATTGTAGAAGAGGTCCAAGCGAACCAGAAGCATCTCCGCGACCGTCTCGCCGGAGCAATTTCGAAAAGCCCAGCCAACATCCCGGCTTCTGCCCTGCCGTCTGTGCCATTGATTGACATTGGCCCATCGATCGGTGGCACCTTGGAGTCCAAAAAGGCCGTCGCTGCTCAGATCCGCGAAGCCTGCCTGACGACCGGATTCTTCCAAATCAGCAACCATGGCGTCACCAAGGAAGCCATGGACAGCGTCCTGAAGCAAGCTGAACGCTACTTCCACGAGTTGACCGAGGAGCAGAAGCTGGCCATGCACATCAAGAACTCTCCTCTGTTCCGCGGCTACGAGCCCCATGACTGGTCGTACGTCAACCCAGATGATAGTGCCGGTAGTGCAGTGAAGGAAACAAAGGAGTGTTTCAACTGGGGCTACGAACAGTCATTTGACCCGACCGGCGGAGACGGGAAATATCACGAGATTGACGGGTCGGTACCAAAGACCGAAAATGCTGGCAACCTCTGGCCTTCTGAGGAAGAACTGCCTGGATTCTACGACGCCATCAAGTCATACTATGGACAGGTGATGACGCTGGGACGACACTTGTTCTCGTTGTTTGCCTTGTCTCTCGGCTTGGAGGAGCACTACTTCGACGCCTTGGTCACTCATCCCGGCGGTATTGCACGTTTGTTATACTACAAGGGCATTCCAGCAGATGCAGGAGCAGAGAAGTCAGAGGAACAAAAGGAAGAGGAAGGGAAACTTGGGTTGGGCGCACACACCGACTACGAATGTTTCACGCTGTTGTTCAACTCGGCGAACCCGGGTCTCGAGATTCTTTTCCCACCGTCACCCATGACTGACAACAAGCCTATCTGGCGACCTTGCCCCGTCAGACCAGGCACGTTTACCGTGAATGTGGCTGATTTCCTCATGCGTTGGACCAACGGGCTTTACAAGTCGACTATCCATCGGGTCGTGAGCAAGCCTGGCGGTGGGGAGAGATACTCGGTGCCCTACTTTTTCAGCATCAACTATGACAGTGAGGTTCTCCCGTTGCCGGAGCGCGTCTGTGGTAAGAGCATGTACCCTCCAATGAAGGTGGGAGAATATGTTCTGGAGAGACTGAAGGCGACTTTGGCATAAAGGAAAATTAGTCACAGCGCAGGAGTAAAGGATGGGGGATGTCAACTACTGTAGTGACGGGGTGATCGGTGGCGTCCCCTTAGTGACAAGATAGTATATTGTGTATTCAATGTATATGTTCAATCTGTCGTTGACTCCACCCGGTTGAGGGCCGTGGACTACCTCGATTGACTAGGTCTTGTGTCATAGCGTCCGTCTTACGAAGCGTCCCCTTGAACGATCACAGAGCTGTATATTGTAACGTTACAACTTGCCACTCCCTCCCTTCTTCTTGACCTTTAGCGCATTGATCGCGCCCACGACCAGCGCCCCATCATTGAACCTCGTCGACCACAAGCTCTTCATCCTCGCAACCAGATCCCTCACGGTCTTACACTCCCCACTCTCGACCAACTTGTCAAAGTCGAGAATGTACTGTTTCGATCTGGCAAGGTGCCACACCCCATCGATTTCATCGGGCTTCTTATGTCCCGCGACCACCGTCATCGGATTCAGGCTAGCGACTTTATCGATCGCCGCAACCCACTCCAGACGCAGAGCGTGTGTGTTAGCCTCGCCCAGCATCTGATGTACATCGCCGTATACCACGTCCCCTGCCACCACTAGCCTGAGGTCCTCGCACCAGAGGACCGTGGAGCTATGTGTATCCGCATGTCCGACTTCGATGGCCTTCATCTTATAACTAGTATCTTTGTCATCGATACAGAATTCACCGCTCTCGGGTAAAGGTTCAGCAAGATGGAAACTAGTGTCGATTTGTCCGGGAAATCTTGACGACCACATCGCTTTGAAGATGCGTGGTTCGATCTGACTCTGCATATGTGCTATTGTGTCCTTAGTCGCGACGACGCGAGCGCCGGGGAATCTCTGGAGCAGTGCATTCGTGCCGAACCAGTGGTCTCCGTGGCCGTGAGTGATGTAGATGTACGATAGGCTTGCTGTGGCGGGTAGAGTGCGCTCGATCCAGCTGGCTAGATCGGCGGTTTGGGATTGTGTGATGGGCGTGTCGACTAGGACGGCTTGTGTGTCCGTGTGGATGAGGGTGCTTGAGATTGGAGACCAGGGACCGCCTGGTTGACCGTTGGGAAGGGACCATGGGATCGAAGGGGATACATAGACTGAGGCATGAAGGGGCATGGTACTGATAGGTGACAGATACGGGTCGTAGTACATTCAAGAATATCACGCTGGAAGGGTCTTTGAAGTACAAGGCAGATGCAAGCGAGCAAAGGAGTCAGCTTCTGGTTTCATTCTTGGGACAGACAGTAGTGGATGGTGATATACACATGGTCACTATACCTTGCAAGGGCTATAGACCGGGTATCCGAAAGGGAGGAGTTTGTGTATGTTTGTATAGTAATCGTGAGGCCGAGGAAGAGTTGAAGATTGGTCCAGAAAGAAGACAAAGGCTGATGAACAGGAAAGTGGGGAGTCTAACAAGGGTCTTTGAATTAGTTGGTGATATACAGATATGACTCTCATAATAATGGTCCTTTGGACTGCTCGTCGCCGTGTGTCGCTAGAGAAAACGGTCTGACCGCCAACGGTACTCGTCCACTGTCTTTTTTCAACTCCTCAACTCCGCAAAAATGTACGGGAATATGACCTCGCACGCTTTACCAAACACCAGAATCGCCTGCACAATGCTGACAGGGAACATCAGCAACCCATTTTTCCGGATCAAAATCCAGATGCTGAACAACGCCACGCTGAAAAAGTGATAGAACAGCACAAAAGGCTGGGCAATCAGACCTCCCAACAATCCAACCGGTACGTCGACACATTGACCACCGAGCTGGAAATACCGAAAACATCCCTGCTGTAGGTATTTGAGCTGCCAATCCTCGGCAGCAAATAGACTGTAAAGCGCCTGTGCGAGAATGTTGACTATAGAAGTCAAGTTCTTCCGCCGCCAATGGAAGGACTTCATTTGTTTGAGCACGAGGTCGGTGTCATACAGATCAGGGACGTTTTCGGGAGAGAGGAGTTCTGTTATAAGGACGACATCGCTTAAAGCGACCGTCATGCCGCCTCCGGTAAGAGGATGGCGCATATTCAACGCGTCTCCAAGGATAGCCAGTCCGGGAGTCTTGTTGGTTGTTGGAGGTAGAAAAGAGTTGGGCATGCTTCGAAGACTTCCCTTTTCCAACGCGGCCTGGAATGAAGGTTGTACCTTTGATGGTAACGACGGCAGAACGACGTTTTGCAGATGGCCCTTGACTCCACCATTGGCGACGGACGTGGATGTAAGTCCTTCGGGGACATCCACTAACACTCGTGTTTCGTGGGTGCCAATCTGGTAGAGAAGTACTGGGGAGTTTTCGCCTAGAACGACTGTTCCGTGCTGTGGCGTCGGTAAGGGGCAGTCGATCAACTCCATGCCCCAAAATTTCGATTTCACTTTAGGTGTGTGTTGAATATAAGACTTTCGGAATTTCGAAGCATAGCCATCGCACACAATAGTGAGCGACCCAAAGAAGCAGTCTTTCTGACTCTTTCGAGTCAAACATTCAACGCCCATAACTTGTAATGGTTCTTTGCACGAAATTATAGAGGTGACTTCGGTTTCGAAAATACTGATGTTGGGATGTGACATTGTTGCAGCGCGCAGTTTCGACACGAATCGACCATGGTGAAATGATCGCCCTTCTGGGCCATCCGTTGCCTTTTCTGACTTGCCTGGCTCTTGCTGCGCGCCAGCTGCTGCTATGGCCGGATAAGGAATGGGGACTTGCTCGTCGTAGTATATGACCGTGTAACCGGTGACGGGGATCGCATCAATGCCGTCGAGTGTATGTCGCAAGCCCAATTTTGTCAAAGCCTGCACACCTCCTGGTTGTAACAATTCTCCCACTATCCGGTCCGGCTCTTTTAACGACTTTTCAAGTAATATCACACTGCGTCCTTGATTTGCGAGCGCCACCGCCAAAGCAGACCCCAGAACACCTGCACCAACAATTACCACATCGGCTTCATGATATAACCTTCTGCGCTCTTCTTGAATATCTGGTTCGGCATCTATGGAGGATTCCGAAGACGAATCGAGTATGAGAGGCATTGCGGGAAGTTCGAAAAGAAATATGCGGTCGATTAGAGACAGAGGACTATCGGGGCATGAGGCGGTCGCAGTAAGTCAATATGGATATTATGAGAGTAACAGTGCCAATGAGTCGTAAAAATGTGTTGATTTTGTTGTGGTCTGAGTGGTGGTGTGATCAAAGTAGAAACGAGTGTCTTGTTGAGACTCGAGGCGGATGGTTACAATGAACGAGATTGGCGATGATGGAGACGACTTGAAAGGAGGATCGCGGGCAGTCAAAAAGGGACCGATCATCCACAATAAAATCAAAGTTAAGCATAACCGTGCATAACCTATCATGGCCTAGGGAGCGTGGGAGTCTAGCCCCTAACCATCTAAGCAAAGTTAAGGAAGCCCACCCGGAAGCACCAATTGTTAGGGCTGTCATGCACTCATCATGCCAGGCACCAGATCCCTAAGTTACTCGGATAATCCTCCCTCCCGGCTTCCGCCCTTCAATTCCGGATCGTACGAGCCTCACTGACTAATAAAAGTCAAGTCAACTCAGCCTCGTCTTATATCCGCACCTCTACTTGAAAAAAGGCTTTTCTCGTTGTTTTAACAATGGTCACGGTCTTCATTTTATCTGCTAATCCTCTCATCTACTTCTTTCACCTCATTTGAGGGACGTACAATCTTCGCTCTCTCACACACACCCTCTTTTTTCGTCCGGTTTTTGTTTCGTAGCTTTGCAGTGGTTCTGCCATGGGGCCAAATGTACCCTGTTGATCCTCCTTTTTTTGATACCGTGCCATGATAGCCTTTCCACACAAGCAGCCAGGTTCTCTGGTCTTTCCATGCCATGCATTCATCCGCAAGGCCGTTCCATCGTTTGCGGGCCACCACTCCGGGGCGCCCTTAGAAATTTTTGCGGCCGTATAGAAAAGACTCCATTTCACAATCGCCGAAAATGCCCCTCGACATCTCTGCTCAAAGGCCAGCTTCCACGAAGCCAGATGTCGAAAGGCCTCCGCAATTTTCATGCGGTATGAAGAAACGCTTCATGACTGAAACTTTGAAGTCATCCTCGTTCATTGCATCCCAGAGTGGGATGCTCGTGTGACAGATCAACAAACGCCAACAATTTTTGCCCATGCATAACCAAAAATATAAACGACTAGATGTGCTGTTGATAGAATAAATTCCGTTCCGAGGTTGCCCTGGCGTACGCGCATCGCATCGCATCGCGCTGTGCAGCCCAGGAAGTTGAAGTCAGGCTTTTGTCGGGCATGTCCCAAAAAGGACTGGCATTGCTTGCGGATTTATAAACATCGGCAAAGTAGTCCCTAGCCACCTTTTCGTAGGGACTCATCGGCCGGCAGGATTTCTCCCTTTGTAGTGTTCAAAACCTGCGCATCATTCTCCGACTTGACTGCCTTTTTGCTCCTTCTCTTTTTCTTGCGATGTTGCGTCTCCCAGCCATTGGTGGCGCCGACAACGGCTGCAGAAGCCGGAGATGCATTTTCACCAGTCGAGCCATTTGTCCTCGGACTTAGTGGCTTTACAATGGCCTCGTCGCCACCGTTCCCGTTAGCAAGGGTCGTTGTTTCTGCTTCTGATGCTGCTGCGGGCTCCGCCTGATCCACCGACTGGGCAACGTTAGGGGGCTGGCCTTCGGGTAGGAAACTTTCAACTCTAGGAGATGGCGTAAGAACTTCTTCCACAGAAGAAAGCTGTCGATCCAGAGTCCATGCTGTGCCTGGCTTCTTCAGAGCCCCTAGTCCTGCCATCGCCATTGCCTCTTCGGTCCTTGTTTCTTGAATTGGGAGGTCTTGTGGAGCAGCTGACAGTGACGTCCTGAACGGCAAGAATCCATTCATGTGTTGTGATGAACCTGCCATCTGGTGCAAGCGCCTTTGTGGAGCGCTAGGGCTGGCTGGGGGGCTCTTCTTATGATTGTTGAGCTCAAGAGCATCCTGAGAGTTTTCATCGGAACTCGAAGGTGTGTCGAATGCAAGATCTTCCGAAGTTGAAGCGCTGAAGTTCGTGGGCTCATCACTTTCGTTGAGTGATTGTGTCGTCCGTCTCCGCCGTGGAGAGTTGACCGAACCATCAACAATCAAGGGACCTGACCTTGGCTGAGGGGGAATACTGCCGACCGGAAATTTCTTGGCCTCCGGCTCTGCAATAGATTGTGTCTCAGCTGTAGCAGGCGGAACAGCCTGTAAAGGAGGCGAATGCATGCTCCCATTAGAGCGGATCGACGCCGAAGCAAGTCGAGGTGACAATCCACCGTTTTGGATGGCCAGGCCGACATGAGACGGGATAGGAGAGATTGCGGTGCTGTGCGTATACGCAGATAATGACGGCGACTGCCCCACGTAGTAGCCCAGATACTCTGCCGGCCTTCGGCCGGAGTCGTACATAGAACCAGCCACGTTGTAGCCATTTTCCAAATATCCAGGAAATTGTTCTTGGGAGGAAGAGGACACGGATGATCTGCGTCCTCCAGCAGCCTCTTGCAGAATGGACACATCGGGTCTAGCTGAAATGTGGCCAAACGAAGACACTGGAACAGCTCGAGCCGGTTGCGACTGAGCTCTTAGAGACGGTCCTGAGGACGACTGTGTGAGGGATGTCCGCCTTGAGAATCTTCTCGTGTCAGGAATAACAGAGTTGACCCTAGGCGAAGGAGGATTTGTTGAAACACCTTGACTCAGGCTACCTGCTGTGAGATAAGGTGAGGCAGGACCAAACCGCTGCTGGTACAACGGCGCAGACATAGGCGCTCGACTCATGCCATTGATTTGTCCGTTCGTGCCATCAAATCCTTCGTCCTGCGATCCGTATTGGCCGTATGCGGCAGGTTGATGATATCCTGCCGCCAGAAGCCCTCGGTGACGGAGGTTTTGCTGATGTAGCTGCATCCTCAATTCTTGCTCTTGAAGCTGTAGATATTGGTATTGCTGGAATAACTGGTCGTGGAGAAGATGTTGCTGATGTTGCGCTTGTAGCTGAAGTTCTTGTGGGGTCATCTGAAAAGGGAAGTTGCGTATGGAATTCGAAGTCCGCCCTGTAGGATTAGAGGAGCGGCGAGAGTTGCTGTTAGGACCCTTGGAACCTCTTCCTCCACGATTGGAGCCCTTCCCTGGCCTGCCTAGGTGCAATGATGGCTGAGCCGATGACTGTGTGGGCGGCTGGGGGATAACCGGTCTCGCTGACGGAGGTACAAAATGTTCAGATAGCTTGATCTCTTCCTTAGGGTACTCGAATTGCTCACAACAGTCGTCAAGTTTGGCCTCTCCAATTAGCTCGAATGCTCTCCGTAGTTCCAAATGAATACCACGCATAGAAGTGTCATCAGCCGTGTTGGCCAGGTTGCGGGACAGGTTGAAGGGCTCCTCAACGCACAAGCGATTGTCCTGAAGCAGATGCCATTGTTTTTCGACCTTGGATAGGATGCGCCCAAGCCGAACTGACACCACATTCTGCTCAAAATCAAGTTCGTGTCCGTAGTAGCGAAAGAAGTGGAACAATAATTCGCCCAGCGAAGACTTGTTCCGAGCGCCAAAGTCTTTATAGGATTCGGTATTGCGGTCAAAGGAGACATTGACGCCGGCTAGGATTTTGGGCTCGAGCTTCGGTTGCTGCTGTAAAGTAGGAAGTATAGGCGGATCCCGTGTTTGCAGGAAATTTAGGGCCAGACATATCCATGTATAAGAGCTGAGGGTACCACCGAGGGCTTTGCAAATGCATCAGTATAGGGTCCTCATAAAATCCAGGCGTATGACATACCAGCATCGTTCAAGATCCTCCGCTTCGCCCAGTATTTGATGATCATAGCCAGAGGCCTCACTCGGCTGTCAAGATCGACATACGTACGCACGAGGTCGGTATTTTCAAGCGCGAGGGGATTGTTGACATTGATATCGCTGGCCACCTGCAGTTCAGGATCCCAAACCTTGACTATAGGTACCTTTGCACTCGAAACACAGACAACTCTTTCCATGCCGTTTTTGGCCAGCAATTCTGCAATGGAGCAGACTCGTTCCATTTCCTTGCAGTCGGTCGTGATGCAAATGTCGACATCGGAGTCCAGAGTCCCCAGGTTGTTTCCAGTCGAACCGAAGACGTTGACTGTGAAGGAAGACGTTGGCCAATTATCACGAAGAAGTCTGTCCAATTTATCAATGAATGTTGTTCTCCGCTGCTCGCTTTCCGCAGTGGGAAGTAGCCGCGAATAAAGATTTTGCATTTCACGAGTTAGTGCCTCGTCTTCCTCATGATTAAGTCGAGTCTTCAGATCGGATTTGTCTTTTTGCAGGGGCTCTGGTCCAAATGAGTATGGCACACGCCGTCTTGCCCGCGCCATTCCTGTCTCGTATTTGCACCCTCCATAAGGCCTTCCCCTGGCTGGTGGGGTTCGACTTTTGTCGGAGGGCAGTGACAGTGGAGAGCCACTCTTCGTACTCGGGTCTGGGGAGCGTGTTACTCTCTGTCCAGACCGAGACTGAGGTCTTTGGTAGGGTGTGGACGGCAAGGACCTTGACTGGGCGGATTCATTATTTACGCCTCGTTGAGTGGAGAATTGATTGTGGCTGTCCGGATTCCCCTCCATGGCTGCTACTGGAGCCGTGATATATGGCACGGTCATCGATATTGGTGCAATGTTCCCATCATGTTCCGTCGTATTGCCTGTCATAGAAGTCTCCAGGGGCGACTGCGGCTGGACTGACACAGTGCGAGAACCCGCCACAATGTCCGCTGTAGGAGACCTAGTCGTGGAGATATCGTAGCTCTTCTCGATCCTGAAAGGTGGTGGGACGGGGGATTTTATGAGCGGTTTTTCAAAAGGTGTGGTAGGGAGATGCGCCGCCTGGGTGGCGGGCTTGGATCGCGAGGTTTGTTTCCAAGGACAAACACGCAGTCCTAAATACTCCTCAAAGCAAAGAATGTGCCTGTGCCTCGCTCGATACCTCAAGGCCTCTGGCCAGCCAGGACAAGGGTCGAATTTGGTGTACGTGCGGCTCTCAATTAATCTGAGCAAGCCAAGCGTGGCGGCGAGCAAAGTGGACAAGGATGAAAGGACTGGACGGTAGGTTGTACCAGATATAGGAACAGAGGGGACCGTGGTCCTCGGGATCGAAGAAACGTACAAGGAAGTGGGCGAAAGGCAAAGTCGTGGACGTGACGGTGGTGAGATTGCCCTTGGTCGAGGGGAATTTTGAGGGAGAATACGGTGAAATTTGTCGTTATACAGGATTGAGAATGCCAATAGAAGCAGAATAGGGTTGCCAGACGCGTGCCAGGAGAGAAGATGAAGAGGATGCACTGAGAGTCGAGACGAGAAAAGAAGGTGTTGATCGAGGTTGTGGAGGTGACTGAGGTTACGAGAGATTGAATGCACGCTTGTTCCTGGCTGCGGTGTTTGGCGGAGTGTGAGAAGGGGGAAGTTTACTATTAGCACCGCACCACCCTAAGTTAGGGTGCGTTAACTAAACGTGCGCCCCCCAAGGCCGTCAAAGGCTGAACAGTCGCCCTACACCGGCAAGGGCAGCGTGGGTGGATGGTGGATTCCAATCACTCATAGGCACGCCAAGCGCCAATTGGGAAGTGTCTATAAGAACAGGCATTGAAGTGCTGCTGCAAGCCCTCCGTTTCTACCTGATTTTGCCTATTATTGATGGAGAGCACAAAAGCGTTACAGTATGTCAAAGGTGATCCCCCCTTACGGTCTACTGCCAACAGTCGATCGAGATGTTACTGCAACAGGCTGAGTCTGCCTGTCCTGCTGCTGTGCGGTGGTGAGTGGAGCGAGGTAAGGTAGCAAGACCATGACAGGAGTTGCGCAAGGACTACTTCGTACGAGTACCTGTAGCTGCAAACGAAGCACCTGCTGGATCGCTCCCCCCCGTGCTAATATTCCAAAGAGTCTGCGCCCGGCTATCCAGGTTGTGCTGCCTCTTTTCTCAGCATGTTCTCAGGGCGCCATGTATACATAAATACTCGTACCCTGACAGGTCGTACGTCGGGCATTTGGGCGAGTTAGAACAAAAATGTCAGATCTAACTAGCGTGTCGCTCTCCAAAAGGGGAGCGCGTTTCTCCTAGGTTCGCGAGTGCCCTGTTCTAGGCTAGGGGCACAGAAAGACCTCTCTAAATCCGCTTTCCTCGATCTTTTGTTTATTCATTGTTGTCGGCGACTACTAGGTGACATTTTGACATCGATGTCCATGGCTGCCTTAGGTACAGCTCGTTATCGTCATGGAGGCGGCCATGGAGGAAGATGTGCGTGTACAATCGGATCCTTTCTACCTCCTGTCAGCATTGCTCAGCCTGGTCTCCCAGCTGAGGTCACTTCCGTGCTTCCTTTCATTTTAATGAATTTGCCCAACTCCTTACCAATATAGTCTACTGGACAAATCCAAGAATAGACCGGCCATCCATGCTCCGCATCACCGACATGGTTAGAAGATGTTGACGATGTGGCTGAACGGGAGACTGGCCTTCAAAGCCACATCCTTCCCATCTGCCAGGCCTCTGTGGCACCCATGCGCACGTGTGTCTATGTCACAATGCAGTGGTGTACACGACCTGCCTGATCTTACGCTCGAAAGTCATGATGTACTTCGATGTGATTTCCGTATAAAATTGGATGGACGACCGACACAAGAGCTTCAATAGTTGCCAGATGCAAGGCTGTGGCAATCCTAAGTCGAGGCTCATGTCGTGACAGAGTTTCCTAGCACATGCGGCCGTGAAGCAATAGGTTCAAAGTCCGCAGTCTCGAAGAATATTCACTGCACATTCCATGATGCGGAGAAATCGTTTTTCCTTTTGCCATTCCAACCCTTCTGGGTGTTCCATTCATGAATCGGATTCAAAGTCCGGCCAGGATGAACACTACGGTTCATCAGGCTGCAGAGCGGCCCGCGATCAGATCATTTACTGCCACTGGACGTGGTTGCATAGAAGCCTGGCTAAGGTTCTTTTGGCGCTTCTGGGGCACCTGTTCTTTCACAGGGAGCAGCCGCGCCAGGCAATGAGGGCTTCTATTCGCCGTTCCTGACCATGCAGGTCAGCCGTGTGGTGTGCTGCCATTACGCTGCACTGGTTGGTCCAGAATGATGCGTGATGGCACCGGGAAATATCTGCATCACATCATCTCAAGGCATGCAAGGCGGGATACAAAGTCAGAAATATCATCATCGTTTCGCACACATCCGCCATCGAGGTAGCAGAGGTAAATTGCCAGGTAACAACTGAGTCAGTTTACGATCAGGCCTCACAAGAATGTTCATCGAGAGACCTCAGAAGGATTGATATTGGGGGATCAGGCTGATGATAGCCTGTGTCATATTTGGATGCTGCATCGAGAGTACAGGATGCATGTCTGATGTCTGTGTAGTGTGTACCACATGTGATGAACCGAACCACTGTTCTTTCGGGGACGGCTGCAGTGGCAGTGTTGTCTAGAACGCGTGGTGGCCTGCAGATCGCAATATGCTGAAAACCGCTTGCCAGTTCGAGGACTGTTCAGGAAAGGAAACTGAGAAAAGAAAGACGCATCTTTCCTCTTCTCCCCACCTTTTAAGCACGCGAAATAATTTACCGGCACTGCAGCCTGTCATTCATTTGGGGCTCCACCAGTTCGAGGTCACCATTAATAATTGCATTGGCATTGGCACTTCTGCGGCTTTCCTCGCGAAGCTTGGTGCAGGTGCCCTTGGTGCCTAGGCTTTAGGATAGGCGCGGAAGGAGCCACCGTATGGCCGAGATATCTAGATATTGTATATCGCGAGTCGAGTTCGAGTCTGGCCGCTTGTTCCTAGCGATGCCGCTTAGCAACCTACTGCTGGTGCTGGTGCTGCAACCCGTGGATGGTTAGGTTAGGCTCTTGGGTGGATGTCCCGCTCTCACCGGAGCACGTTTCGGCTTCAAGTGCTTCTTTTGTCTGGCATTTGTCCCGGTCAATACAGAATATAAGAGCCCCAGGGTGAAGTGCCCGCACTTTCATTGAGGAATTGACCATGTGCAGCTAGCCTCGATCATTCCTGTTAGTGTTGTGCGACATTGACGACCGCCGATGTACTCCGTGATTGATTGTGACTGGAGTAGTGGATTGCGGCAAGGTGCAAAAGTAGTTGGTCGGTTGATGGAAGCGATTTGCAGCTTGAATCCAATCCAACCCGGGGATCCTCTTTCTCGGCTTCGAGCACTTCGAATTTCCTTCTCTCTCCCAGACTTCCCTTTGCCCACTCCAACTCACTCTCCACCATTTCGTCAAATCACATCTTCTCTTTTTTCTCTCGACCTCGACCTCGACTTCCTCTCCCTCCCTCTTGTACCCGCACCTCTTTCTCTCTCTTGTGTTCTCTTCCCCCCCTTCAACTGTCGCCTGCTGCGCTTCAGTGCAGTCCAGAGGCATTGTCGAGTCCTGTGCGTGGTAATCTCCGAAAGTCCTCCTCCGTAAGTCGAAAACTCCAGTCCCTCTTGCTCTCCCGTGGCACCTCGGCCAATTCCACCGTTCCACACCGATTCCATCATTGGTTCAGTTCTGGCCGATCCTCGAAAAAATGAGCCTCTCCCCACCCAACTTCGCACCAACCCATCCACATTGAACACCACATGTCCACTCTCCCTCCCCTTCAATTGCTTATACCCTTCTGCAACTGCCTGGCCAGTCGCACTCTCCTCTTACGCCTGCACTTTGGGGAAGGTACCAGTAGGCTCATTGATTCTTAGGAAAGAGTCCCCAGATCACGACCTTGATTGCGCTGCCTCACGAACATCGAACATATTTTCCCCAATTTTTCCGCATTGCACGACGCAAGAGTACCAAGCGTCGTCGAGAACAATGTCATACTATGAATCGCAAGGATGGCAGCCGCCTGTGCGGCAGGCGTCATGGGAGCAACCGCCGCCACCATCAAGATCTGGTCAGTGGAAGTATTGTCCCAAGCAAGCCTGGAATTGCTGACAAGATACCAGGCGCAAGCTCTACCTCACAGCGAGAAGATGGCAATGCCTTTGCCACCCAATTCGAAGAGGTGGACCGAGCCATAGACAACCTCGTCAAGAGCGGCAAAATCTATGCAGGTGGTCCACGCCCCATGCCAACGGGCCCCAGTGCTCGCCCTGGAGGCGACTACGGTATGCATACATTTCTCGGGCGACCTCCATCAGCGGGATACTGACCCATTGCAGGTCACCAAGGTCACCGTATGCACGGTGGCCGCCATTCGCAGGGCGATTTCGATGCGTCACGACCTCACCAGGGCTCGAACCTTCAGAACTTCTATGCTTCTCAAAGGCATCAGGGGCACCAGGGCAACCAGGGGCACCAGGGGCACCAGGGGCACCAGGGACACCAAGGACATCAGGGACATCAGGCCCGGCAGAACGATGGCGATCAAATGCTGCAGGCGAAGAGAAGAATGGCAGCGCAAAGAGAGCGGGAGCTCCGAAATTACCATCAGGAGCAGCAGTACAACCGAAGTGAGCATGAGATGGGCCTGCAGAAAGTTGATACGAGGCTGATGAGGACAACAGGTGTGTTGGCGGAAATGTCTTCGAATAAATCGGATCGGTCTATGAGCCCTAGCACACTGAGTGAGGAGGGTCGACGGGAGCTGATTGCGCGCCAACATCGTGCTCTTTACGGAGGCGGTGACCCAGCCTTCATGGGCCAAGTTCCATTCAGCCCTGAGGATATCAGCAGAGACCAGGCTGGTGGCAACGCCCCTGGAGCCGGCCGTGGACAATCGCCTCGAGGAGCAGATCCCTTCCGTACGCAAGGTGAAGTCAGTGGACAATCTGCCGGTGCCGATGCCTCAAGAGGTGAAAAGACCTCCTCACCGTCTGTGCAGACTGCCCCTGGGTTTGGTGCAATGGACGCAGCGGTCTCCTCGGGCAAGGCACCTACGCCGCCCTCGGGAGACGAACCGTCTCATTCACGGCAAATATCAAAATCCACCACCGCGCCTATCTCGGGAGGAATGGGACCAATTGGTAGCAGGCCAAATGCTCAGCAGGCTCCGAACCAATCCCTTAACAAGCGTACTACGTCGCCTCTTCCGTCATCTCTCGGCTACGGCTTCGGTGCTAACGAACAAAACATCGATCGGGCGGGTTCGGCCAACTCGAACCCTAATGGTCAAAAGGAGTCTGGTAATTCCAGCATGGGGGCTTGGGGTACTGGAAGTGGTGTCTGGGGTTCCAACAAGATTGGAACAACATCTGTTTGGGGTTGAATGACTTACGAGGATACGATCAAAGCATGACACGATCTATGCGCGGAGTTGTGTTGTTTTCCAGCATGCCTTCGGGTTACAGCGCATTGCGTGGGGCGGAGTGATCACATGTTTGTCATGCTTGCTAGTGTCGTTTTGATGCTTCTGCATAGCGTGCTCTGGAGGACAAATGTGGCTGAATCATTTGAGTTTTGGACTGAGGAGTTCGCGATATCAGTCAAGGGGAGGAGTGTTGTCCGGCACATATTATGGGTACAAAAGTGGGAGCAGCGGATCCTGGATTTCCGGGCACAGTCGGCGGCTGCCAGCCGCGAGGAGCATTCTGAGTTTGGTTTGGACTATTCGATCATTGCAAGGGCTTGATTTTGACAAAAAGCTGGGACGGGGTTTGCGCTCTTTTGATATGTTTTGTTGCTTAAGCGGGCATGGCTATGGGCTGGTTTTGGCTGATACATGATCCTTGCAAAGTGTGGAGTTGTGGCAAGTCACTGTTACAAGGCCGCGCTGAGTATATTGCTTTTGGCAAGCAGGAATTCGGGGCTCGGGCTATACAGAGTTTATCTTTATCGTTCACGGTCCATATGGGGGCTAATGTCCCGCAAGCGGTTGAGAGAGTCAGGAGAAACAGTACAGTCACGGGATGGGTAATTTCAGAAGCTGAACAGAGGCCTTTGATCGCACGATCGAAACATTTGGCATGTCAATCTGCTCAAGCGTTAACCCCAAGGGATTGTCTGCCCCTTTTCATGACTCAGCCTTGCCAGCTCCATGATTTTGATGCCGTCTCTCGACTGCTCTGGCTTCACGGCTACGTCGGCCTTGCCCCGGATCGCCTGCGCGAGATTCTCGTAGAAACCCAACCACCGTCCTGGAATCGTGGGATATCGACCGACATACTTCTTCGATTTGGAGTCATGGGTTTGAGTCTTGTCAAAGGACTCATTCGTCGTCAGAAGGCCGTTTAGTGAAGCATCTTCAACACCAAACTTCGGGTCAGTGGGTTTCATGCCGTCAAAGACTTGTTGTTCTTGAATACATGTGGTGTGCTGGTGCGGGCGCGGGCATGTTAGTCTTGTCATCCGGTAGTGGTGGTACGTTGTTGTTGAGGGTGGGTGGGATACATACCTTGACATAAGACCCTTTACTTCCACGGACAAAGTACTTAGGCTGATCGCCATCGCGCATGCATGAAGCGATATTCGTCTTGACCGTGACCAGTAGCGGACTGTCGTACTGTAGGATCAGTGTGAAGGAGTCTTCGATTTCGCTGTCGACGCCCCTCAAGACACGCAGAAAGCATGTTATGGATTTAGGTGGGCCGAAGAGTAGGAGGGCTTGGTCGATGGTGTGGCTTCCCAGACCGAACATCAGGCCGTCGCCTGGCGTGTACTTTTTGGCCGTCATGCCGCGCATCCAGAAGGGGAAGTCGACGTCGTAGTGGATCTCGGCTTCGTTGATCTCGCCTAGGGCGTCGTGCTTGGTGAGGTGGGAGAGGGTGAGGAAGTCTGAATCCCATCTTCGATTCTGGAAGACCGTCAAGATTAACCCCTTTTCTTTGGCTAGTTTTATGAGGTGGTCTGCCTCCTCGGTGGTCCTGGTGAATGCTTTTTCGACGACAGCTGCGGACAGGTTAGCCACATTGGCATATGATGGAAGTTATCAGTTAGGGGACCGCATACCATGCTTGCCAGTTAGAAGAGCCTTCTCAGCATACTCGGCATGAGTGTCCTGCTTGCTGCAGACAATAACGACCTCGACGTCCTTATCGGCGAAGAACTCGTCGGCTGTGCGGTAGTGCTTGGCCTCCGGGTGGTCGACGGTGCAGTGTGAGCCCGACTCGGCAGATTTTGGGTCTTTCGGCGCCTCTGCACGCTGAAAGAAGGCGACGACCTTGTACTCTGAAAGGGATTGAATGAATGGAAGATGAAAACACTTGACAGAAAATCCGTAGCCGATGATTCCTACCTTCATGGGATCCATGGTTGCTGCTTCGTGGATGAGGTCTCGACTCTAAGAGACTCAAGGACAGTCTCAGAAGACACAACGTCCATCCTTAACTTACTCAGACCATGGAGAACATGGCATTGTACGGGGTAGAAGCCGATGCCCGTTTGTGGTGTGTAATGGAACAGGCAATTGACGTCCCTTCATCGGCGGCCGGCTAAATTCATCTCTGATATTCAGCCGCGAAGACGAACTGCGTGCGGGCAGAGACTACATTCGTTAAAGCAACGACCCGACACAGGGTCGAAGGACTATTGCCGAGGGCCAAACAACAGGATGGGAACGATGAAGTAAAGCTGAAGCGGTATGGAGTACATCTCACAGTAAATATGGTTCCGTGCTTCCCTTCTCTTGTGGGCCTGCTGGAATGCCAGCTATGTTTTGACGTCATATCAGCATCTTGCGCTTACAAGCCGTGTCTCAGTATCGGATCCCACTCCCGCAGATATGAACTCGACCTCTCCTTTCCAACTTTGAGATTCTGCACCAAGAATGCCTGCCTTGACTGTTGATAGCCGAAGTTCATATCCAAGGCCCCGTACGTCCCCTGCATGACCTGCCATTTGCTCCAGGAACACTACTCGTCTTCCACATCTTTCGCCAGCATATCTGAGTCGAAGAATTTTGATGAGACAGCCCTTTTTGCTCGATAACGGTAGGGCATTAATTGAGCACAGAACGACTTGAGCGCACTGGAATCAGTGCTCCTCATGCTAGCCCAATCGTCGGCACTACCCACAACATAGAGGCCACATCTCGCACGAGAAAATAGCACATTCAAGCGGTTCTTGTTCAGGAAACCAGGCTTTCGTACTGCCACAGGATCCACGATGACAATATCGTACTCAAGGCCTTGAACGCTATCGACCGTCTCAATCGTGACATTTGCTGCATCAGGATATACAGCCGCCATTCGCGTCCTCGATATCTGCAGGATTCGTTGCTGTTCCTTGTATGGAGTCAGGATCGCAATGTGACATGGCTTTGTAGAACTGCCGAAACCTGAAACAAGGAGATCCTGCAAGATCGAGACTGCGACCATGGCGTAAGCCGCACAGAACTTTGAACCGCTGTCGAGTCTCTGGGCTTCCGCTGTGGGTACATCGCGAAAGATGACACTGCTTCCCATGCCATAACGTTGACGATTATGTAATTGGACATCCATGGCCAGTGGGCGCGCTCCTAACAACGTAGCGTCATGATGGCGGAGTCGAGACGCATAACAAGCAGTGTTGTATATCTCTGCAATCTGGGGGACGGCACGGTACTGCATGGTGAAAAAGGCACATTTGAAGCCTGCTGCTTGAAACCTCCCTTGCAGGGAGGTTCGTAGCTGCGGCAAAAAGGGGTTGTACACGCTCTTGTCCTTATCCGTCTCGATGTGTGGCGGTAGCTGATCAGGATCTCCAACCATTATCTTGCCTGCAGCATTAGGGTAGAAAGCCAGAAGTGGCCACCATTGGAACTCGGGCACCTTTGAAGCCTCATCCACAACCAGTAGCTCGGCATCTCTGTAGCTCTTCGCAACGAAACCGTCAGCTGCGCCAGCGACAGTGGCACACAAAGCTGTCGCATGAGCGATGGTATATCTCATCAGCTCTTTGATCTGCAAATCCCATTGTTCCGGATCGACGTTCTCTCCCCTGCTGTACCTCGCGTAAGATCCACGAAAGCTTGTGAAGAGGTAGGCAGCATCAGACAATGGGCCCGTCTTTATTCCCGCATTCTCGAGCATCTTCTCACCAAGGGACAGTGTTATGTCTTGGACTCTTTCATCTTGCACTCCCTCGAACTTGCATGCCGCAAAGTTTTGGCAATGTGCAAGAACAGGATGACTCCAGTCCGACCCTTTGGACGCCCCGTCCGCAGACTTCCCAGTGTCATTACCGGCCGCCAGGCTTGACTTTTGCTTCTTGTCCAGCGCCTTTTCCCTCAGAGTTTCCGCATGTCTCAAGAGGATGCTCATCTCTGTCTTGATACTGTGGAGGCGGATGACGTATCTCTTTGGGCTTGACTTCCACGAGTTGATCAGCTCTTGCAGCAGTCGATTGAGCCCCCTGGCCATGGAATCGACCCCACGATTGCCGGCTGACGTTAGCAATAGCCGATGTTCTGCATCTGCATCAAGAAGAAAAGGCTTCACAGCCTGAATCACAAAATGTGTCTTTCCGGTACCAGGACCACCATGGCAGATGACAAAACCCGCTGGAGCCTCATATCCCAGGCGGGTGGCACCCATTTGGCTCTCATTGAGGTCCATGTACTGCTCGTCGGCATACTTATCATTTGACAATGACCAGTAGATGTTGAATTTAGGTACACTCTCAAAATCGTTGGAGAGCAACGCTTCTGACAAGGCCTTGTCAAGCGAACGTCCGAAGGGGGAACAGAGCCGGCGTTCGAGGACCTCAAGTGCCGGAAAGACATAGTAAAAGATACTATGCCGGAGGTCGGGTACAACTCTGCAGGAGGTCTTGGAGCTTTCCAACAGTGCCCGAAAAGCAGCTGGGCTGGTGCGGAATTCAGCACCTAAAGGAGTGACAGAGAGCAACTGGTCGTCGATGAACCTGCCCGTATCTTTGTGTCTTCGACGTTCAACAATTGCGGTGCTGACTCCAATCCCGGAAGATGGGATTGGACGCAGGATTCTCACGTCCCAGGGCAGGCGTGATCGCTTGGCCCCGCCATAGCCTAACCCGCCATTTTCAAGAGGTGACTGTTCGTTGTCGGATTCGTCCGTTACGCACGAGCTTCCGCAGTCGTTACCATCATCATCCGACGGCGCAATGGTTCCAGGGCGGAAAGATGCGGAGGCCTTCTCTCCTGGGGAAAAGTCTTCTTGCCGTCGCCGCGGCACCTTGAATAGAGCGATAAACTTGCGTGTACCTGCCTCGTGATGCGGAAGGAATACCACTGGAGAGACGATTGACTCGGTCTTCTTCTTCTCAACAATTTCTTTCACTATCAAAGTTCCAACACCCAGGACACCTATGTAGTCTTGCAAGTGAAAGAAAGAAGTTTTCGGTAGTGAGAATAAAACCGGGGGTCGATCTTTGAGTAGAGTTTGACGTTTCAGGGTGTAGATCCATCTCGATAGGGGATTCGTCCTCTTTTCAGCGGAAAATCTTTCAGTCAGAGACGAAGTGTTGTACTCGAAAGAACTCTTGTCGCGACTTTTTATGAGGAGAGCGCAGACCGTGGTGGACTTCAAAGCAGCCTTGACAGATTGATATGATCTAGAATCTTCAATGAACAGTCCCTCGTACGAAACCAGATCTGGCTTGTACTCGACAAGCATCAGGTGAAAGCAGTTGTAGGGTTCGTCAGGGCGTTCGCCAGCAAGGTGTTCGTAATCGCTTGTTCTGATCTCGTGAAATTCCAAAGCACTGCATGAGTCCTTACTCAGCTTGACTATGACCGGTTTGTTGTCATCTGAGGGGGTTTTTGCCGGATCGTGTAGCGCAAGCTGAAGATACGATATGTATGCGGTATGGACCTGAAAGCTCAGCTGCTTGTGTGATCCGTTTGTGATCTTTTCTGCTAGACAGTATCTGTTCCTCAACAGATCCGGCGCCTTTGCCTTGCGGTTCCATCGGTGTGACCATAGAGACTGTGCGCGGCTTTCCGTAGCGGCCAGGGGTTTGTGGAGCTCGTTGTTGTGTGAGCCCTCGATAGGCGTCAAGGCGTACAAGTGCGCATCATAATCATAGTGTATGGACATTGTGTGAAAGAGAAGTCAAGGTAGTGTCAAGGGCTGAGCGCCATTGAGGATCTTGTTTCCACAAGAGCAGGAAAGGCGCTTTGGCGATAGTCTTTTCGCTTGCGGCCTGGGATCGATCAGCTCGTGCACGTTGTTGGGAGCAAATAGTGTTGAAAAGTCAACTGAATAAGAAATGAGATGATACAAGTGTCCAGCCACAGACGGAAAATGAGCGCGTGAGAAGTGACAGTTCCGGAAATCCCAGGCTCGGCCATTACCGGATATTGAGCAGCCAGTGTCACTCATACTGTGCCGATGAAGAGCAAGTGAAGTAAAGCTGGTCAAGCGGGACATTCCATATTCTCAAGAATCCAGCTTGGCGACCTCGACAATGAAGTCAGCAACATAGCGATGAGGCAGTTGCACATGGTCCCTGACCGGGCCGTTGACGACATAGGTAGGGTGACCGAAGACTGCAGGCAATATCAGCACCTTCGGTCCAAAAGGTCATGCATATTCCGCAAAGAAAGGTCCGCCCAGCCCAACATGATGCGGCACGGTTCTGGTCAGCAAGCAACATGCCGTTCAAGACACCTCTACGGTCATCTTTAGTCAGCTTGGATGCATGAAGTTGGCCGAAATCCTCTCGTCTCGTACAGAGACAACGCGCAAGGCCAAGACCTCTCCGTGTGGTGAAATTTGCTTCGAAATTTGGAATACTTCCGTCATGTGGCCTCTTCCCGAGATCAGGAGAATGCCGGAATGGTACCAATATGCTAATCATGTCGTTCATACTTTGTGTATCGCAAACAGGTTATTGGGGACTCTTTATGTTTGACTTTGACTGACAAGCAATGGCAGTTTCCTTTTTGTGTCTCGTATATAGGCGTCGCCTTAGTGTTTGATCGCTAGACGACGGCCGTATCTCATTGGTCAAGCTGGAATATCGGGTTGTCACTAGGTACTGGCTTCTCAGATGTGTCTCAGCATCGTTACACCATCAAAACGGTACGGTAGCCACCAATACGGTCACGATGACCATTCGTTTTCGAGCACGTTACCTACTCCTTACAGGTATCACATATGCCGAGTGCGCCACGATCGTTTGCGACACGGCCTGCAACTCTTTTTTGTGCCTCACAAGGCTTAGCCTTCGTACTGCAATTCCGTCAATACAACCCATCATCGCCATAGCCATGAGTACTGGACGCTACATTCGGTGGACATCACTGTCGTGCCCATGGCTTTGCAGAGCACAGCTTGATGCCTTTGGGTGCCTTATGCCGCACATCAATTACCTAACCGACATTGAGCTCCGGGTCAGAACTGCTCGATAGGCTTTTGGCCCCGATGATCCCAGCACAAACACACAATTAACCAGGACGAGCACAGCCTGCTGGGCATGATAGGCTGGCTCATGTGTACAAACGTGCGCAATAGCGGTCTCAGAGTGGGTTTCATGGTGAAAGTCACGGATGTCCATGGTGTTCTTTCTGCCTACAGTATCTCCCGACTCTCTGCATTCTTCTTTCGTCTCTCGCCAAAATCTTTTACAACCCACTTCACCTCTCATCCTGGATATATTATTAAGTGGCGACACATTGCGCAACCATGGTAAACTGCTACAGGAAGGCAAACAGCACAGACATCAGTGATACATCCGCAGTTGATGCAGCATGCAGTGTCATCACAACAGCCGAGCTCTACTCGCCTTGCTGTCCCATAAAGTCGGATGATGCTCTGGGAAACGGGAACCTCTGTCTGTCGGAATATCTTTGTTGGGAGAGTTCTCCCCCGTCGGGAGGTATTATCTTGCATGTCTGATCAGCACTCACCGTAAAGACTGACCTTTTAATTCAGGTAGCGGCTTCCTCGCAGCGTCATGTACGGACCAGTCGTACGAAAGCGACCAGTGTACCAGTCATTGCACGGACAATCCAGTGCCGGATGTCATCTATAACCCTGACACAGGCCTTTGGGCTTGCTGTGGGTGGTCGTACTCGGACGGGGTCGACTGCGCACATCCCACGAACGAAACCTGGTCCGGCCTCGCACCGTCCATACTACTCGCCGCGGCGAGTTCCTCTAGCACCATCGCTGGCACAGCTACTTTGATTAGCTCATCTTCGATATTGACCTCCGTTGCGACAACATCTTCAACGACGAGTTCGAGTTCGAGTTCAAGCACGAGCACGAGCACAGCCGCAGATACCACAGCCTCATCGCCAACATCAACTGCATCATCATCCGCATCGTCCCCCATTGCATCAAAGTCCTCGGGAGCCAGCGGCGGCGCCAAGGCTGGGATAGCAGTCGGAGTTATTGCTGCTGTCGTCCTAGTAGCTTTAGGGGTATTCTTCTTATGGACCAGAAATAGAAAGCAACAAAGAGGTTACGGAGATGGTCCAGGCCTGCAGCGTCCGTCTGTAGACAAACCAGGGCCACGGGACGGGGAGTATAAATATCGAGACTACCGCCCTCCTGCCATCGAAATGCATTCGGATCCTCCTAGGAGCGAGCTGCCGACGGACGCGCCGATGCATCCGGCGGATGGTAGGACTGGGCTTGCGGAGATGTCATGATGGAGAAGGGTTTGACATGGCTATTTACTTTGAATAAAGCACAGAATCGTACGCCCAGCCCAGCTGTTTTCGCTGGCCGATTTGTTTTATGTAGGCACGAGTTTTCGGGGAGCACTGTCAAGCAGCATTGCCGGCTTAACTTCGGCTGATTGAATTGCGCTGGGCTGGATCATTAGAATTTCCGGGATCTGGCCTCATTTTGTCTGCGATGCGCCATTCCTACAGAAATGTGAACCGATACTATGCGTGACCTGCCATAACACGACTCAAAAGCCCTTGAACACTCGTCGCAGAGGGCCAGCCAGACTTAATTCCATGTCCTCGTCAATCACTACGACTGCACCCTCCCAACATCCTTCGAGTTCTCCTTGATCAGCCCTTGGCCTTCGCAGGCACCATGTACAATCCTTACCAAGGTAAAATCTATACTTCCTTCATCCAACCTCTCCCATTGACTGACGTGTTACCAGCACCAGGACACTATGGTGCGCCGGGGGATTATGGTGCAATGCCAGGTGCGCCGCCTGGAATGGGTGAGTTAGAACACCTCGAAATCATTTCAGGCCCGACTAACTTTTCTTTCAGCACCACCTCCCGGTATGGTTGCTCCAGGCATGGGCGCTCCTCCAGGCATGCAACAGCAAGAAGCTCACCAACCAGGCAGACCTGGCGCATTCCCATCAAACTTCCAACCGCCTCCCAACATGCCCAACATCAACTTCTCCGCACCAGTCATTCGACTGGGACCTTCTGGACCTCCGAAGCCTGATGGCATTGGCGGTCGCGATGAACGGGACAGAGGTGGTCGTAGAGCAGGATTGGGCTCAGGCATGGGCTCTGACTTTCGAGGCGGAGAAAGAGATAGAATCACACAGGTACAGCCGCAATCGAAAGAAGAAATAATAAAAACAATCTTTGTTGGGGGAATCACCGAAGGGACCGGAGGAGACGATGGCATTGAGCGCATCCTACGCGCCGCTGGCAATCTGCGACGGTGGATCCGCGCCACAGATGCCGACGAAAAGCCTTGCAAGTTTGGGTTCGCAGAGTACGAAGACCCCGAAAGTCTCAGCACGGCCATAGAAGTACTAAGGGGTGTTGAAGTTCCTGTCAAGCGTCAGACCCATGGTGAAGCAAAAGTAGATGAGGAGTCTAGTGTGGAAATGTCCAGACTAATTGTGAGTACTGTGTGACTATGCTGGAAGCGAACGCTGACAGGAAGTAGATTGTGGCCGATGACAACTCCCACAGCTATCTCGAGCAATGGGAGGAATCTCAAGGAGGGAGAGATGCAGATCAGGTACAAATGCAACTCGACCATGCCCGAAGTGCGTTGGAAGCCGTACTGAAAGACCTCACCAACCCGGCCGTGCCTACACAGAGAGACGAACTATCCAATATTGACAAGGAGGGGGACGTCAGCATGACCGATGGCGCAAATGGCACAAATGGCGATGTGGTTACAATCCCCATTAACGTCGACGATGAATTGTCCGATATTCCAGCCGAGATGCGAGAAACGGTTGCAAAAGAAATAACAGCCTTCCGCGACCGAAGCAATCGTCGCGATCTTGAGCGACTTCGACGGGAAGAAGAGGTCGAGCAACAAGAGCGTCATCGCATGATGAATGGTGAGCGGTCCAATCGTCTCGCGTCACCTCCTCCATCCGCTCCTTCAGGACCTGCTGGTGCTAATGGCATACCAGTGGGACCAAGAGGAGCTCCTGCCGGGCCGAAGGGCTTTGGTGCACAAATCCCCAAGGACTACCAGAGAGGTGTCACATTCGTGAACGGGACCGCCATCAGTGGCGCATCTGCCTTTGAAGACGAGGACACTGACGCCAGTGACGATGAATTGGAGCGGAGACGGAAGGCCAAGAAGGATGCAGAACTCGAAAAGCAATACTTAGATCAGGAGCGACGATGGATCAACCGAGAGAAATCGCGGACAGCCGCGGTAGATCGTGAAAAGGGACGTGATACGGACGAAGCAACGCGAATCAATGAAGAAAAAGAAGCAATGGCCAAGCGGCTCCGAGAATGGAACGACGACAACGAGGCTTCCCGCAAGACCGAAGAGTACTACGCCGACAGGAGCATCTGGACACGCAATCGGCAGAGCTTCCGACAGCGGGAAATTGCGGACGACGATGCAGACCGTGCAGCTGAACAACGTGAGCGTGCTAGGGAGAACCGTCAACGTGAGCGTGCAGGTGCCATGGCAGACGACTTTTTAAGCAGGCAAGAAGAGGAAATGAGCCGACGAGAACCAGAGGAAGAGGAGCGGGAGCAGCAACAAGCTCCCCGGGAGCCAGCACGGTTCAAACTCTCGCTGGGTGCGGCCGCGCAAAAAGCTGCCGACAAAAGCGCATCTCAAGCTTCAAAACGGACTGTCGCGGAGGTGGAAGGCCTGTTGGAGGACGAAGAGGAAGAAGCTGGGTCTGGTGCCAGAAGGACACTCATCCCTATTCAATACGACGCCTCCACGACATCAGCGATGACAGACGAAGAACGTGCCCAAGCGGCGAAACAGCTTGCTGCGGATATCCCGAACGACAAGGATGGTCTGTGGAATTGGGACGTGAAGTGGGAGTTTGTGGATGAAGGCGTGATCGAAGAGCGCTTGAAGCCGTTCGTCGAGAAAAAGATTGTCGAGTACCTTGGTGTGCAGGAGCAGATGCTCGTCGATTACGTGGTGAATGCGCTCAGGTCACGGGGCAAGCCGCAGGATCTGGTGGGAGAACTTGAAGGGGTAAGCTTTCCTTTCCGTCTTTTTGTGTGTGTCTATCGTGCTGACAGAACCAAAAAAGGCTCTTGACGAAGAAGCAGAAGTTCTCGTGCGGAAGTTGTGGCGTATGCTCATTTTCTTCTCCGAGTCCGAGAAGCGTGGGCTGGCTACGTAGAGCTCAGCAGCAGTACAGCAAAATCTCGACAATTTCCATGTCACATGAAGAGTGACGTGGATCTATATTTCACCATGGACCGCGAAGGGATTCCCAGCACATATCGAACGTTCCGCCACTCAAAGCAGCTGGGTTCCAGATGACTGAGGCACTGCTGAACATCGAGATTCAGTCAAAGCCAACTTTGGATACAGTCGAGATTGAGCAATGTATACCACGTTCTGACTCCCCCGAACAACTTCACGTCCTCTGTCCGTTTGTCTTATCGCTCTACTACCCCTTTCTAACCGCAGCCTAGCACACTTCCAAGCTGGATCCTATGCCCTCCATTCCCTTTTCTTTCCTTACGAGTTCCTTCATCTCGTACGATTCCACCCTATTCTCCCCATCCAATAGCGCTCGGTCACGACTCATCGTCTCCCCAACCACCAAGATCCCTAAGCACATCACCCACATTCGGCCACCCCTGCAATCCATCCGGTCCGCCATCCAATCTTGACCTCTGCACCATTTCGGGACCTAGAAATTCCACGACACTCGCGATCCCAACCTTGACTCCACGAATAACATCCTTGATCCGTCTCATTTTGGGAGTCTCCTCGTCCGACCCTCTCGCTCCCAAGACACGTCCTAAACCCCTGACGTGCCAAAGACTCGGACCTTTGAGGCCCTGACACGTGATGCTCGTGGAGACCACGATTTCGGTTTCCAGCGCTGACATGTGCGTGAAGTCTGAGAGGTACAAACCGTATACGATGGTCAATTCGTGGAATCCCACTATGGGGCGATGTGTGCCGAACGTCTTGAAGATTGACGGCCATAGGTCGCCGTAGATGGATGTTATGGTCTCGATGCCTCGGGCGTGTAAGGCTGGTAGAGTCGTAGAGGACCTGTGGTCGGCGTTAGCGTATCTGGGAAGGGAGATAGGAGGAATAGATGAAAGCAGCAGCGGACCATTAGGGAGTCGGAGCAGGATGGACGTACCATGACGACAAGTCCAATTCGCCACGTTGCTCCTCGCCTTTGTTCTGGGTTTGGACTTTGGCGAGCGGAATGAGAGCGCTGAGCATTTGCGGGGCGCCGATGAGGGTGAGTTGTTTGAGTAGGAGGTCGCCTAGGCGGGTGGAGAGGTGGGATTGCGACTCGCGAGTGGAGAATTCGCCGTCAGTGCGGGTGAGATGTGTCCAGAAGTCGGCGAGGAGAGTTGGACGCGGCGATACTGTTAGAACGGTGGCCTTGATGAGAAGGAAGTGTAAGCATGCGGGGTTCGTTCGCTACGAAGATGATTGCATTTACTGAGGGCTGAAGGCAGGCGCAAGCAAGAGCTTGTGGTGGGATTTCAGAAGGGGCGTGAGTGTATCCTGGTATCCTGGAAGATTGAATGGCCGTGTAGCGGGATGTCCCTTGACCGAATGACCATCCTTTTGAATCCGAGGAGTGTTTCGTTCATGGGTCATTGCTCGGCGTCTTTGGGCTCAAGTTTCTTTTCTGGAGACGTATCGCCCCGGCTCAACACGACCGGCCTGGCAGCAGACATGACGCACTTACAATGATCAGATACCAAGTCTCCTCTCCCACTTCTTCCAGCAGATTACTCTTCACATCTTGACACAGTTGATCCCACTGCTCCTTCGTCGTCGTGTCTGAAACCATGTTTGTAGCCATTTTCGGAGGTAAGTAGTATTTCCACTACGTCTTGCTTGACGATCGTCGTTCTGTCTTGTGCTGAGATGCTCGGTCAATCTTACGACATATCGGTATATATATATTTGGGGAAAGGGAATTTGAGGTCAAGCTATGCGAAGTTTCGACTCAACCAGCGGAGGTGAGGTAATTGACCTCTGGGATAGTTGATCACTATGAGACGTTGTCCATTTACACTTTTCCTCAATTGTTTGCCAATACAAGCACCGTTGCCAAGCAATGTGTCAAACAGTGTTCATGATACGATACATTGATTGCTCTGTCTTTCTACCTAATATTGCGTACTTAACGCTTCTATATAGACGTCCAACGTACAACTAGGACCTCGCCGTCGTCACAGTAACTCGTCGTCGTTAACGACGCTCCAATAGCTGGAGTCAGTGCGTAAATTGGCTCCCAACCCGTGGAATAACAGGTCTGACCAAGGTGCTGTTTGACACAATGGTAAATCTGCTCGCGGTTGAGCATCTCAAGTGTAGAGACAGAATTCAAGTAAGCATGATATACCTGCCCTTCGCTTGCATGACACCCCTCCAATCAACACTGCCTAGTGTCGAGCGCCCACCTCTTCGATCCTGGTCAAGGGGCAACATCTGGTCGACTGTTCTCCACACCACATATACATCTAATGTGGAATGGTGTAGACGTTCCGAAAGATAAGGAATGCAAGAAACCCGGAACACCATTTTGGATTTGTGAATGAAAAATGGTGTTACTCATACCTTTATCTCCCCATTGCAGATTGTAACATCTTCGGTACTATATGATACTTATTCATTGAAAGGAGAGTCATTGCATCGACAAGGATGACGATGATAGATGCTTCTATCGCTTAAGTACAGACAAAGGACGGAACCCTCGGACCTCCGCAAATGGTATCATGCATACGCTTCTTCTCCCGACTTCATGCTCTGGGCTGCCATGCTCACGACAAACTTCTTCCCCATCAAATCACCCTTCTTCACCATTTCCAGCCCTTCTCTCACTCGGCCCAATCCACCATGCAAGACCTCCAATCTAGGTTCTTTCAATTTTCCGGCTTCCAATAGTTTGTTGAGACTTTCAGCGTAACTCCTGCTTTCTTTGTCCAAGACAAACCGTTTCATCTCCACGTTGTGCACGGTTACGTTTGGTGGCACAGCCTCACCTGCTTTCATCATCGCCAATGGCACGAAATGAGAAGGTGTTGTCTTGGATAACGCAGCCATACAAAAAGGCGCCGTGTCCGTACCGACTAGGTCAACTGCACGTGTTGTCCTGTCGCCGCAGATAGATCGGATGCAGTCGAGGATATCTTGATTGCTCCTGTTATCCCGGGTGATGACATGATTGGCACCAAGTGAGTAGATGAGATCTTTGGTTTTCTCGGAACAGACGGCGATGACAGAAAAGTGGGATGCTTTGGCGAGTTGGATCGTGTATTGACCAGTCACTGATGAGCCTCCCCAAACGAGAAGATAGCCATCTGCTCCAGAAAGACACGGTCGGGGTGGTGTGGTCGATGGTTCGGGCACACACAGCCATTTCCACAAGGTCATTGCAGAAGTCAAAGCAGCGACACCCAGGCACGCGGCTGACTCGTAGCCCATGTTTGACGGTATCGGCAGGACCGTATATTGAGGAACGGTAACAAATTCCTGAAAACATCCGGCTCGTGAGTCTCGGTAATATGTACTCGTCCAGACTCGATCGCCGGGTTTGCATGTAGTCACTTGTGAGCCGACCTTCTCCACGACTCCTGCCATCTCTCGGCCCGTAACCCAAGGAAAAGCTGGTAGACAGAAGTTGTAATCGACGGTTTTCCAGTCGATGGGGTTGAGGCCAGTGGCAAGATTCCGAATTACGACTTCTTCCTCGCTCCTTAATGTCGGGAAGGCGTGATGGTCAATAAGCTCATATTCGCCTTTCCGAACCACGATAAGGGCCTTTTGGGTGGTGGGTGTCGAGGCTCTCTTGACGCTGATAGATTTCGAGATTGCTCGTCGCTTGAAAGCCGGGGCAATTGCGGATGTTGATGTGGTCTCTTTTTCGACGTCGAACTCGAAGGTTTCGATGATCTTGCGTTTGTTGGTCGACTTTCGCCCTGACTGCTGCTGGACACACGCCATATCTGTTTTGAGCAGGTTGTCCAAGGGAGGGGAAGACCTTATCGCTGAGAGCATCTTGTATGAGGCAACGTATGTAGCAACAGTGGAGACGTAGGAGATGGAATAATGAGTCCCTCTCCTGATGGGTTAGTAAATCATTCTATATCGATGAGTCTGTCGATAGCTGGTCGTCTCTCGAAGTCACCTGGTGAAACTTGTAATGAAAGAATAGGTCCCAGTAGAGATGAGATTATGATACGATAGGGTGGTAATACATCCCTATCTCGAATTAAGCGTGGCTATTGATGGAGCGGACTTGCCCTGCTCTACATCATACCGTAGGATGACGGAACGGCTCTCGCGCCGAACAACGCGGATCTGCGAACATCGCTGAGCCACTTCTCCAAGGGCTAGAACCATCGGACTCGAATTGAGGCGAGACAGTGGAGTACTCCGTACTTATTTGATGAAGACTTTCGCCCGAGAGACGCTCCATGCGCAGTGACGAAATCTACCCACCCTTGTCAGCGAACACCTTATCTGCCATAGACACCTACCCGATAACCGCTATTGCCTCTATGATAACAAACCGTCTCTTGCAGCACGGTTCGATTCCTCCGCGGTCGTCAACGAACGTGTCGAGAACTGCCGTGGAGAGTAAGTTCGGGTAGTGGGATGCTTGACCTAATATAAGACTAGCACCAAGGCGTGACGCCGCGACGGACAAGGCCGAATTCCATAGACCTCTCCACGACTTCCTTTTGAGTCTGTTATCAAACACTAGAAGCAAACCCGTCGAGGTACAAACAATCACAGGGCTAACATCATGTCTACGCCCATGGATGTCGGACTTTTCATTCCAATCGGCAACAACGGTTGGATCATATCCGAAAATTCCCCGCAATACAAACCGTCGTTCGAATTGAACAAGCAAGTCGTACAGAAGGCAGAAGGTTACGGCCTTGACTTTGCCCTGTCTATGATCAAACTGCGAGGTTATGGCGGCAAAACAGAATTCTGGGATCACAATCTTGAATCCTTCACCCTGATGAGTGCCCTAGCCGCAGTCACCAGCAAAATCAAGGTCTTTGCAACGGCTGCCGTCCTGACAATACCACCCGCCATTCTTGCTCGGATGGCGACCACAATCGACTCAGTCGCCCCCGGCCGCTTCGGAATCAACATTGTGACTGGCTGGCAACAGGCCGAATACTCGCAAATGGGTCTTTGGCCCGGAAATGCGTTCTTCGGATATCGCTATGAGTACGCCACAGAATATGTCCAAGTCATGAAAGACCTCTGGAAGAATTCTCAATCAGATTTCAAAGGAAAATACTTCCAGATGGACGACTGCAAGCTCTCGCCCACTCCATCATCCGACGTCAAACTCGTCGTCGCTGGTGAGAGCGATCGTGGCATGGAGTTCGCAGCCAAATATTGCGACTACAACTTCGTCAAAGGTCTCGGTGTGAACACCCCCACCGCCGCCAAACAGATCAATGAGCGTCTATTGGCGGCGGCGGCCAAAACAGGCCGTGATGTCGGCGCTTATGTTCTCTTTATGATCATCGCCGAGGCCACCGACGAAGACGCTGAAGCGAAATGGCAGAACTACCGTGACGGCGCGGACGTTGAAGCATTGGCTTGGATGTCCGGCCAAGCGGGTATGGATAAGTCCGCTGCGGCCAACAGCACGGCGAAGACAATGGCTCTGCCTGAAGGAGCTGTGAATATGAATATCGGCACGTTGGTGGGCAGTTATGAAAAAGTGGCGGCCATGTTGGATGAGGCTGCCAGTGTCGAGGGCACCAAGGGGCTGCTGTTGATTTTCGATGATTATTTGCCTGCTTTGGACAAGTTTGGGAAGGAGATTCAGCCCAGGATGAAGTGTCGGGCTCACGTCAAGGTCAAGAATGACAAGAAACGACCATTCGAACCTGAGACAGACCTCGATTCATGATCTTCAGTAGTGAATCAAAAGCCTAGAAATCATCTTCCTGATGGACATGCCGTGATTGAATGTCTCATGTTCTCGAACCAGATAACAACTTCAGGAGCCATTCACAATTCACGAGTCGATCCTTCATCCGCTTACACGACGTCCTTTTCCTCTTTCGTCACTTTCTGGGAGACCGACTGGATTGTATCAGCTTCGTCTGATCGCCCAAGCTTGGGTTGATGCTTCCATTGCTTGGCCGGGATTCCCTATTAATCATCATTGTGTCAGAGTGCGAACTTGTGAGATCAAACCAGCATTGCAGACTTACGTTCATGAAGAACCCGTTGATCTCCTCCATAGTCCGACCTGTGACCTCCCCAACGCAGAAGTATACGTACGCCAACGACACAAAGCACAGACCCGTATAGATGAACCCGGTCTTAGGGCCAAGGTTGGCAGAATAGTACAGGTAAGGCAGCGTAAAGACCGTGACCCACACTGTGATCCAGAACGAGGCCACAGCGATAGCATAGATTTTGTTCCTGTTAGGACCAACTGCCATTTCAGAGGCCTATATCATCATCAGTATGTTGCGCCTTGTAGCATAAACATCTTTAAAAGGACAAAGACTCACAATTGTCCAGCCTAATGGGCCCCACGAAAAGTTGAATGCGCATATCTCTATGATGACGAACGAGATAATGACTTTGCCAAAGGTGGGAGAGACATCGCCTCCAGGGATACCGAGGCAGCCGACGATGAAGATTGAAACCGTCATGATCCCTGTTGTGATGAGAAGCAAAGGCCGACGCGGAATCTTGTTGGCCAAGAGCACTGCCGCCAGGACAACCACTACTTGGATGATGAACACGATTAGTGTCATCAAAAATGGATCTTTGAGACCGATGGCTTCGGAGAAAACGGTGCCGAAGTAGTAGAACCATTGGATACCGTTGATCTGTTGAGCGACCAGTGCGCCGGCAGAGAAGATGACTTTTCGTCGCTCGATAGGGTCCTTGATCAAGCTAAACCACGAAGACTGCGCCGATTGTTCGACTTCGGCGGCAAGACTGGCCTGAAGTGCCGCCATGTCGGTCGAGGCGTCGTAAGTCTTGTCCTCTCCATGGATGCGGTGCAGAGAGACGACAGCCTGGGAATCCCTTCCCTTGCGCACCAGCCAGCGAGGAGATTCGGGCACGAAGTACCAGAAGATCAGTACCAGGGCCGGGAACAGGAGCTGAAAGCCAATGGGGAACTTGTAAGCGAGAATGGTCTGGTTTTTGTACAAGCCACGATTGATCGCAGCCGCCAGGATTTGCGACACCGACAAGGTCAATTGCCAACACATGAGCAAGGGTCCGCGGATGGATGTAGGTGCGACCTCCTACGAAACGGATAACTTGTTAGCAAGGCCCGTATCTAAACATATGGATAAACGTCTTCAAGGGAGTACTTACGCCCATGTAGAGTGGTGACGTGGACGAGAATGATCCAACACCGTATCCAAGGATGACACGTCCACCGGTGATGTACCCTCGGTTGGAGTTTGAAGACAGCTGTAACACCACACCAATGATGATGGTAACCGTGGCGATGAGAAAGACCATTTTTCGGCCCAGGTAGTCGTTTAATGGCGCCGCAGTCAAGGAACCCACCAACTCACCAACATTGATCATCGAGGTCATGATGGAGAGCTGGGAAGGTGTGATCTTGTAGGTGCCATCTGCCGTCTTGGTGCCAAAGTGCCGGATAAACACGTCCTAGTAGACACAAGTTAACGAACACTGTCGACACTACAAGCCATGAGATCGCTAAACGTACCAGTGAAGAGACTCCATTGAAGTAAACACCATCATAACCATACAGGCATGCGCCCAGTGCGGCAAAGGCACAAAAGGCCCAGGCGTAAGGATGATTGATTCTGAGCATGTTCAATCTGGGTTGGCGGGAAATGCAGGTGGTGTGAAGACAGGCTCGATGATGCCAGTGATGAGTGGCAAGTGCTGAGTGCTGCTTGCGGTCGATTGAGGCTTCTTGACTTGGAATCTTTTTGTCGTTCTCAGAGTGCCTGCCCTAGGGATGTTATATAGCCACAGGCGCAAGGATAAGTCGGCAGCTTCGTCAAACTCCGTCTGGAAAGTGCATTTTTGTTCCCTCACGAGACCAACTTACGTATCCACTATGGAGTACAAGGGGCGCCCGAGGGGAGTGATGACCACGCGGGCTGGAGTGCATACGGTGTTGGCGGGGGAGAAGTTGTTCTACAACTTCATGGAGAACCTTGTTGACTTATGAAGTGTCTATCGGACGCACGGCCGAAGGGTGCCACAATGGCGGGCGACCCAATCGGCATCGCTGGACAGGCTGCCGGTCGGCACATTCAGGTCTGCTGCCGATGGTCCGGCCGCGCCGACGGCGCATCGGCACAATCGGCCTCGTAGGAAAAGACTGACAGAATTCTGGGCCGGATCAGAAGGAAGACCTTGCCCGTTCGTATCTGGGGACTGCCATCTTTTGTGGAGTTGCCAGCGGTGGGAGTGTGGTCAATAAAACCCATGGACGGTCTCATCCCAAAAGTGTGTCGAGTGCTGCTGGGATTCTTCGACGCATTGCAGCCACAACAATTCCATGCATCTCATACAGAGCGACCGGTACGGTCGCCCCTCTGAGGCGCAAGCGGCAGCAGATGCAATCCCGATTCTTGTCGACAATACATACCACTTGTTTCATTTGGCGACACCGCCTCACACGATCCATCATCCTCCTCGGCTGAGGTCTTCATGGTTTCGATTGCGTTCGAAAGACCTCAAATCATGGAAGCGGGATCAAAAACCGGTCCTTGTACCAGGTGAATCGTCAACTGATCCCGACAGTGATGGGGTCTGGACAGGGTCTGCCATTCTTGATCCACACGGCAATATGCAGATTTTCTATACCGGGTACAATCTCTCCGAAGGTGGAAGACAAGTCATCCTCCGGGCTTCTGCTGGTGATAGACACGGCAATTCGTTCACAAAGACTGGGAAATCGCCAATACGAATCGTGTCACCGGAGTCGAATCGTGCCGCCTTTGAAGATATCGACTTCAGGGATCCTTACGTGTTCTTCAACGAGGAAGAGTCGCGCTACTGGATGCTGGTCGGCACTCGCTTGTCGTCCGGACCCAAATGGACTCGAGGATGTCTCGCACTGCTAACCTCAGCAGATCTCCAAGATTGGAGCTTGGAACCAAAGCCGTTGTATGCGCCGAATGACATGTATTGTCCTGAATGTCCGGAACTGTTTAGGCTGCCGAATGGGAAATGGTATCTCGTATATTCACGATTTGCCGCACCAGATTCGGGGACAGTGTACCGCATGGCGGACAGCCCGTATGGTCCATTTCGAAAGCCCAAGGATGGTTCCCATGGCCGTCTTGACGGTCGAAGGTGGTATGCGGCGAAGTCGTGCCCCAAGGCATCAGATCCAGCCAAGCGCATATACTTCGGGTGGGCTGGAGACTTCAACGAGAAGGACAAAAAGTGGCTATGGGGAGGCGACATGGCACTTCCGAGAGAGGTGTCAGCAAATGAAGATGGACACCTGCGCATCGATCCTGTGGAAGAGGCAATCACCGCGTCATTCGGGACTTCAACTGAGAAGAGGCATTGCTTCTCGGAATCATGCATAAGGATATCCAGTATCGGTAGCGCCAGCACGGAATTGATTGATGCGCCAATAAAAGCCGAAACTTTGGAGTATATGCTGGAATTTGGCATCGGATCCCAGGATGCACAGTCTTTCGGCCTCCTCTTCCGCTCGGATGCCGACATGAGAGGCCACCGTCTCTCGTTCACGCCGCGTGGCAATGGCACCGTTGACTTGACACTTCTGACCGACTTGCCACCTTTGGATGATTTCTGGGCGGATCAGTATCAACTATATATTCCACGAAATGTCGACGGACCAGAAATTGTGCGGCATTGTGGCTTGTCCGTGGAAGGAAAAATCCGGCTCATCGTTTTGGGAGAGCTCATTCAATTCTTCTGTGGTGGAAGGTCGATAACTTTTCGAGTGCCCCTCCCACGTCCGACCGGACTTGTAAATGGCGCTACAAATGGGGCTGTGAATGGCGCGGCAGACGGAACACATGGCGGACATGATGACCATGCTGTTCAGAGTATCAAGGAGCTGGCTTTCTTCGTGGAGGACGGCGAGGTAGAATTCAGAGATGTCTGGCTGAGTTGGCCGTCCATGCAAGGAAATGGTCCTTGAGTGGCCTACCCCGGCACAAGTCTACCGCCCCCTAGCATACCCATCCCCGCTGTGTTGAGGTCCACGCCAGCTAGGAGATCAAAGGTTTCCAATTGCAGATCGGCCAAGTCCCAGTCGCCGAAATTGTTGAAATCCATATCGGCGCTCGTAGAGAGCATCGAAGGACGAAATTCAGTGGTTTGATCGATGTTCACAGCCAGAGCGTGCTCAAGTCCTCGGAGGATCGCACCCTCTAAGCGGTTGGCAGCATATCGCATTGGCTCGCTGCTGTTACTCATGGTTCTCAGTGTCCAGATGTAAGAGTTGAGCGTGTCTTGCCAGAAATCTCGTTCGTGCGTGGATAGCGAGGTGACAAGCATTAGCGTGGTGAAAGATCCGAGAAGAGAGAACAGATATGGTGATGCTGGAGTACGTCAGCCATTGCGAATCTCACAGAAAGAAGAGTGTCCTTACTAAAATACCAGAATGACTCCAAGTGATCTGGTCTGAGATCATTGACAAACTTTGTCGCCGCCTGAACAGTCGCGAGACCTAGTTGGCGAATGGAAGCCAAGACTTCATTGTTGTCACAACGGGCACCAAGCGCCGTAGACCGGACAAGGCGGCGAAGGACATTGATCATGGTGCCATAGTAGGAGAAGTGTAGCGATCCTATAGCAATATCAGTACAAGTCTCGGATCTCGTACCTCGGAGCTCCTACCACAAAAGTTCAGTTGGCGATAGAACTTGACATCCATGTTGAGCATTGGATCCAATTTGGCATACCAGTCTGTCAATTCGTCCACCAAGGGCCGCGCGAGCCCATAAAGCTCAGTACTGTTCTGCGAGATGGAGGTCCTGAGGGTGTAGAAGTTTCTTTGTAGCCGACTGAGCATTTTTGTTAGCTCAACCATTTTCATGAAATGCATCATTCCAGCGTTGTGATAGAAATCCAGGTTTGTTATTCCATCTGGGTGTGCGGGAGCTTCGCCTTGGTCAGGTTCAAAATCCCGAATATGCAGATCTCTCAGACCCCAGTCATCTTCGTGAATGTGCGAAGGTCTCCCATACGCCATCGAAGTCCATTTGTCTTGCATGTAGAGCGCCCAGCCAAGCCTTTTTCGCAAGCGCTGCTCCCATGCTGGAATGTTCCAATTCGACGCATCAAGTTGCAGCCCAACTGACTCGGCTATCCCCAATGCCTGACAGACATATCCCCAACAAAAGGTGTGATCCGGATTCAGGGGATCCTCAGGTTTGCACTGGAGAAGAAGTAGAATTGCTTGGATCGAGGACAATCTCGGCCTATGATAGGAGTTCTGGATGGCTTGCATAGTCAAATTTCGTAGATGCCGCGATTCCGGAGCAGCCCTCAGATTCAACTCGGAATCGTAAGACCACCAATTCAGAGACACGAGGTAGACAGCACCAAGAAGGCCAGCGGGTACGTTTCTGTAACCCCTGGCGTAATCTGACATGAAACCTGCCTTGTGCAGTAGAGGCAAAGAAGGTTGAACCATTCTCCAGAACAACTTGATTAAACGTGGCCCAAACGGGTTCACACAGTCTTCGATAGCATCGACATCGACGTAGCTTGATGTATATCCAATTGACTTCTCGTTTGAGACAGTGTGGAAGGTTATTGGATAATTCTGCCCTTGATCACTTTGTAGTATACGACGGATTCGATGTGTCTCGAGACAATATTCATTGCCGAGGCCATCATAAGGCCGGTGTCGCTGGTAGGAGGGTCAGTTATGAGCAATACTCTATGGGCAAACCCTCGCAAGACGAACCATCAATATAGGTTCCATATCACTTGTGATACCATAGAGCTCGGCGAACCGGTGGTTTGACTGACCAAGGCTCTGTGGTTCGGCATGATTGGTTTCTTCGAGACCTTGAACGTGGATCGATGTCCGTATTGAAGCCGGGCTGTGAAACGATCCTGAATTTCGAAGATGGCTGGAGAACTCGGAGTTGGTTGCTTGGAGGGCATCATCTGCGACTGAGGGCGAGAATCTTGATATTGGAGCCGGTGCGTCGGCTGGAAGATTTCTCGGGCGGTTGGGTGTTGTTCCATTGCGATCTTGCGAAGTCCCTGTAATTCGCTGACGTCCTGGAGGATCACGTTCGAAGGTGCACTCGACGCCACGGTCATTGCAAGAAATGCACGTAGCGGCACCCTCTTCTTCTGGAATGCAGCGAGTTTTGCGGACCCTGCACGCGTCACAAGGGCGAGTTACTCGTCGTGGCGGTCTCGGTTTTCTTCGTTTCATTCTGTCCATCAGAACTCCACCTCAGTGAAATGAGCCCAGACATTCAAGAGGTCAGGCTACGGCACCGACGTTGATGGGGATGTTGGCCCCGAATTAGGTGAGTGGTTCTGAGGAATACATGGGTAGGTACAGAATCCCTCCAGATGTCACAAGTGCCCAGAAGTAAACTTGGGTTCAACTAGGCTTTTCGCGCCGAGCGACCGACCAACTTGACGACAAAATCTACGCGGGCGTCTCGTTGACCCACCACCTAACTTTAGGTAGTCCCGCACCCAAAAGTTTGCACGGGGAAGCCTAGGAAAATGTTGCAAAGGACCTCTTAGGGACTATCAGGGGCAGCATGCCATGAACCTAACTTAGGAGCCTCGTCCCTAATAATCCATGTACCATGATTGCAAACGTTCGCACGCAATGTGAGGTCATTACCACAAGAACACACTGCCAAAGCCAGAATCGAATCGCAGCATCTCTTTTCAACAGTCAGATATTCTCTGCGCAATGTAAACGTTTCGTGAATTGCAACAGCCGTTCGTCCCGCCATCAGCTGAGTCTTTTACGTGGTGCTTAAAGCCTCCAGGTCCATAAGACTCATCAAGTTGTGCTAGCACCGTCTCTGAATTCTTCAGCCAATCTGCTGGACTGTGGCACAGCGACTCGATCAGCTGAGGGTATCCGAGACAATTCCCTTACCTACAAGTGCGAGGATTGCACCCTCCCAGATAGCCTTGGGTCTGGTAAGATTTGATGGCTCTGGCACATGTCCATTTTGACCCTCAAATACCTGGATAACGGGTGCCTCTTCTTCCAAAGAGGGAATGAGCACCTATGTTCCCGACTTCACTCTGCGCAAGGTTTTTAGAACAATTTTTGCCAAAAAAGGCATCCTCAGCGGTTTGTATGAGAACCATGTTGCCACCGTCGTGGTGAAACCAGAGTCCGAATAGGTCATCAAAAGCATACAACTCGTACAGAGATTCGGGTCTGGGTCAAAGTGTCAGTCTGAAGTACAATTGCGGTTCCGTCAAACGCAAGGGTCCGGAAGGGAGGATAGTCTTCCAGACGGTTGCACGACCGCTGAAACTGGAATTGCGGTACCACCCGGGTAAGAACAAATGTTCTGCCATCCTCTTTGCTGCTTCCCATTATCATCATCATCATCATTATCATGGGCAAGCACAAGCAGAAACGCCGCTTCCTCCAGTCTTCGTGCTTACTGCGAAGCGTAGACAAGATTCCTTGCAGGTACAGTTCCTGCACTGCGGATGCAGTCACAGTGCAGTCGGAACGGTGTCATCGGCTGCAGAAGTCCCTATGAGTATTCTCAAGGCAAGCCATAGGGGGAGCTGAAGACGAAGACCTCCTCACTTGTCAGGTGCATGACATGTGGAGGTCGAGTGACAGGTATTCGTTGTTTCATATTTTCTACCAAGACTTTCCGACGAGAGCACCGTCTATTTCCACGCACCAACTTCTGCCTGCATCATGCCGTGGTTCCTTTGCGAACCTCTAGGTGCATCGGGAGTTGTCGATGAAATGAGTGGTGCATGGTTATGCAGAGGTGGCTGCGGTCCAGACCACTGGCAGTTCGTATTGATATGATGACCCCGCGTGGATACTGTACGTCAACAAGGTTCTTCTGCTGGAAAGCGCTTGTCGGCATGAACCTTACGAGAACCACGAGGGCGCCTCGCGGAGCTTTGACCGACGATCCATGGCCATCGATCCTTTGGCCGTTTCAAACTCACCTGAAGGCTTGGGATGTGTACGTCAACTTGTCAAAAAGCATTTTGCATACACAGTGAATGCATGCATGCTAGGGCGAGGAGGTGATACGCCACGGAATTCCGGCCAGCGTAGGGCAGGTAAAAAGTCCAGGGCAAGGTCAGGGTAGGCTCCCCCATGCAGTTTTAATCTCAACGTAGTCTCCGGGTCGGAAAGGGAGACTCATTTCGTGATCTTCAGATGACATGCTTCACTTTGTACATATAGTCAGTCCATGACCGCATTGGGGCTTCAGTAGTTTTGTTTCGGCCTCTTGTCAACTTCTTCTTTTCCCGTGTTGTTCAATAGTTCACCTGTCGTTCTAATCATTCATTCTGCTGTCATCTCGGCCTACCCCATCTCCTCCCAGGTCGTGCCTCAGCGTTAAGATAACTGTTGAAGGCCTTCACCGACCAGCAACACACGATCCGAGAAGAGAATATCAGCCTAAAAAGCCACTGTCACCAAAACCCTTTGTATCATCCCAAGATCGAACAGTTGGCAGCCAAACAGTTCATGCCACGGTACGCGAATCGAAGAGGCTAACGCAGCCCTTTCGCCTAATCACCCAAATTTCGAATCCAGGTCGCCAATAGTCAATTCCAAAAATGCGAAATTCACGACGAAATACTCAGGCTAATTACGAAGTGGCTTTCGAGTCGCTTCCGCCTGCTCTTCGTCGAAAAGTGAGTCAGCTCTTCATTCACCGAGTGCCCTCCTTGCCCAGATACCCTGCACATGAAAGATGCCAAAGGCCGAAACGGGACACGGCTGTATCAAGCCACATCCTTCACAAGGTACAAAGCGGAAAGTATCATTGTTGGGCTGTTCGAGCCGTGCCCACGATTTCAGTCACAACGAAATCTCCTTTCGACAGGACCTCTGGAGGACCGAGCCACGTCATGGCACCACGCCGGGCTGTATAACCCATGATAGCCCCATTGAAGAGGGTCTTTGGGCCTTGCAACTCTGGAAGCTTAGGGCTAGCTGCTCGTTGCCTCAATGGGTGATGAAACAGGATGGGTTACCCGCAAGATCCATCTGCTGAGCTGTCTTGCCCCTGCAGGGCGGCACGGTCCTCTTTGAGTTTAGGCGCTTGTTAGGCCTGAAGATCCCCACCACCTACACCTCATCTGGTGAAGTCCGTTCGCGCACACACCAACTTGACCACTCTTGTCTCGCGCGGACACCGTTGACAGTCACTGTCGATCGCTGATTCTGCAAGGTCCATGGGCTAACGTGTGGTGTGGCACCAGTATTTTAGCAGTTTAGAACGTCTCAGATTGGCACAAGATGGCACTGGCAGCCTCTCACCTCCTCCGTCTCGCCTGTCATTCCTACCTCCGCGCAATCCCTGGATCACCACAACATCTCTAAACTCGATAACTCTCCTTAAGAACGGCGTGTTGCAGCCTGCCCTGCTGAGGAACGGGAAAAGACTTCGTAAGAGGAGGTTTTCTACACGAAGAATTCACCTCGATTCCTCGGCCGGTACCTGGTTCGCAACTCTGTCTCCTGCGGTCCAGAAGAAATTGTTCTCCAGGGAAGAGTGTTCGTTTTACAACGGGGATACAAACATCGGCATCCTAGACGCCGCAGACGAAACACTCCGCAGGCGCAGTTGCCATACAAACCGCCTGCTTGTCTCCGAGCGTCGCATATCGGACGACGAGACTATCGTCGACTGGGAAGACATCAAATGCGAAGATAGACCTGATCTTGACATCGACATGTGCGACTATTCGACCCACGGATTCAGGTGGCTTGACGACGAGCCAGAGCTCAACCTCAAGCTGGATGACTACCACGAGGCTATCGCAGAAACACAACGACGTACTTCCTTCATGTCAGAGCCCACCAAACGCCCTTTCCGACATAGGAACGCATCGCTATCGAGCATGTCCCTCCGACGTGGTCGAAGCTCAACATCGTCGTCTCGCCCTCCAATAGATGCACCGCCGACGCCAGCCTTGCCGTCAAAAGCTTCCTCAAAGCCTTCTTCTCTACGAACCCCCTCCTTCTCTCTCAAGCCTATCCGCTCGAAAGCATCACTAAAGTCTATTGACCCCCAAGCGGCTCATTATCAAGATCCAGCCGCCCGGATGAAATTGAGGGTATACCTCGCTTCACCACAGAAGTTCGACGAGGCGATAGAGTTTGGGTTTCCTCAAATGGGTGACCGACATCGATTGGACCATGCCAGACCAATGACGAGTCCGGCACCCAGGCCAGAAACCAATCGCACCTTCTTCCATGACAATACCCCCTCTTTGTCTGGTGACGACAGCGAGGATGAAGACGAGCCCGACACTCTGTATGATCCCCGAACTCCAGAAGACGCCTTCTTCCAAATGCATCGGCCACCTCAGAAAAGCACGGTAGATGCCAATCCTGGATGGAGACCATCCTCGGCGCGAAGACAACCCGAGACATACGCCCGCAGTTTTGCGACAGATCGTGAGATGACCTTGCACATGACTTTGACGCGACCAGACCTACGGTCACCTGGGGAGGCCCTTCCGGAGCAGCGCAGCAAGGTCGACGATGTCAATGCTCTACCGTTGGAACGACCCCAGCTTGCCAACGAACCCAACCCGGTTTCCATTTGGGACACGTTACCCCCGGCAGAATCAAAGATGAAGAGATTCCTACGAAGATTGAAACTCAGATAAGACGGAAGACTTCTGCATTGATTTACTCTTCGAGTTGTATTAAAAGCAAGCATGCAAGCAAAGGACGGTATCATTCAGCGTGGAGTTCTGGTTGAATACGAAGCCTACACCTTCAGGCTTCAATGGTATTGGGTGGCACGCATTGAGCATCGTGTCATGAGAGACATAGATTAAGCGATGATGCGTGGCACAAGTGATGCTAGGTTGTAATAGTATAAATTGCTCGCATCATAGTCGGGAACCGCAGCAATGATGAACTTCCTTACCAAATAGAAAGGAGTGTCAACACTTTGTGACAAGTGGTTGCCTGAAGCCTTCTCCTTATTATGGACAGGTCTGACACGCCAGGGGTTTATTGCAAACGCCAGGTAAGAATCGCGCTAAGTGATGCGTGCCGGATTGGGGTTTCCTATTCTTCTAACTTAGCTCCGATGATGAATGGCTGAGCATAGAACAATTGTTGGCCGCGCATGCAAGAGGCAAAACGACCACTTGTTCAATCCATCGTTCTATTCTTTTGGAAAGATTCAAGCGACGATCTACTTGTCAATCCTTCCAGTACCCTCAATGCGGTGATCAAATATGATACTCCGGTCCCTTTGTCGCGGTGCGGTGGCCTCGTCACTTGCCCTGTTCGTGCTGCTGTCCTTTTCGCCGCAGCCTACGCAAGCGAAGAAAGACGGGCCTACCATCTCCTCCACCACTTTCGACAATCCGCTAGAGAACGTCTTCTACTTTGACGACTCAAATGTCATCATCGGTCAAGATAGAGAAGCAAATTCCGTCTGGCGGAGCGCTGACGCCGGTGAAACATGGGTGGAAGTAAATGCCGACGGCCAATCTGGCAACGCATGGGACTTGGTCGCACATCCATGGGACGACAAGCGCGCCTATATCCTCGGGCTGGGATCAGATCACTGGATGACGAATGATCGAGGCTTAACATGGCAGAAGTTCAACACTGCAGGCACCGGCCTTGCTTTGTTTCGCCCCAATCCTCTTGCCTTCCATGGCCGAGACCCGAAACGAGCTATCTGGAACGGCGAGCAATGTATTGGCCTGCTCTGCGTGGAGGTTGCCCTATATACAGACGACGACTTCAAGACCGTCACTAAGATGAGTAGCCAAACAAGAGGGTGTCAATGGGCTATTGGCACACCGGAGTTTGCGGAAGAGCTCACAGCTGAAATCAATGATCGCGTCCTCTGCATTGTGGAAGGACTGTACTCTCCATGGCCCAAGGACAACCGTCTTATGGTTTCCGATGACTTCTTTGCTCAGCAGGAGGTCGAACCTACATTGGATGATGGTCGAGCAGTCACCGGCATCATCAGCATGGCCTCCGTTAAAGGTTTCTTGGTCGCCGCCGCCAAGTCAGAAGGCACAGACGAATTGGCTCTATATGTCACGAAAGATGCGTCGCAGTGGCACAGGGCGGAGTTTGGGCAACACCGAATCAACGAAGATGCCTACACCATTCTCGAAAGCACAAACTACAGTATGCAAGTTGACGTCCTCGGCTCGCGACCCTCAAACCCCATGGGTTTCCTCTTCACCTCGAACTCGAACGGAACCTACTTTACCCGCAATATCGATTATACAAACCGTAATGTTTATGGGCGGGTGGATTTTGAAAAGGTACAAAATATACGAGGCATCATACTTGTGAACGTCGTGGACAACTTCAAAGAAGTCGAAGGGTCGACCCTCGCGGACAAGAACATCATATCTCAAGTCAGCTTCGACGATGGTAGAACGTTCCAGGATCTCATGGCCGACGATAAAAAACTACATTTACATTCGGTGACCGATGCGAAGCAGACCGGTAGGATATTCTCGAGTCCAGCACCAGGCATCGTGATGGGTATTGGCAATACTGGCAAGTACCTGAAAGACTACACCGACGGTGACCTCTATGTTTCAGATGATGCCGGAGTGACCTGGTACGAAGGCCTCGACGGTGCCCATCTATACGAGTTCGGAAACCAGGGTGCAGTAATTGTCGCCATCGATGACGAAGACACCACCAGCACACTCAAGTTCTCAATCGACCACGGGAAAACGTGGACAAAGGCCGATTTGGGCGAGGAGAACATCCGCGCCAAATTCATCACCACGGTCCCTGATTCGACCACTTTGAAATTTCTCCTCATGGGCTCCCGCGGATCTGGATCCAAGACCGAATGGTTGATATTCAAGATTGACTTTGAGGGGCTTCACGAACGTGCTTGCAAGGAGTCCGACTTTCAAAGATGGCCCGCTCGCGTCGACGCAGATGGCTCACCAAGTTGCATAATGGGTCAACGACAATTCTTCCGTCGCCGCAAAGCGGATGCGAAATGCTTCATCGAAGAGGAATTCAACGATCCAGAACCCGAAAACGAGCCTTGCAAATGTACAATGGCTGACTTCGAGTGTGACTACAACTTCGTACGAGATCCGGAAGATCGCACAAAATGTATTCCGGCAACTACACTCGCCGTCCCTAAAGGTGCCTGCAAGGATCCAAAGGATACTTATCTAGGACCTTCTGGTTGGAGACTTATTCCCGGCAACGAATGCCTCCGTAAAGGCGGAGAAGAGCTCGATCAAGAAATTGAAAGACCATGTTCGGATGCCAACAAGACGCCAGCTTCAGGCGAAGTTGCTGTCGAGAAGACAAACTTCAATGCTGACCGATTCTCGGAGTGGTATTATCTGGAAAGAGGCGAAACTTCCATCGGCACGGACGAAACAATTGTCATGCGTACAAGCGAACAGGACATCTACTTGAGTAAGGACCATGGCAGAACTTGGGATCCCATCCTGAAAGGCGAGCCTATTACAGCTATCACCCCCAACCCCAACCACCACGATGTTGTCTATTTCCTCACAGGTTCAAGGACTGTGCACTATACCATCGACAGAGGAGACAGGTTCGACCAATTCAGTGCACCTGAACGTCCTAGCAACTTGAGACTGCCTACGATGAAGTTTCACCCTGGGTATAAGGATTGGCTGCTGTGGTCTGGTGCAGCAGGAAATGACGATCATACAAACATCTTCTTCTCCAAAGACCGTGGTGATAACTGGGATACACTTGTCCGCTACGCCAGGAAATGCGACTTCATCACGAGGGAGAATCAACCGGGCTCGGACAAACTCATCTATTGCGAACAGTATGAGGATGAGAACCCAGACAAGAACCTGATGCTCGTGTCTAGCGACAATTTCTTCAGCAGTTCCGAGGTCCATTTCCCTGATATCTTGGACTATGCAACCATGTCTGAGTTCATCATCGTCGCTACAAAGACTGAAGACCAGCAAGGGCTCAAGGTTGACGCAAGTGTCGATGGACGCACATTCGCACCAGCTGAGTTCCCCAAGAACTTCCAAGTTCAACATCAACAGGCATACACAGTGCTTGATAGTTCGACTCATGCCGTGTTCCTTCACGTCACGGTCAATCCGGCTCCGGATCGTGAGCATGGAGCAATCATCAAGTCGAACAGCAATGGTACCTCATATGTCTTCACTCTCGGTGCCGTCAATCGAGACACAGATGGCTTCGTTGATTTTGAGAAAATGCAAGGCCTCGAAGGCGTGGCAATGGTCAATGTTGTTTCCAATATTGCCGAAGTCAATGATGGCGAAAAGAAGAAGTTGAAATCGATGATTACTCACAACGATGGTGCAGAATGGGCTTTGTTGCCGCCACCCAAGAAAGATGCGCTTGGAAACGAATACAAATGTGTCAAGGAAGACAACGTAGCTAGTGGGAAGTGCTCCCTACACATCCACAGTTATACTGAAAGGTCTGATAAGTCAGCTACTTTCTCCAGCCCCAGCGCGGTTGGGCTGATGATGGCTGTGGGTAACGTGGGTGAATACCTCACTCGAAAGGACGATGAGTATACAGATACCTTTGTCACCCGCGATGCAGGCATTACCTGGACATCGGTCATGAAGGGCAGCTACATGTGGGAGTATGGTGACCAGGGCAGTGTCATTGTCATCGTCAAGGAATCTCAACCTACAAGGGAACTTTTCTACACTCTCGACGAGGGCATTTCATGGAAGAAATACGAATTCTCACCCAGCGTGGATATGCAAATCGACGCCATCACAACTGTGCCTTCCGATAACTCTCTCAACTTCCTCCTCTGGGGCCGAGAAGTGGGAGCCAGTGCCAAGCGTGGTATTTTCACAGTGGCCCTGGATTTCACCGGTCTCAACGAGCGCCAGCGCAAGTGCGATCTGGACGAGAACAACCCTATCAACGACGACTATACTCTGTGGGAGCCCAAACATCCTTTGCAAGACTCCAATTGCTTGTTCGGACATGTGGCTCAGTATCACCGAAAGCGAGCGAAGGCGGAATGCTATAACGGCAAGATGCTCGACCACCTTCACAGCATTGCCCAGAACTGCAGTTGCACGCGTCAAGACTTTGAGTGCGACTACAATTACGAAGCTCGCGCAGACGGTGTCTGCGAGCTGGTCCCGGGCATGGAACCTTTGGATCACGAAAAGCAGTGTCGCGAAAATCCAGAGCAAGTCGAGTTCTGGTATCCGACTGGGTACAGACGGATACCACTGACAACGTGCCAGGGGGGACCAGAGCTGGATAGGATCGAGAGCAGGCCCTGCCCAGGACACGAGAAGGACTATGAGAAGAAGCACGGCATCAGTGGCGTGGGTTTGTTCTTTGCTATTTTCATTCCTGTCGCTGCGGCCTGTGGCATCGGGTACTACGTGTACACGCAGTGGCAGGCTGGGTTCGCTGGGTTCGGCCAGATCAGGCTTGGCGAGAGCATGGGCCAGAGTCAATCGGGAGATCCGTTGTGGCAGACAGTGCCTGTGGCGATTGTCAGTGGTGTCGTGGCTGTGGCCAAGGCGACGCCCTTGGTCATCTTGAGTCTGTGGAGGAGTGTCAAGGGGTATGTGCCTCTTGGGTCTGGTGGGGGAGGATCCGGAGGACGTTTCGGACTTGGGAGGGATGCTGGCGCGGCTGGGTATGGCGCGCCGTATCGTTCGAGGGATGCGTTCGCTAGGCGTGGGCAGGATTACTCTCAGGTCGTGGAGGATGATGAGTTGCTGGGGGATGATTTGGGTGACGAAGAAGAAGTTTGAGAAGGGGCGAGGCATGAAGCTAGGATGGCCTGGTCTGATTTTGAACAAGGAAGGGGTCAAGTGATGCTAGCCTCTGTTTTGGTGTACGCTCCCCCTCGACAAGACCACCAGACGTCAAAGCACGAGCAGGCCAGGCCCCCTCTCAGACATTGTATGGTATAGGAGGATCCGGTGTGAGTGTATATTTGGGGCCCGTCGAGCGAGGGCCATGAGTATCTACTATGTATTAGATAGCGAAGTTGCATACGCTCTTTCGATGCGTTGTGCTCATGCTCATGCTCATGCTCATGAATTGCCTACGAAGAGACGCAGAGGACGAGGCGCAACGCGAAAAGGAGGATGGCAATTTCACTGTGCATGTAAGCCCGAGTCGAGCTGTAGACCTCCTTAAGCATGATTGAACGTTCACACGACAGGACATCGACAGGCTTGACTCTTTTATAAACGCCTCAATTGGTCTATCGGTGTCTCTGCATTGGGTGATTTGACTCCTGCGCTATGAACAATCTTTAGTGGTCCCTTGCTGCGTAACCACGGTCCTGAGAGACCCTTCAAAGCTCTTTGTTATCCTTCTTTTCTGTGCAACAATTCAAGTATGCATTCGACGATTCGCTGAGAATACGCTGGGAGGTGGATGACAAGAGTATGGTTCTGGGTCGGCTCGGAAAAGGATGGTTGAATGGTTTACTTGGAGAAGGCATCGTCGACTTGCTTCTTGGCCTCGTCCTTGGAGATGCCGTACTTCTCGGCGACCTTCTCGATGAGACCTTCTCTGTTACCGGCGACGGCGGCGAAGTCTTGAGGAGTGAGCTTGTCGAAGGAGGAGCGGAGCTTTGCCTTGGTTGCTTCGTCGGCCATGGTGACTGGATGTTTTTGTGGTTGATTGATTGGGTATAGTAAGAGAGTTTCTGGACGCGGTAGTATAACCTTTTTGATGCTTGAAGTAGAAAAGGAATGTAGTCGTGCAACCCTTGAGACGCAGTGTTTATATAAAGACACACCGCCGGATCATCTTACCCCTCCACCCCTCCTCCTGAATCGGCGGAGTCCATATGATTGGATTTCCCTGCGCCATTCATGTTTGTTTTCCTGCCCCACGGTTCTTAGGGACCAAAAAAGGTCATGACCGAAAGGCCACGTCGCAGATGAAACATCCAATCAGGGTATGGCAATCTTCACCGATTCATCTTGACACCGAATAGAAACTCGTTGACGGAAAGTGACGGGCCGCAGGGCCAAGCAAGGTGCCGTGTTCGGGTTTGCCTAGTCTGGAATGATGGAGCAGAGATGGGGGTGGATGCGAACATGACTCGAGGCTTGGGCATCTGGCGGTGAAGGAATGCAGAATCTTGACGCCGTCGAAGGGAACCGGTCTCTGAGAGCAACATGTGATGGCGTGAGATAGTCTGCAACTCGATCTGGTCAGCCAAATTGACACATTCGGTTCAACAACATCATGATTGAGACCCCTAGATCCGACCCCTCGGGCACTGCTGATCGATGCTAGGGGTGCTCTTAAAGTTAGACCGGCACCGCCATGTGTGTTTCTTTAGCCTATCTCAGCTGGCGCCACCAAGCTCCAGGCGATCCGTCTCATGAACCTCATCCACTGAATTGTGCTTTTCTCCCTGCGGCTCTTCGTTTGTCTTTGCTTGTCAGATCTGTCAAAACGCGGCAGCGACGTGGCTTCCAGTCGTGTAGTGGGAATAAGCGATCGACGGGAAAGGACGGCATCGAACAGAATTCGTTGGTGAGGTCTCGACTTCGCAATGCAGGACTGCTTGACGCCGAGCGATGCCGTCTTCCCTTGCCGGGTACCCTTATCAGCAAAATCTGGTCCAGCGGGCCCATAAGAGTAGCCTAGGTTCAAAGATACCAAGAAGAAGCGACGAGACCACTTCTGGGAGGTACAGTGGCCTGCTTGGCGGCTTCTTCAATTCGCAGGGAGCTTGTGGTCGAACGACTGCTTGTGATGCGGCGGGCGCGATGGAACAAAAATAGGTGTGGTGATACAGATGCAATATCGAATTTGGTTGAAGCTACAAAATGGAAGAAGGACGCGTGGGAGGAAGGGGCGACATATACATCACAATCTCACGGAACAGGTCTTTTGGTTAGGTAGGTGCTACTTCAATACAGGAGCTTTTCCATTGACTATCTAGGTACTGGAAGCTTGCCGTCGGTATGCACTCTTCATTTTCAATTACAAGGCGTCGGTCGCCAGCCCGTTCGCACGCTTTTCGAGCTTTAAGACGAACAACTAGTACTCTCCTCTCCATTTGGTCCTAGAAGATTCCGGGTCGTGATCAAGTGGTGGTTCGAGTGGTCTTCTTCTCGCTGGCCAGGACAAAATTGATCTTGTAGAAGACGTGCGAATGGATCAAGATGGCTCGAGTACGTGCCACCCATGGTTGTGCATGTCTGAATGCCTCGAAAAGCCCCTGCTCGACCTCGGTGTCTTCGTGTTCGATCTTTTGAACCTCCTCTTCAACTTTCTTCAGGTGCAGCACGATCTGATCCAACTGGTCAAGTGTGATGATTGTAGCGGTGTTCTGTCCGATGAGGAAGCGGGTGCTGAAGGTATGATATTTGCGAGAATTGATGGCGAGTTGGTAGGCTTGGAGACCACTCTGGATCTTGCCGATGCCTTCGATCTCAGCCTTAAGAGCAACAAGGAAAGCCGCTTTGGCTTTTGGAGGTGCGGAAGGTTCTTGAAAGAGTCCGGTGAAGCCAAAGGCACATTCGAACCCGGCGATGGGACTCTTAAAGGCTGATGCTGCTTCGATAGCAGATTCGTTGGCGTGGCTTTGGAAGGGCGGAGATGTCTCTTCAGCAAGGACCAGCGCTTCCAGCTTCTGATCGAGGTCTTTACGGAGATCCAAAGTCCCCTCACTGACAGAAGACTCCGCGGTATCGGCGTTGGAGGAAAGGGGAGTGCAGAATCCAGACAGCCCATTTGTTGCGGTAAGTCGCTCATCAGAGAATATGTCAAACTTTGCTAGGGCACTCAGTGAAGAGGACGACGAGGCGTGTGAAGATACAACAGACAAACGCAGAGGGTCTGCGATGGTCGGTGGATCTGTAGCCATGATGTCGGCGATCCAAAGGAATGATGGCTTGGGTGGAAGAGGAGAAAGAGCTCTTTTGTGCTTGAGACGGCAGAGGATTCAATCGCGCGAACACCATGTGAGAGTGCACAGGATGAACAGGAAGAAAGACTCGATCACCGAAAGACAAGCATAAATACAAAAAGAAACATACTCAAGGTAATTAACATGGAGGCAGTAACAAGCACGTGAAGTTGATAACTGCTGGGTACCTACAATCAATCACTTCACTGCCCCTCAGTCCGCGCTGTCACAGAGACTGCCTTGTTCAATCGAGCTGCCTAAGGCCAATGGATCAGCTCTTCCATTTGCAATTGTTGAAGGTGTATTTGATGGATGCCGATGTCACTGTCGGATGATTGAATTCTTTCATTGAAATGCTGTCTTCATCTTAAGCCTCCCGCAAAGGGTCGGCAGATCTCTCTGATAGGCAACTAAGCCGATGGTTGTGAGACTTCGTCATTTTGAGAAGACTTCTCATAACTTCGCCTTGTTCCAACATCCAAATATCGAAAAGTCCCTACAGAATAACTCGTGGACCTGTTTCCAGGCAACATGAGATCGCATCACGGAGTATTATGGCGACATGACTTTGAATTCCATTGAGTATGGCGGTGGGTGGCATGCTCAACCGCTGAGTTGTCTGCTTTTGTCCACGGGGAAAGAATCACCACGATCGATGATGGCGACAGCAAATGGCGTCCTTCCTGCCAATGCACTGTATGTGCTTGCCTTGGACGCAACGAAGGCAGCCAGCAGCATTGCCCTCCCTCTCAGTGATACAAACAACTCTCCCTCTGCTCGCATCATTCGACTTTACTGCTCACATTCACATTCACATTCACACTCACTATCTTCCATCTTTTTGTCTTTGTTCCATCCCGCTTAGAACTCATTGTCACATACCTATCGACAGCTTACGATTAACCATTTCTGCCACTTGCTGTTGCATAGTCCTTCCTCGCTCTAATGGCCGACTCCGAAGCTGATAACATGTCACCAACCGACCACAACTCGCAAGCCTCAGGCAGGTCACTTGGCCCTCATTCCCCCATTCAACCAACTGGACGCAGATCTACCTTGAGTTTATCCAACGTCGAAGTCGATCAGAATGACTCTGGGGACGACGCCTTCATGTCTCTCATACGACAAGTGTTGAACTCGGCGGGCGACGCAAATCCATCGGGTCTCGCCGCGAGTGAACCAAACACCTCAAACGCCTCTGACTGCAAACAATCTCGTCCTCAAAGCGACCAGATACGTTCTCAAGAGAGCCGGTCAATACGTTCTCCTCCAGACAGCAGTCTGACACAACAACACGACTCCGATCCGTTCTCCACACATGCCCTTACAAGCACAGGTGCCTGCCATATATGCCCTGACCCACCGGCTACTCTCATTAGTCTCTTATGTGGACACGCATACTGCAGAAAGTGTCTTAACCGCCTATTCAAAGAGGGCATCGCAAATCGACGATCTTTCCCACCAAAGTGTTGCCCGTGGTCGTCGATACGACTCACCGCAGTACAGATGTATCTTGATGACGACGTACTTCATCGATACAACGATGTACACGACGAGTTCTCGGACCTCGACCCTGTTTACTGTGCGAATAAACATTGCAGCTCTTACATTCGGCAGAGTCGCACGAACCATCAACATGGAAGATCCATGATGTGTGGAAGTTGTGGCACTTACACCTGTGTCGATTGCAAACAGCCTCGAGATGAGCACGTTAACCATAACGGCCTCCTGAAGTGTAAACGTCCCGAGCAATTGATGAGTACCGCGGACAGCGAGCTTGCCTACTTGCAGGGATGGAAGCAATGCCCCCGTGAGTGCGCGACGGCGGACTTCATCGCTTGCCTCGTGGCGCCTTTTTACTGATACTTCCCAGGTTGCAAGAACCTCATTGAAAGAATTGAAGGCTGCAATCGCGTGAGTAGTACTCGTCCACATTTCGGTCACCGAATGTTCACCATTTCTTAGGTGACTTGTCAATGTGGCACCCGGTTTTGCTACCGCTGCAATGTTGCAAAGGAGTTAGACAACGAGCCCTGTCTTTGCCAGGCGGAAGGTCTTGATGTATACGGGCGGTACGATCCTCTACTGGCCACATCTCCTGGTGAACATGTACGATCGACTTCGAACTCACGATCGATTTTGAGCTCTGACAAGGCACCGTCTCTATACCAAGGCCGGGGCCAGGTGCAATAGGGAGGCGCCTCAACCGCATCTGCACTGCTTGACAATCCTTTGAGAGAGCGTGTTCCAGGGCTACAACTCCTGCCAAGACGACAGATGGATGATGGAGCCGGTCGAACAATCGCTTCAGGATTGCAGCCACCCTTTGTATATCCTTCAGGGAACTCACCTGCAATGGGTTCTTCACTGGATTCCTCTCCTGGGCAGCGCAGATCATTTCGCGGGAGCGAACGGTTCCGTTTCGTGTCAAGGACGCCCCGAGAGGACGCCCCTGGACAACAACTACCTGCTGGACATGACGAGCATCCTGTCAATCCTTCGGGTGAGAGGGCGGTTGACAGGTCCGCAACGCCGTCACCAGGGGGAGCAATGTCGGTGGGAGGTGTTACCGAGTCGATGTTGGATGAAGGCTTCCCGCTTGCCTTCGGGCTTGCGGAGAGTAATACAACTGGGAATGGGACCTCAATGACCAGCGAGGATGCCAAGCCTGGGATAAAACGGCGAAGAAGCGAGACAGATGAATAACTTAGATGAGCGCGTGAGAATGAACTGGATCAAGTTTCACCTGGCGGTGGACATCAAAGGCAATTGGGTGTTGGATGGTCATGGTTAGGTATGGATATATGCTTATTTTGCTTAGCGATTTAAGCCTTTCAGCCTTGTTGATCCGATCTCCGGGCGGCTGAAGCCTCGCTGCCGATCATGGTTGGTGGCTCCTTTTTAGCTTCGATCTTTCACGTCATCATCCACTTGGTGATGCAAGGTTCTTTCGCGACGCGTATCCTTGATGGTTTCATCATAGACAATGTAGCCTCTCTAGCCTTTGGGCGTTTCCTATTTCTTATCTCGTCCATCAAACGTCCATCAAGGGAGTACGGTACAGTCGCCGGATTACGCTCAAGACTTTCGTGTATTTGAAGCACAAGCATATCTCTCGAATTGCTATCTGGTGGTTTGTCTCGCCACGTTCGACCTCCATGGAGTCAACAAATACATCCTCGATTGAAGTCACCACACGGTCAGACCTCTCTCTTCTCTACAAGGTTCTTCGCACCATCATCCGTCCACTCCGACCCCGTCTCGTCAAACCCGGCAAGCCCGCACCCTCTGAATCTCAAAAACTCTCGCCACCAGAAAAGCGAGGATGCAAGGTCATCGAATCGCGACGGGAAGGTATTTGGGAATATACTTTCCGGCACTCATCACAGCCAGCATCCCAAGGAGGACAACCACTCCATGACGGTGTTGCAAGGGTGGTGGAGGAACGAAAGCCGGCGAGCAAGAAGCATCGCGTGTATTACTTCTGCGGCGGCGGGTTTCAGTCGCCTCCCTCGAATGAGCATTGGCGATTCATCACGCAGGTTACTAAGGATCTGGCGCAGTCTCAGGGACAGCACCGCGAAGTTGAGATCACGGTGGTATCGCATCCTCTTGCGCCGGCGTCACCTGCCGCTGAGGCGTTGCCGGTGCTGCGGAAGTGGTTGGCCTCTGCACTGGTTGAGGCCAATCTAGCTGGGGATACGGTGACGTTGATGGGAGATAGTAGTGGTGGGAACATTGCGCTGAGTTTGGGATTTTGGGCAGTGGAGAACTATAAGGCTCCTTCTGCATCTGCCACGAGTGGTGATGGTAATGGTCTGCCCTTGGTGGCAGTCTTTGTAATTTCGCCGGCTGTGGATCTGAGGAATGTCAATCCTGGGATTGAAGAGGTTGATAGATATGATCCGGTTTTGACGGTAGGATTGACGAGCCAGGTTGCGAGGGCGTGGACGGGGAATGTTGAGTCGAAGGGTCCGGTGCCGGGAAAGCCAGCGGCGATGGAGATGTCTAATCCGACGGTGTCGCCTCTGTTACAGCCGGAGGAGATGTTTAGGTTGATGAGGGATAGAGGAGTGAGTGTGCATGGTGTGGTGGGTACGCATGATGTGCTTGCTCCGGATGCATTGGAGTTCATGAGGAAGTGTGAACGATTTGGGGTGAGAGGAAAATGGTTGGTTTGGGATGGGCAGATGCATTGTTTCCCGCTGGCGGGAGGGGGCGAGATCGTTGGCTTGAGAGAAGGGAAAGAGGGGAGGAGGTGGGTTGATGAGGTATTGAGAGAGGATGCAAGAGTGTAGGACATGAAATGCATGGCTTGGTAGGCCGTGATGGATGTAATCTTATAGTATGATATGATCATCTTTGTGATGGGCAGAAACCTTGCACAGTATTCCCCTCTCCAGAAACGCCCCCTTATTTGCTCGGTTCTCTTCGGCCGTCCTAGCGAGTGTGCTTTGTATTCGGTACAACATTTCTCGACGAGAGGGGACAGTCCTATGTTCGTGATTGGTCCGATTTTCGTTCTCCAAGTCCACCCCAAAGGTGTCATGCCGAGCTACGGGAGCTAAGGGCCAGGCCGGCATGCAGAGGCCCACAAGGCTGAAATGGGTAGCGGCGAGTATGTTCGATACCTAGTTATGCGTACCAAGGGCGATACTGAGCCCTCTGAAGGACTATCAGACGTCAGCAGTGGGAGTACAGGCTCATGAAGTATATACTTTCGACCTTGATTTGCACAATTCTGGAATTCTGCCAGACGGTGATGAGCCCAATAGCGGTTGCAACGACGCCGAAGACAATTGTTAGGATGATATCGAGGGCCATGATAGCGATGTTGTTGCTTTCGTCTCTTCTATATCTAAGAAGTATCCCGTGGTATTGCAGAAGTATCCACGAATATGATATCTTGCAATTGCATGTACTACACATTGATCATTGAAGGGGGAAACGAGAGCTTTTATTGACGATCTCGTACAAGGTTAGCACCATCTGCACGCCAAGGCTCATCTTTGGAAAAGAGTTAGCCGTGTGTCAAGGTACTCCGTATTAGGGCAGTGATGCCACAAATACAGGGTTCCTTCGGATAAGCAAGGATCACAGCCGACGAAAGTGACGATGTTGCGTGCATCAAAGTGCGAGAAGCAGGCTGTGCAATTTAAGCAAGAGTCAAGCAATTCAAGAGCCAATCAGCTGTAAAGACAGGTTGAAGACACGTGTTTTACTTCTTCCCATTGTTCGCAAGTGTGCCTCGTTGATATGATAGGAACCTGAGACTACTAACGTCACATTCCTGGCGGTCTACATGCATAGCACCAATGATAAAGGCGATAGATTGCTGTACTATTCAGCAATATTATGCCACCATTATTCCGCTCGGTATGAGGTGCTGGAACAAAGCTGAATGTTGCGACTTCTACTGTGACGGAAGAAGCACCTGCGCTTCACGACTTGGCAGTTCCATTTCCTTCTCCTGTAGCCTTCCATATCTCTCTCCCTCTTTCCCTTTCCCGCTAGACCAAAATACGTTACGCACATCTCTCACCATCTGCACATCAGCAGTCATAGGCCGCGAGCATAGACCTTTCCGGTGATCGTGTGTTTTGGCAGCCACACCAAAGCGAGATTTGAGTTTCTCTGTTCACAAGTATTCATGTGGGATCAGGATCATCAAGAATACCTCGCTCACCAAGTGTGGTAATGGTCCCCAGCAGTCTTTTGCACTCCTCTTCCTGCTCTTTCTCTACCATCACCTCCCACAGCCCTTTCCTCTTTGTATTGGCGGGTTGCGAAGACGAAGCGATATTCCTCGGCGTCTTCCCTCTCGAGGAGTCGTGGGTATACCGACATCTTGATCCGAACTTGCAGCGACCAGTTTTTGCAAAAGTATTGCACAGACGAGGAGTGTTGACTCGTGCAGCTTTCGGAGGCTGTGGAGCAAGGTCGTGAACAAGGGCGGCCTGCTTTGTGCTCATGACCTCTGGAGCAGAATCTGAGTCGGACTCGGACTCAGAAGTGTCTGAGCCGGAATCTGTGGTAGGGGAGCCGGAGGAGGAAGTCGCATCAGGATCTATTATGTCTGAAGCAGATGAATCGTCGACCTCATCAAGCTGCAGAGGCTGCTCGTGATCGGCAGCTGCAGCTTCTGGAGGCTGGTCTTTGTTTTGACTGGCAGCCAGAGCATTTCGCTTTTCCTGAGCCATACGCAGCGCCTCCTCTGCTTTTGCCAGTCGTTGTTCGGCTTTGAGTGCCTTTTTTCTGAGCTTCTCAGCCTTCATCTCCGCCACTGTCGCGGAGTCGAATTCGGTGTCTTTGTTCTTTGCCAAACGTTCCACCTTCCGTGCTTCTGCTTCTTTCTGCGCTCTTTCGATCTGCTGCTGCTTCCGTTCCTCATCTCTCTTGATCCGAGCCTGCCGATTGGCCTCAAACCTGGCCGCTTTTTCTTCCTCCCATTTCCTTCTCTTCTCGGCCGCCTCTTTCTTTGCCGCCTCGACCTTTACCGCTGTGGGGTATCGTGCTTTACGCTCGGCAATCCAGGCTGCTATTTCTGCTACGGTCCGCAGCGTTGAGACATGGCCCTTATATTCGATCTCTAGGCCGTGCCTGGCACTTTTTGCTTGAGTGGCAAGGCGCGTCTCTTCGCCCTCGTCATCCTCTGGTTCGGAGTCGGGATCGGCTTTCGTGGGTGTCAAGCCAAGCAAGTTCTGCTTCTTGGGCTTTTCTACGGTTTGCACTGCTGGCTGAGGCGCTGGCTTGCGCGGAAGGAGATGTTCTATCGAGGCGTTGAAGCTGGGGACTGCAGGAGCGGCTGTCGGTCGCGGCCTGGCTGGTTGGGTGTTGTTGAAAGCGCTGGTATGGTCTCGTTTCTGCGGAGGGTTCAGTCCGCTATCGCGATTCCAACTGTCTCCATGAGGCCTGTTTGCATAGTTGTTGTGACCCGTATAGGGGGCATGATGAGAGCCTCTTTGCGACCCCCGGGCACCTCTTCCGGCACCCCTCTGAAAGCCGCCACCGCCTCTGAAAGAGCCTCGATTATTGGGGAAGCCGTTATTCTGCGCGTAGGAATTGTCTGTGGTTCGCTTCGGCGGAGGCGGAGGCGGAGGAGGGAAGGAGAATGGTTGGTTGGACATGGTGAGAAAGGGACCTGCGACTCGGTGTCATTCCGCTAGCAGACACGCTATATATGATACATCGTAGAGCAATACATTACAACACAAAGCATGTTGACCCTGACAGCCTGCGGATCAGTGAAGAGGCATGGAGAAATGTCACGATAAATTTATTTACATGATCGACGTCAGACTCGAAGCGTGCAAAAAAGCGGCGCCCATTAACTAAGCGGGTTCCACTCGATATGAATTTTAATGCGGAGAGAGTATGTTTGACTTGACAATATCTTTCACTGCCATTTCTGTCCTCCTTTGGAAGAGCGCGACCGGTTCCTGGAGACCTGGTATCATGCAGAGGTCATCGCTGAACATACAAACATTTCATACCTCTGCGCGGGAACGGTAGCACCATGTTCATCCTTGTATGGCATTCTTCCGCCGTCTCTTCGCTCAACCAACTAACGACAGTAGACCACATTTGACGACCTGGTCCAGATCCCACCGCATGGATTCCGAAACAACCAGATAACTCGCAATGATCTCGAAGACAGAATCAACGAGAAGTACTCGAACAAAGTGCGGCGACATGGCTCGTTGCTACGCCTCTCATTCTAATCCCATTGCTAGATTGTGCAGAAAGTCGGATTATGCATCTGCATGTATGATCTATTGACAGCCTCAGATGGCTTGATCGGGAATGGCACAGGCAATGCGAACGTCAATGGTATCATCGACTATGTCTTGTGAGAGGCTGTGGGCTTATCATGTCTTCAGTGGAATTCCGAATGATCGTCTTCAGACCCTTCAAGGGCGAGATCATAACAGGCACTGTCCAGAAATGCACATCTACAGGCATTCGAAGTAAGCAATTTCGCATGCTGTGCGAAGCGAATATCTGACTCCAGCTAGTCACGACACAGTTCTTCGATGATATATTCGTGCCTCATACTATGCTCTTTGAGGGGTGTGAATTGTGAGTATCGTTCATGACGGTCTGGGCAGGTTTTTGACGGTTACGAAAAATAGTGATGACACAGAAAAGACATGGGTCTGGCGCACCGGGGAGTCGGAACTTTGGTTCGATCAAGGCACGGTAGTCAATCTTCGTGTCGAGGCAGAGAAATGGCACGATCAAGCTCCAAAAGGCCCTGCCGAGACTGCTGAAGCTGGCAATGAGGGCGAGCGCAAAGTTCCTTACGCCATCGAGGTATTGTGCTTGCTGGGTGTTGCTGAACGAAGCTGACCGAATATAGGCATCAATGGCCGAAGCTGGTTTGGGTGGAGTCGAGTGGTGGTGATATCTCGATCAACATGCTCAGCTTGATGTTTCATTCAACAATTCGAGGTCATTTCATGATCCATGCTGTCGGTAACGACAACCATCGCTGGCAGCGACGACACTTCCCAGCTTCAAACACGCAGTGCGCTTGTCCAACATCACCCTCACCAAACCGGCTCTTTGCCAGGATAGGCGCCCAATCAGACACCTAGACAATACAGCTGGCAGGTTGCGCAGCGATGTGAACTATGCAAGGCAAGCTTGAAGACGGTGATGGATGAGGACAGAAGGAAGATGATGATAAGTAAGAGGCATATTCCCGGGCAGTATCCGCGCTTAAGCGACGGCGAAGAATCCTTATGGGGACAAAGGTTTGTCAGCTTCAGGCACGGATGAGCCTAGTGACACCTAAGACCCTCATATAGCGGCCCGGATTGCGCTTCTTTTGATGTGTGGCGAAGGGCGTGCGGGGAGCTTGGATACGATTTGCTTTGGGACGCAAATGTCACTGGCCCCAGGCGTCGAGCACCGATGGATCGCTAAGCACGTCATCTGTGTTGACTCTTTGATGGCCATACAATAAAACAAAAATCCTTCCTGATTGTGCAATAAGCAAGTTGCTTATACACCTCGGCCGTACTTTCATCATTATATTGCTCGAGTCTGCCCTGCTATCCTTTACTCCTGTCCGACTTCGGTATCTCTAAGGATACCCTCAGCAGTTCTCAAAGCCCGCGCGTTTCCCTTGGTTCCACCGACCCAATAGACTGGATACCACTCGAGCACAATGACAGGCCCTGTATCACCTCGCCCCCTGCGGCCACACGAACGTATCTTGACCAACGAAGACGGCGGCATCGACACACCTGCCCGTGCTCCATCTCCTGTTCACCAATTCGGTACCCTCGCTGTCCACGCAGGAGCGCCTCACGACCCCTCCACTGGCGCCGTTATCGAATCTATCTCCCTATCTACCACTTTTGCTCAGAATGCAGTAGGCAAGCCGGTCGGTGCCTACGAGTACAGTCGCAGCGCGAACCCAAATCGTGACAACTTTGAAGAAGCAGTGGCCGCCCTTGAACATGCCAGATGGGCACTTGCTTTTGCCTCGGGCTCAGCAACGACTGCCACAATCCTACAGTCCCTGGCGGCGGGCTCACATGTGATATCGGTATCAGACGTCTATGGCGGAACACATCGATATTTCACGAAAGTTGCGCTTGCACACGGAGTTGAGGTCACATTCTCACCCTCGATCGAGTTGGACGTAGAGGAATTGATCAGAGAACAAACAAAACTCATCTGGATCGAAAGCCCTTCGAATCCTACGCTGAGTCTGGTCGACATTAGAAATGTGGCTACGGTCGCTCATAAACACGGTATCCTGGTCGTTGTGGACAACACCTTCCTATCACCATATGTGCAGAACCCTCTGGACCACGGTGCCGATATCGTTGTTCACTCGGTCACGAAGTACATCAACGGCCACTCTGACGTGGTCATGGGTGTTGCAGCATTCAACTCCGAAGAACTCAAGGAACGTCTGACATTCCTTCAAAACGCCATCGGCGCCATTCCTTCTCCATTCGACTGCTGGCTTGCTCACCGAGGTCTCAAGACCCTCCATCTTCGAGCCCGCGAATCGAGCAAGAATGCCATGGCTGTTGCCACGGCCCTTGAGGCATCTCCGAACGTCATCGCTGTGAACTATCCAGGCCTCGACTCTCACAGACAACGGGCTGTTGCCATCAAACAGCACCGTGACGGGTTGGGCGGTGGTATGCTCAGCTTCAGACTCAAAGGCGGTCATGCTGCGGCTGAGCGCTTCTGCCAGCAAACCAAGATCTTTACCCTGGCTGAGAGTCTAGGAGGCGTCGAGAGTCTTTGCGAAGTCCCAAGTGCGATGACACACGCGGGCATTCCCAAGGATCAACGTGAGGCTATTGGTGTCTTTGACGACCTTGTCAGATTGAGTTGCGGTGTTGAAGATGCCGAAGACCTTACAAAGGATGTTCTGCAAGCACTTGAGAAGGCTGTTGTTGGGCCGAAAATATCGAACGGTGTCAACGGAGCAATTAGCAATCCCATTTCGAGGAGATGAAGGAATCCAGTGATCGAGCACTTTTCACCAGCAGGCTCTAGACGCCCCCGTTGGTAGAGGCCCTCACCTACATCTCTGGCAACTTCACCATCTACCTCTCAACGCAATCGGGCTTTGCAATTGTGCAGGCAGCGCCACGAATACTTACGTTCTTTGGGCAGGCTGAGCGATGCTCCGAAGTACGGCAGCTTGAACACTGTTGACCTGCCTCCGCCTGGCTTATTGGCAAGCTCTCTCTTAACATGCAAGGCCTTGGATCAAGACATTTCACTGTGAACAACCATGTTTCACTCGTGCCAGAGTTGATCCATCTATCATTCAAAGAAATTGCCTTCATCTGCTGCAGACTGCCTGCTATCAGCGCTACGAGGAGATGCTCATCCCGTCTGGTTTCCCCGTGTCTTCCAGCCGTCCAGCTCGTAAGAGGCGGTACGACCTTACGCGTCGTTCCATGAGCATTGGTGCAGCCGGTGATGCCAGATCATGTCAAGCAATTACACATGCTTTGGATGTCAGAACCGTTCGTCCACAGATCTTTGCTATCATTGAAATTTGTTCGGCAATGACCGGTAGCACTTCACTTCACTCGGAGGAAATTGGAGTCGAGGAAGCAAATAGAGCGTCATTTTAGAGGCATAGAAAGGATAGAGCGTGAATGCATTCATTGCAATAAGGGTATCTCTGAATCTCAAACAACAAACCATCGTAGACGATATCAACACCACTCAAAGCCATTTCTAAGCCTCATGCCACCGCCGTCACAATCCATATATTCGTATGATGTATAAGCGACATCACAACTCATCCAACCTTCTCAACCTCGGATCTTCCCTCTCATCCAGCGCCGCCAACCCACCGTTCTGCCCATTGACACAAGCCTCAGCCTCAGCACACCCATCGACTATCTCCCTAGGAATTTCCGGGAACCTGACCTTGCGATTCCGATTCCGCTCCGCAATACCCTGTAACAAATCCTTCACATCCTTCGGCAAATGCACATTCTCATCCAGCATTACCCTTTCATGCTCGCCAGCACTCGTCCCCAATCTCAGACTCTTATTCCAGCTTCCCTCGCTGTGCGCCCTCAACCCAGCCTTGACCGGATCGCCACGGAACCACCATTCTTTACCCAACACAACCAGCGCAACCAGGACCAGAATCGAAATACTAGTTGACCAGACAATTTTGAATACCCGATCCCACACTTTCCGGACTTGATCCTCGCGCCGTTCCCAATTCTCGACGATCATCCTCGCATTCTCCAGTCGCACACTCAAATGTTCAGCCTTTTCACTAGCCTTACGCCCACGCTCCGTGAGAGCCTGGGCTTTCCTCTCACGCTCAGCAAACCCTTTCTTGAACCCCCCAACACGCTTACGTGTCTCAGCGTCGAGCCTCTGCGTCTCCTTGTCAAAGTTCGTAATGAGCTGGCCCGTCTGCTTGCTCAAGCTCTGGAAGGATGTGATCGTCGCCATCAAATTGCCCACCGTCTCCAACAGATTATAATACCCATAGTCTAGCCTCCGCGTGATCTCGACGCCTTTAGAGCTTATGTCTGCGAGATGTTCGCGCATTTCCTCCTCGGCCGCAGCGATCTCGGCATCGCGCCGGACAATGTCCTCGCGCCTGACGTGGATTCTGCGCGCAACGCGTGCCTGATCACCTCGTTCCAGCGCCTGTTCGAAACTCGTCTTGGGCCTGGGCTGGGGAGGTGGACGGTGTGGGTCGGACACGGCGCGCAGGCGAGGATCAAAGCGGCCTCCATCGGTGTAGTCTGTTGACTGAGTGCCCGCGGGGCCCCATTGACCGCGTGTGTGCTTGTCGCGTTCGGCGTTCAAGCCGGCGACGAGGTGTGGGAGGGCGGCGTTTTGTTCTCTGGAAGGTGGACGGCGTAGGGAGGAGACCGCTTCGCTTTGCGTGGGCCGGTGGCCGCGCTTGTAGCTGGAGTCCCGGGAGTGAGAGTGCGAGCGGGTATGCTGGTGTCGGTGGTGCGAACCGGGGAGGTGGACTCTATGGAGGCGCTCTGCTGTTCGTTCCAGGGCACTGGGGACTGGTAGAGTGTGGGCATTACGCGGTTTGGTCTCGGCGGGAGAGAGGTAGGACTGCGATCGTAGTTGAGGCGGACGGGTGGCTTGAAGGGTAGGGCCTGCTGTTTGGGGCTCGGTGATCTTGGGTTTGGATGGGTCAGTGTGAGAGCGGGAGCGAGAGAGGATTGGACGATGGCTGTCAGGCAGGGCTGCTTGTGGTAGCAACATGACGGTGATCGGTGGAGGCGGACAGAAGCCTCATACAGGCAGGTTCTTATTGGGACAAGAGCATGTTGACTTGGCCCATGAGCTGGCTGTCGTCCTTTAGAGAATGGACAGGATAGTACTCGTAGTAGTAGGGAGAATGATGGAAAGTTAAGAGGTGACCAGCAGGTGGAGAGGCTAGAAGAGCAAAATCCGGGGTAGGTCAGACGCTGCTTTAGCGCCTAGCCTGGACACTACCTTGGTACCCACCTAGGTGCCTACGTACCTTCGGTAGGTAGATAAAGCAGTCTGTGATGACAATTGCGTGAAATGGCGCACCCACCAGGGCTGATACTGTAGTATCAGGCCACTCCATGTGACACAGCAGAGAGCGCCGATTTAGGATCATTGCTTGTTGGGTAATATCTCGGTGTTGGGGAGGTACTGCAGATTCTATCTGACTATCAAATCACTGATCCAGGCTATGCATTGGCCCCTTCCGTGACTTGCAGACCACCATGCTCCGCCAGTACTGGTTTGTGCTAATATCGATCTTTGCATTAACAAGTTTCGTGCTTTCATAGCTCGTTCAATCCATTCATTCAAACAAAATCACCAGGCCGTAAGCCGAAAAACAAGGTCGCCCATCCAATGCTGGCATGCGTCCCGTGTCAGAGTAGTCAAGCTTTCAGTCGCCATCAAAACCCCAAGAATAGAGCATTGCAGCTGCGATCCAACTTGCACCACTTAGTATTCGGCGCCACCATCATCCTCATCCTGCAGGCTGTCGCTAGCAACCTCTTCGTAGTCCTTCTCCAGAGCTGCAAGATCTTCTCTGGCCTCGGAGAACTCACCCTCTTCCATTCCTTCTCCAACGTACCAGTGAACGAAGGCACGCTTCGAGTACATGAGATCGAACTTGTGGTCAAGTCGGCTCCAGGCTTCGGCAATGGCGGTGGTGTTGGAGAGCATGCTGACAGAGCGGTCAACCTTGGCCAATTCGCCTCCAGGAACGGGCATGGCTATTGATTGTCAGTGGAGAACGTTCAAGTATAGGATCAGACTTACGTGGCTGATAGTTGATGCCGACCTTGAAGCCGGTAGGGCACCAATCGACCAGATGGAAGCTGGACTTGGCTTTGAGAGACGCAATAGCTGCGTTGGTATCGCGAGGAACGACATCACCACGGTAGAGGAGGGCAACAGCCATGTATTTGCCGTTGCGAGGATCACAGACGACCATCTGGTTGCTTGGCTCGAAGCACTGCAGAGTCAAGTCTTGCACCTTGAAACTCTCATGCGAAGAACGCTTGGTTGAGACGACGGGGGCGTAACTGATGAGTGGATAGTGAATGCGAGGGTAAGGCACCAAGTTGGTCTGGAATTCGTTCAAGTCGACGTTCAAGGCACCATCAAAACGTAAGCTGGATGTGACAGAAGAGACGACTTGAGCAATGAGACGGTTAAGGTGTTCGTAATCTGGTCTCGGAATGTCGAGGTTGCGGCGGCAGATGTCGTAGACAGCCTCGTTGTCGACCAAGAATGTGCAGTCGGCATGCTCGATGGTGCTGTGGGTGGAAAGAACGGCGTTGTAGGGTTCAACAACCGATGATGAGACTTGTGGTGCAGGGTACACGGCAAACTCCAACTTGCACTTCTTGCCATAATCGACGGAGAGGCGTTCGAGGAGCAGAGCACCGAAGCCAGAGCCAGTACCACCTCCGAAAGAGTGGAAGATCAGGAAACCTTGCAGGGACGAGCAGTTATCTTTCGCCTGGTCAGTCGTGATCACCTAGTTACGTTTGAAGTATGTTTCTCACCTGCAACACGTCGGACTTTGTCCAAGACATCGTCGACCAACTCTTTACCAACGGTGTAATGACCTCGAGCGTAGTTGTTTGCAGCGTCCTCCTTGCCACTAATCAAAAGCTCGGGGTGAAATAGTTGTCTATATTTTCCAGTTCGAATCTCGTCGATTGGGGAGGGGTCGAGATCGACGAAGATGGAGCGCGGGACATGTTTGTTGTTTGCGGTCTCGGTGAAGAAGGTCTCGAAGGATCCAGGATCGCCGATTTGGGCATCAGGGTCAGGACGACCATCTGCCTGCAAGCCGTGCTCGAGAAGATACCTGATGTAGCAATGAGTGATCATCATCTAGTAGCGGTCACGGCGGGGTGCCTACAGTTCCCATGCCGCATTACCAAGCTGAGTACCAGCCTGCCCAATGTGCAGGTGGCAAACCTGTGAGATGTGTTAGCATGTCGTCGTCAATTGCGCGTGAGTTATATGCCGGTTCAGGCTTCTATCCTGACGTTGAAATGTGCTTTGTTGATTCGGATGAGAAATTGTGGAGGGGCAGGCAAGCACGGGGTACACAAACAACGTGCGGACACTTACTTCTCCACGCATTTTGAAGAATGGCCTGCGGATTGACAATCAGATATGTACGATTCTGCAGTCAGCTCAGACCCGGGCACGTCAACTTGATAGAAGACGCAAGTGTTGTCGTTGATGTGCGGGATTGAGGGAAGCGTGAACTGAATGGGAGAGAGTTGTGCGCGCAGTTGTTTGAGTCAGTGTTGTGACCTTGTGATTGGCGCGTAGACGAAAACAGCCAAAACAGACGCCAAGGCTGCTGCACTTCAGGGGCTTGAGAGTCGCCGCTGTCACTTTTCATCCTTCACAGTAGTACTTAGTGCACTGCCTCTGGTACCTGCAGCGGGTGTCTCCGTCACTATGTACAGTACCTCATGTACTATTGCATAGCACAATGTCGGCCGTATTGTTGCTGAGAGGTGCGGGTTTTTCTGTTCTGACATTGACTGTTCGTCCTGCCCATGCACAAACACAATAGTGCAAAGATGCTGCCTTCATGGCCATGTCAAATGCCACCTCATCCATCGAAGATTGTACGCAGAAGCACGTTTGTCTTCTGCGAGATGTTCGCAATGGTAGACGAGGTCTGGTCTTCGTCCAGATCAAGATCCGAAGCATCGGGCATGACACACCTGCGAGCAAGCATTCATCATCTTCTTTATGGTTGTTTGAATCATACCGTCCAGAAAGACAGATGCCCCCATAGTGGCTTGATGGCAATTACGAAACTGCTACGACTCTGTTGGGCCATGTTGCGTAAGTCATGGCGAATGTATTAGCTCTTCTGGCTACGTGAGTTGACCTCATCTGGCCGATGATATTACCACTACATGTCCAGCCACGGAGGAGGAGCAGACGCATGTTTGGCCGTCCGAAATAAGCAACGCAGACCCATGCGACCAGGAGCGACTGACCTTTCACATATATACAAGCACAAGTATGGGCTTGCTCAACACTAGTCGCGCTGCAGCTAAATAAAGCAGCGAGCTGAAGAATAGGCATGAATGCGGCATGTCGTGAGCGTTGGACATCACTCTTTCATAGTGCAACACCTTCTCATATATGCAGAGCAGCCGCAAGCGAGCTGAAAGTTGCCCTGTTGTGTTGCTGCATACGGAGGACCGCGCCTTTGTCGGATGAGACTCCAGACGGCTTGTCTCAAGGCCTAAGCGAATGGCAATGTGCATATAAACCCGGTCAGTAAGCCCCTTCAATACTCTTGAGTAGCAGACATCATCAATGGAAATTGTACATTTTCAGCACGGAGCATACACAGCCATATAATATTACGCGTAAAACTTGCTCCAATCCGCCGCACGGCGTGTCGGTCTCGGCCAAACCTCTTATCTCGAAAATTTGTATCGTTATTGTGAAACACCAAGCGGCGAAAGTGATGTAGACGGCGTCACCATGGACCCAGAGAGACTCTCCACTAGAGGATACAGGGATACTCAGCAGGTGTCCCAGGGGCAGCGATCAGCACTATTTCGGGCTCCAATCGCTGATTTAGGCGCTGACGAATTGCTTGGCCAGGACCCAACGGGCTCCAAACTAAGTCGCCTGTGGACAGTAGCGCCGACGTTGATTGATTTGATCGTTCATCTCAACATGTGTTGCCGAAAAACTTTGGTACACGTCTATCTGCACACGAGGAAAAGCGGGCAGCACACGCTGCAATGTTCTCATCCTTCGGCCTCCGTGCTCCTGCATAAAACAGTGGTGAGGAGGGAGTCTTCTTATACACTCGTTGCAAATCTAAAGACGTATATTCTATTCTGTTCACCTCATCAGCTTTAATTTCCTTGCCGTCTTCTGCGGATCGCGCCGAATCTATATCTGCCTCCCAGACCAGACGCACCAGGGCGGGCTTTCTCTTCCTGATTGACACTTTTCCTCGCGATCGATTCCTTCTTGTGAAGCCGCCGGCCGGCTCTTGATTTGATGAAAGAGGAGGAACGTTGGCACATAACGCTTTGAGCGCGGATTTGTTTGGTGTGCATTGTCGACCATGAGCACACCGATCGACGAACTCCCTAGGTTGGAGTTCGACACTCCTACCCATCGAACATCAGACGATGATTCTACCGCCGTCAATGAGAAGCCAGATGGGTCCGTGGACAGTCATGCGCTTCGAGATCGTTTGAGGGTAGAAACTCGCCGCCGAGATACCGTCGGTGCTCGTTTCGAAGAGCCAGTCAGACCCTCTCCCTCTCAAACGAGGGAAGAGAGTTCGAGGCTAGACGACGAACTTCTGTTGCAAAGAGCGGAGAAATTGGCTTCGGCGGAATCGAGGGCATCTGACGCTGGCCGGAATTCTGCAACCTTGCATCGATCAAGATCACGGGCTCCCGAACCTCTCGACGAGTTCGATACGGCTACTAACCCTATTCACGAACGCACACAAATATACAAGCCGCCTGCGAATCCCAGCACCAAAATCTCCAGGTTCTTCAAGAAGATTCACCAGTCGAGCTTCGTGGTCCGCTATTTCACTTATATCATGCCTGTATTCGCACTGCTCCTGATCCCCATCCTCATCGGTTCACTTCTACCTAGGGGCAGAAATTCTGATGTGGGCGGCGTCCAGCTTCTTTGGTTCGGAGTTTGGCTCGAAATTGTTTGGTTGACGCTGTGGGCCGGTCGATTCGCAGCAAGATTAATCCCATATCCTCTTGGGTTAATATCGAGCTTATTCACCAACAACGCCAAAAAATGGAGAGATCTGGGGAAAGCGCTGGAGATTCCTGCTACTGTTTTCTTCTGGTGGCTCGGTATCGAGATTTCTTTCCTGCCCACCATGAGAAACCACCTGGTATCTGGTGTCAGCCATGCTCCGGAGTGGACAAATGTGCTCAACAAGATCATAGTGTCCATCTTTGTGGGCGTCACACTGAACTTCATTGAGAAGATCATAATTCAGCTCATAGCCATCTCGTTCCACCTCCGGACCTATGCCGACCGCATCGAAATTAACAAGTTTCAGATTGGCAGTCTCACCAAGCTATACATCTTCTCCAAGGCTGAAATTGCCATGGAAGACAATGAATTCGAGGAGAAGCCATCGGGACAGGCATCTGGAATGCGAACGCCAGCCATGTATGCGACTCAGGCTCAACACGCCGTCACTAAGGCATTTGCTAAAGTCGGAGATGTGGCCGGTACCGTGGCAGGTGACTTCACAGGCAGGACGATCGCTAAGAGCGGACATCCGTCACAAGTCGTCTTGACCCTGTTGAATTCCACCACAGGGTCTCAAGTCCTGGCTCGGCGTCTTTGGCGAACCTTTGTCCGCGATGGCGAAGAAAATGTCAAACCCGATGACCTCCAAGCGGCATTTGACAACGGCGAAGAAGCTGATGCGGCCTTCAGCATGTTTGACAAGGACATGAATGGCGACATTTCCATGGAAGAACTTGAAGCTGTCTGTGTCGAGATCGGTCGGGAACGGAAGTCGATCACGGCCTCGCTTAAGGACTTGGACTCCGTGGTTAGTCGCCTAGACGATGTTTTGTTCTTCATCGTCTGTATTGTCACCGTCCTTGTCCTTATCTCGCTCATCTCAACCGCTGCAGCTGGTGTGTTGACCTCTGCTGGCTCCCTGGTCTTGGGCTTATCTTGGCTCTTCTCTGCCACTGCTCAGGAATTCCTGCAGTCATGTGTCTTTGTCTTCATCAAGCACCCGTTCGATGTCGGCGACAGGGTAGCCATCTATGGCAACACAGGATCGACCCTCAAGGGTGACGACTACTTCGTCAAGGAGATTTCTTTATTGTATACCGAGTTCAAGAAAATGGAGGGCCACGTGGTGCAAGCGCCAAACTCCTATCTGAACACACTTTTCATTCTAAATCAGCGCCGATCTGGAGGGCTTGCTGAGGCTGTACCTATCGTCATCAAGTTTGGAACCACGACGGATCAGATCAATGCTCTACGCGCGAAACTCATCGAATACGTTAAGGAAGAAAAACGTGAGTTTCAAGGAAACATCCTGACTGAGCTCCGAGATATTACCGAAGCTTATTCATTGACGCTAAATATCGTCTTCTTTTACAAGTCGAACTGGCAAAATGAATTACTTCGACTTACACGTCGAAATAAGTTCATTTGCTCGTTAATGGAGGCCATGCAAGAGGTTGGTATCGAAGGACCCAGACAAACACAGGCCGGTTGGAAACCGGAGCTGCCTTATTATATGCAGTTGCCCCCTGGAGCACCTCCTCTCTTCGGGCAGAACGCAATGGATCCAAATGGCGGTCAACCTGGCGGAGGCATTGCCGGAGATGGTACTAATGACGCACCGTTTATTGCTGCTCCTCTCAATCCTTCGTCAACAATGCGGCGACGCCCCAGTACAGGGCAACTAGGACGGCCTCGAGGTGAATCCCTTTCTTCATACGGGCGTCGAAAGGACTTTTCTCTTGGAATGAGTGAGATCAATTCTGGGGAGCAGCTTTCTGACGTGTACGAAGATCGAGAGCGTCCCCAATACAGGGAACTCATCCGGGAAGCAAACAGAATCGACGAAGAGCGAAGAACATCGGAGTCACGAGACCGCGAGGGCGACGGGAGGTCAACCTCAAAGGATAACCATGCGATGAGCGGCATACTCAGGAGGTCGACCACACAAAGCTTTGGCGGTCGCAATCGTGGGGAGTCGATTGGCCAGCCTCACAGGGCGTCCATCAGCAGCCAGGATACCCACCGCAACCGCTTCCTGGGCCGATTCAAACGATCCGTCGAACTTCCTCGAGACTCTCTGGCAGAAGAAGGCCAAGCTCCTCGTCTGCCACCTTTGGACTCCAGGTCTGGCCGCGTGGATTCTCAGGCAGTGCGCATGGATTCCACGACTTCTGGCCCGAATGAGCCGTTTCCGGTGATGCAACCGGTTGAGAGTCAAAGCGAAGATTTTGAATTGAGGAGGGTTGGGCAGAGCTCTACGCAGAAGCCGCAGTAGAGCTCGGTAGTAGGATTCGTCTGGAGCAGCCCATCTGGCAGTATGTCTGGGGAGTCTCTTTGACTGCATCCCTGGTTGGAAAAGCGTTGCACATAACTTCTTTTTGGATGAGTGGATCATCACTGGACAAATCTACATGTGGTCTTGAGCGACTGCATTCTTATGAACATAGATATAGAGCTTACGAGAGGCGTTAGCTCCATGTGAATGGAGAGGCTATGGATAGCCATTGAATTGATTGGTTCAGAGCTTCTATCAACTTGGTTGCTGTCCTTCTATACCTGTGGGACCTGAGTACCTGCATATCACTCCGCGCTATGCCAGTTTCGGGCTGCTGCCAATGTAAACCCAACGTCGCGTCAATTTCAACCTTGAATGGACAACATCTCTCACTAAGCGATTGAGTTTCACCTCAACCAGGGAGTGAGGGCGAGGGGGATCAGCAATGGATGATACTCTCATTCCCATTTTGCGTATTGGGGGAAAAGAGCACACCTGTATTGAGCCAAGTGACTTGGCTTAGCGAATGCCTTACCATATTGCCAGCCGTCTTGGGCAAACAGCTGCGCACTTTGTCAACGACCCTTTCATGATGTAGATGCGTTTATTGCGAGCAGTACGTGTTCGATGTATTATTGCTATTGGAGGTGCTGGCAACAAGAAGCCTGACGAGGCCCTTGCGGGTATTGAACGTGACTGGGGGAAGCTACGCCCGGTTCCGGCTACATGGCTCGGGTTTGAGGAATTCAAGTTGCCTAAATGTTGACCAGCATGGCGAGAAGACAGCCATAGCCTGAGGTCGCTTGAGCATCAAGGTAGGTCAAGCAAATTGTTGGCTTGAGTCGACGACATCCTATGCATTGGCAAGATCGGCTAGGAGTGTTGCAGGTTGTGATGATGTAAAGCTGTCCACCTGGGTCAGGCGTTTAGCACCGAGACAGCTCGAACAGCTATGTGAACATGTCAGGATGAGGATGAGTTCACTTTCAGCGCCGAAAACACCGCAAAAAGTGAAAGGTACCTGATATTGGGTACTCTCACCACGACGTTGACAGTGATGAGCTGGAATTCACCGCCCTCATTCACCATCCTTCAGTGAGACTCGCATGTGGTATTGTTGCCGTCTATAAACTCTTCCTCTTCCTCACCAAACAACTTCCTCCCTTTCTCTACCCTCCAACAGCCTTTCTTTGCTCGGTCATTATCGTCCTTCTACCTCCTTCGTTTGCTACAGCAACCAAACAAAGAACAATCGCTTGACAACTCACATTTGCTGGGCTTGCCGCAGTTATGAAGATCATGATGAAAGGTAAAAGAACACAAACCAAAAGCCACACTCTTCAAGCAAGCGCAGTTCTTACTGACTATAACTTGCAGGCTTTGCGCCAGGCCATGTCTACCTCACCCTCGTTGTCTGTCTCTTCGTCGGTCTCATCAACGCTGGTCCCCTCCGCTCTGCTCCCGGTCACAATGACACTTCTGTCGCTCACACCGCTCATACCTCGGTCGCTCACCTCTCCGTTGACACCACCAAAGCTTGCATTTTTGGGGAGCAACGTGACCGCCCTTGTGCACCTCACACTCCGGCTGTGCACTCTTCTCTGACTGCGCACAAGTCTGCGGTCACTGGTTCACACAGCCATGGTGATGTCACTACCAGCAAGGCTGCAAACCCTGGCATACATTTCCATGACCATGCTTCCTTGGGCCACACTTCGAAGAGACCTCATGCCACAAGCTCACACAGCCATGGGACGCTCGTTACCACCAAGATTCCGGTCACTGGCAGTAACGTACATCACCATGTTTCGGCTGGCCACACCTCTGTCGTTTCCCACAGATCATTTGCCACAGGCATGACTGCGCCATATCCTTTCCTGCCTCACAATCACACTGATAGTGGACGTCCTCCAATCAGTCATCCATCTTCAGGTCATCAAATCCCGCCTCAACCTTTTCTGCCTCACAACTATACTATTGGTTATCGTCCTCCGTTCGGTCACCCAATCCCAAGTCATCGTCCAACCGGTCACCCCTCTGCACAGAACCTGTCACTCGAATCGCGCGACGCAGACTACAAGCATGACTATGCCTTGGTCTGCTGGGGAAGTCAAGACTACACCAAGCTCTGCCAGCAGCATGAAAATGGATACTATTGTACCTCCAAAGGAAAGGTGGCATACAAAGGCAAGGAATCACACTTCTGCGCCACCTCTTGTGAATGTATCGACCTGCAACCCCGTCCATGTATCTTCAAGAACCTGGCCACGACATGTCTCCTCTCAACCAACGGCTCCATCAGAGACAGTAACTTCAAGACCATTGGCAACATCAACGATACAACTATCGACTCGAGCGGCACCCTGAACCTTGACGCAGCTTCAACTTCTCTGTCAACGCGCGACACCGATTTTATGCACGGCTGGGCCATGGTCTGTGGATCAGACTCCAATCGGTATTCGACAAGCTACTGCTACCAGGCGCCGCACTCATACTACTGCTCAGCTAGCGGAAGACTGAAGACCAATGGAGCTGGCAACAAATACTGCGTCTCAATCTGCCGCTGCGTCAACCTCATCACCGGAACCTGCATTTACGGCTGGGCTGCTGCTGGCGTCTGCGCCGTCGGCACTGATGGTACCATATTCAACGCCACTTTGCAGATCGTCGGCACTACCAGCGACGCCACTCAGCTGTCCAATGGTACCTGGGTTCTTTCATCGCTGGCAGAACGCGGTATAGATATCATGTCCACCTCGACCGAAACCGCATCAGCACTTGCTGTCCGAGATTCTAACATCGCAGAGATGCACCACAACTACGCACTCGTGTGCCTCGATCGCGCGCGCACCACCGAATGCTTGAGAGTTCCATACTCCTGCAACGCAAATGGCGTACTCATCTATGAGCGCCACAACTCCTTCTGCAGCGCATACTGCAAGTGCAACCGTGTGTCTCAGTACCAGGCCCCTTGTTATCTCGGCGGCCACCACAACGTCATCGGATGTTCCATCAAGGACGATATCGCGACGCTTGACAATGGAACGGTCATCGGCAACGTCTCTGATGCCATTACCCTGGCAAATGGTACCTTGGACTTCACCCAAGCTCTTGCTCGACGTGACGACGAAGTTGCACATGACTACGCCCTTGTCTGCATGGACAGAGAGTTCACAACCTTGTGCCAGAAGGCCGGTTACTCCTGCACTTCGGCTGGCAAGGTGACGTACAAGACCTACGACATTTTCTGTGGTGACAGTTGTGAATGCATCAAAGTCCCCACTGGTGCCAAAAGCTGCATCATCACCAACTTCAACTCGTCGCCAGCCCTTGTCTGTGACAACAAAGATGTCGATATCACTAACAAGACCATGACGATCGCGGACGGCTCTTGAGTTCCTCCTTGGCATTGACTTCGCGTGATGCAATTCAACTGGTGCAGTCTTTTCAGAAGATTCTGTGGATAGTGTTTCACATTCGGATTTGGACACAGATGTTGTCCTCCAAGTGCTGGCACATACGTGCTGAGAAAATGAAGTTAAGGAAAGGAAACAAGGAAATATCAATGGTTCTTGCTTGCCCACTACGGGTCGAAGCTAAAAGAGATCAGATAGATCACAAAAGTTCAATGAAAAGCATTTCCATGCAACTCGTGCTTCGCTCTGCCCCTGTTTCCCTTCATGCAATACTGATCACCGCATAAGCATGGCTGAACCCTGAACCCCGGCCTCCGTAGCCCTGAACCATGACCGCTGCAAAGTGCCTTGCATGCCATTTCCAAATCATTGTCAAGGTTTACCGAAGTACAAACATAATGACATGAGACATCATGCCGCTTATAGCCTATGGAACCTATACTTCCTTTTGAGTTTATCTCAAATCTTACGAAACCGCATCGGCATCGACCCATATAACTCATACCGCCCACCATCCCCAGGTAACTCCGACCGACGCAGTGTAGCGGTCCCCATCTCCTGCAGCTCTTCGCCACCAGCCTCATGAGCCTCCTCCGAGCCCCCAGGCTGGCTCCTCGAATCACCAGGACGACTCCCAGTGCCACTCCCACTCCCTGTCGGTACATGACGCGACTCGTACCCACTGTCCAGCTCGGGCTTCTGAGGAGCGTAGAAGCCGTCGTGCTCGTTCCTCGGGGTTCGGGCGCTGCCGTCGAGCTCGGCTTTCTCAGTGCCGCCGAACGTCCCACTGGAATCCCGCTGGCTCGATGCGGGCATGTACTTCGGCTTCCTAAGCCACTTGTACCATACTGCGGCGATGATGATGAGAAGGGCCATAGCAGCGCCGATGACGATACCTGCAATGGCACCTGCGGAAAGAGCATTCGAACTCGAGCCGCCACTCGAGCCACATGTCGTCGAATTTTTCGCGCATATAGTCATGATTTCGGCAGACCCGTTGGTCGGGTATAGGACTTGGAACAAGGAGATCGGGCCGTGCTCGTAGTCCGCGACCATGTACATTTCTTGGAAGATGGTCAATCCAAGAGTGTACTGACTTTCATTCGCCGCCTGCTTCAGTGGGAAGTAGTTGTGTGTTTTGTTATCGCCCATGGGTGGCGTGGTCTGCAGGTCGAAGGCTTGATACGGTAGAATGATGTTCAAGCGAGCGGTGGAGCCGGGCAAGCCGTCGCTTAGCGTGAAGGTCACGTTCGGGTTCTGTTGGATCAATGTCGAGTGTTGTGAGTCGTTGACGAAATACATTTCGGAGGTGGCATTCCAAATGAGGCCGAATGCTTCTTCAAATTTTTGACAGACCACAAGTGGCAGCCAGAGTGAGGTTACCTGATTGTCTAATCCGACGTCGGTGAGAGGCGACTCGAGGAGTACCTCGTCTTTCATGGTGATGCTCTCGATGCCGAGGAGAAAGGGCCGATATTCATCCCCCTGACTACTCAAAGTGAGGTTGGTCGAGACGTTCATGCGACTCTTGTCGTAACCACCGAGTGTTAGACTGGCAAATTGGGGGAATGGTGGATTGCGGTAACATGCGCCTGCATGGTAACCCCATGAAAGACTCGGGATGAGGTTCTGCTGACGGAGCACACCCATGAAGGTGGGCAAAGCAACGTTGAAGTCGTCCGCTTCTGTGTCATTGATTGTTGGATTGATGCCGAAAGAGCCGATCCAGAAGTCGTCACCAAGGTAAGGAAAGATTGTAACATTGGGTAGGTTGATGTTGGTATAGTGCGGGTAGTCGAGCTTTAGATCGCGGTTAGCAAAGGGTCTGTTGCTGCGCAGGATGTTGGTGGCACTCACCGTTACATTGTCGAAGCCAATTATAGCTTGCTCGCCATTCGGATAGAGCCAGTGCTCCGGGTTTGTGGGAAGTGCTACCTCCCCATCATCTTGATATGTGGATGAGTTCTTTGGGTCGAAAACAAGGCCTCGCGAATTCGGACAGTCGGATACTTCCAGATCGGTGGTCTCGTAGCATGCGAGATTCTCTACTGGAAATATTGAGTTGCCGGTTATAGACGGTAGGAGTCGAACGACCTGTGGTGGAGTTCCTATTTGGATAGCAAAGGTAGACCAGTGGTCGCCATCGCCGTCCCTGTATTCATCAGTCGCGATTCCTGCTTTTTGACAGAGATGGTACTACCAGTATCTACTGGGTTGAAAAATGATTGGTGGTGGTGATGGAGAGTCGTCGGCAGCCTGGCCAGCGACGGGACGACATTGTAGTAGGAAGACCAGAAAGGAACTTGCAAAGAAGGGTAAACTCATGGCTCAGAAGTCACCATGACCTGAGGGAAGTGGTTGAGGCAATTCGGTTTGCCAGTGGCGTGTGAAGACCACATCGTTGACCTCAGCCGCACACACTGTAAGCGTACCTCTCCTGCGGCAACAAAGAATTGGGAAGATGATGCTAGTTCTAGCCGTCACAAGGCCGACTTCCAACTTCCTTGTGGGGGTTCGCCACAAGGTGGCATTGAGTAGAGCTCGGTGAAAGGGTGGACTGCAATAAGGTGTTAGTAACCTCTGTCGGACGAAATCCCCACCAATATCATCGCAGTCTGGAGAGAGCTGCTTGCCTGTGGTTGCCACGATAGGATCGACCATGACCTGTGCCCCTGCGGGAACCATTTCGCCGCCAAACCGGTCGACAACACCCTCATGCACTCTGCAATCTGCTGGTAGGACAAGTCATTCTTTTCAATGTGTTCTTGTGCTGATTTGCGGAGATGCTTTCAGATTCCGTGTCCGATGCATTAGTGTGGAAGACCTCGGGACACAGGAAGGTAAAGGAGTGGGATTGATGGCTTGGAAAGAGGCAGGAAGGCAAATGATGGACAGTCGCTTCGACAATGTCACAGCGCATCTGTCAACCCCCGCACTCGACCCCAACAGTTAACTATCTCGTTCAAGACTAGTTGATGCTCGCTTCAAGTCCAGAACGTGTGCCTGGTGGTAATCAACCTTCTTAGCTTGCTGCTGTTCAGCCTGACTGCCAGTTCCTCTATTCATCAGGCGATGAATTGCTGGGTCCCTACGGATGGTGGGACTGACAGGCTTGTGACTGCTACATGGGCGCTGGACTCGAGCTCCGGTGTGGCGCGAAGAATATGATACGGAACAAGATGGGACAGAAGGAACGAGGGTCAAGGTGTTGTGAGGAGCAATAGCAGTCACAGACAAGCTTGAAGCGCCAGGGAAGAATTTCTCCGCGTGGCTGTCAACGGCCTGGTAAGGCCACCAATAGGCTTCATCTTCTGGGGGCGGGAATCCGGCCCGCTGTTCAGCTTTAACTGTAACCATAATTAAAACTCCGATGAACTTCTACCAAAGTGGTTACTCGTCGTCCTCGTACTGTAATCCTTGAATACTCCGTACCTAAGGTACATATCATGCATACTCCAAGCCAGACGAAGTTGGTACAGCTACTTATCGTAGACTACCTCAATGCACCGTTGACAAGATCATCCCTCCAACCCCAGGATTCAACAGGCACACACCGTCGGAGAGATAACGCCCATGCACTGCTAGATTGTGCCCTTATTGGCCTCTGTCTGCATCCTGCCCACTGCATGTCTCACTGTAAAAGTCCATTGTAAGAGGCTCAGTCCATCACTCTAACCAGAATTGTTCACTCTATGAGTCTGGAAACACTCTGGTTCATCGCCTTGTGAGCCTCATACACGAAACTGGAAGGTATTGTAGGAGGCCTCATGTTTCCTCCGCAGACGAGCACTGCAGATATCCTTGTACAAGGGGCCAAAAAGGACAGTAGCTTCTCAATAGCTTGCCTGCAAGATTACAAGCTGGCTCGAAGACGCCCGACAGCTCCTCACCATGACCGTCACAGACGAGAGCGAGTCATGAGAAGCAAGTCGCCTGAGCCAGGGGAGCATAAAGGCTCATGCCATCTGCACTTTTTCTCAGATTGTGAGTCTGCCAGGTGCCTTCTAAGGTTGGACACTCTCGTTGACAAAATGCTCGTCCGACGCTTGCTGGCCTACTTGGGCCTCAGTGCCATAGCATTCGCTAAACGAAACGATCGTCAACTCGCCAGTATGTGACATACCCGTCCCCTCCAACGGCTACATCTGACGTAGTTAGGAGGTGAAACTGAGACTGCTTGGGGATGGTCTACAACGACAGTTTCAACAACTACAATTCCAGTGTGGACCACGTCGACCACGGCGACTACCAACACCACCACTCCAGTCTGGACGCCTTCAACCACGACAACGACCACTGTACCTTGCACTGTCACCGCTTATACCACTGTCACTGTCGCACCTAATGTGACATCTACATTGGTGACCGTCAGTACGCCGCCGCCATCGATAGTCGTCGTAACTGGCACGGGTCCACGTTCCACAATAACAGTTGTGACCACTGTTACAGGATACCCTCCGACGAGCACTACGGCATGGGGCAGCTCAACCTGGGGTGCTCCAACCACCACAGCTGCTTTCAAGCTCAAGCCTAGGGGTGGGGTATGGTCGTCTTCATCCACCGCCGGGACAAGCGCAGTCACCGGGTGGACTTACTGGAACTCCACGAGCAGCCAGTGGACCACCACCACAACGACAACAACCACGACCACGACGCCTACAACTACTACCACCACAAGTACTCCCCCAACCACCACCACAACCACCACCACGACTACCCCAGCCTCACCCTCATGCGTGACGATCACCTTGGCACTAACAGCTACCTCTGTTACCTTAGCTACTACAACGACAACAACTGCAGCAACACTTTTGACGACCACTGTGGAGCCGGCTCCTGCGACCACCACTTCCACACACTATGTTCAGCCAACCTCGCCTGCGCCGGCACCAGTTCCTATATCATCAACGTCCACCACCACGACCAGAACAACCACGACGACCACTACTAGCTCAACGACTACCACGAGCACCACGTCAACAACCACCACCACTACCACCACCACCACAACAACTAGGCCAACGACCACCACCACGCCAAGAACCACCACCACAACGCCAATAATTACCACCACCACAACCACCACTAGACCAACGACTACCACCACAACTACAACACCCACAACACCCACAACGACCACCACCACAACTACTCCCAAAACTACCACCACAACCACGACTGCCACGCTCTCCACAACCACAACCACTAGCACTACCACTACCTCAGCCACGACGACGACAACCACTCCTTCAATGACAAGCACCAGCACGACGAGCACCACGACACCATCACCTTGTGTGCCCGAATCAACCACATGGATTCCCGTATCCAAAATCTCCGACGGTCAACCTCAAGAGCCAACAGGACCACCCGTCACCCAGATCTCCGATGGTCAACCTCAGGCGCCAGCCCCAACCGTCTGTCCAGCAACAACCACCGTCCCAAGCATCGTTTCTTACAGCGTTCCAGCGGTCGCAACTTACACCACAGGCGCGGCCAATCACTTACAAACTCCCATGTTCGGACGCGGTGTCTCCGGCACAGCGCAATTAGTTTGCCAAGTCCTGGCCGTCATGTTCCCTTGGTTGCTTCTTTGAAGCATCTGCAAGTATTGAGCCAAGAAACGCCGTCGTGCGATGGAGGAAGGCAAAATCAGTTAATAGGCGTAGCTGCGTTAGCACTACTAGTAGTCTTCTTACACTCTCTCCCAGGAAAAACTGGCCAAACATCTGGCGAACGGGGTGGCAGGGACTGTGAACATGCTATATCCCCGAGAGAGGCTAAAAGATCCAAATGCTCAGGCAGTACGTATCTGTAATGAGACATCTTTCAAGGAATATGGTACGCAACCAGTGTCGAGGATGAATTTGAGCTTTCTACCCTGAGTGCAACGCCTGAGTGCAACGTACAGTATCCGATCCGGAGGGCTTTTCCAGGGGCTAACCCCAGTATAAAGTCCCATACATGATAGTATAGTGCTTGGGAAATACCCTGAAGTGGCCAGCAAAAATGCTTCCATCAGCCTCATCCTACATCGTACATACATGTCAGACAAGTCACAACAAGCAGTGATGTCAATCGAAGCAAATTCAATAGGTTTGCGAGATTCCATCTCGAAGATGCGGTCTGTCTCAGGCCTCGATGAACAACAGATCAATAATTTGACCGTAGGTGTCTCATCCCAAATGGGGTCACTGCTGAGTTCGTCACCAGCGTGCTGCTCATCGAGTTCACAACGAGATGTGCGTTCGGGCAAGTGACCACTGGCGCAACGTTGACATAGAGTGGACTGCCATACCGAGTGAAGAGATGGATCTCGCACTTGATCTCATACGGGAACGATGTAGCACCATGTTTCGTTCGCAGCCGATCGTCCTGCAGGAAGCAATCCTTAAGAACAGACTATATAGGAAAAGGAGGAATTGGAGGCATCACGAGCGGAAAAAACAAAGGGATGGGACTGAACGACGTGTCAGTCGAGAAAATGCAGTTGAGTCGAATAAAGACTCGGATTCAGACGAAGTCGGAGGCATCATCAGCCGAACACGCCCATAGAAATAACGCTCTGATGGTATCAATCTCTCAGCACGTACCACTTCTTCTAAACATCTAGCAACTCCTTGTCTTGATTGATGGTCTCCTTCGATATTGCAATCTTCATATGGGGTACAAGCCCTTCACCGTTGAGATTTTTGTAGCGGTACTGGGCTTTCACAACCTCCCTCAGCGCGTTTGCGCAATCATCGTCAATCGTCATATCGCATAATAACAAATTTTCGTAACTCATTTCGCCAGATCTGATATATCGATCAGTCGTTGCAAAGGTCTGGACGTAGGTTCGAAATTCAACAACGTCCTCAAATGTGTTCGTTGTAACAACAAGATTCAGAGTCATTGCGTCAGGAGAAAAACTCTCAAAGGGTAATTTGGAAGATTTGGATCGGTAAAGTCTTGAGTTGCCGGCTTTGAGCCGTTGCTGCTGCTTCATGAGGTAGGCTCTCGGATCGTCGTCGGAGAGTCGAGGTCGGTCAGATGGCTGATCAGGGAGTCGCTTGTGGGATGAGTCATTGTCCTCGGTGTCTCGCACGAATGGCGAAATTGCGCTCGGTGGGGGATGGGCGTGAGATAGATCTCGTCTAGCTGCTAGATAGCGATTATGATGTGGTGTTGACTTCGGTTCTGGCGGCTCAGGAGCGATGTCTGCGTTGCGTCCAAACCGAGCATCGAAGTCTGCAACAGAACGATCATCAGAATTCGAGACCGAGTTGCCTATGTTTCCGGGTTCACCGGGTCGACTAAGCAGTTCTTTGATAGATCTGGTCGAGCTCTTGTTTGCGAGCTCCTTGTGGCGAGCAATTGCAGCCTTTTTCCTTCGCTCGAAGTCCATGATCTGGGTCAATTCAGCATCGAGAGCGGAAGAATGCTCAGAGCCTTCCGTAGTTCGGCAAGGTATATCAATGGGACTTGCTGGGGACGGTAAACCCGAGGACTCTTGTAGTCGACCCTGCGTTAGGCGTTTCAATGGTGATTTGAAGGGTCTTTGACCTGGACCCCAACTCGGGTCTGCGGAAAAGCTTGAAGCACGTACTGACGGACCGCTGTCGCGGTTGGCATTCGTTGCCAACAGCGGCGGCTGAGGGCCTGCAGGCGAGCGAGCTTCCGATCCCATAAGCCCACCAGCTCGGTGCGTCAAACGCTGACGCTGTCCCGATACGGGTGTGAGCCAGTCTTGCAGACTCGTTCTCTCCGGCGAGGTGTCGGGGCTGTGTCTTCGGGGAGCTGGTGGATCTGTCTCCTCATCGACACTACGCCTAGCAGCTTTGGCCCAGGGTCTCAATGGAGGGCCGGGATTTTGGTATGGCATAGATTGTGTTTCAGACCCAACTGGCGAAGGTGGCTGTGGACCGGGACCCAAGGGTATTCTACGTGTATGTGTGACCACTGGAGTATGATGTTGGGTCAAATCCTGCGTTGATGGTTGCATCTGGTCCGCGATATGAGTTTCATCCATCTTCTTCGGTGATATGATCCTGTTCATTGCAGCAATTGTAAAAGGGTTCCTAAGTGCTGTCGGTCGATCTTCGGGCTCGCTCTCCTGTTGGGCTAGTATGCCACCGGTTGGGCTTACTGGTAGTTCCATATCGTCCAAATCAATATGATACATATCCTTGTGTGGTGTGTCACCAGCCGAGACCGTAACTGAGCTTTTTTCTGATACTTGGGTCTCACCCGCGGTGGCCGCATTGCCAGGGTAGGCCTTCTGAAGCAGAGTCTCGATTAATGATAACAAGGACTTCGGCCGGAAGAATAAGACTTCATCTTTTGCGGGCTCGATATTCACGTCGTAGCTCTCCGGTGGGCAGCGTATTTGCATGTAAGTAAACAGTCGTGATATCGAGGTGTTATTCGAGCCAGAGAAAATGCGTTGTAGATGGTGCTTGTAGGTTTTGGCGATCTCCTTCATGGTTCCTCTATCCATGCTGACGGGCCTGCCATCCACGGATATGAACTGAGGGCCATTGCGAACCTTAGTGAGATCTGACAAGATCAGCAACGTCAGTGAGGGTGCTGAAGGCTGAGAAGATACCTGCGTCCGCCGAGACGAGAAGTGCTTGAATCTCCCAGCCGTCGTCAATCTGGTCATCAACTTCGATTGACGATACCTTGCATTCCGTGCATTCCGCTGCGACTTCCTTGCCTACAATCTTTGCGGCGACTTCCGCTAATGAGTCATTTCGACTAGCCGCATAAGTCCAGTTCAGCTTTTCATTCTTCCCTTTCAAGACTTTCAAAGAAAAGCGCACGTCTGGTCTAGCAAAAGCAAACGCAAAAAGGAGGTTCTTGATAGCTTGCAGTGTCTTGATGGTTGCCTTTAACGCTGTCTGCCTTCTTACTGGTATATTGGTGAGGAGATCTTGTACTCTTACTGTCGTACCGACGGGGTGTGAAGCTGAGGAGGAACTGGCTACCGTCATGACTCGGTCCAAGTCGAGTGGACCATTTCACAACCTACCTCAACATGCCTGATGCGACATACTTGAGTGATGTGGCAACAACCTCCCCATCAACTCGTGTCGTGACCACCACATCTCGACTTAGTTCGGCTATACTCGAAAGGGCTTCCCCACGAAAGCCCAAAAATGAACCTCCGAGTCGAGCAAGGTCGTCCAGATTTCTGATCTTGGAGGTGCAACCTCGTTTGCACAGGAGTTGTCTGTCTTGAATATCGATCCCAGTCCCGTTGTCCTTGACTTGAATGACGTCTAGGGTGTTGTTGGCAATCTCGATACTGACGGCGGTTGCACGTGCGTCGAGTGCGTTGTCGACGAGCTCCTTGACAACTGACTTGGCGTCGTTGAGCACAAGCGATGACCCGATGACACGTATGGTGTTCTCAGGCAGCGCCTCGATGGCCATTTCTCATCCATTTGCAGCAGACTGTTGTCAGATCATAAGATGCAGCGAAGGAGGAAATGAATCACGACGTCAGACGAGCACTTTACGCGTCAAGGCGCGTCTTCATTGTGGTAGCCTTGGCATCAGCCTCGCTTACCTGAGACATCCTCGTCTTTCTTATTTGTTTTCACTGGCTCGAACGATTATGAGTGGAAATCTGATGGAGAAGACAGAGAAATCAGTTCAATAATGTCGGCAGACGCTTTCCAAGTTCATTTACTGTGCGAAAATGGACGACACGACCCTTGCAAAACTGGCTGTGCCAGGGGTGGTGTCACTTGTGGCTTTTCTCTCATATTCTTCGCAACTGTTATTCTACGGCATTGAACCTGGATCACTGGATAAGCAAGAAAGCCTCGTGTTCAACATCCTCGTCTTATGCATATGGGTTTCCTATGCACGAGCATGCATCACGGATCCAGGACGAGTCCCGGCAGACCGGCCATCGAACGAGGCTAAGCGCAAAGGCCCAGCAACACCAGCACAGAATTTCATTGCCAGACAGAGATACTGCCGCAAATGCGAATCTGTCAAGCCCCCAAGATCCCATCATTGCAGAGTCTGCGGACGGTATGGCACACCTCGATCTCACCCGAGTCATGCTGATATCTTGCAGGTGCATCCCAAAAATGGATCATCACTGTCCCTGGACAGCAAACTGTGTCTCCCATTTTACTTTCCCGCACTTCATGCGCTTCCTCTTTTATGCTACTACTGCAATGTGTCACCTTGAATATTCCCTGTTCCTGCGAGCCAACATCATCTGGCGTAACCGGAATTTACCAAGTGTACGAGATGTGCCAATGTTTATGAAGGACCAGAGCTGACATATTGGACACAGTACCTTGGTCCATCACTACCACAACTTGTTCATCTCTTTATACTGCTCGTCGTCAATTCACTTACCTTGTTCCTCGTATCGATTATCTTCCTTCGTACTGCTTGGGGACTGGGCGGTAATGTAACAACGATTGAAAGTTGGGAAATTGAGCGCCATGCAAAGCTACTTCGCCGAGCTCGGGCTCTTGGGGGATATCTGGATGGTCCGGATGGTGTCAGACTCAGAATTGTGAGACAAGAATTCCCTTATGACATTGGCATATGGAGCAACATCGTCCAAGGCATGGGCACCGCAAATCTCTTTGCCTGGCTCTGGCCGTTCTCTGCAGGTTCAAGAACAAGTGGTCTAGAGTTCGAGACGAATGGGTTTGAAGACCAAGGCACAAGCTGGCCGCCACCGGATCCTGATCGAATGCCACGACTCGAAAGATCGTTCGACCCTGAGGATGCCTTTGTACATCAGCATGCAGCCCTCTCGCCCGAGGAGGAGATTGTTGCATTCAAAAACCGGCAGCAGGCGGACTTTCAGCAACGTGCCCAGCACTACGACATCAAGAGGAGGCGACCGTTCCATAAGAGATTCGATCAAGATGATGAAACGCCACTCGAGGACGACTACATTACTGATGGAGAGGAAGAGGCTTACAGCGGTGAAGAGGGTTGGCAGGATTCTGGAGGCAACAGACTGAAAGACTATGGCGTCGATGAAAGTGTTGAATTCTACGATGAGGACAACATCCCCATTGCTGAGTTATTGAGACGACGGCGAGAAGGGCGTGGAGGATGACTCCAATCTTTCTGCAGATCGACAGGCTGGGGGTGTCTCGACGTGACACATGTGAGGCAAATACCCCGGATGATCGTTGAAGTGCAGGATGCTGATTGGGACCATTGCGCTGCGACGATAATACCCGACGCCCGGTGCGTATTGGATTCATTCGAAAGCGAGGATTGTCGGAACATATGGGCACTATCAGATCTGTCAGGTGCTACACGGGCACAACCTGGCCATGCTGGGTGCCCCTGTTCAAGCAATCGGCCCGGTTTTCTCCGCATGGTTAACGTGGGGGTTCAATGATCCACCCCACGATCCAAAGCCTTCTGCGTGGAATGGTTCTTGCCCAGGGATCATGTGCATATCAGTACTGAGGTGCCGGAGAGTAAAGCAAGGCAGAGGGGCTGACATCACGAACGCATCATTCATCGTATTGTCAAAGCCGCGGCATAGAAAGCCTGTCGCTAGGTACAGTAGGCGTAAAGCTATGGGGATGTTCATCATGTTCTTGGGGCTACTTCTGCCTAAGACACGCTCCCCGCGGGCGACTTGACGTGTCAACCCTTAACGCCGTCACCACCCACGCAAGGCGAAACGGTGGGATCCAATCCCCCACACGTCTTTCGTGGATCTTGGGAGGATATTCCCCTTCTGGAACTTCAATATAGGCTTAAAACATCGGCATATGGCCGGGCGAGGTCACCGGCTACAATGCCTTATATGCCGTCAAAGCCTGTTTGTCTCTTCTGACTTCACAAAAATCCCATTCTCAAAAACCTCATCCAAACCACATTGTTTCGCTATTTGTCTCGTATCCGACCCCTCTGAACCGAGATATCAGTGCATTGGACAATTCGAACGATATCAACTCGATAATCAATCAAGATGAACGGACATCGCAGTAGCCGGACTTTGAAACCGGGCATCAATGTGCCTATGGTCACATTCTTCGACCCAGAGACTGAAGACGTCGACGTCGGCGCTGTTGCAAAACATGCCGTCAGACTTGCCAAGGCAGGCCTCACATCCATCACATGTCAAGGATCCAATGGTGAAGCCGTTCATTTGACTCGAGAGGAGAGAAAGCTTGTGACAGAGACGACCCGAAAGGCACTCGATGAGGCTGGGTTTTCAGACATGCCAATCGTCGTGGGATGTGCAGCACAGTCTGTCAGAGAAACCGTGCTGTTTTGCAAGGATGCTTATGACGCTGGCGGCGATTACGCCTTGATTCTACCTCCTTCGTACTACAAGCCATCATACACACAAGCAAGCTTCGTAGAGTACTTCCAGGATGTCGCGACAGATTCGCCTATCCCGATTATCATCTACAACTACCCCGGCGCCGTCGCCGGCGTGGACTTGGATTCCGACACCATTATCAAGCTGGCCAAACATCCTAAAATCGTCGGATGCAAGCTCACCTGCGGCAATACCGGTAAACTGAACCGGATCGCTCACGCTGTCAACGCCGCCACTCCGTCAAGCTCGGGCTCGGGCTGGATGTGCATGGGTGGTTCGGCCGATTTCACTCTCCAGACCATGATCGCTGGTGGTTCCGGCATCATCACTGGTCTGGGCAACGTCGTGCCAAAGGCCTGTGTGAAGGTATTCAACCTCTATGCTGAGGGCAAGGTTGAGGAAGCGCAGAAGTTGCAGGCTGTTGTCGCTCGAGGTGACTGGGGTGTCATTGCCGGTGGTATCACTGGAACCAAGAGTGCGCTGCAGTCGTATTATGGCTATGGTGGGTACGCAAGACGACCACTCCCCAAGCCCAGCAAGGATGATGTGGCCAAGCATGAGGCTGCGTTGAAGGAAGTGGTTGAGCTTGAGAACTCTTTGTAGTCGGTACCAGGGTTCATGCAGTGGTGCAATTTTTCCCATAAGACATGATCGTATCTAGCAACTTTAGAATGGCTGTAATGAACGGATTTCTCTATGGTCTACCCCCGTGAATACAATGCCCCTTTTTCCAAGGCGTTGCTCAGCATGGCTAGGGATGGCCCAGGTTTCCACGCCTTGCGCAGGAGATGGCTTGTGTCACCCTCCTTCTTTGCAGCCAGACGAGCCTCACTCCGACCAGTTTCCAGTCATGTATTTCTGACCTTCCCACTCACTTGTGTGTGATTTCTTACACCATTTTCTCACTTCTCAGCTGAATGGAACGATAAAACGCGCTCGACAGGTTCGACGGTCACATCGCAGAGACGTTTCGAAGAGTCGATTTCGGGGCTGAAGAGGCGTGTAGCTTCTACTCGTTGCAGTCTGTGGTCTGTAGGCGATTGAGTGCAGGCTCTACCGGTTAGTCGTCACCATAGACTGCGAGTCGGAAGATCTCCTGTAATAACTCAGGTCCCCTGGCGCCATACTCATCAAATTAATTGTGCCGGGAGATCTTCGGCTGCCCCGCGCTGATGCTTGTCGATTACTTCCTCAGGGTATGGAGTACTCCGTATAGGTGGCATGAGACGCGGACGAAGGCGACAATGTCCATCGGATTGCGAGGCCGAAACGTCTTTGACGCCAAGCGAGGGGTCGGCAATTTCATGCCGAGGTTTGGTCTGAGAATGTTCTCCGCACTGAGTCCCCCGCAGCAAAGGAGAACGGCAAGACATGGCTTCTTCGCATTACGGTATCAATTGTCAAGTTTTAGGTGCTATGCTACAGAACGGCCGTCAGAAAAGTGCAGGTACAGTACTCCTTGAGGAACAGTTCTACCGGCCTTGTCCTTGGTGCCACAACCTTGTCCACCTCCAGACAGTCCGTTCACCTCTTTCTGTACAGAAGGCCGTAAGTTGTTTAAGTCGGACCCTATGCGCTCATACTATTGATAAAACGTTAGCATATGTCCTGGTGTTGATCATGAGAGTCTGGACGACTTACTTGATAAGCACCGTCTTTGGTTCTGTGAAAGCCCGAAGAGCATATTCACCAAATTCTCGTCCAATGCCGGAAGACTTCTTTCCTCCAAAAGGAGCTTGCATGTTCATCTAGGACCACGCATTAGTAAAACACCAATCATTCTTCACATGAGGAGAACTCACATAGCTGACACAGTTGACGCCAACGACACCAGCATCGAGCTTGGCCGAGACACGCATTGCCCGTGTCACGTCTCTTGTAAAGACACCCGCCATCAGACCATACTCGGTATCGTTGGCAAGCTTAATGACTTCTTCCTCAGTCTCAAACGTCTTGACAACCGAGACAGGGCCAAAGACTTCCTTCTCAATGATTTCCGAGCCAGCCTTGGGGTTCAAGAAGACGGTTGGTTCAACGAAGCTTCCCTTGTCTCCTTTTCGGTTTCCTCCTGCCACTAATTCGGCATCGTTCTTTGCTCGTTCGATCATACCTGTGACTCTTTCCAAGGCTAGGTGATCGACCAGCGGTCCCAGACCGGTGTTAGGGTCTTGAGGATCGCCAAGTCGCCCAGCAGCCTCCTTGACCTTCGCGACATATTTCTCAATGAATTGTTCTGCAATCGACTTCTGCACGTAAATTCGGGTCGCTGCAACACAGACCTGGCCAGATCTCGCCAGCAGAGCATTGACAGTCCATGTCAAGGCGTTATCAAGGTTAGCATCTTCAAAGATAACAGCCGGACTCTTTCCACCAAGCTCCAAGGTGACTCGCTTGAGATTACTTTTGGCTGCGGCGATCTGGATCTTCTGGCCTGTCGGTACACTTCCAGTGAAACTGATTTTTCGGATCTTCATATGGCTCGCCAAGATTGCTCCAGTCGAACCACCGCCGGACACGCATTGAATGACTCCCTTGGGGAAACCAGCCTCTTCGAATAGTGGTGCCAAAGCTAATGAGCCGTATGGGGTTTTCTCTGAGGGCTTAACAATCAGGACGTTGCCAGTTGCCAGAGCTGGAGCTGCTTTGAAGATGAAGGTTGCCACGGGCGCATTGAAAGGGTTGACTGCCGCACAAATACCGAGAGGCTCATGTCGGACGATCTTGACGAATCCGTCGTCGTCGGGGTAATAATCGCCTTTCTGCTTGTCAGTCCACCCAGCGTAGTACTTGATGGCTGTGATGATGTAGTTCTTCTCTCGGGTCGCAATCATGGACACTGGGTTACCGGAGGATTGGGAGTCCAAGGTCAGTATATCGGCCATTTTCTCCTCCATGATGGCAGCAAGCTTCATTAGGCATGCGGCACGCTGTTGCCCACTGAATTTACTCCAAGCACCATTGTAGGCTGCTTCTGCGGCCTCGACTGCTGCGTTGATGTCGTCTTCGCCAGCGATAGCCATCTGGTCTGATATGACTTCTCCATTCTTTGGGTTCCAGACTGTGTACGTTTCCTTGTTTTTCGAGGTAACATATTCGCCGTTTATGTAGTGCTTGTTGTCGTAAAAATTGGGCGAGTACGCTCCACCTATTGAACCCATCTTGGCTGACTGGCTGATGCTTCGAGCTTTTATCCTGACAGTGATTCTATTTCTTGGTATCACGAAGGAGAACAACGACTTTGGAAAGGTTGCTGATGTTCGAAGTGTCATTGTCGAGGGCCGAGATGCGGAGATGGCGTCTCTTAATACTGGTACTCACCATGGGGCGGCCGCCTCTCCGAATCCGAGGAAGGTTTCGGGCTGGGTTCCGATATCCATCTCAATGGGACAGAAGGGGAGTGATTCGGGCGATAGACGCCGGGAACGGTGTGCACTGGGCAACGAATTCCGAATTCCAGAATGGTCCATGATGGTGGTACTCCATATTCACCTGGAGTGATATTGTGTTGGTAGATGGATGGTCTGGAGTAATTCTGACCCCAGTGGTAAAATCGAGTGTCTTATTGGCCTACTCAAATATCCTGGTGGTACGGAGCACTGATCAACAAGACAGGAGAGGCAGCTGCAGGGGTGCCATGCTTACAGTTGCGCCTAGTGGCCGTTGAACTTATAGGCGACACGCCCACGCAACGCCTTCACCCCAAGAACGAAATAATGAAGCCCACATTGCCACGTTGGCACGTTATCAGCCACTTATCATGTGAGGTTTTCTGGTGTTCCTAGGGTTTCTATGGAATATATTAAAATAAAACGATCGTGATTTCCAAGCCCTTGACAACGCAGCGGCTGCAACTATCTCTCACTCGGCCCATTCTCACTGGTGTCTCTTCTCAGCTTCATATCTTATGCTAATCCATGACTGGTAGGTACATTGGCTCCCGCTGCCTACTGCAGTCTTATTTCTCGTTCTCGGGAAGAGACGCCTGTTATGTGTCAAGGCGTAGTCTGCCAACAGCTGATCCATCACCGCTCTTTGGTGCCGTTTCAAAACTGCGTCGTCATGCTCAAGGCCAATTTCCACTGGAGTGCGAGCTACGGCGTCAAGCTGTCAGCTTCTTCTCGAGCATTTATTTCCTTCATGTCTTTGCTTTTTGTTTTGCATGGCTACGCGTTAAAGACCGGCCAAGATGGCCGATTATTCACATACTAATGGGCATGGCCATGCTAATGAATCCACCACGACTGTCACCGACTGCATTCTGGGACTGAGGCACAAAATAAACGACGACGAGCTTCCAGGCCTCACGAATTTGATTGACGACTGGTTTGATCCGAAAGTCGATGTCGATGAAGAGCAATTCGTCCGCCGATTTCTCCACGTTTTCAAACAATCAGGTAAGGACTTCACCTACGAGAAGATCATTGGCGACTACGATGGCGAAGTCCAAAGCATCTTCAACGACTTTGTTGATAATAAAATCAACGCTCAAGAGGCTTCCCAGAGATATCGACCGTACAAAACGAGCAAGCTGCTCAAGCAGAAAGGTCAACTGCGGAAAGGTGGTCTTCCCAGCGTCCTTCCAGAAGATCTGAACACCGAGGCGTCTCTTCTCGCAGCTTTCCCATCAAGTATCCCTTCACGATTCCGGTCTCTGGTTGCCAAAGTCATTCCCGGTACCAGGAGACCTAAGCGGTCTTTGTACGTGCCGGTACGTAGCTCTTTGCTCTACATGGAAAGATGCACAACCTTACCAGACCTAGTCATTCAAAGACCTCGCATTCCAGAATTGGGGAAGGACGATTAGCAACACTCCGTCCTTCACATGCGTGCCGAGCAACTCGCAAGATGTCTGCGATATCGTCAAGTACGCAAAGAAACATGAGATGGGTGTCAGAGTCTCGGGTTTCCGTAAGCATGCCGGTTGATGTCCACGCATTCCGCTCACATCAGCCTTAGGTCATTCATGGTCACCAGTATTTGGACGCTCGAACAGCAAGAAGCTCGGAAACAACGGGGACATCCTCATCTCCACGTTGGGGCTTGTCGACGCCTCGGTCCTCCCAAACTTTACCTCCCTGCCAGGAAACCTTTTCGAACCTCGAGCCAAAGACCTGAACTCCATAGTCGTCGTTGACAATAACTTCGTGAGGGGACCTCAACTCACAGATGGTAAGAAGTACGTCAGGGTCGGGACCTCTACAACTAATGAGCAATTACGACGATGGTGCATCGACACCGGCAAAATCACACCTCCAATGAATATTATCGAGGTTGAAATCACTATGGGCGGAAGCAATGGGACAATCTGGTATTTCAAACTCACTCTACCCTTGCAAATGTACGCTGACGCTGCCCCAGTCACGGAGCAGGTATCAACAACCCTACACTTTCCGACCTCGTGCGTGCCATGGAATACGTTGATGCGAACGGTTCTCTCCGCAAAGTCGACATGTCCACACCTGACCTTCTGAGAGCGGCAGCAGGCTGCTTTGGTCTCATCGGAGTGGTAACACATCTTGTCCTTGAACTTGACGCCTTGTCCTGTGCCTTGCTGGAACCACGGAAACTGCCCGTCATCGAAGCGATCCCACCGCCTCCCGACATGCCAGACTCAGCCATTCCGGCCCCATTACGTCCGAAGCAGCCCTTGAGCGCTCAACGCAAGGCCGAGATCCAGAAGGATTTCGAGACACGTGCCTTGACGACCGACTATGCGGAGTGGTTCTGGTTTCCGCTGTCCAGCGAAGTCTGGGTGAACACCTGGCACAAGACTTCTGATGTGTCTGGAGCCGTCAACTACCCCAGCGACGCAAAGACCATACTACAAGTGTTTGGTACTGTCATGGTCAACATTGCTCAAAACGCTGCCACCCTTCTCAAAGCCACTGAGTTTGTTGCCGAAACGCAAACGAAACTGTTGACCTGGCTAGCCATGAAGAATCTAGACGACGTTGGACCGAACGGCAAAAAGATCAAGACCTGGCTCCCTGATGCCCTGCATTTCCAGCGAGGCGTGCAGAATGTTCGAGTTCGAGATTTGGAGGTTGAATTTGCACTACAACCCAAGGATGCGGTGGTGAACGGCGCCGTCAACGGCACTGTTGTACCAACCACAAAGAGCAAGCAAATTGATTTCACAGTCGTCCAACGCGCATGGTGGGACGCCATTATTACCTGCTACAGCGCCACGAAGACGTGTCCACAGCGCATGCCCCTCGAAATGCGAATCATGTCGTCCTCACAGGTGACACTAGCGCCTCAACGAGGCCATGAGCTTGGAACATGCTCGATCGAGATTTTGACCCTGCACGAAATGGCCGATATATGGCAGCCGTACGCTCAGACCGTGCTGGATAAGTGGTCCAGCTACAAGACGCCGCAAGGGCAGTTGATACCGGTCCGCCCACATTGGGCCAAAGAGTGGTATGGGTATAACATGCGAGGCAGGCCGTGGCAGGACGTGCTTAGGACGGAGGACGCTCAAGGCGGTGGTTATAGGGGCCAGATTGAGGAGTGGCGGGGTTTGATAGGACGGCTGGGAAACAGAGATGGATGGGCCGCTCGCGATGCTCGATTCCGGTTTGGGAATGAGGTTTTGGATACGCTGTTCTGGGAGGATGTTAGGAGCACGACGTCGACTCCTACTCCTGTCAAAGGCGCACCACCGAAGAAGAAGGAGAGCCTGGGGAAGAGGCTTTGGCAGAGCTGTTTTGGATGAATGTTGGCTTCTGCTGTCGCTTCAGTCTATGCGATGTCGTAGGAAAATTGTCGATCTGGACGGATGGGAATTCTGCATGATGGTCGACTTACAAGAGAGGACAAATTGCGAAGATCAACCTCTTTGCTGCCGATATACCTGGGTACGATGGAACAACCTCGAGGCATTTTACGATATGACACTGGGGCTATCAATTTACGACGAGATGAACTGTGATCTACAATTTGAGATACCATATTCAATTAAAGGAATGGGCCTACTTTTTTCTCTAGATACGTATGCATCATCCTCTTCCGGCTTCACCTCCTTCTACTGCCCATATCTCGTGGCTGCTCTTTCTTCTCTTGCCCACTCTGTCCATGAGGTACCACTCTGACACTAATATCCCTTCTTCCGGTCCACAAGGTTAAACATCCTCTCTCCTCTTTCATGCCTCTTCCAGTTCGTCACGAACAAATCATACGCCCGATCACTATACTCGCTCCCCAACCCACTGACATGAGGCGTGATAATCACATTTTTCGCATCCCAAAGCGGATCGTCTTTAGGCAGAGGTTCCGGATCCGTAACATCGAGCGCCGCGCCAGCCAAAACATCGTCGTTCAGCGCTGTGATCAAGGCCTTCTGGTCCAAAATTGGTCCACGCGCGATGTTGATAAGAAACGCCTTTTGCCCCGCGGCTTTGGCTTTGCTCGACCCAGAACTGCCGAGTATTCTGAACTCTTCAGCCCCGAAAAGATGGCGTGTCGCGGGCGTAAGTGGGAGTGATATGATCAGCGCGTCGAGCCCGGATACCAAAAACGTGTGCAGAGACGCCTTCTCAGTGCCGGAGTACCATGCCGTAGGGATGCTGCCGTCCGGGTCGCCTGTGCCGGGGACGAAGTACCCGTTGTCTTTGCGCGCGGAGGGCGTGGATCGTGGAGATGCCGTGTATGCGTGGACGCTGGCTCCCAATGCAGAGAAGACGCGGGCGGCTATGTGATGTTAGTCGCGTTGGCAACACAAATACAACGTAATGTCCATGAGCTGGAGTGGGAATTGACATACCTTGTCTCCCAATACTACCGTAGCCAGCGATGCCGACAGTCTTGCCAGCCCAGTCCGTGCCGGACATCAGGCGGTTCCGCTCGGGTGCCCAACTGTGCTGTTTCTGCCATTCATATTGTATGGCGTAATTGCGGCTAGCGACCAGTGTGGTCATTACGATCCATTCTGTTATGGGCGGGCCGTGGATGCCAGAGGACGTGGTGATGGCGATGTCGCTGTCCTTGACGATGGGGTGGTTTGACCAGGCGTCGACACCCGCGGAGAAGAGGTGGATTATTTTGAGACTGGAAGATTTCGAGATTAGTGGGTGGCTAGGTCATCCATGTACAAAATGATGGAGGATTGGGACATACTTTGGCACCTTGTCCTTTGTGGATGGAAGTGTGAACAGCGTGAGAAGAATGGTCGCCGATTTCCACAGATCTGGTATAGTTACTCGTCAGCACTGATAGATGGGAGGAACTTTGATGTCTCAATCTTCTAGAGATGGCAGTGCGATGCTTGTGGAAGCAGACACCTCACCTCGACAAACACGGGCATTCGTCTATTTTGCGCTGAACTTGCTGACAAGGCAGAGGAACATGGAAACGAATCGTCTCAAGCTTTGGACATCCGAGAGCAACTCACCATCGGAGATCTGATTGCTGTTGTCCACATTGGGTCTGATGTTTCTGGAAACTTGAACATATGTGATATCGATATATGGGAATAGTTGCTTGATCAGCGACGTTTCGCGCTTGGGTTCGGCATCCCAATGGGCGATGATGAGATGTTCTTTGTCCGGACCGCCTCCCATCTTGTTCTTGATCAAGCTTCTCTTCCGAGCAGAATGGTAATGTACGGAAGTCTAGTCGATGAGATAGATACGTAGATGGAATGTTGAGGTCGAGGAGGACTATTAGCCTAAGCGATATGACACGACATAGTGGCGGTTTTACTAAATAATTCGGCAATTCACCATCATAGACTTTATGACCTGATATTCGTAGCGACTTCAATAATTCCCAGCACAAACCTCATATCATCTACGTTTTACCAGAAGAATTTATCGCATGAACCTGCCTATACCATGCGTTCCAATGTCATGCAATAACCGAAACCGAACTCCAGCCAAACACCGACGCTGACATGAAGGCAAAAACAATCACTAATCACCAACCACACGTCCTCACTGCTCTCAAGAATGCTTCTTGTCGCCTCTACCGACACCTTCACCGTCACCACCACATCTTCCCACCGTCACCCATTGCAACTTGATCCTCTTATCATCTCTTCTTTCTTGCAATCCGCTCCAGCCGAGTTTCTCCTCTCCCATTCTTCCCAATCCACCTTCCTTGACCCAACAGCCTATAACAGCTCGGATCCAGCTTAGCTTCTCTTTGATTTCGTTTGTTCGGATCAATTCCATTTCCGATCGTCGCAAGACATTGGTCATGATATCTTCTAGCGGGATGCTGATGGTGCTACGCCGCTCCATCGCCTCGGCGCTGGCTATGCCGTGATGAGCAAGGTTGATGGCGTCAGTCGGGACAAGATAAACGCAATCGACCTGATAGCGACTTTCCCCATTTTCGGAGATTTGTTGTCGCACAGTCAACTTTGTGTGATCTGGAAAGTTGAACTGCAGTCCACCGTCTGCAAATCTCCAGACACCCACGTTGCCCACCCTCTGGTAGAAGTGGACGAAGTGCCTACTTGTACCAGCTTGTTTTGCGTCTTGCGGGTCCGAGTGTCCAGTCTGTTTATTCATATACTTGCCAAACTTGTCCAAAAGTGCAACTTCCTTCATCCGCTCAGCTTCGCTGCCCCGAAGACCAGCCTGAATCGTGCTGGCGGCCGCTACCTGGCTCGAGTGCTTTTCAAGGTCAAGCAGAAAGTCCCTGGCAGGAACGTCCATACGTTTCATGTCGATCTCACAATCACTTTGCTCGTAAAATTCCACGTCGTTCGCATCTTGACCCTGGGGAACGAATTGATATTCGAGACCCTTTGCGCGTTTGAGCGTATGTTGACCAGCGTTCCGAATCACCACACAACTACTGGGCATTTTGTTGTCATCTGACGATTTCAGGATCATACCAACAGTCGAATCGGTCAGAATATATGCGATGCCATGGCGAGTTGCATAGTCCACCCATTTGTCGACCCTGGGATAATTGGACGCATCCCGAATCTTTCGTGTGCCATATGCGGACCGCGGTCGTTGAGTCCCATCGTCGAAACTCCTACTGTCAAGAGCTTTGTGCAGCGAACGCAAGGCGTCAACAACAGCGGCGCCCGAAGAAGAAGGAACGATGGTTGCGGGATCCGTCGGTGCGATGATCCTTGACTGATGTCTCGGCAAAAACGTTTGAGAACACGGCGCCGACTGTGACGCAGCCACTTGCTTCTCTGGTGCTTCTACCGTCTGGCGATGCTTTTCGGCCACTTCCAAAGACTTTATCCTGTCGTTCCCACTGGTGGGCTGCAACACTCGAACCGGTAGATCGCCAAAATACCCTGACGATGCTGACGAAGAGCTGTCAGGGCGGACGGTGGCATTTTCTGTTCCGAATACTGCTCGTGAGACCTTCCTGACTCTTTCTTCGATGACCGGTCTGCCCATCTCTATGCCGCCTCGTGCCTGTCGAGATTCTGCTCTTCCGAGGCTTGCTTCTATCCGCTTTGCAAGACCATCAATTGCGTCCGGTACAGTAGCGGATCTTGGAAGAGTCCTTGAGCTATGGGAAATTGATTGTGAGATTGGTGCTCGTAGAGTGGTGCTTCTGGTTGCTCGGAGCGTGGCAGCTCTTAGGGGCCGCTCCCTCAAAAGTGCTTGTGTCGGCTGTTCAGTGATTTCTGTTTCTTTCTTCTGGGGCGGATCTTCTGAAACTCTTTCTGCTTTTCGAGACATGGCTGCAGGTAAAGCTTGTTGTCGTTGCTGAGCCGCAAAGCTCTGAAAGTGCCTGGCCGTTGGCCCTCCGGACATGGATGGAACGTTCTGGACGATAGCTGGTAGCGATTCTGCCACAGCCTTTGTCATTTTACCCTGGCCTGCATTTGCATCACCCTGGTCCATGATCGGCTTGCGGCTTCGAACTTGGCTCCCGAGAAGCCGCTGCTTCTGTCGTGCCGCCCACTCATTTTGTGCATCTGCGAATTGCTTGTACAGAATTCCAGCTGGTAGCGGGACTACCGGAGCGCAGCCTTGTCTGTTTTCGGCCTCGATTTCCACCAACGTAGAGATGCCGGCGGCGATACCAACACCAGCACGGGGACGTCCGTCAGAGCCTCTCCCCACTCCACAGTCTCTGCATATCCGGTTATGGCTTACACCATAGCCTGATCTGACTTTGTCGCCACGTGGATCAGCATTCTCGAGCCAGTTTGGACTGGATCTGAGACAGAGAATATCGAGCTCATCTGCGATTGCTCCCATCTTGAAGAAGTCATACTCCACAAGCTGGTCCATATCCGGTCTTTCTGCAGAATTGAGATTCAGACAAGCAGCAACGAAATCCTTGGCTTGTGGAGGAATGTAGTTTTTGCTGTCAATCTTCCACTCATACTCAAGGCTTCTCAGTTTGGTATAGATTTCCTGCTGCGTTTTTGACTGGAAAGGTGGTGTGCCCATGAGCATAGCGTAACAAATGACTCCTACCGCCCATGTGTCGACTTTGTTGTCATGGCCTCGATTGCCCGACTTACTAAGAATCTCCGGAGCAATGTAGTTTGGCGTCCCACACAGCGTCGTTCTTCGATCTTGTTCGTCTGCCATGACGGCTGCTAAACCAAAGTCGCCAATCTTGATGTTCATTCGTGAGTCCAGAAATATGTTTCCCATTTTGAGATCTCTGTGTATCACCGAACGTTTGTGCATGTATTTAACTCCTCCACAAATCTGGACCATGAAACGTCGAACCTCCGGTAAGCTGAGACAGGACCGAGTCTTGACCATCTCTGTCAAGCTTCCATTCGGACAGAGCTCAAGTACGACGTAGGTGTGGTCTTCGATGGTGAAGGCTCGCAGGAACTCGACGATGTTGGGATGGTGCATCTTCGCATGTATCTGTAGTTCCGTTCGAAACTTCTCCATCATCTTCTTCTGTTCTACCTTTGCTTTGACCACTTTGAGGGCAAACACTTCTGAGGTCTTCTTTGCGCGACCTTCAAAGCATACTGCGAAACCTCCTTTACCAAGTTTCCTCCCCATCGAGTAGGTCTCGGCTGCAGAGCCCGGCTCTGTGATCGTCGTGGGTGGTCGCCATTTGTCGTCAATTCGGTCTGGATTCGTAGGTTTCTCGTCGGACTTCTTCGCCTCCAGCTTGGGCTTCTTCATGGCCTTTGGTGGTAGCATTGGTAAATTTACCGGCCGTGGTGAAAGGACATCCATAGCAGACTGCGGCCCGTCCGGTAGGAATCTATTAAGGACCGTCGAGAGGAGGTGGAAGAATATGCTGCTGCACAATGAATAGCACCTATCATGGGTTCCGACCGATAATTTGGCATCAAACACAATACACTGTGAATGGACCTCTGGCGGACGCTGTTGCCATGGGCCAAAGATTTAGGTTTATTTACTATGCGCCGTAAATGGAAGTCACGTCACAGACCAATCACTCGAAGACAATTCCAGAGTCACGTGATATTCACGCCCACCTAGGATGGGCCCCTACGTAACCTTCGAATCGGCCCTGAATGCTAGCGGGGATCACCTAACAGCCAGAAAATGCCGCCTAAAAGGTTAAGCCCTGCGACGACCTAGCTATGCACTCTTGCCTTTGATGCTATGAACCGATGTCAACAACATGGTGTGAAGATGGTCTATGCTAATATCGACGTGTGAATGGCGTCCCGCAATCACATGAGGCCCTGCTTGTTGGCAAGGATCTCGTTCTCGAAATGTCGCTCACCCTCAAATTCACTTCACTTGCTGTCCGCACACTTGCCAAACCTATAGCTGTAAGCTGGCGCAGATTGAGCATTGTTCGTGCTACTTGTTCTGACTGGCACAGAACTTCATAAAAAGGCAAGCACGAGAACATGAAGGGTTCCGGAAAACCTGCATGTCCATGGCCCAGACCCTCCATAGGGTCGACATGCGATGGCGGATAGGTCTACTGCAAGATGCGGCAGCCGTCGAAAAGCAAGCAGCGAAAGAGGCAGCAGCCGAGGCAGCCAAAAAGCATAAGGCCACTATACCCACCGTCAAAACGGAAGCGCAGATGAAGGCAGAAGAAGAAGCAGCGGCGAAATCGGCCAAAGAAGCCTCAGAACCGGCGAAGCCACGGACCAAGCCCAAGATCAGACCTCTGTCTGAAGCCAAGGCCATAGAGTCCGGAGCCACCTTCATAAGCGAGACCTTCCTTTTCACCGTTGCGGCTGGCTTGATCGTGTTCGAAGCCTGGCGGTCGGGACGGAAGGAGAGCAGACGGAGGGATGATGTGGCGGATCGTCTGAATGAGCTCGAAGAATCGGAGAAGGCTGCTCGAAAAGCCCTTGTGGAATTAGAAAGGGAAGTGCTACGTCTCCGAGCAAAAGAGAAGAATGGGAAGCCGAATGGCACTGTAAGAATACTACCACCCGAGATCTATGAGGAGGACAAAGATGTTGAGAAACCAGAAAAGCCCAAAGGCTGGTTTGCGCGTATCGCATCTTTTGTGTCTTCGGAGAAGGACGATGAAGAGGCCAAAGAAGCACTGGAGCAGCACAAGCCTGGTCCGGCCGAGAAGATACTGGTCGAGACGGAAAAAGCTCTGGAAGAAAAGCACAGACAACAGGTTATCGAAGCTGCGAAGGAAGGAACCTCAGAATCGAAGCCAAAACGGTGAGGCTTTGCCGGTGCTTGAGCATTCCAATTCTGGCAAGCTTTTCCACGGCTTTGAAGGAAACCCCGACAAACGGCGGCCCTACCGATGAGGGTCCTAAGGTATGGTACGGCGGCTTGTACAGATTTCTCGACTCCGCTATATGCACTGTTTATACAAGATACCCTCCCCGACTCCAAATGTCAAAAAGCATGATTCAAGCCAAGTTCTCAAGATCTCTCCGTCGTCAACCGGCATGGCGATCACTCGGGCCCATATTGTTCTCTTCAGAGACTTACAGTTTCCACGGTAGTTCAGGAAGGCGACCACAGAGCATGCTGACTGGAGGGACAGAGTACGACACCATTCCATTCGACCTGGCGCTCCCGTCTTCCAGCCATACCGCTTCACTTCTTCACGTCCTCATCCTGTGGTCGTCTGACGGCTCGAAGCATAACCTAGAGCGGCTACAGTCACGGGTGCCGAAGACAATACCGCAAGGAGACCATCACGTCGCATTACTTGTCAGTAATGGTAGCATCCCGATCTGGCAGCATTTCTCAATTTTGCAAAACCCGTGAGTGGCTGCCTTCGACCAGAGAGATGGGTGTATCTCACAAGACTCAGGGACTCCGAGGCGAACGCAATGCCACTGATTCTTGCTCTGTCAACGGAAACCATTCTTCATACTCTCGAGCGATATGTGAAAGAATCTGACCATAGCATTGAGGCGCCTCCTCTACCACGCCCCACGCTGACCACACTGATTGCTCAGGCGACTACTACTGCACCAGAACAACCACTCTCAAAGAATGATGCCGCCATTTTGGCCGATAGATTTCGCTCCATCCAGTGCCTAGAAGAAGCTACAAGAACAGACGAAGGAAGTAGACAAATCATTGAGCTTGTTGGACCGAACATTGCGAAGGATGTCATCGACTTCTGGCAGGACGAATGGATTGCTTGACGAACTAAACACTGCATTGTCGGCCATTCCGGGCTCCCGCAGATATGTTTCATACTCGATGCTGTTCAATTGAGATAGAGGGGGACTGTTCTCGGCACGAAGCTGTCATGTTGATGATAGACATTGCGGAGACATAATGCACGTCACTGTGAATGCAGGGTACAACAGATCATGCAGAAGCCGAGTGCTGCCGCTGAGGATGATAGTTTCACTGGGTGCTTGATGTCCAGGCTGCAATGAAATCTCTTCACCAGAATGATACGTTTGTGCTTGCGCGTCAAGAGAGGCTGTGGTGTGGCGTTCAGCCCGTAGAGGGGTTATTGGAGAGCAGCAGTGCCTGTCTTGGGGTCTGCGTGGTTTGAACCTTAACGTACTTTGCTGACCTAAACTGCGCTTTTCCGCTACCACCGTCGTTTGGTATGTCATACATAGTCCCTGGCCCATCCGTCGCGGAAGCCGCATCTCACACTGGGACCAGGCCTCCGGTCATTGTTTCGTGTGCAACTTGCAAGCTTGTCGTTCCTGATTCCGTACACTATCCAACTGTGTCCGTTGCCCATTAACGACATTCCTGGAATTCGCGAGCTATACTGACCGCTTTGCGCGCATGTCTTGATCACTGACACCCCTCCAATATGGTGAGCCCGCCCGCCCAAGCCCCCATGTTGAAAGATACTGATATGCGGCGCGCAGGGTCAAACAAAGCGCCGTGAAGGCAAATCTGCGCGGCCTGCAAAGGCTTCTCTCTTCGGCGGAGGAAAGTCTGGTCAGGCGGACTCCGGGCAAGGCCAAATCAAGAAAGCCACATTCGAAATCACAAAGAAGAAGGAGGTGGGCGTTTCAGACCTCACACTGCTCAGCAAGGTCTCAAATGAAGCCATCAACGACAACTTGAAGAAGCGCTTCGAACATGGCGAGATCTACACCTACATTGGCCATGTGCTGGTCTCCGTCAACCCGTTTCGGGACTTGGGAATCTACACCGATCAAGTGCTGGACAGTTATCGAGGTAGAAACAGACTCGAAGTCCCCCCTCATGTTTTCGCCGTCGCAGAATCCTCATACTACAACATGAAAGCATATCATGAAAACCAATGTGTGATCATTTCCGGAGAATCGGGTGCAGGCAAGACCGAAGCTGCCAAACGTCTGATGCAATACATCGCCAATGTCTCTGGAGGCACTGACTCAAGGATTCAACGGACAAAGGATATGGTCCTTGCCACAAATCCTCTCCTCGAATCCTTTGGCAATGCCAAAACTCTTCGAAACAACAACTCTTCACGCTTCGGCAAATATCTGGAACTCGAGTTCAATCCCAATGGTGAGCCTGTGGGAGCCAAAGTCACAAATTACCTGCTGGAGTCATCCAGAGTCGTCGGACAGATTACGAATGAGCGCAATTTCCATATCTTCTACCAGTTCACCAAAGCAGCACCGAAAGAATACAGAGATACCTTTGGTATTCAGCAACCGCAGTCTTATGTGTACACGAGCAAGTCGAAATGTTTCGACGTACCGGGAATTGATGACGCGAAAGACTTCCAAGACACTGTTGAGGCCATGCGAGTTATCGGGCTCAACAAAGCCGAGCAGGATAACATCTTTCGCATGCTTGCGGCAGTTCTGTGGATCGGCAACATCACCTTCAAAGAAAATGATCAAGGTGGAGTCGATATTGCAGACCAGTCTGTTGTTGATTTCGTGGCATATCTGCTGGAAGTCGAATCAGCTCATGTCCACAAAGCCCTGACCATCAGAATCGTCGAAACCTCTCGAGGTGGAGGTCGACGAGGTTCCATATACGAGTCACCACTGAATCCCGCGCAAGCTCTGGCTGTCAGGGACGCCCTCGCCAAAGCCGTGTATTTCCGACTTTTTGACTGGATCGTTGCTCGTACCAATGTCTCACTGAGATCTCAAGGCACGGTATCCAACACAATCGGCATTCTCGATATCTACGGGTTTGAAATCTTCGAGAAGAACTCATTCGAGCAACTCTGCATCAACTATGTCAACGAGAAGTTGCAACAAATCTTTATCCAGCTGACATTGAAGGCCGAGCAGGAAGAGTATGCTCGTGAACAGATCCAATGGACCCCAATCAAGTACTTCGACAACAAAGTTGTATGCTCCTTGATCGAGGACAAGCGGCCGCCAGGCGTTTTCGCCGCCCTCAATGATGCTTGTGCGACTGCACATGCGGACCCCACAGCTGCCGACCAGACCTTTGTTGGCCGTCTGAACTTCCTCTCGAGTAATCCAAACTTTGAAAACAGGCAAGGTCAATTTATCATAAAACACTATGCTGGCGAGGTCAACTATCAAGTTGCCGGCATGACGGACAAGAATAAGGATCAGCTGCTGAAAGATCTCCTCAACCTGGTCGGGGAAAGCTCGAACGGCTTTCTTCATGAGCTTTTCCCCAATCAGGTTGACCAAGACGACAAACGTCGCCCTCCAACAGCCGGTGACAAGATCAAAGCGTCCGCGAATGAGCTTGTTGAAACATTGATGCAAGCTCAACCATCTTATATCCGAACAATCAAGCCCAACGAGAACAAATCTCCCAAAGAATATAACGAGCCAAATGTCATGCATCAAATCAAGTATCTTGGTCTTCAAGAGAATGTACGCATTCGACGAGCAGGATTCGCATATCGTCAAGCGTTCGACAAATTCGTAGAGAGGTTTGCTCTTCTGTCACCAAGACTTTCGTACGCTGGAGAATACACGTACAAGGGTGATGTGGGAACTGCTTCAGAAATCATATTCAAAGATACGAGCATCCCACAAGAAGAATATCAGATGGGCACTACCAAAGCGTTCATCAAAAGTCCGGAAACCTTGTTCGGTCTCGAGCACATGCGAGATCGGTATTGGCATAACATGGCTGTTCGTATTCAGCGTGCCTGGAGAAACTATTTGAGGTACCGTGCCGAAGCTGCTACCCGGATACAACGGTTCTGGCGTAAGTCCAAAGTCGGTGTCAAAGAAATCGAATTCCGAGACCAAGGGCACCACTTGCTGGCTGGCCGCAAAGAACGACGTAGATACAGCTTGGTTGGTTCAAGACGATTCTTTGGCGATTATCTTGGTCTCAACATGCCTGGCGGCCAAGGACGAGTTCTTCGTGATTCAATCAACCTCAACTCCCAGGAGCGGTACGTCTTCTCCGCTCGTTGCGAGGTGCTGGTAGCCAAATTTGGACGATCGTCCCTACGAGTGCCCAGGATCTTGGTGCTCACGAACAAATCGATCTATATTGTGGTTCAAGCTGTAATCAACAATCAGCTTCAGATTTCGTCCGAGAGGACCATACCTGTTGGTGCCGTCAAATACATATCGACGTCCAACCTACGCGATGATTGGTTCGCTCTTGGTGTCAGTTCTCCGCAAGAGCCAGATCCCCTGATCAACTGTGTCTTCAAGACGGAATTCTTCCTCCAATTCAAGACCGTATCACCTGGAGGAATGAACCTCAAAATTGGGCCTAATATCGAATACAACAAGAAGCCTGGTAAGCCAGCAGCAGTAAAGACCCAGAAAGACTCGGCTATTCCTCGAGACGACGTGTACAAGTCTGGTACAATCCATGTTGGTCAAGGAGAATCGCCAAATTCGACCTCAAGACCTACGCCTCGGGGTAAAGCAATCGCCAAACCTATCACAAGCGGCAAATTACTACGGCCTGGTGGTCCAGGAGGCCGACCATCCCAAGCCGCCACTCGACGGCCGGTGCCAGCAGCAAGACCTACTCCTGCTCCTGCTCCTCAGACGCAACGCACGATCCCAACACCTGCTCCCCAGACTCAGCGCACCGTTCCGACACCTGCTCCCGCTCCAGTTCCTGCTGCTACCGGAATCTACTCGCAAGTTACTCAGCCAGTGAATGGAACTTCGTCTCACACTCGTAACGAGTCTGCCTCGTCATTTGGTCGTGCTGCACCTCCGCCGCCGCCGCCGCCGCCTCCTCCACCTGCAGCAGCAGCTCCCGCCGCTGCACCTTCAAAGCCCCAAGCTAAAGTCAAGTACGACTTCAATTCACCTAACGCCAATGAGTTGACCATCAAGGCGGGAGATATCGTGGAGATTGTAAAGAAAGAAACAAATGGTAAGCTTACGTGATTTCTTTTGTGTTCTACGTTCCGATGAGAACTAATACGTGCTATAGGTTGGTGGCTCTGCAGAAACGCCCAAACCAATGCAGAGGGCTGGGCACCTACGGCCTATATGGAAGAAATCGAGCTGAGCCGTGCGGCTCCACCGCCTCCTCCGCCACCTCCAGCTGCACCGCCTCGTGCTGCCCCTACACCGTCAGTCGTCGTCAATGGGCATGCGAAACCTGCTGCTCCGCCTGTCGCTGCCAAAGCAAAACCTACGCCGCCGGCACCACCAGCCAAGCGACCTGTGCCAAATGCAAGGAAGCCCACTGCGTCTCCAGCGAGGGATAGCGGCATGAGCTTGGGCACAGGGAGTGGAACGGACTCTGGGCGAGCTACTCCGAACAGTATTGGCGGTGGTAGTCTAGCGGGAGGGTTGGCAGAGGCCTTGAGAGCCAGACAGAGTGCTATGAGTGGAAGAGGTGCAGAAAAAGAGGACGATGACTGGTAGGTCTTCCACGCGAACGGAGGGATTTTGGTTATGAGTGGGAACGGAAAATGCGAGTTGAGTTTTTGTCATGGTAGTCGTTATAGCCAGCGTGATATGGGAACTACCGGGTAGACTGGGTCGTACAGATATGCTAGAATCCTATTGGGATTCTGGTAAGTGCGTCCTTTACACTTTTGGTCTTCGAGATCGAGCTCCAGAGTTGTGGATCCCGTCTCGGAAGGGAAATCCGATAGGTTCTTCGGATAAATACTAGAGGACTGTGATATGGCTGGTCTCTCTCGCGGCTGAATTGTCCCAGTGTGTCTCCTCGGCATTTAAACGTGTACTTTAGCATTGATGCATCTGTCGAGACCCAGGAAAGCCTCGAACAACTCGTTCATACTTGAAAAATCTTGTCTGGTCGTCTCTCGAAGGACGGTCAGATAGGGGATTACCGATTCTGCGAGGCTGTCTGCCCCTTCATTTCGACACTATATCAGACCACATCTAGAGTGTACCAGTTTTACCCATCTTCTTGGTCACAATGGACGGGGCTAGCAGACCCTACAAAGTTCTCACGCCCGATGACGTCTCCCACTTCATGAAACACGGCTACATCGTGCTCAAAGAATGCTTCTCCCGTGCTGCCTCTGACGACTGGACCTGCGATGTGTGGACCCGTCTAGGCATGTCGCCTGAGGACAAAACGACTTGGACCCGTGAGCGGACGAATATGCCTGGACACCGGCAGATCAGTGTGCCTTCATTCGCGCCGAAAGCATGGGATGCGATCTGCGACCTTGTCGGCGGCGAGGAGCGCGTTACACCCGAGTCCAAAATGTGGAACGATTCATTTATCGTGAATCTGGGCACGCCGGAGAGCGAAGGAAAGGATATCGGGCCCAAGGAGTTGGATGGATGGCATGTCGATGGTGACTTTTTCGTGCACTTCCTCGACTCGCCGGAGCAAGGACTGCTGGTTATCCCTTTGTTCACTGATATTCTGCCGAACGGAGGAGGGACCTGGATTTGTGATGAGGGGCCGGCGAGGATTGGAAAGTGGCTTGTAAGTATTTGACCCCCCTTTCAACTCATCAAGAATGCTTTCCCTATTATCCTTGTTGTCGCCACATCCACTCGGAAAGAGGCATACCGAAAGCTGATACGGTTGTTCACAGTACGATCACCCCGAAGGCGTCGGCCCGCGTATGACTCCCGCTGATAAGCCAGATGATACCACGTTGTCGTTCTTCAATGATACGGTACAAGAATGCTCACCAGACTCGTTTTACGAGATGACTGGAAGTATCGGTGATGTGGTTCTCCTGCATCCGTTGATGCTGCACAGTGCATCCAAGAATGGCAGCCGTCTCGCTCGGATCATTACGAATCCGCCTGTGTCGCTCAAGGAGCCATTCAACTTCGACCGCCCCAACAACGAATACAGTCTCGTGGAGTTTAAGACGATTCAAGACGTTGGCGGGCAGGATAAATTGAAGGGGTGGAAGATCACTGGACCAAGAGCAGCGGTGGTACCGGAAAGGCTGAGGATACAGGCGAAGTGGTTGGCGGAGGAGAATGAGAGACTGAAAAGGCAGGGTGTCGAGTATAATGGTCGGATGCAAGAGTCGCCTCATCAGGCTGCGACAGATCTGGAAGCCGACGGGTTGCAAAGAGTGGCAGTGGCTTGATTAGAGCCGTGCATTGCTGGCCAGCATCGTAAATGCTTGTATGAGGTGTTGAAGAATCCAACGACCGACAAAAGGCCAAGCAAGGACTATGGACATTACAATCTTGCAAAGGGTCACTTGTAAGAAACGTTCAGGTAAGGAGCAGCAAGGCACATTGGAGATGCTTGCTGTCGGAGAGGGCACAAGTCACTCTTCTTCGTCGACTGAGGTTTAAAGCATGGGCTAAAGTCTCAAGCGAATTTCTTATATGTTTCGTGGCCAAAACCTGCCTTTCTTCACTACCTCTTCCACCCAAAACTACTGGATCCTAGGAGCACCAATGGGTCTTCCCCTTTGCAGGGCCAGAGACCGCCCCACACAATGCTGCATTTTATGCAAGTAGCCGGAGGTCTAACAACCTTAGGTACTGACGTCTAGACTGTGTTTTGGTTCACAAAGGGAGGATTGGTGCTGATTTGCAAGCTCAGAGTGTACGATAGTATTCTGCAATTCAATCAAATCTATTACCTGAATCAGAACCTGCCCTATGCGCCCTGACAAACACTGCCCCCACCGGTGCTGTTGTCCGGCCTAAATTCGAAGTAATGATAATGAAGAAGCATATAAAGATTTGTCGATAGTGCAGATGTCCATAACAAGCCGTTTCCGAAGTACCAGCGCTGGTTGCCTTCAATAACTTGCTGTATGATGAGACATTGTCCCTCACGAGGAATGGTCCACGGTTTGAAGCCGAGCCAGAGCGTGCAGAACTGGCAGTGAATGCCTGTGTTGTACTCATGGCTGGATTATAAAATCCCCACGGAGGGTGAAGCCGTTGAGACTGATGCAGTTACTGTGGTTGCTTTAGATGTAGCTGATGCAGTTATTGTGGTTGCTTCAGATGTAGCCGATGTAGCCGATGCAATCATTGTGGTTGCTTCAGATGTAGCTGATGCAGTTATTGTGGTTGCTTCAGATGTAGCTGCTGCAGTTGTTGTGGCTGCTTCAGATGTAGCTGCTGCAGTTGTTGTGGCTGCTTCAGATGTAGCTGCTGCAGTTGTTGTGGTTGCTTCAGATATAGTCGATATGGTTGAGATGGTGGTATCTGATGTGGTCGCTTCAGATATAGCTGATGTAGGTGTTGTGGTTGCTTCAGATGTAGTCGATATGGCTGAGATGGTCGTATCTGATGTGGTTGCTATCGTCGAACTAGTTGGTATATCTGATGTGGTTGCTATCGTCAAATTGGTTGGTGTATCTGATGTGGTTGCTATCGTCGAATTAGTTGGTGTATCTGATGTGGTTGAAATGGTTGACGTTGTCGAACTACTCAGTGTATCTGGGGCAGTTGAAGTGGCTAAGATAGTCGACGTCGTAGGTGGATCTGAGGTAGTTGAATTAGCTAAGATAGTCGACGTCGTAGGTGGATCTGGGGTAGTTGAATTAGCTAAGATAGTCGACGTGGTAGGTGTATCTAAGGTGGTCGAAGTGGTTGAAGTGGTTGTTGTAATCGACGTGGTAGGTAGATCTAATGTAGTTGAGTTGATCGACGTGGTCGACGTGCTAGATAGATCAGACGTAGTCGAGGTAGTCGACGTGATTGATCCAACCGATGTAGTTAAGGTGGTCGATATAGCCGAGATAGTTGGGACAGTCGTGGTCGTTTTAGTGGCAATCGTGGTCGAGGTGGTGGTAGGTTTCTTTATGGTAGTGGTATGTTTAGTGGTAGTATGTTTTCGTGATGGTGGTTGATTTGGTGCTGGTGGTGGTGGTCGGTTTGGCGGTGGTGGTGGTTGGTTTGGTGGTGGTGGTAGGTTTTGTGTGGTGGTGGTATGTTTGGTGGAAGTAGTAGTCTTCGTAGTTGGCTTGGTTGTAGTGGTATGCTTGGTTGTTGCAGTGCTATGCTTGGTGGATGTGGTGCTGTGCTTGGTGGATGCTGTGCTGTGCTTGGTGGATGCTGTGCTGTGCTTGGTGCTTGCGGTGCTGTGCTTGGTTGTGGTGGTGGTATGTTTGGTGGTGGTTGTGATAGTTTTAGGCTTAGTAGTAGTAGTCGGTTTGCGGGTACTTGTGGTTGTAGCCTTTGTCGTCGATTTGGTGGTACCCTTCGCTGACTTGCTTGCGACTGTCTTGATAGCTGCTCTCTTCACGATGCTGGTAGCACTTTCTTGAATAGGGCAAGACTATTTTATCATCGGTTAGTGAGATTTAAGGGCAAAAGAGATGTTTAGCCACATATATATGGCGACGGCTGGTTAAGAAAACTCACCTTTGGTGTTGCAATACACGAGCACATTGTCGACACCACACTATTAGGCTGTTGCTGCAATTTGGACCAAGCAGAAGCTTGTTGAGAGTTTGTCATCGTTGTTGCGGTGCGTACTTGAGTAACGATCTTCGCCTCTGCCAGCATTGCCCCACGCTTGGTCAGATCCGTGGTGCATTCGACGGGGTATATTGTAGAACAAGATGCCAGTGCAACCGAGTAGCCAGCGAGGACTGGGGAGAGTTCTCCGTAGACACCGTTCGTGCACACGCTTTCGCTTCGAACCTCAGGGTATGGGGCTGCAGAGCCGACTTCGGGTAGGCACAAGGCCAACAAGGCAGAGACTAAGATTTGTGTGCACATCATCTCGACGATGTATTCAAGATAGATTGAATGTGGTAGCTTTGATGAGTAGAAGTGTCTGAAGGACAGGATGTCGTTGTTCTTTATATGTTAGATCTGTAGTACTAACCCTTTGCAAGCCATCTAAGGCGTTATGCGCACCTGCACATCTTTCAGACCTCAATGCTTGTGTTGCTTTCCTTACTCAAACGCTGCCACAAGCGTCGAAGTCAGCGTGGACAGACTCGAACTCTTTTTCAGGAGTATCTGTGCACATTAGAGGCACGATCTAGACCGTCGGTGAAGTGTCGCAATTAGGGTCTTCACTTCATCCTCAAGCGAGAGTACTTCCGTAGCATCGTTTACACATCAATAGACCGTTTTCGTGGTACAAACCTTGAGTCCTGTCCTGGAAGCCAGTGAGAGGACGTTGAAGTTTTGACTAGAATCTGTCATGCTCTATGACAGCTTGAAGACCGAACTAGGAGACTCACCTTCTTTATCTTGGCACCCCGAAGCACGTACCATATGTTCTTGTACCAAACGCACTGTCCCGATAAAACTTACCAGCGGCTACGATTATACCACACCGTAGTAATCGTCTGAGACGTGCCTGTAATCATCGACGGGAAATGATGGTTGTATCTTAAATCGTAAAGAACGGGCCATGGCCTATATGGAATATCAAGAACTTTCCCATTTTCGTCGTCGAGCTGGGTGGCCTAGAGTGAATGTATGCTAATGTTGAAGAACGTGTCGATGCTTGGGCCTAGCCTCGTGGCTGGTACATCAAGCGCACTGAAGCTGGATGGCGAAAGAAAGGGTAGAGCCTCGAAACGTGCTGTTGACCACAAAAGCTGAATCCAGGGATGTCACGGATGTGTGAGAAGGTCATATTGAGCGACCGTCAAGAAGACGGGCAAACATACCTTATCATCAGCCTGCTGTGATACCTGAGTAGGGAAGGGAATAGTATGAATGTATGCATTGCCTACCCAGTAGGTGCCCTGGCGAGGCATTGTCATTGACTCTGTCTCAAGCATACGGAAAGTTGTAAGGTTGCATCGAACAGATAAATATCTCCTGCGCGGTAGGAATGGCGCATTTTTCTTGGCATTCAGTTTACATGAGAGCCTCACCAAAATCACGATATTCTAACTTTGCGATCCTCAATAACTTTCTACTATACTATGAGTGAACAAGCTAAGGTATCAAGTCAGAAAAGGTAGGAGACTTATTGAGTTAGAGTGTTTCGATAGCGAAAGCAATATATCGAAGAATAAGAGTACTCAAGGTCCTTAACTAAACTTTAGTAACAAGGGTTAAGAGTATACCTAAATTATAGTTAAGATCCTACCTGAGAGTCTTAAATAAACTAACTTCTAGAATCTTTCTATTCTTTCCACCATGTCTTGACGCTATCCCAGTTGTCAGGACTAGTCTCCGTCCAAGCTTAACTCGACACCCACCAGGCAGGATCAGAACGAGGCACAAACGCCATGTAGATTTACCTTGGATATCTCAAAATTCATGATATCTCTTCACATATCGTCTACTGTGAAGATGGAAAGGTCGCTTCCGCCGGACTCGAGGTCCATTCAGTGCTGGCAACCGCTGACTCGCCAGCCTTTCACATGCTGAGCTATTTGTGGCCTTGGGCTCGGACATCTCATTGAGCTATTGTACTTTTCCTGGCCAAAATCTGCCTCTCTTCACTGCGTCTTCCTCCCAAGCAAAATCATGTGCAAACACGAGCTCGACCTGTGCCCGCGCTGCTTCTCCATCCAATTCGATCCCGTCTTTCGTGACAGCGCGCAATCGAGCAAGATTCTCCTTGGCTGTGGGAATATCCACGTGTATGCAGCAATGTTTGCCGGTCTCGTCGGTCCAAGTTGCAATGTCTCTCTCACCAGTAAGGAGTCTGACATCGTGGCAGGCGTCCCCTGCCATGATGATAAACTTTGTCGAAGACAATCGGCACAGGAGGTTGATATGTCCAGGAAGATGGCCAGGTGAGTTCACAATGTAAAGGCTACCATCGTTGAAGAAATCGATAGCTTCTGGAAAGGGCCCAAGACGCTTCCACTTAAACTGAGCATGATTTGGTGACGGGTTATCGCTTACTTCGGGTGGTGGCAGTTCTATCGTTCGTTCGAGAGGGAGGAGGTCCGACTCAAAGACCATATGCTTGCCAAGATCATGTTTGGTCTTCCCGTTCAGCAGATCAAGGGCACCGTGCCCGACAATAAATTTCGTTTTCTTGTTGGTGAAATCACGAGGCATGCCGACATGATCATAATGGACGTGACTAAACATAACGTAGTCAATATCGTCCACAGACAAGCCGCCTATTGCCAACGAAGCAACCGGATCAGGGTCTGTTGATATCGGTTGGCGGCTGGTTAAGTGGGATTCTAATGCTGCTGGGTATAGGCTGAGATCTCGGCGCATACCCAGGTCGAAGACAATTCGGGTTGTCTTTCCGCTCCTTGCATCCTTGTGCTGAACGAGGAAGGACAGCGACGGCACAGTCCGTCTGGCATCTGGGTCTGCCGGTTTGACAAAGAATCGCTCGGGTATCGTAAGATGGCCTGCACCCAGGGCATGAGCTGTGACAGTAGCCATACCTTGTGAGTAGTAGAGATCCTGAGTCGCTGATCACCTTCAAGGACGGGAGCAGGGTTTAAAGGCGAGATTGAAGTAGGTCTGTAGCCTGAGGCCAACATTTACTCAATTAGAAGACCCCCACACCGATTCCGGCCAGAGGTAGACAGCTTTAAATCATCGCAGATTTGGTGTCTCCGAGGCAGAGAACAGTGCCTTTCCCCGCACGTTGACAGGTCTAAAGTTACTGGTAGTGTCGACAGAGCTCGCCGTGGCGAATGAGGGGAAGTTTTGACGACCTTCCCCAGATTTTCGGCCAGTGGACTTGTAGTGCTTGGGAGTAGCTCCGTCGACCGAAAAAGACTTGAGAGCCTCGTGAAAGACCTGGAAACTCAATGGATAAGGCTCACTATCCGGGAGCTTTAGCTTCGCGTGTCCTAGGATATATTGTCGTGCTCAGGCTTTGACTGCTGGATCAGCCCATGCGGATGTCGCGATTGATCCGACATTTCCGTCTCGTTGTTGTTGACTGAGGTTGGATGCCGACACGGTAGAGCGTGTCCAGACATCTCATTGATCAAGATTTCGGCTTGTTGCGCTGCTTGCTGGCTACACTTGGTGGTACAAACTGTAATGAAGACATGGATGCTGCCAGGTCACTGATTGTAGCATCCGAGACAGCCTTGCCTGACCTAAAATTGCCGTCTTCCTGCCGTTTTTGATTTTGCTTTGACGGTGCCTCGTGATTGCTTTCGGGTGGTACAGGGACGGGATCAACCCTGCTGGTATTTGAGTCTGCTTCTGACTGCCGTCTACGACGGCCCCTTGCTTGTACAAGGTCATCGGCTGTCGATACTCTTCTCCGACGACCCTCCTGGAGCATAGATGCCGACTTGTCAATCCCGGTGTCCACGATTCGAAAGTTGTAGATCTTGGGGAAAAGGTGCTTGTCGATCAGATGCAGCCTTCTCTTCTGTGGTGTTGAGCATTTTTTGTCGCAGTCCTCGACGAAGCAGGCATACGTCTTCTCACCTTTCGCCTGCAGAACTTCACGAAAGGTGTTGTGATTTTCGTCAATATGCAAAGCTAGAAAATGAGCAGTGGGAAAGTTTTTGCCGCATGAAGTACAGCGATTGGAGTGATCCTTGACATAATGAGTCTCAAAGTCTTCAATAGAAGCAAAATCAAGGGGCTCTCGGTGAGGCGATAATGAGCACTGCATGGCACCTTTGGAAGGGGAGCAGCCCTTCATTTCGACTGCATTCAATTTCGCATGATGAAGAGAGTTGGTGTCTTCATCCACAATGAGCTCGGCTGAGGCTACCGAGGAGTCGCGAGACCGCTTGACCATGGCGGTGTAAGATCGCTTAGAGTATGGGGAGTTTGTGTCAGCCACGTACGCTAGGATGTCGATTACCTGCAGGATCTGAGGATAGCATAAGGGTGCAGTCGGCCGATGCCGGTTCCAGCGATCATCAGCAGAAGCCGAGTCTATCGTAGTAGTTGGAAAGTTGATTGCAGAGAAACAAGGAGTGACAAAATTCCCAATGGCAAGGATCAGGCTGGCGCAAGTACGAGAAAAGAAGAAAGGCAAAGATTGTTTGGTGCTCAGGTAGATTCTCACCAGTCTGATTGTAGCCTAGAAGCACTTCTCCTCGCGGCCATTTGAGGGGTCTTATTGGCTACACAAGGCGCGGCGTCACTTCACCTTCTCCCCCTTGTCTCTGCCTCGTGCACCGGAAACAACCAGATCATCGCGCTATGAGTCTGTCAACCTTCAGGGACAACCTTTGCATCCACTCCTTCGTGTTTCATGTTGGCACTCGATGATGCAAACACCTGATTCTCCCAGTTGCACAACCAAAGTACAGAGGATAGCCTGTCCGACTTGTCCTCCGTCTGACCTGACACTCCTCGCGGCTAACCGATCTAACCATCACCTTTCTCCACGAGCCAACGGAGATACTCCCCAACGACAGTAAGCGAGAGTTTCTGAAAGCACTCAACGAAAAGACTCTTTGTCCGGTGGCCTACTACCACGAGCACTGTCGCGCAGGTAGCCGGTCAGTGGCTTCGTCAGACACGCAAGCCACCCCGGGACTCTCCTTTGTCTGGTTGTGGTATCTCCTCAAGACACGAAATGTTGGACCTCTGAAAGAAGAAGAGTGAATTGTTTTTGTCCTCCACTGCTGTGCATGGTGTGACATCCTGAAAGAGAAGATGTTGGCCACAAAGTCGCCCTACACTGCGTCTGCGATTCCCTCCAACACCCAACAAATACCTGGTCGAACGTTCTCCGAAGGCACCCAGAGAACGCAGATGTCCTCGCTGGCTCTACAGGACGAACTATTCACATCCCCAACCAACTCTGAATTTTCCGACGTGTACGATGGCCTCGACTCGATCCGAGCATGGGACGAGAAGAAAGTTGGAGAATGGCTACACAGTATCCGCTGCGGACAATATGAATCGTTGTTCAGGGCCAACAACTTCACCGGTGAAAGTCTGCTAGAGTGTGACCCGAAGATACTGTCCGAACTGGGAATCAAAAAGATTGGAGATCGTGTCCGAATCAATGTGGCCATAAAACAACTACGAAACAAGTCGTCTTTATCACGGACGAAGAGAAATAGGGATTCACTTGCCATTCTCGATGGCTTTGCGGGTACCCCGTCATCCTCGGATTCTCCTCGCACTCAGGGGTCGAGGTCGCAACTTGGAAGTGCGAAGAGGTTCTCCCGTCAAATAGACCCTTCTGCACTGCAAAACTTTGCCGCCGCCAGTGGGGGCTTCAAGAGTGGTTCGCGGCCGAGCTCGCCCCTGGCCGATGTCCATAGCGCGGCCTTGCGTGCTCATCGTTATGCTGGGAGTCCAATGGAAACTGCAAGAAATACTCAGACCACGGGGTACTTCAGTCAGCCGGGTTCGGCCAATTCGACGTCTGGGAAGCGGCCGGAAACGCCTCAGATCGCAGTCCAACCAGCCAGGACCACTCACATGCGCCAGGCTTCCAGTATCGATGGTCTGACGCCAGGTGGATTGCCGGCTGGGTCACCGGTCATTAAGATTATCCACGGCGACGGCCAAACGAAGGTTATCAATATCAAATTCTGTAGGACAGCGGATGATGTGACCTCGACCGTGCTGAAGAAGCTGCTCATGCCAGAGACTCACTTTCGGAATTACTGCTTCTATGTCCTTACTGGCCTAGAACCAAATCCCGGCAATTGCCGCCGACTCAGCGATGCTGAGCTTATGAAAATCTGTGGCGACTCGACGCGATCCGAGAGGAACAGATTGATTCTGCGGAAAATCAACGATGGACTTCCCAATTCTGAAGAGTTGCGCAAGGCTGCAAAATTGGCTTCTGACGAGTCACTTGTTCTGCACAACAATGCGTTAAGCACGAACAACATGCGAAATCAGATCAAGCTCCAAAAGCTGACGGGAGAATCATGGCATCACATCCAAGCTCCCATGTCCCCGGTCACCACAACCGACCGCAACCGAAATATTATGGCTACTGCGGACGACAACGAACGACAAGAGGCACAACAGCATCTCAGAATCCCGAGTAATCAGAGCACCAAATTGCGGTCGTTCTATGGTGCCCGACCTCCAAGCGAGATGATCATCGAGGATGTCGGATCATATTTCCCGGCACAAAAGCGAGAGGATATCGAAAAGACCATGAGAATGTCTGTCCGGCGGTCCCAGCGCATGAGTCGAGCTCAAAGTCGATTGAGCGTCATGAGCAATGCCAGCTATGCTTCCAGCTTGAAAGACGCCCCCCCTGTTCCGAGCATTCCCAGCATTGCCGACTCGTGGCTTGCCGTGGGCGAAAAGGCAGGATTGGGAGGAGCGCGGACGTCTAGCCTCCGACCACTCTCTGTGATATCGACACGATTCAACTTGCCAACGTCCTCTTTTCGCGACTCCATAGCCTCTTCGACCCTTCATCCACTGCAAGAAGAGTCTCCACAGGAGCCAAACAGAAGGTCGTATGTGTCGTTCAACAGCAGTTCCGACTCTGCTTCAGCAAGAAATCTAGATCGAGCTAGCTACCTAGACGACAGTAGCCTAGGCCCGGAAACCATCAACCATCGCTTGTCCGTCATTGTCGCTGAAGATGGAGAGGAAGAGGACCAAGAGTTGACCTCTTTCCTCCGGGGCAACAGCTTCGGCAAAGACAACTGGATGAAAGGCGATCTCATTGGCGAGGGCTCGTTTGGTAGCGTCTATCTCGCCTTGCATGCCGTCACGGGCGAACTCATGGCCGTCAAGCAGGTCGAACTGCCCAACGTGGCCAAAGGCACGGAGGGAGACAAGAAGAAGGCGTTGATGATTTCCGCCCTCAAACAAGAAATCACTCTGCTCCAGGGCTTGCGCCATCCTCATATCGTGCAGTATCTTGGCACATCTTCGGACGAAGACCACTTGAACATCTTCCTGGAGTATGTCGCTGGCGGCTCCATCGCAGGAATGCTCAAGCAGTACAACACCTTCCAGGAACCTCTGGTCCGCAACTTCACGCGTCAGATCCTCGAGGGTCTGTCGTACCTTCACGCCCAAAATATTATCCACAGAGACATCAAGGGCGCCAATATCCTGGTGGACAACCGTGGCGCCGTCAAAATTTCCGATTTTGGTGTGTCCAAGCAGACTAACTTCAGCGGTATGAACACCGCGCCGGGAACGCGCACCTCGCTGCAAGGAAGCGTGTTCTGGATGGCGCCGGAAGTCGTGAGGCAGAGCGGCCAATCCATTAAGTCGGATATTTGGTCTGTTGGGTGTCTGATCGTCGAGATGTTCACGGGCTCGAGGCCCTTCCCGTCCATGACGACGCTTCAGACCCTCTTTGCTGTGGGCAGTAACAATGAGAAGCCGAGCATTCCGGAAAACGCAAGCGAGGATGCGAAGAAGTTCATGAATAAGACTTTCGAAGCCGATCACGAGAAGAGGCCGGGCGCAGACGAGTTGCTCAAGGAGAAATTCTTGCTGCCTATGGCTTGAGTAAAACGGGCGTTATGATCTGAGGTTGAGCTTGTCGTAGTAGTACAGGTCACTTCGTTGGTATGAAGAGGTTGGAGCTGGACCGTTGATGATGACTGATTTCCTTAGCTTTGTATTATGTATACCATTACATGACCACTGTGCGTGGGGTGGAAAGATAGGAAGGAGCCTCTCAATGAAGACCATCTCGCTGATATATATCGGCGTTGGTACCACACGCTCGCTTTGGCCTCCTGGTATTCTACGTTGCTATGAGTTGCAATGATTATAATCACGAATTCCATGCTATGATTTATGATAAAGCTTCCTGAAAGCTGAGTGACTACTGTGCCTTAGCATGTTATTTACTACAGCACATCTACAATCACCAATTCATGGAGGATTCCGGAAGAGCAAGGCTCATTCATTGTCTTTTCAGGTCATATTGGCCGCACATTGGAACTTCTACTGGGGTCGGATAGTTGCCCGAACAGACGCTCGCTAAGTGCATTCAACGTGGTCGTCATATCTCAGGACAGGTCCATAGGAAGTGCCAGTTTCTGCGTTTGAGACTGAGGAGACGATAACACAGGATGTTCCTCGTTCTCCACGCCATTTGGCACCGCTTGGCCCCCATTGACCTCTTTTGCCCTCGGAGCGACATCAATGGTGTCCAGAACAGGGTGTCCAATATTAGGCTGCACCTGCTTGAGCGGATCTGGCACCTGCAGGTCTTTGTTGAAAACCTTGCCATTGATCAGTTGCTGTGGCTGTGGAGGCGGTGGTTGTATTTCATCTGCGTTGGTCGCCCCTTCACCCTTTCGATACCTGAGCTGCACTACTAAGCTCCCCTGAGTGTTGTCGTCTTCTGCCAACTCATCAGCGTCGAGTCCTTCGTCACTCATCTCGTCATCGTCGTCATCTTCGTCCTCCGCGTCGAAGTCTGGTTCCGACGCATCAAGTTCGTTCTCGTCTCCACTCCACTCCTTGCCTGTCGATTGCGCCTCGTCGCTAGCTGACTCCTCGCCGTTGGTATATTGATGTTGCACCGCTTTGACCGGTCTACCAGACCTTGATGTGCGTACCGACCGGCCATTCGGAGCTGTAGTTGGCATGTCCTCGTCCGACTCGGTAAAGTGTCCCTCACCATCTACTCGTTCGAGCTCCTTTCGCTGATCTATTAACATCGTTTCGCCGTACATTCCGCCTACTCTTGATTTGACTTGTCTGCCACTGGCAGTAATGGTCGGTCCAGCATCGGCGGGCGTAGAGATTCGTGTCGACCGCCTACTGGACAGACCGTCGGAGCCAAATTCATCATCTGAGTATGTATATCTCGTCCTCTTACCCCGTGTTCGCCCTTCATAGAGGGAAAAGCCAGGTTCGGGTCGCGTGAATGCCGCTTTTCGGGCAAGTCGGTAGTCACGCCGTCGGCGTTTCTGGTTGCCAGTCAGCAAATGAAAGCAACATGACCGTAGGGTTGATGTACCTCTTCGCCTGCTTCAAATCTTGGTATTGCCTGCCTCAGTTTATCACTGATGACTTTGGAGTTCTGCCCATGTTCCTCCGCGAATTTGTCTGCCAAAGAGTTTACCTCCTCAATAGACCCCGCGACACTGAACCACGTGTTTGTTTTCGCAGTCCTCCCGTCATTCTCCCTATATATTCGAAAATATGAATCTTCCAACCCTTCGATCAGCCAGTATTTGCGACGGTATTGGTCCGAGAACCACGGCTGCACACTTCGGGGCTGATTTTTGTCGTCGTCGCGTCGCGTTTGTTTATAGGATTCTTTGATGAGGCCTTGCACAACCTCTGAAGAGTTAAGTGACCACAGAGCGAGGGCTTTCAAGATATATAACTATACCCCGTCAGTAAAGCGGACGTTGTTGTGAGCATGAGATTCTTTACCCGTTCTTCTGGTGTCATATTGTTGAAGTTTTTCCCGCCACGAAGGGGATTCACACCTTTCCAAACGGTTGGCCACTGATTTTGATTCGATGACATAGCCTCTTCAAAAGCCTTGCCATAATGAGCGCGCCTGTTACCAAGATTAGACCCGTTTCTGCAAGGACTTGACAGCGCAGCTGCGGTATTGTATGTGTTTGAGCAGGGTGACTGACTCGACATCTTTCTTTCTGTTCAAAACGAGCCCCAGTAGGTTACATAGTAACCTTTCCACCTGCTCGTCTGGCAGATCCCCTGAGATACCTCTTTCGATGTCTTGCGGCCCAAAGTGCAGGAGGCTCTTGGGAAATGCTTCGTGGAATCGCGCTCGAAAGGCCACAATGAATGCGATAGCGTCATTGTCGGCGAATGTGTAGTCATGCGGAGGTGAGGGTGCGCGTTTTGGGGGCTCTGGACTATGTTCTTGCTTTGGGGCTGGCTTGAAGTAACGGTCCAGTCCCACAGGTTTTGACATCTTCCGAACCATCTCCTCATCGTCGGAGGATGGCGCCGACGAGAGGGATGAGGAGTCCGAATCGGTCATAATGTGGTCGTGGCTTATGGTCGCGTAGATTAATATGTTCAGTGAGGATTAATGAAGGCAGGACATCGAGCGGTAAGGGCAAATGGCAGGTGCTGGCAAATTGACTTGGCGCGTTTCCAGAAAGCCTAAGGTACGCGTTGAACTACTATAGTATTTAAGGTACTAGTACGTCGACCGTCGGTGAGCCTTGCGCACAGTTTCTCTGCTGGAATGCCCTCGACTACCTAGTGCTTGTTGCACTAGCAGCGCCTTCCTCAAAGATCCTCGTGTCCATGTTGTAGATATCTTCGCCGTAGGAGTTGGGTGTCGCGAGCCGTTGTAGGCTTTTCCATCATTCATGCTCCCCAAGAACTCCTGCGCCAAGCACGATCAGCTTCGCTTGGAATTGCCTGCTCTTAACCACATCCTGCCACGCACTGGTGTCGAAACGGTCGTGCGCGCCATCTCGATGGGCATTCCCGGTCCTCGTCTGTCTGGATTGGCTTCACAACCAGGGGGGATGCGCTGAGTCTCACAACGAGCCAGGCTTTCAGGAATTCGCAGCTCGACGGTCGTGCGGGGTTCTCCGCCTAATCCTCAGCTTTTGGCAGACACTTGCCTCATGATTCTGTGACTGGATGACACTGCCATGGGGATGTTTCCACTCCAAAGTTTTGCTCAGGTTCGTTGTAAACCGCACAATTTCCAACCTTCCTGCCACCTACCCACCGTAGCCAGACGGGGCCGGGAAATTTCAGCAACGCCAATCGCTCAGATGCTGCAATGGCGTAGTTCGGACAATCTGTAGAACCCGTATCCCAGGCTTGCCGAGGTTCGGCTAAGGATCCCGTTTGAAAGGATTTTCACTCCTTCATTGCATGCAGACGCCTGGTCGGACAGTCGATTGCGTGGTCCCAACAAGGTGCATTTCGGCGGACAATCGCGAACCCAGAGGCACCTCGATGTATCTGCGATGTTGCAGATGATATTCTCAAATGTGTAGAGAAACCAAGAGTAAGAAGTCAGACACTTACGGTCTTGCAGCTGCAGGTGCCTGTCTCAAATAGACTGCATTCTTAATGCACTTACCGCTAAGGGAAACACAGGCTGTTGCTTCGGGGTCCTGTACATGGTGCTCACAATTTGCTACGTCTCTAGCCGATGTTTGCAGTGTTGCAGAAAGTGAATAATTGGTGGAAGAGGTGATGTAGTTGATGATAAGCAGTGGATGAGGTCGAAGTTGTTGTTGCTACACGTGACATGACGCTTGGCAGAAGAAAGCCACTAAACTCGATTGGGGCGCACACGAAATCCTGGCGGGCCACATTCCTCTCGATCTTCAATTTCAGTCGATTGATTGCAAGTCTCGTTGTCTTCATCTTAACCATCAACATCCTTCAACGATGGGTCGAGTTATCCGCAACCAGCGTAAAGGTCGCGGATCGATCTTCAGTCAGTCATTGCTGTCCCTGTCGCCGGTGTTCAATCAGCTAATCGTTGTGCTATAGCCTCGCACACGAGACTGCGCAAGGGCGTTGCTCAGTTCCGAACTCTCGATTTCGCCGAACGACACGGATACATTCGAGGTATCGTGAAGGAAATCATCCATGATCCAGGTCGTGGTGCACCGCTCGCTCGCGTAGCTTTCAGAGATCCGTACTCTCCCAAAACCCGAACCGAAACATTCATCGCAAACGAAGGTCTTTTCACCGGACAATTCATCTACGCTGGCAAAAATGCCGCCCTGAACATCGGCAACGTTCTTCCTCTCGGCCAAGTCCCCGAGGGTACTGTTGTCTCAAACGTGGAGGAGAAGACTGGTGACCGAGGCGCTTTGGGACGAACTTCTGGAAACTATGTCACCGTTATTGGACACAACCCTGACGAGGGTAAGACGCGAGTCAAGCTCCCAAGTGGTGCGAAGAAGGTTGTTCTCAGCTCAGCCCGAGGTATGATTGGTATCGTTGCAGGAGGTGGACGAACAGACAAGCCGATGCTTAGTACGTGGACCTGAATGACATGGACGATCCGGACATTTCGCTAACAAAATACTACAGAGGCATCCCGCGCAAAGCATAAGTTCGCCGTCAAGCGCAACTCGTGGCCCAAGACTCGTGGTGTTGCTATGAACCCTGTCGACCATCCTCACGGTGGTGGTAACCATCAACATATCGGAAAGGCTTCCACCATCTCCAGATACGCTACCCAAGGTCAAAAGGCCGGTCTTATTGCTGCCCGAAGAACTGGTCTGCTCCGTGGTACCCAGAAGACAAAGGATTAAATGTGATCATTGGCTTAGCTCTTACTATCGGCGTGTATTTGTTACGGCTAGGATTCACATGAAGCTATGGGACGGATGATCCAGCTGCTGGATATCAATTCTCAAAAGGATGCATTTTCTTGCGGGAATGCTAGGGAATTAGATGTGCCATTTTCCAATGCCACGAATCGACAGAACCATGACGGAAAGAAATACTCTTGAAGATGTCCTTCATAAGAATCAAAAATCAGGCAAATGCTCCGTCACTCTGTCTGCCAATATTCATACGTTTGTCTTTGCGCAATAATGATCAAATTTGCTTGTATGCATAGTCGGCCTGTAGCCGCGCCTGGGATGTCGCATGCCGGATCCTGTGTTAGTGGTACAGCACCACACCAATATTGGGGTTTGAGAGGCCATTGACGACTAAGAGGTCGAAAGAGCGGCCAGATGCCTGGGCATAAAATGGGTGCAAAGTTAAAATAGTGCAGCATCAGGCACAAGGCTTAAGTTACCCCATTACCGGCGTCTCGTGGCGTCGTGTCTCGGAGGCGCAGAGTTTGAGGTCAGGGGCAGGGTGCAAGGTCCATTGGTAGGCGTTATCGGGAGTCCTCTTCTTCAAGGGACTGGCCCTGATGGGAATTTGTTGCGTTTGCGCGTCGTCACTGTCGTTGTTTCCAAGCGTTATCAACGCCTGCGTCTTGAGTCTTGGGCACTCCTGTTAATCCATCACTCCATTTCATGTCTGATTCTGCTAGGGCATACAATCGTTTTAGCATTTTCTATTTTGGCGCCGCTCACGTTTGATCGGCCTGACTCTCTTTCCGTCGTTTGTTCAGCCCTTTCAGCATTCCAATTGAACGTCGCGCGGGTGTCAGACGAACCCGGATAGTCCGTTGCTGCTCACCGCGGAACACAACACTCGCTCTCCTACATCTATAACCCTCGCGTCGTCTTACACCTGTTCTCCTTCTATTCAATCATCATTGGCACAGGTTGCAATCATGAATGTCAACAAGAAACTCGATCGTTTCAAGCAATGGGCGGGAGAGCGCATGGGAGGAGAGGTGAAGACCAGCGTCTCGGACGATTTCAAGGCCCTGGAGGTGGAAATGGGTCTACGACAAGAAGGTGGGCGGATTCCGATACCCATTGCGAAAATGCGTGTGGACAGTCTCTTACTTATCGTGTATAGGCCTGGATAAGATGCAAAAGTCTATGAACGCGTACGTCAAAGCGATATCAAAGAGGTCTGAAGTCGAGGACAAGGAGAAAACACTGCCGATCGCTTATATGGGAGGAACCATGATATCGCATGGCGAAGACTTTGAGCCCGACTCTGAATTCGGTCAATGCCTTACCAGTATGTCGCGTTTCGAAAGCATCTCGTTCATATACTGACTTGTGCACAGCGTTCGGCCGAACACAAGAAAGGCTGGCTCGCGCCCAGGAAGTATATATCGCGAGTGCCACTTCCTCGTGGCTTGAGTCCCTGGAGAGGTCATCGGCCCAGATGAAAGAGTTCCAGGCCGCGCGCAAGCGACTCGATTCACGGCGACTGGCTTACGACACATCACTCGCCAAAATGCAGAAAGCAAAAAAAGAAGATTTCCGGGTCGAAGAGGAATTGCGCAACCAAAAGGTGAAATATGAGGAGTCAGCCGACGACGTTCAACGCAGAATGGAAGACATCCGTGACGCGGATCCCGAAATGGTAGCGGATCTTGGTACTTTCCTTGACGCCGAACTGGCATATCACGACAAGTGCAGAGAGGCTTTGCTCCAGCTCAAGAGCGAATGGCCTGCAAGGTTAGTCCTGTCCTGGATTTCCATGTCAGAGCGCCCTCCGTTAACGGCATGTTGCAGGTCACAACCTCAATACCGGGGTTCTCGACCAAACCCACGATCCAGGTCCAATACAGTCAGATCATATGCTGAGCCGGTCGAGGAGCCATCTCCGATTGTCGAAGTTCGTCCTTCTATCAGATCCGGTCGGGCACAGTCGGCCAGATTCGGAGACCAGATGCATGAATATTCTCCAGGGGTCTCGCCACGGCCAAATTTTGCCAGATCGACCACATATGACCCTGTGAATAGGGACATGTCTCCGGCCAACATGGGCCGCATGGCGCGTGTGCCGAGTGATTCACTCATGATACGCACCGCACGCTCGCAACTTCGTAACGTTGAGGAACAGGATGTCTTTGCCGATGATTCAGGGTCGTACACTAACAGCAGCCCTGATCATGGCTACGGAGACCTAGCTACATCACCTGCAACATCTCATGGAAGTGGGACGCTTACGCCTGTGACAAGTAGAAAGAGCAGCGCACCACCACCACCTCCGCCATCTCGTGCAAAGAAGCCACCTCCACCCCCTGTGCCCGCCAAACGAAGCGTTTTGACATAGATATACGAATGAATACAAGATATCCCATTTCATGCCAGGGGTTGGAAATCCTCCTGGCTATGGTCCGGTGGTCAGGCGTTCGAGCGGGAGGCGGTCAATTTGCTAGGATCGAGCATGACTTTTGGGCAGAAATGACACGGTGTTGAGCCTCAATTGGACTCTGGTTGTATAAGGACATTGAACATATCATGAAACCCTCAGTTGCACAGCTTTCTCTGCATAGGCTGCTTTCACCTATTAGTGCTAGCATTATGGTTATTGGGGAGAGCAATGGACAAGCCGCCCTCGTCGCGTACACAGTACATATCACGTGAGAGACTAGTGGTCTTGGCAGCTCTAGCTTGATTTCACTCGTAAGCCGCTCGTCGAAGTTTGCCCCGTGTCACTCCCTCGTTGCGTTTCCGAACGTGAAGCCCCTCCAGGTCTGAAAATCATCACCAACGCGTCGCAACCATCGCTTTTCATCTCAACCAGACATTTCACGGCCGCTGACCAATTTGAGGAGTGCGCCAAAGCGCGGCATCCCACTCCTCGTCCCCTCATTTAGGCAACCTCAGGCCAACCACCCCGATTCCATCGAGAGGTCACCAGGAGTCGATCTCTTGTTGATTGCGCCAAGTTTAACCATCGTCGCGAGGCTGTCCCAATCCCCGCCGATCTGTAGCCAACAACATTCTATCAGCGTGACTTAGATGCTCAATCATACCTCACGTCAATTACCTTGACCCAAGGTTGTCTGAACCGGGCAAAGTCACCACCAGGTGATCGGACACCATGGCTTCCGTTCAGTCTGCGCCGGCCATGCAGACCTCTTCACTACCACCCAATCTCTCCCAATCACAGGTTCAAGAAGTCTATCAGGTAAGTGATTGTTCCGAGACATTTCGATTTAGCACAACAAGCTTTCGACGCGCTTCTTCAGTCGTGTTACACTTCACTAACAGATTCACAGAAATTCCAGCGCATGAAGGCCCAAAATGTCCCCGAAACCGATCCAGAGTACCTCAAAGCACATCGATTCCTCACTGCGGTCCAACAACAACAGAATTATCGTAAGATGGCTGCATTGCAGGCCCAGAAACAACAACAACAACTCCAAGCTCAGCAGCAACAGCAGCCAACTCCCCAACCAGTGTCACACCCCCAACAGAATGGACAGCAGATTAATGGCAATGTGACTGCTCCTCCATCGAACGGAACGAGCAGTGGCCAACAGGAGCCTGCCGCTGTGGTCGTCAACGGCGCATCTGTCGCAGCCAACCCTCCTGCCACGCCGACAAATGCCCAAAACTCCGGATCACAATCTCAGCGAGTCGTGGCACAGGCTAACGGCAGCTTCACACCCGAGCAACTGAACCTGTTACGGACCCAAATTTATGCGTTCAAGATGCTCTCAAAGAATCTGGCATTGCCTGCGAAGCTACAACAACAGCTCTTCCCGTCGTCTAAACAACAGGCTTCAGTGACAATTGACAGCGCCTCCGTTGTTGAGAAAGCCGATAGCATAGCAGAACAGAAAGAGATCCTGTCGAAAGAACTTATTGCACAAGCGAAGGTCTATTTTGACTCTTATCAGTCACCTTATGACCTTCTGCACAAGACGATAAGCCTCGCAGATCACTCCCAGCGCGCCAAGCGGCAGAAGATCCCCAGCATCTTGCCGATTGGTATCGATATTGACCAGGTCCGAGAAGAGCAAGAGCGGCTTATGTATAACCGCATTCAGGCTCGTAAAACCGAGCTTGCCTCTCAATCCGTGAATCTTGCTGCCTGGGACACTAGCAAGTCTTCCGAGCCACAAGCCGATGATTCCCTGAAGATCAAGGCTCTGATCGAGTTGAAGAAACTGTCCTTGTTACAAAAACAACGGGACTTTAGACGCGAGATCCAACAAGATCTGTTCTACTGTGATAACCTTGCCATGACGGCCAATCGCTCGATGCACCGTAGGATGAAGAAGCAGTCACTGCGCGAAGCTCGGATTACCGAAAAGCTCGAGAAGCAACAACGAGATGCAAGAGAGAACAAAGAGAAAACCCGACAAACGAATCACTTGCAATCCATCATTGCTCACGGTCAAAACATCCGCAACAACGCTGTTCTGCAACGCACTCGCGTGCAGAAGCTTGGACGCATGATGGTTTCGCATCACCAGCATATGGAGCGCGAAGAACAGAAGCGTATCGAGCGGACGGCCAAGCAGCGTCTGCAGGCTTTGCGAGCGAACGACGAAGAGACCTATCTCAAACTTCTTGGACAAGCCAAAGATTCTCGTATTACTCATCTGCTCAAGCAGACCGATGGTTTCTTGAAGCAGCTTGCCGCATCTGTCAAACAGCAGCAGCGAAGTGCAGCGGAGAAATGGGGAGGCGATGACTATGTCGAGGAAGAAGATGAAGATATCGAAGGCTCTGATGATGAAGAAGGCGAAGGCCGTGAAAAGGTCGACTACTATGCCGTGGCGCATCGCATCAAAGAAGAGGTTAATGTACAGCCTTCGATCCTTGTTGGTGGCACCTTGAAAGAATACCAGATCAAAGGTCTCCAGTGGATGATTTCGCTCTTCAACAACAACCTCAACGGTATCCTGGCTGATGAGATGGGCTTGGGCAAGACTATCCAGACTATCAGCTTGATCACATATCTTATCGAAAAGAAGAACCAAAGAGGCCCCTTTTTGGTCATCGTTCCACTCAGCACCCTGACCAACTGGAACCTCGAATTCGACAAGTGGGCTCCCAGCGTGAAGAAGATTGTGTACAAGGGCCCCCCAAACACCCGAAAGGCAAACCAAATTGATATTCGAAATGGGAATTTCCAGGTGTTGTTGACCACTTACGAGTACGTGATCAAGGATCGACCAGTGCTCAGTAAGATCAAGTGGGTGCATATGATTGTCGACGAAGGCCATCGTATGAAGAATGCGAATTCCAAACTCAGCAGCACCATTACACAATATTACACAACGCGATTTCGGCTTATCCTTACCGGCACACCTCTGCAAAATAATCTTCCTGAGTTGTGGGCACTTCTCAATTTCGTTCTTCCAACCATTTTCAAGTCGGTAAAATCTTTCGACGAATGGTTCAACACTCCTTTCGCTAATACCGGTGGACAAGACAAGATGGAATTGAGCGAAGAAGAACAATTGCTCGTCATTCGTCGTCTTCACAAGGTGTTGCGGCCGTTCTTGCTCCGTCGTCTCAAGAAGGACGTGGAGAAAGATTTGCCCGACAAGCAGGAACGTGTCGTCAAATGCAGATTCTCGGCCTTGCAGACCAAGCTCTACATGCAACTAATGACGCACAACAAGCTCGCTGTCACTGACGGAAAGGGTGGCAAGACCAGTATGCGCGGTCTTAGTAACATGTTGATGCAGCTGAGAAAACTGTGCAACCACCCCTATGTGTTTGAGCCTGTTGAGGAACAGATGAACCCTGGTAAAGGCACGAATGATTCTATCTGGCGTACAGCTGGTAAATTTGAGCTACTCGACAGAGTTCTACCGAAATTCCTCGTCACAGGACATCGAGTCCTGATGTTCTTCCAGATGACTCAGATCATGAACATCATGGAGGACTTCTTACGACTTCGTGGCATTCAGTATCTTCGACTTGATGGAGCGACCAAATCTGAAGACCGATCTGAACTCCTTCGGCTCTTCAACGAACCTGGCTCGCCATATTTCTGCTTCTTACTCTCGACCCGTGCTGGTGGCTTAGGCCTCAATCTTCAGACTGCAGACACCGTCATCATTTACGATTCGGACTGGAATCCCCATCAGGATTTGCAAGCCCAAGATCGTGCGCATAGAATTGGCCAGAAGAATGAAGTGCGAATATTACGACTTATCAGCTCTAATTCCGTCGAAGAGAAGATCTTGGAACGAGCGCAATTCAAACTGGACATGGACGGCAAGGTCATCCAGGCTGGTAAATTCGACAACAGATCTACCAACGAGGAACGTGACGCCTTCTTGAAGACTCTTCTCGAATCAGCTGAAGCTGCAGAGCAAGTTGGAGAATCTGAAGAGATGGATGATGATGATCTCAACGAGATTATGGCTCGTACAGAAGACGAGTTGACCCTATTCAAGAAAATGGACAAGGACCGTGAGACGGACGACAAGTACGGTCCAGGCCGGCGTCTGCCTCGCTTGATGGGTGAAGACGAGCTCCCAGACATCTACGTGGCGGAAGACAATCCTGTACCAGAGGAGAAAGAAGAGTACGCTGGTCGTGGCGCTCGCGTCAAGACCCAAGTCAAATACGACGACGGGCTTACGGAAGAACAATGGCTTGCAGCCGTCGATGACTCAGATGACTCTATTGGTGAAGCAGCGAAGCGCAAAGCCGCCCGCATTGAGAAGAGACGGACCAACAAGGCGAAGCGTGAGCGTGCTGCTGGAGACCCCGAATCGTCACCGGACCCAGAGGCGGAGGGTGAGAGTTCGGACGAAGAACCTGAACCCGAACCTCTACCCCAGCCGAAGAAGGGCCGCCCTCGCAAATCAGCTGGACAGAAGCGCAAAGGTGATGACATTGAAGAGGAAACCCCTCCTGTGAAGCGCAAGCGTGGCAGGCAACCCAAGGCTATCGATACGCTCCCACCCTCCGACCGCAATGCTCTGCAGAAGGCGCTGAAGACGGTTGCTGAGTCGATCAAAGCGCTGGAGGTTCCTGATTCGGACCCAGAAGATCAATCGGATGACAGCGATGACGACGGACCACCCACTCGCTTGATCATCGGTCCGTTCTTGGAGCTTCCACCGAAGAAATTGTATCCAGACTATTACACTTTCATCCAGGACCCAATTGCCATGGACATGATCGAGAAGCGCATCAACAACCACCAGTACACGAGCTTGAATGAACTGAGCAGAGACGTTGCACTTTTAGCCAAGAACGCCAAAACATACAACGAAGACGGCAGCATGTTATACAATGATGCGGTTGCAATTGAGGTAAGGCTTTGTGTACTGAAGTTGTCTGCGTGTTGATGCTAACCTTGGCCACAGAACTATTGCAATGAAGCCATTGCGAGGCAAATCAGTCACAACCCAAACCTTGCCACTATCGGCGATAGGTCTGGTCAAGATGGGGATTCTACCGCTGCAGGCTCAAGCGCAGGGACACCTCGAGCATCTGTCGCGCCAGCAGGCGGCACTAAGCTCAGACTGACTCTGGGAGCTGTCAGTAATGGTTTCGGTACCAACGGTACGACGAGCGGAGCAGGAAGCGGAGCGGAATGATTGAATGCACTATTGTACCATAGCGAGATTGGGTTTGGGGAGAGCAAAAAGGCCACAGAGAAGCTTGGGTCTCTAATACCACATCTATTGTACAGCATGTTGGTGTTTGGGTCGGTGGCTCAACTCAGCATGCAGTGGGAATTTCTTGGGTTCTCAGCATATGCCAGTCCAGTGGCTGGCTAGTGAATCGATTCATTATTCGAACCAGGAATAACTTGTCATGTTAGCGCTAGAGATATTCTAGACGAGGAAGAGGACGTTCTGATTTGATCTATACTCAGAAACCGGAGCAGCACCAAATGACTATTTTTTGGAGCGTACCTATTAGATTTTGGCCCAGATCGCAACTGTATGTGTTACCTTGATATGCAGAGAGAAAGGAGAAGTACCTTAGTGACAGCAAGGGGACCCGGTGTTGATCATACGAATACTGTAACACTCACCAATCACACATGCATGAGGAGCGTGTGTGTGTGGAGAGGACAAGTCCGATTCTCTAAAGTCAAGCCATTGCATGCGCCTTTAGTCCAGCTGAACATTCTCTCCAACAGAACCACAGCAGCCTGTCCTTGCACACTCACTCGCTTTCTTTATCTGCCCCCAAGACAGCAGGCGTCAAGGACAGGACTCAATAGTTCACATTGCGTGTCGTTGCGACGACTGGGTGTCATGCTCCTCACATCTCGCGACAACGAATGAACACTCCCACAACTCCGCCAAAATGGCGTCCAGTTTAGTCGGCGCGACTTTGAACATCCTGCGTAAGAACCGCAAGCCAGTTGGGAGGACAAGGAACACTGACGAATATATTCAGGGCGTCAGGTAGAGGAGGACGACCCCGATGGTGTGAACCCCCTCCATGCATCTCGTCTCGTCCCAGGGCTAATTCAACCGCAATAGAGCCCTCAGAGGCCGGCCAGAAAGAGATATTCTCATCATGGGCACTCTTCATCCTCATCATGCTGCTGATCGCAGCCCTGTTTACGAGTTACATACTGCAACAAAAGAGAATACAGGCTGTTCATGAAACCGTCATATCTATATTTGCTGGTGCGCAATTTCTGGACATGGGCATGGCAAGACTCTCGCTGATGGATTTCAGGAATGATTGTCGGATTGATCATACGAGTCACACCCGGTACAGCGATTCAAGACACTGTCAGCTTCGACTACCAATTCTTCTTCAACCTCCTCCTTCCTCCCATCATTCTAGCCTCGGGCTATGAGTTGCATCAGGTTAGATTCCTACAGAAAGAGTCGGAGGGACATTTACTGAATGGATACAGGCCAACTTCTTCCGGAACATTGGAACAATCTTGACGTTCGCGTTCGCTGGGACCTTCATCTCCGCAGTCTCTTTAGGGTTGATTCTGTGGCTGTGGACGAGAGTTCCTTTCGACGGCTTGACAATCACCTGGGTCGAGGCCATTTCCGTAGGCGCGACTCTTTCAGCAACAGATCCTGTCACTATTCTTGCCATCTTCAACCTGTACAAGGTCGAGCCGAAGCTATATACCATCATCTTCGGAGAATCCATCCTCAACGATGCCATTGCCATTGTCCTGTTCGAAACAGCCCAAAGGTATAGAGAAGGCGCGACTGGCAATCTGGGTATCATCAGTCTATTCGAGGCCATTGGAATCTTCTTGCTGGTCTTCTTCACCAGTTTGATGATCGGCGTAATCGTGGGAGTCGGGACCGCTCTTACCTTGAAGTACACCATGGTTCGAAGATTTCCGAAGATTGAGAGTTGTCTGGTCTTTCTGATCGCCTATGCAAGCTACTTCTTCTCAAATGGTGTGCACATGTCAGGTACGGCTTCTCTTCCTACGTTTTACCTCGCATCACAATATGCTGATCATCAACAGGCATTGTATCTCTCTTATTCTGCGGCATCACCCTCAAACACTACGCCTACTACAACATGTCGAGACGAACCCAGCTGACCACAAAATTCATCTTCCAAATCCTCGCCCAATTGTCCGAAAACTTCATCTTCATCTACCTTGGCCTCACACTATTCACAGAGACAGATTTAGTGTTCAAGCCCTTATTCATCCTCGTCACAGTGGTCGGTATCTGCGCGGCGCGTTGGCTGGCAGTATTCCCCCTGTCCAAGGTGATCAACTACATAATCAGACTCCGCGCCAGGCGCAAAGGCCGGGAAGTCGCGGAGGAACTTCCCTGGCATTATCAGGCGATGTTGTTCTGGGCCGGTCTTCGTGGTGCTGTGGGTGTCGCTCTCGCAGCAGGTCTTCAAGGCAACGAAGGACCGGCTCTCCGCGCAACCGTTCTCGTCGTCGTGGTGCTGACCGTCATCATATTCGGCGGCACGACAGCACGCATGCTCGAGATCCTCGGCATCCGCACGGGCGTGGTCGAAGAGATCGACTCCGACGACGAGTTCGACATCGAAACAGCCAACGGTGGTACATACTACAAGCGCTCCGGAGGCGGATTAGGGCACGAGCCCCGGCCGTCCATCGGCCTGGACTATGTAGCCGCTAACGGCCGGGGTGCAGCAGCCAACGGCTCAGCCTCACGTCCTCGCGTTGACAGAGGATACAGCAGCAGCAACGGCCGATCTCCGCCGTTCGACACGCCCAAGCGCGGCTCACGCAAGAACTCCAAAGCCAGCCAGTGGGAGCGCGAGATCGCCGCGCAGCAAGGCAAACTTCTGTCCGACGACAACATCGGCTCGACAAGCGACGACGAAGACGCCGCGGATCTCGATCTCCCTCCTGCCGCACCGCGCCGGAAACCTTCGCCCCTGGGCATGTTCGACGGGCCATATCAGAACGACACCAGGACGCGGTCGGCGCCTGATATCGTCCTGAACGAAGAGCACGATCGGGACGGCGATATGGGCGCTCCCGGCGCCGTGGGTAATGCACCGGCAGGTCCGGTCGCCAGCAACAGTATAAGGAATCTGCTGCGTGGCGCCACCGCAGACCACACAGCTTGGTTTCGCCAGTTGGACGAGGACTTTATCAAGCCGCATTTACTACTTGATCAGCACCAGGGCCAGGGCAAGGGTCCACCACCGTCGTAGGGGATGCACTGGACTTGAGGTGACTAGACTTTGTTTCTCGAATAGATATAGCCCTCACTGTACTTTTTGACGAAATGTATTGTTGGTGGAAGCGGCGTTTCAAATAGTGTTTTTATACAAATATGATATCCAGATACGCCTCAAGAGAATAAATTGGCTTTTGCTCTGTGGAAATGTGTGGTCTACAGGAGCATTGCAAGGGACGGATACTCGTTTTTGACAGATATGCTATATTCTTTAGAGGTACTTTGACCATGTCACTTCTTTGATGGGCTCGTGGGGATAGTTCTGCGGCGCAGTTGCAACAGTATCAAAGCGCAGATACACTTTGTCGGTACTGACACTGATCCTTCAGCAACCCTTCCTACCGTCCATGCACTTCTTGACCCAACCTCCTTGGCTTCCTGGTACCTGAAACTGTGCCATCGACTTCCAACACGGGAGAAATGCCAATTTACATCGCAATTGCCAACTGACGACCCGAGTCTTTCAAGTCGTGTCAAGCTGTCATAGCCTTCATATGGGTTGCAAAAGCAGGTCATGGTGTTCCGAGAACTTTGATGAGACCAGAACAGAATGCATACCGGTCATGTATGTTTTGGTCATTATGGTAGAAAGAACAAGGCGAGCCTAAGACGCACGCTATAACCTGCAGTCCATAAACGCCTTCTTTCTCGGTAGCGAGGCTTCTGCCACATATCACAAAGCAGTGGCGGCCTCCACCGCCTGCTCACCGTGCATCAGATCTTGCTACCCCTGGCCAAGAATGGCTCTCTCTTCGACTTTCCCCTGATGTATACCTCGTCGCCCATGCGACCGAGCGCGAAATCCTTCAGGCCAGCTTCGGCGAAGATCTCCCTTAGTTCCTGCTCACTGAAGCCGTGATGGGCAACGGTGTTTGCGGAGGCCTTCACGTCCGGATGCTCTTCTGCCTCCATGGCGTGCGTCACGAAATCAAGGATCAAGAAGACACCGCCAGGTCGGAGCCTCTCGACGAGTCTCTTGGCCGCTAGTCGGACGTCCGAGAAATGGTGGAATCCCAGGCCCACCACTACCAGATCGAAGTCGTGATATTTGGGCCCTGAGAACGCCGCGGGTGGCTCCTCAGTCGTCAAGAGGTTGCCTATCTCTGCATGAGCGTTCAGAGATTCGTCCTCGTTGTTCGCATCCTTTATCGCAGGGTTGAATCGTAAATTGTAGGCCTGCACCATGTTCTCGCTGAGGTCGATGCCGACGTACTCTGTCGCGTGGCTGCCGAGAGCATAGGTGATGGTGCCAGGACCGCATGCATAGTCCAGTACTCGGACCTTCCTAACCTGGGCAGGATCTGTAGCCTCAAATGTCGTAGCGGAATCGACGAAGTCTACGCCGATCCAATTGATGTTCGCGTAGATGAATGCGTTGATCTTGTTGAGCATGTCTTTTTGCCATGGCTCGGAGCTGTATGATGCGGCGAATTTGCTGGAGACAGAGGGTTAGCTGGACATACTCTGCTATGCGCAGTGAGTGTTGCCGGCGCTTACTTCCAGTGGTTTCGGTTGGTCTCCAAGAAAGCTGCATCGTCGTGATGATCGTGATGACCGCTCTGGTGCATGGCATGAGCGCCATGATGGTCACCAAGATGGCTATGGCTCGGATCCTCCGCCATTGTCCGGTCAGATTCAATCGGGATGATGAAATGATTCCAGACGATGTGTCTTGACAGAGAGAAGAGCTGGAGGGGGGAGGGATCTTTTGACGGCCCAGATATACAAGTGATACTCCAGTCAGTAGGGTTCAGGTCCGATGGCGCGTCGGCGACTTTCCCAGCGGAGAGTAATGGATTGAGTTTGATGAAGTCTTCGGTTATGCAGTCTGACCTTGGGAGGTCGTCGGGCTCACATAAACGTACCTGCTCAGTATCTCGGCCGAGTTATTCATACAATGTCACACAGGTTGTGAATCCGATCCTGAAACCCATCAAATCCAACGGCGTAGAGATGTAAGCCTGAAGCCCGATTCGTCGCTGTCAACATCTTCAGAGATGCCTGTCTATGAGGTAGATGTGGTCACTGTCTGACGAAGCCAGTTTTCTGGGACCCGGCTCGGTGTCCTCCGCATTCGGCAAGTCTGCCATCCTTTGCCGTGAGTACATCCAACCTCAGTCGATGCTTCAAAATCCTAACAACCGATCAGCAGCTTCCTCCACTCTATGTCTTAGGATATATCCTTTTTGCTTTTGGTGCCGATGTGCTTGGTGCTGTCATGTTTCTGCTGCATAAGTACCTGCAATTGATTCATTATGAAGAAACTGCTTCGAACTTCAGCAACCGTTCAGCGTTTCGATACGCTATGCCTCCTAACACCTCATCACTAACAAGCCCTTCAGTCTTCAACGTCTTCAGAAACTCCAACCCTGTAACGTTGCTGCTGAAGGGGTAGTCGACAATGTATATGATCCGATCTGGTTTACATTGTCTCAAGACCGCTGCCATTGGTGCCAGATGAAACATGCCAGAAGTGGTGATCCAGACGTATTCGTCCCAGACCTGACGTAGGTGCCTCTCCAGCTTGAGACCCAAAAAGGGCCATTGCCGTGCGGTGATGCCCTCAATACGGTCAAGCTGGAAGGGCAACATCTCTCCCAGATGGCCCAGTACAAGTTTGAGCTTTGGGTAACGGTCGAATAGCCCAGCGGCAAAGAGACGCAGGAGGTGTATCGCCGTCTCGTTGGTGCCAACCCCAGCCATACTGGCTGAGACACTCTGCAACAGATGCCGGATAGTTGCCATCGTATAGAATATGTTTGGTCTGCTCATTCGGAGAGGGGTGCAAATATTTGGCACATCAAGCTCCTCGGCCGCCTTGAATACAGGCCAGAAGTGCGCGTTGTCGTAGAATCTCGCTTCACAGTTGCTGTCGATCAAAGCTCCGACGAAGCCCAACTGCTGAACACACCTACGGAGCTCCTCGCCTGCATCCTCGGGGTGCGCCATAGGCAACGTTGCAAATCCGGCGAATCGCTTAGGCCTGAACTTGATCAAGCCTGCGAGCTCATTATTCACTTTGGCGCAAGTTACCGTGTCCAAGGCAAGACTGTTGGGTGCATGGCTGACGACCTGTAAAGTGACGCCGGCATCGTCCATTGCCTGAAGACGATTCTCTCCAAACTCGGCCAGCGTCGACGTCAGAGTGCCGATGAGACCATTCTCGTCATAGGGGTCCGTTACTCCTTTGGCATGGTAGAAGTTCCTCACCGACTGGGAGAGCCAATGCTCCTCCATTGTGATGGTTGGATACGGGAAGGCCATCAGTATAATCAGTAAAGATTCACTAACCTACCTTTGGCACGCCCACAGACCTACCTTCTGCAAACGACCTATATAGGCTGTCTAGTAAGCAGATCATGACATTCCATTCACAAAACATTAAGACCGACCTTGCCACATGCAAGTACCGTGTTTCACGAAACGATTATCGTGTCAATGTTGACGCGAAGATGGATCGAGATTCGGTTTTAGATGGCATCATGCCACGCCTAATTCCGGAAACCCCGGGCGCCAAATGCTAGTACGAGATCAATATCTCCGTCCAATACTGATTACCCACCACTTTGTTCTCTCAACGTTCGTCCAGACATACTTCTGATAAGGCAACACATCCTAGTATCTACGGACTTATGATACGCTTGATGAGATATAAAGCCGGCACGCCCAACTGAAGCCTCTGGTACGATAAGTCGCAATGGCTGATGAGCTCTTAAGTATCGTCCTTGAAGACAGGGTGTTAGATAACGCGATTTTCACCACAGGTGCACAAGGTTTGGTCGTTCAGATATAAAATAACTGCGTTCTGCCCTCCACCTTCTGCTCTCCTGTTCTGTCGCAAATTCACATTCACCTTTAGGCCAAATCATTGCAAAGTCATACCCCAACAGACCGACAAACAGCAAAAATGCCAAAGGTTCTGGTTACAGGTTAGTCGGACCCTGTGTTCCCAAAGCAATAGTGACGCACCGGGGCGCACTGCTGGTCTTGCCAGAGCCTGACTGCGTCACCTAGGGGGTACTGGATTTATTGCAGGGCATTGTATCAAGCAGCTGCTTGAGAAGGGGTAAGCAAAGCACGGTCGGATATGCTGCTTGGGGCTTGAGGAGTAACACGAGTCCCAGCTACGATGTTGTGACTACTGTGCGAGACCCTGAAAAGGGCGCGAAATTGGTCAAAACTTTGACTGCCAGTGGTGGGAGTAAGCTGAGTTACCAAATCGTGAAGGATGTGGCTCAGAAAGGGGCTTTTGATGAGGTGAGCTATTCGTGCAAGCTGCCTAGTTGGAGTCCCGGACGGCTCATACCATACTGACGAGTGTACAGGTCGTCAAATCAACACCAAACTTGGACTTCGTTCTTCACACAGCATCACCATTCCACTACAATGTTCAGGACCCCGTCAAGGACTTTCTCGAGCCTGCAGTGACCGGGACCACCAGTATACTCGAAGCTATCAAGGACAGTGCCCCTTCGGTAAAGCGCGTGGTGATCACGTCGTCCTTTGCAGCAATCAACCATGGATCCAATAAGAAACCACCGTTCTACGATGAGTCGGTCTGGAACCCTATCACCTGGGAGGAGGCAGCGCAGGACAAGACAAAGGCATACCGTGGAAGCAAAGTAAGGACCAGCATATCAATCAAGCTGATGGCTATCATTGTTACTGACACTATTCATGAAAGACGCTGGCCGAAAGAGCTGCCTGGTCCTTTATGGACACGGCGAGGCCAACCTTTGACTTGGTCACTATCAATCCCTCACTCGTTTTCGGTCCGGCCGCTCCACACCTTTCGTCGGGCGACTTGGACAGCTTGAACACCTCGAATCTACGTATATTGCATATGATCCAGGGCAAGATGAAGGAGAAGCTGGAGCCCACGGGTTTCTACAGCTGGGTCGACGTCCGCGACGTCGCGATTGCACATGTCATGGCCCTTGAAGTGCCCGGCGCCTCCGGTAATCGTTTCCTCTTGCTGACGGGCTATTATACGAACAAGAGGATCGCTGAGGTTATTGCATCAATGAGTCCCGAGTTGAGAAAAAAGCTGCCTGCCAACCTTGACGAGGCCGAAGACGATCTACCGCCTCCGGAAGAGCGGTATCTGTTCAGCAACAAACAGTCGATTGAGGTGTTGGGAATTGAATATACGTCTTTGGACAAGTCGGTAAAAGACACAGTTCAATCGCTGCTAGAATTGGGCGCTTGAATCGGTCCTTGGTATAGACTCTGCCGCGCCGCTAAGCCAGGACCTGGACACCTTTGAACTCATCTTGCAATAATGATATTCATTTCCAGACTATCTGACGCATACCTGATAAATCGAGCATCCGATTTCAAGCGATCCGAACTGAGGCTTTCGCAGCAATGCATTGACTCGATAGCTCCTGGTCTGTCGGGCTTTCCTCAGAAGAAAGGCAGTAGCCACAGGGCAGTGACTTCCCCGTCTGAATCGGCGTTGCCTGCACTGGATGACATTTCATCTTCTTCAGCACCACGGTGCCTGTTTTCGCCTCGCATCGCATCTCTTCGTCTTTGCACCGCTTCCCAACGACATTACTCTTGTTGCATTCGTTCCAACAATTAGCTTGCTCTCGCATTCTCTTCGCAACCCCCCACGCCTGTTTTGTATCCCTATTCGACTCATCATTTCGTCTGTCATCATGCCGACCATTCTCAGTCATCGATACCTGACCGCACTCTACGGTCTCTCACTTGCCACTCAGGCGCTTGCTCAGGATGTGGATGAGTGCGGCGTAAGTCTGTCTGTCGCTTGCCTCGACACACTGGCTAACTCGACCTCAGCTTACTTGCATCGCCAATGTTGAGGGCACCGACTGCACCCAAAGGTACGCCGAAACCCTGGGGGCAGCTCTCAGTCACGACCTTCCTAACTTGACACTTAGCGAGTGGCCATGTCTGTGTGCCAACAGTATGTACATCGAGAGGATGCACGACTGCACAGTAGCCTCCTGCAATGCCTCCAGCCAGCAAAGTACGTCTTTCCCTGTAGCAGCCTTCCACCGATCAACTCAAGGCTGACCCTTCTCAGATACTTCTGAGGCCATTGCACAGTTATGTGCTGTATTCAGTGTTACCTTGAGCCATAGTCCCGAGGCCACCGTACCGATGCCTGTCGATAACACCATCACACCTGCCATACCTACCCAGTCGAGCATATCTCCTATCACGATGGCCACAGGTCAGAGCTGGACAACAACGTCCGGATATGTAACGGTTTCAGTCTCACCAGCGCGCAATCTGCCCAGCTCGACAGATATCTCGAGCTTTACGATTGGGGTGTACTCGTTGACAACGAACGCGATCTCACCTCTTGGCACAGGTCCATGGAATTTCTCCACGACTCCGGTCACGCTCACTTCGGGTACGCGGGCCACAACAGCATCTACTACGTCCAATGAGTCTGCTCGGTCGACTTCGCCATGGATATGGACGTTAATCTTAAGCCTGGCGTTGGCAAACATGGTTTTGTGGCTCAGAACATGATAATTTGACCAGGATCAGAATGTTCTGGAAGGAGATTGGATCAAGCCATCACAAGACAAGCAGGGCGGACGGTGAAGCGAAATGGAGTGAGGGAAAGGACCGACTTTTTGAAGGAAAGCGAGATGCAATGGTTCATGCATGATGACCCTAGTGCCCGCCTGTAGGGCAGCCAATGGCTTACCCAACAGAGCGGAACAGTGAGGGCCTATTGAGGCTAACGTACCATTGGACTAGGGAAGTGTCGGGGTGACCTGTGGCTGTGAACGGCTTATTCGAAAATACATTCTTATTCTGCACTTGCTCCGATGAGTCCATGATCATGATACACAAGCTGTCGATGATAGACACAACAGTGAGACAGGAACAACCTCAGATGCCTCATGATTGACATAAATTCCTGCTCCGCAGCAAAGATGACCCGTTGCTGCATTGCGCAACCAGCCGATTGCGGTACGTCTGTAACAAAAACAGTCTGGAAAAGCCTAAGCCTAAGCCTAGCGGGCCTTTGCGGTGCTCTGCCTAACTGACGCGATCACTTCCCCTTTCTCCCAAAGTGATGCCCAATATTTCCCGTCCTTCATCAAGGCACATCCCGTTCATTGACACTAGAGCCCAATGGTCCCTCTCGGTACCTTCTCTGGATCTTCCGGGGAACAGGCGATGACACCCTCATGAAGGCCTTTTGGGTACAATGTTCTGCAACAGCCCGACTTTGTCTGGCTAGACTTGCTTGTTCAAAGGTTCGCTTACGACTGCCCCTGGCACCCGTATTGAAGGTGAAGTCACTGTGGCCCGACGATATCAGCTGTGGATGCCGTGACTGACCTAGTTTGGAAGAGGAATGACTTCAGTGTAATGGTGCGAAGGGGCTCAAACGAGTCCAAACGATAGGGAAGCCGATCCCGGGTGTGGGTGGCACAGGTTCACGATAATATAAGGCACACTTGTCGTTGGCTTGTTAGTCGGTTTGAGATCAGGACAAGTAGAAAGAGTGTATCAAATCCTCTTCGATGATTCCAGATGATGTTGGTTGATTGATTTGTATCAGTCGTCGAGAATGCTGTCGGCGTATGCCAGAACAGAAACCTTGTTGCTGTTCCTGCATACAAGCGCTGTTCTAATTTGTGGTCGTTATTATTATTATTGTATGCTACAGGCCTGGCTTTGGCTTTGGCTTTGGCTCTGGCTTCCTTGCCTGCGGTGGCCCGGCATCTACCAATTGTTGCTTCTGTCGCAGCTGCCTCTCCCAATCTCCCAATCCTACCACAAATCTCCATTTCCTTCAACACGGAGCCAACAACCTTCGACAGCGGCCATTTATCACCGAGGGCGCTTGAAAAACAACCTGAAAGAGATGCACCATATGCGCCAGTAACATCTCCTCAAAGATCAGACCCATTATTCTTGACGTCGACTACCACGGACCGCCCGCCTGTCACCGCACACGCTCCCATCGATCTGACTCCTGCACGCCCACAATTGGAGGCCCAGAGGCAGAGAAGATCGTTTCTCGAAGCTTTGCTGGCGCGACAGAAAAGGGCGATCCCCACAGACAACAGATCTGCAACGTCTCGCATCCTCAATCCCATCAACTACATCCCCCGTCCTACCCGAGTACGTGTTCAACCTCAATCTCAGCCTCAACATCAGCGCGAAATCTCGACCGACGTTGGTAGCGGTGGTGAAATCCACACTCTCTTGACTCTTCCCGAACAGCGTCGATCGCGCCAACACTCACCCACCGATCCTATTGTCGAGCACAGCCCCCATTTGGCGCCGCAAGCTAGTAACCGCACCAGCATTGGCCTGCCTCCCAACCAGCAACGTGGAAACATACCGGTATCTCCTTCTCGGGGGTTAGGACTGATGGTCGATCCAGAAAAGCAGGAGCGTAATGGCATTAAAGAGCCGGAAAAAGCACATACCATACCTACCTCGAGATATAACCCACAGGCGCGCGATCCAGAAGCACAACAAGGTACTTCGGTACTAGCACAGACTTATGGGGTCAATCCATTGGATCAGCCTTTACAACCTCCTCGCCGCATTACATCCCATCGCTCTCTAAAACGCGCTCAATCCACTGCCTCAATACATTCCTCAGCCTTCGCTCGGACAAATACTGACGGGATACCTCCTGTGCCTGGTTCGCGGGATGATGTTGGTCAAGGCTATCCGGGAGTCGATGAAGGTAGCGTAGGAGAAGAGCTCGTTTGGGGCCCATCCCATCCATGCTTCCCACACCAAAATCCGCACGTCCCGCTGGATTCTCCCGAGTACTCTTCTACGCGGATCATACGGATACGACGAGATTGGATGGTTGCCGGCGATCTGGCTCCCACGTACTCCAATATCTACCCTGAGATCTTGGATCCTCTGATGCAAGAGCAAGAATTTCGCTACGTGATCGAGCATATCAATCAAACCTTGGTTCAGGCTTACGACCCTTTCTCGTCCTGGAATTGGTTGGATGGCTTTCTGGGTCTCATAACTGGTTGGCTGTGGGAGGATTTTCGACCTACAGGTATCAAAGGCCAATTGAAGGCTTTGGAGGAGTGGTTGGAGGACTGGAATCATACCGTGGGTGCAAGGGAGGGCGTCAAGATTATCCCACTTCGACGTACAGGCTACCTGAATCTTGACATACAAATCCCTGATCCACAGGTGCGCGTGGTCGGCGACGGAGATGCTGAATCACAACAGCCTCCATCTTCAGCAGTACCGGATGGAGGAGGACTGCAAAAGTTGCCATGATAACCGACTGCTCTCTTCTATTTCGTCCTTGTGGGAACTTCTTTCTTTTGTGACAGAATTGTCTTTTTCTTGGCTGGGCTCGACCTGGCTGTGTTCAATTATTGGAGTCCAGGTCTCATGGGTTATGTGAGCGTTTTCCAGCATGGCGTTTTATCGACAGTTCGGCACTTTTATTGGCGGGCACTGGGACGAGCGAGAAGGAATTGAAAAAGTGATAGTGGGACTTTGCATGTAGGTCCTGGCTGTTTCGCTGTTGAGAGAGAAGGACCTACTCCGGCTAGATATGTTATATCAGCATGATGAACAAGCCAGCCCGACAGTCGTGTACATGGGCTTGTCTCTCCATGTCATTCATCATTCTCCCCAAATTTTTCTAGCCTTGACTTGTTGACCTCTTGATGGATTGCTGTGTTCATTCTGATGTAAGGCCAGACTCGGGAAGAAACTCCTAACTTAGTCCCTGGTCGAGCAGAAATCCCATTTCGTTACGAACAGAAGCCATCTCCGTCCAGATATTGGCAGATACTAGTATTCTCTTCCCCCAGTCCTGCCATCGTACTAGTATTTTGTACAGTACACCTGGACCGGGTGGTGCTACGGGGATTGGGAAATGGGGACAGGGACCCTGCAGGCCTCTCTACTTAGTCTTTTCACTTTTTCAGACTTTTTGAAGCCACGAAAGTATCTACCTACCTAGGTAGGGTAATCGCCCCCAAGGACGATCACCCGCAAAGTGACAGCCCGGGTACCAAAGTCTGGCAGACAAAAGTCAATGCAAGCCACGATGGCCTTGTCGTGATCCGCTTGCATGTCAGATTTTTGGCTCTAAGCTTAGCTGCTTAGGATAGTTTTGATAACGGCAAGCTGTACATACCTTAGGTAGGTTGGTAAGAATTTCAAGCTCGGGATCCAGAAACACAAGCAGCCTTGCTTAAACATGTACATATACGGACTACCATCCGGGGGCACTCGACTTGTATTTCTTACGGAGTCCCAAGACATACGGAAGTGTGATCTAGTCTGACCACACTGAGGAAGCAACATACGTGCACTATGGAAATGGAGCTTAGTGCGAGACCGAAAAAGTGGCTGGCAGAAATGGCTTGAGGAACTCTTGACAGAGAGTCTGAGTCTTGACAGCTTCTGGATATTACGGCGTGCAGCACAGCCACATATGCGTGGTGGCGCGAAAAGGAAAAATTGCCTTCTTGCGAATAGTCGCCGTGGCGGGCTTCCAAGCTTCGAGGCATGTATAAGTGATGCATGCTTTCGATTCTCAACGACACATGTGTCATCAGGACAGTCCTGGTCGGGCAGGGAATCTCAATATCCAACCCTCAACATGGCTGGGCTTCGCAGGTTTTGAACCCGTCCCTTTCTCAAGACGCCTTTTCTCGTACCAAAAAGAAGAATGCTCGCCGTCCCAAGCCCAGGCACCAACGCTTTGAACATGCTTTGAACTCAAGACTCGGATGAGAACAATGACATAAAACCCCATCGACTCGACGGAAGCCCGAAAAGAATTTCCCAACATTGATGGAAAATGACATATCGACTCCTTCGAGCATGTTGTACAGAACGCTCGCCAGTTCCTCTATAACAAGACACCTTCAAGACTTCCTCCAAGGCGAAGTCCACAGCAAAGCTCCACAATGACCGCCCACTGTCTGCGGCCTCTGCATGTCCTTCCTTGACATGCAAGCTTTCGATTTTGTGAGTCCTGGATCTTCTTGTCCCTTCCAGTCTCACGCCGTGGTTCGTAATCATACAGTCGTGCAAATGAAAAATAACCGTGATACTCGTACAAATCATGTATCATGCAACAAAAAAAAAGATGGTCGCGCATCCGATCGAGCATGGTAAGTCGCCGCATTTTGGAAGATGTAAGGAATTAGTCAACTTGGGTCGTTCAATCGTAACCAGTAGTCCTGTTGGTCTCTCGGTCTCTTTCTGTTTTGGCTGAAGAGTTTGTTGCTAACTCGGTCCAGCCTGTCCTCGACCACTTTGGCTCGTAAGCCCACTGCGAGGCAGGAGGTCGAGACAGACGGTGAAGATATGCGTGATTTGTTCTTCCCAGATGCCTATTTCGAAATCGACAAGCCCGTATTGTTCGACTTGGTCGCACAAGCCGATCAGTTCGTCAACCACATTGACAATGTTGTCGCTGGAGAGAATGTCTGCTGGCAGCCTAGTCGTCCTCAACGCCTCTTCTGTAATTTCTCTTTGCTTTTGACCCAATGCCTCCCAGCAGAGATTGAGTTCTCGCCATAGCTCAATTCGTTCTGAATGTTTGCCTTCGTCGTCGTGGTGTAGACCTGAGAGCGAGTCAACGACACCATCCACCGGACATTTCGTCGGAGGAAACTCACCTAACGCAGTGATAGAGCTGACCAACCAGCGAGATGCCGCCAAAAGTCTTTCGCTGGCCTCCGTCACCCTGCCTGCTACGATGAAGTCGAATGCTGACCGGATCTGCTGTCTATAATCTCTGAAGCCCTCGTCCAATGCCTCTTGGTTGACGTCAGGCTCGACTGGCGCTTGCGTTGCTTGTTGTTCGACTTCAGGGAAGTCCACCTGCCCACCAGCGTAGGTCTGATGTAAAGGCGCACGTGTTACCGGCACGGCACCATACACGGCTTGTTCTGGCTGACTTGTCATGTACTGGGACGAACTCGACCCGACTTCTCCCATACCTGCATGGCCACCATGCGGCATGTATTGCGGAACTGCAAATTGACTTGCCATTACCTCGATCGCAGTCTGCCGTTCCTGGTATGGAATATTACCGTACATCGACTGAGCCCCAACCGGGGGAAGCATCGATCCGGCGCCGTACTGCGCATATTGTTGTTGCTGCTGCTGAGTAGGCGAAGCCTGTACTTGTTGCTGTCTTGAAGCATCTTGTATATATGCAGGTGGATACTGCATTTCTACACCCTGCATAGGGCTACTGCCTTGCATCTGCGCAGTGCCGTATTGCTGCTCCTGGAACCCGTAACCAGGATAACTAGGAACATACGGTCGGGCTATCGAAGCCCGACCAACGTCGCTTCTCGCGGGTGTGGTGGACTGGGCATACCGCTCGCTCGAAGGTGGACCCATAGATTGTCCAGGCAGGGGTCGCGACTGCGATGGGGTCTGGTATGGTTGACCATACTGCGAGCGCCGACGGTCATTACCGTCCATTTAAAGAAGGGGGACTCTTCTGTCGGCGCCAGTGTGATAGGAATAACAGGCAATGTCGTGCTCTAAATGTCTCTGATTTGAGAAAGCAGAAGGTACGACTCCCAACTTTTCTTCTGTGCCTCGCCTTCCTTGCCGGCCCTATCTTGCTCCTTCATACAACGGGCTGGGCACAGTTAAGGTGAGAATGGACAGTGGATACGACTGTGCCGACGACGACAGTGTTGGCCGCAGGCTGTGGATAACACGCGGTCGCAAAGAGAGGCCGATGCCACCTGGATAGCGTGGACGTTTCAGAGAGGTTAGTACCGCAGCCGCCTGTCCTTGCTGCCGTTTGGGAGGCTTCAAACGTTCCGTCAGGTCAAGCGCTCCCAGAGCGGACCAATGAACGTGGTATTGTGGTCGTCGTCGTTAGTGGAGGTTTCGCTGTGCAAATCGTCGATAGATGGCTCGGTCATCCCCCGCGAACTTCAGCGCATATATGTCGCAGTGTGCCAGACAAAATGACCCTCCAGGCGCGAAGCAGTAAAGTGATCCGTGCGGACAACCCGTCGAGCAATAAACGTGTGGTCGAGATGGTGGGGTTCGGTGTTAAAGGAGGGTGTGGTGAAATGATCGACCATTAAGTCACCAGGGATAAATATACCGAGTAAAGGATCGTATTGAAGGAAAACAAAGGAGTGTCCGGGTGGTCAAAGAAGGAGAAAGTCCAGGTACCTTTGGGATTGCGAGAGAAGGAGGACGTATACAAGAGGCCTAAGGATGCAGCTGCGGTGCCAGGCGGGAAATGGGCACGACGCATTCGACACTTTGGCAAAGACGACTTGATGGAGAATGGCGCAGATACAGCATGGCAGCGACGAATGATGAGTCGCGTGTTCCTGGTACGTCAAGATTGACTCCGAGCACGGGTGACATTTGTTTTTCACCAGCAAAGCAAAGCAAAGCACCCAGAAGCGTGTCCGAAGCGGAAAGGAAAAGTCTTCAACTCACAAGTGGACAACGCCACAGGAGGGACAGTGGACAGTGGACAGCGGCCTTGGAGGGGCAGCGGATTGTCATCCACTGGTCAGCCTGCCGGAGATGTTTCTGGACGTAAAGTTGCGCAACCAGAAGTCCGTTTGTCGACATGTAGGGCTTCAGAGTCGAGACGTCACTTTGGCATTGGCGCATCTGCCGCCTGTCCAAGGTTCAAGGGGCCTGAGAGATGACACTCCTGCCATCAAGTTTGGGCGGAGTAGGCGTAAGACAACTGGAAGGGTTTCCAATGGGAAAAGCGGGCAGGAAGCATATGAATGGGTATGCTTCAGGCATCTCAGCTGGAATGATCCCCGGCTGTGGGTCATCCCTAGAGCATCCCAAAGGTCGCTTACCTCTGCGCTAACTCACTGGTCCGACAAGGCTTGCATCTTAGAACCCACCATCCATCGGACCCCGGTGCGCCAGGCGAGATTTAGAGTGTGGCGCCCGAGGCCTCAAGCAAGGAATGGCCTTCTAGCTTCCAGCCCGACATCTCGGGATTGGCTGCCCTCATCATGCCACGCATACGATCGAACGACCCAATGGACCCGGAGAGGCTCCGTCGTGCCTGGAGGCCGAGGTCAGCACTATCCGATATTTCAGGATGTCAACACTTGGTACCAATTCCTGATGATCTTTTCCGCGCATTGGTGTTGTCCATAGTATAGTAAATATGAATGCAAGTCCGTTCAGGGTCCAGGCTGTGAAACACATTCTCGAAAACTTCAGATGCACTACTAAATCGTGTAAGCCAGTCGAGTCCTCCATAGCATGGGTGAACGATGATCTTGAGAAGAAGTGACCTCGGACCTCCGTCGAATGCATGATAGTACGCGCAACACTTCTCGCGTCCACCTTCCCATACACGGTATGGACGTGGCTGAGGCTCCGTATCCAAAAGTATACCCAAGCATCTTCTCAAGACTGGTATTCGATGGCCTCGAAATGAATGCATGGGCAATACCAAACCACCGGCGGAAACCCTCGTTTAGGCAGGATGATAACACGCCAACCATCTCAACAACCATGCTCATACTCCTAGGATTTCAAATATTGCTTATTCCTACTTGGTGCTGGGCCTTTGCAAAGCGACACTTCAATTCCACTTGTTGTTAGCGCATGTCACTAGGTAAGGCAGTTAGCCGTAAAGCTGCCAGATGCTGGTCTGCCTAACCGAGCCAGTCGGATCGCGGCTTGATGCATCGTCCCAGAGATCTGGCGAGCTGTCAATCCTTTCAGGAGCACCTTAATACTAACATATAGGTATTCAAACGTGCATGAAAGTTCGAGACGCGACTGGCGCTCATGCGATGCCGTTCTGACCTGTTAAATGTCGTCTTCGCCCAGCACCTGATATTCATATACGGTGATTCAGCGCTTCGGACTTGTGGTCATCTCAGATTTTGATCGCGATTGCATTTCGACCCAAAACCACCCCGGGACGAAGCGACCCTGTGTTTGGTCCCCGATTCGTAGGTTGCCCATGGTTTCTCAATCTTAGGTGCATCAGATTCCCGTGCAACAACTAGCCAAGGGGAAACGAAGGGGTTCTGCAGTTTGTTTCAGACCTGGTCTTCATTAGCACTTATGGTCTCCACGACTCCACGAGGGCAGGTGAGAGAGAGGCTCTAGACTAATAAACTAGTGAACTGGAAGATTGAACCGAATGATCCCGTTGCCTTCGCCACATGTGGCCTGTGTTTACCAGGCAAAGGAGGCAAAGCAAAAGTTCAACGGGTTGAATGACGCGCTTGAACTAGCGTCAATCATCCCGCAGAGGCTGGTGGTTTCGTGTGGCTTGAAGGCGTGTTTCAGGTCATTGTTGTTTGATGACCCTGATGTTGTGGCCTATGAGAGACCTGACGTGAGACGAACCAGATGCTGACTGGAAGCACTGCATAATCCGTACTCGCGATTAGTGCCGATTGCGACGAAAGGTACTTCGTATTGCTCGTGGCCAGGAGATGGACACAAGCGTAACATGACATCTCACACTCACGTACTCGAGAGGATGCCCGTTGACGCGTCTTGCGTCTGTGATATGCGCCAAAGAGGTCGGCCGGCAATTTGGTTCATGGTTGACACTTGTCATCGGATATGTTCTGCTTGTAGCCGACAGATGAACGTGGTTGAGATCAAAAGAGCAACGTCCTTCCCAGGTAGATTGTGCGACAAGCAAGGTTTGCGTAACATGACAAACCTGAATGACCGGAACAGCGGATGGCGCACGTGAGGACGTTTGATGATACAACAGAAGTCGTTGGAATTGTACGACGCTATTACGAGGCTGACTTCCAGGTCGTTACATTCGACGCGAATGTTGTGTATTTCCCAGGGGCAACGCTCGTCGGGCATGCAGGAATATCAAAACACCGTAACTTGGATCAAATGGTCTGGGGAAAAGCAAAGGCTCGCAATGACTCGAAAGGTGGGAAACACGTGGCCATTCGGCACACCAAAGACTGATATACAAGCACAAGTTGCTTCTGATGTACAGACAACGAGTCGCACCACCACTCCTTCATCGCTTGACCCAGGTAGGTCTCTTTCTGGCCTTCAGCCTTCCAGGCTTCTTTCGTTCGACACGTCTCATATCCGAAGTGACACAACCAGCTGCATTCAGAATTAGCCACCATGATCAGAATATTGAGCAACATTAAGTACTTACCTCGTCGAAGGGCTGGTTTGAGAGCTGGTTCGTGTACCAGCAGTGCCTTGGCCAATCCCAATGTTATCGCCTCCGCCTGCCCAGTCACTCCTCCTCCAGAGACCATGGCGAATACATTGTACTTGTCCATCCGCTCAGTGGCTTTCAGTGCCCATAGAGCACTCTCTCTGTCATGTAATCGTGGAAATGCTTGCACGAGACTGCGGCCATTGACCAGCACTTCCCCAGTACCTTCTACCAGATATACTTTGGCGGAAGACTCTTTCCGGCGTCCTATCGCTGTCGACCTGCCGTACTCATCGATTTTACCCGGCTTCGCCTTCTGCAATTCTTCTGAACCGGGTCGACGAAATTCGTCTAGTATCTGCTTTACTTCCTTCGGGCGAATCTTGCGGTGGATCTTGTTTAGCCGAGTCAAGAGATGTAAGACCTTGGTGTACTTTGAAGCGGCAATTTTCTCGCCCACCGAACTGCGGTACTGGCTCAACTTCAGCCATGCGGCCCGTGGTGTCAACTCCGGGGGTGCAATGGGAAGCGAGCTGTGCTTCTTAACCAGTGACTGCAGTAGTAGAACGTGATCGTTGAATAGAGGAGATGCTGTGAAGTATGAGGGCGACGCAGGTATGATCCGAGCTGGGATGGCTTGAGGATCGTCAAGATCGATCTCGGGCGCGGCCCGAATCTGGACTTCAGCATGGTGAGACTTTGTCGTAGAAAAGTTTTGACGGCGTCCTGCTAGAGGTAGCCGTGCAGTCTGCGCTCTCGTCTCGAGACTGCCGCGAAGGAGTCGACATTGGCGACAGGTCCAGGAGATGGCCGAGGGCAAAGCCCTCGCTGGAGTCGCCATGTTGCAGACCGAGAGACTAGCCGGCGTGCGTGATCCTACGTGTCGGTCATCGCGAGAGGGTGCGTCTTGCATAAAATGTCGGATGGCCGTTGATGCCCTCTCTCTTGAAGCTGGATAGGAAAATCGCAGCTCGAAGCCGCCAATGATGGCGGCGCTAACGTGGGGCTTGGCATCGGGCTCCAAAACTGCGCATGTCGAATTTTATATTCTCCAGCTGTTCGATTGCACTCGCTCATCCAGCGCACTCATACACCGTCTTTTCTCCTGCAACAACCCTGCCATACAGTCAATATGTCGTTCGGAAAGCTTTACGGCTACAAGGTATGGACACGCCGCAGCTGAAATCCTCGACGGAACCCTGGAGACTGACATTGAGCGCAGGAAAATGCCCGTTCCACTGTTCTCCAAGTCGTTGCTAAGGAGAACAACCTGGACATCGAGCTCGTTGAGACTCGCCCTCCCGTTACCGACGCCGAATACTTGAAGCACAACAAGCTGGGCCGCATCCCAACCTTTGTTGGCTCCAATGGCTTCGTCCTGACCGAGACCATCGCGATCGCAATCTACTGTAAGGCTTGACTCATACCCTTCCATGTTCTTTTTGCGACCAAAGATGAGACATATTATCACAACAGTTATCCCTGTCATAATACCCTTGTTGACTACAATTGACTCTGAGTTTTCTTCCTGAACACATTGTTCTCTTTCTGCGACGTTTGCGGAGGGTTTTGCTGACCGCTTCCAGTCGCCTCCCAGAATGAGAAGACGACGCTGCTCGGCAAGACCAAGCAAGACTACGCCTCTATCGTAAAGTGGATGTCATTCTCCAACAGCGAACTCCTTCCTACCCTCGGCACCTGGTTCCAGCCTCTCATCGGCGCCAAGCCTTACAACAAGAAGGTTGTCGATGACGCCAAAGACGCATCTCACAAGATTCTGTCAGTCCTCGAGCAGCACTTCCTCGTTAACACCTTCCTCGTTGGTGAGCGCTTGACCCTGGCCGACTTGTTCGTCTCCTCGCAGATCGCACGTGGCTTCCAATACGTTCTTGACAAGGAATGGCGGTCCGAGAACCCCAACGTCACTCGGTGGTACGAAACCATTGTGAACCAGCCACTGTGGAAGGCCATCGTCGAGAGCCCAATCCTCGTCGAAGAGGCAATCAAGTACACCCCACCAAAGAAGGAGCCAAAGCCTGCTAAGGCCGCAACTCCTGCCGCCCCCAAGGCGGAGAAGAAGCCAGCTAAAGAGGAGGAAGATGAGGAGGAGGAGGCCAAGCCAGAGGTCAAGGCCAAGCACCCTCTCGAGTCGCTTTCCAAGCCCACCCTCATCCTCGATGATTGGAAGCGAAAGTACTCCAACGAAGAGACCCGTGAGGTTGCTCTTCCTTGGTTCTGGGAGCACTACAAGCCCGAGGAGTATTCACTGTGGAAGGTGGACTACAAGTACAACGATGAGTTGACTATGGTCTTCATGACCTCCAACCTGATTGGTGAGCTTGCCCATATTTCTGATGAAATTGTTTACTGACGTCGTTATCAGGTGGTTTCTTTGCTCGTCTCGAAGCATCTCGCAAGTATCTTTTCGGAGCTGCCTCAGTCTACGGCGTCGCCAACGACTCCGTTATCCAGGGTGCCTTCTTGGTCCGAGGTGACGAGGCCCTTCCCGCCTTCGATGTCGCTCCCGACTGGGAAAGCTACGAATTCACTAAGCTGGACCCCAGCAAGCCCGAGGACAAGGCTTTCGTTGAGGACCAGTGGTCGTGGGACAAGCCAATCGAGGTCAACGGCAAGAAATATGACTGGGCTGATGGCAAGGTCTTCAAGTAGATGACAAGACTCGACGAATTGTTTCGCATTGTTGAGATGCTGTGATGATTGACGGATGCGCATGGGCATGCATATGATATGACGGGTGAGATGTCCTGAGGACCATTGAGCAGAAAAGTGCAGACTTCACGTTGGTTGGCGTCTCCCGATTGAGACCACTGCCAGCAATGCAAATGGTAGATGTCTACGCCTGCATGTACTTTACCTCCATAGAACAAGCGAAGGCAATGAAGCATGTGCTTACGATTCCATGAATTGCTAAAATCCGCTCGATCTTCCCTGAGTAATGCAAGCACCGATATAGATTTGAAGTAGCTACAGCCTTGATGTATGATCACTCACATTAAAACAAACAGCATAGGTGTCGTTGGATTGAGTTCAATGGGTAGTGGTGTCCTAGGCGCTGAGTGCAACTGAGCGAGGTTCGGACAAACCGCGGATAAATTGGCCCATTCACCTGTTCGTCCAACGTATCCCATGCCTGCGACACTCCGTCGTACGGACAGGCCAGTGAGGCCGTGAATAGGAGACACAATGTTAAGCGGCATTCTTCTCTTCAATCAGAAGGGTGAGAATCTCATCTTTCGAGCATTCCGCCCCGACTGTCGCCCTCGACTCGCGGACATCTTTCGCATTCAGGTCATCTCAAACGCTCAAGTCAGATCACCCATCCTCACTCTAGGCTCGACCACGTTCAGCCATGTCAAGCACGAGAACATCTACATCGTGGCGGTCACGAAGAGCAATGCCAATGCCGCCGTGGTGTTCGAATTTCTTTACAGATTCGTAGCCCTTGGGAAGCAGTACTTTGGGAAGTTCGATGAGGAGGCTGTTAAGAACAATTTCGTCCTCATTTATGAACTACTCGATGGTACGCGAACGAATTGAACGTTGCAGGAGTCTGACTGACAGATATCACAGAGATCCTCGACTTTGGATACCCTCAAAACACCGATGTCGACATTCTCAAAATGTACATTACTCCTGACAATATCTCCTCCGCAATTCGTTCCGTGTCCGCCGCACCAAGCGATACATCCAAAATCACAATGCAAGCAACGGGTGCTCAGTCCTGGCGAAGAGCGGATATCAAATACCGCAAGAATGAAGCCTTCGTGGATGTCATTGAAGACGTGAATCTTCTCATGAGCGCTACCGGAACCGTGCTAAGAGCCGATGTGTCGGGCCAGATCGTCATGCGAGCATACCTCACTGGAACCCCAGAATGCAAATTCGGCCTGAACGATCAACTGGTCATCGGCCAAATCACTCACGGTGTGGATGGTCCAATCGGCAACCAGGAGGGCAATCGCAAGGCCACTCGAGCGGCCGCGGGATCTGTAACCTTGGAAGACTGTCAGTTCCACCAGTGTGTCCAGCTGGGCAAGTTCGAGACAGATCGAACGATCTCTTTCGTCCCACCGGACGGCGAATTTGAACTCATGCGGTATCGGGCCGTCGAAAACGTCAACCTCCCCTTCAAGGTACACGCTATTGTCCGCGAAGTCGGCACCACAAAGGTGGAATACAGCATCGCCGTCAAAGCCAACTACGGGAGCAAGCTGTTCGCGACCAACGTGGTGATCCGAATACCTACACCACTCAATACTGCCAGCATTACTGAACGAACCACCCAAGGCAAAGCCAAGTACGAGCCGGAAAACAACTGCATAGTATGGAAGATCGCGCGCTTTACTGGAGGGAGCGAGTTTGTGCTGAGCGCCGAGGCACACTTGACCAGCATGACCAACCAGAAGGCGTGGTCGCGACCACCGTTGAGCATGAACTTCTCGTTGCTCATGTTCACTAGTTCAGGACTGTTAGTCCGATATCTCAAGGTCTTCGAGAAGAACAATTACAGCAGTGTTAAGTGGGTTCGATACATGACCAAGGCTGGAAGTTATGAAGTTCGATTCTGATAGAGTCGACACTCACGTTACCTCTCCCACTGAAAGAGGCTAAGAGCTGAATCAGGGGGTGTGACTCCCTTGATCAATGAACATTGCCCTGTCGCCGCCTTGGTTCGGTGCCCAATTTGCTTGCGCCATGCGCCGCTGAGTGAAACATCAATGAGCTGATGACTACCCTCGAGCAGATAGTCAGGCTGCAACTGCAAGGCAAATCAAGCGATTCCTACCTACGCTCAATTGCGCCCAAGAGAAGCGGGTTTCTGTCGTGCAACCGACCAGCGCGACGCTCTACTGCGACTTCCTCTTCGGAAGGAATCGGTAGAAATCGGTCAATTCAGACAGAACCATACCAGCGGTCAGATCGCGGATCGCGGTAATATCAGACAGTCTGATGGAAATCTCCGGCATGAAGCATGGTAAATCTGGTAATTCTATGGATGGCCAGCTCGCTGGAGCTGGCAGAAGATTTTCATACAGGCAAGAATGGTTGGTAGGTCCAAAGCGGACGGTGCAACTACCAACTCGAAATGTCCAAATCTGTTCTCGAGATTCTCCCTCCTCTTCGGAGACCTACGTTGCCTTCTCCTACTAAAAGACTCCACCGCGTGCCGAGGCTGTCTTTGTCCTTACCCAGTTTCCTCGCACACTCATTCCAGTCACGTTTTGAAAGCCTTAATTTCTCGAGTACGGTCTCTACCAGCATTCTATCATCGTCAATCGTCCAGTCAGGGTCGTCCAATGATGGGGACGCCCCGTATGCAGAGTCTCTGTCTGAGTACGTATTGACCGGACTCATGACGGGCATGTTGAAGTCTGCCTTCTCCTCTGGAGGAGTATCAAGGGCGCGAAAGTCGTCGGCTGATAGACCCATAGGTATTGACAAGGGAATCTTCCGTCGTCTTTTGGGCGTACGTATCGGTTGTGGTGTTTGCGGACAGTTTTCCATTAATGTGTCTGAGAACTCCTGTGGGGCGGCATCTTGTTCGAAGTAACTCCGGCGCCGTTTCTTTGAGCTTCTTGGTGGTGGTAGAAGTATCACTGGTGCGGGTGTAGATTGATCTGGTATTTTGAATGGATCCTGCCATTCGCGTGGTAATACAGCGGCGGGTAGCTGTGTCGACGAAGGGCCACCTAAGACGGCCTGTAGAGCGCGACAGCTCGAGGACAGCGGGCTCGGGCGCGCTTGTATAGAATGTTGTGGTTGATATGAAGTGAAGGAGGGCAGCTTTGGCCTCTGTGGTCTTGCATCGGGGTGCTGTCCTCCGTCACAGGAGAAAGCAGAGGGCAGTAACATTGCGCCGAGTTAGGGTCAATGCGCCGCTGGTGACGTGCGGGTTGCTGTAAATGCGCCGGAGTCTATTTCGAACCGTTTTGGGCGCGAACGATGAAAGTGACCGTACGAAGTCTGTCGCGCACGGGTATTGGAGCTCCGAATGGGTTGTTATAATGAATGCGATAGTGTGAGGGAGTCAATACTGGCGGTGAGGGATGAAAACGGAGACCGCAGAGGGAGTAAATCCAGAGGGTAAGCAAAGGATGCAGGAAGGTGCGAAGAGGTGGAGCGAGGCAACAGGCGCCGGGAAGGGACGGCGGGACGGTCACCTGCAGTGCATTACGGAGTATATTGTGTGTAGACTACGGAGTAAGCTTAGGGCCAAGGAGGTGACCCCCTGGTGTCGACTTGAACCTCCTCGTGCCTCTTCTAGTTCAATAGCTATCCCCCTCGCTAAAGATAAGGAGCTATATGTGGTATAACTTCCTTTGTCATCTGACCATCTGATCCTGTAAAGAGCTATGTACATGTTCGAGGTCCTCGTTATCGAGTCACTGGGAGCTTGATGGAATAGCTTTGTTTGCTGGCTACTCCCGATGAGCCGCCATATGTCCGATCTGTGACTCGTGGGTCAAAGTGCCAAATGATCTCCAAACGGCCATGCAGCTTGCTGTCAACCTTGTTCCTGGTGTCTCCATCGAAAAGGGCAAATCAATATCTCTCGATTGGCGTCGGAGAATATTGTCTATCAAACACCTGGTCAAAGCCTATAATTTCAAGACACTTGCGACGGAGGGAGACGGGAAGCTTGCGTCAACTTCAAGCCCATGATGAATTGGCGAACAGCTCGACCCAAGTTCCTTGATCTCCCTGAATTCTTCCTTTGCCGAATCGGAGCTTGGAAAACGCGCCAAAAAGGGCGACGCGTCGACACGATACTAGAAAGGGTAAGGCGTGATTCATCACATGACTGCTTTCGCGGCGACCTCATCTCGCTTCATTGTCTGCGCCTGATCTGGCCTTGTCCTCATATTTTTTCTGATCAACTTAATCATACATCATCGAGCCTCGGTCATGCGTACCAGTATAGAGCTAGGAGAGCCAAGAGTCCTCCGCTGATACACCTATCTATGTGACTATATGTGTTGAAGCCTCAATGCACAGAATGGGTGACCCGATATTGGCACAAACAATACCATAGGTTGACTCATTTCCCCTGCATTCCTGAACCAAGCCTCGACTTGCGAACAAAGACGCTCTTCCACTTCTCCATCTCTCATCCACGTGTGCAAGTCTGCATGCAATCTCTCACCCCTTCATTCTTTGTCGTTGTTTGCATTCCCCAGTCAGGTGCTTGCGCCATCTTTTTGCTGCAAGCCCATAGGTAGGTGAGAACGATACCTTATAATGAAATGGCAGCTGGTCGGAGCAAGCCTTGCCAATTGCGGCCAATATACGTCCCAAGGCAGTCATGTTCTCTCTTTGATGTCGGCTTGAGAGGACAAAATCATACCATGCTCGCCCGGTTCTTCTCTTCTTCCTCAGGTTTGGGCTTTTCGTTGCAAGACTCCGTCAAGTCGCAAAGATGGCAAACTTCCAACATGCGCTGTTGGCAATCTTTCTCAGCTTGAGCTTTGGCAATGTCGACGCCTTCTGGCGTATGCGCTGTGGTACTGTCCAGGTTGGACGAGTCGATCCCATCATCTCGCCTGGTGGAGTTTCCGGTCATGCTCATACTATTGCTGGAGCTAGCAGTAAGTGCATGCACAGAAGTACCGGACGCGTACTAACGATGGCCAGATATCAACACCACGTCGACCTATGATAGCCTCCAAGCCTCTTTCTGCACCTCATGCGAGATCCAGGCGGACAAAAGCGCTTATTGGACCCCTCAGATGTATTATCGACATCGTAACGGCACATTCGAAGACGTCCCTCACGATGGTACCGTCGTCTATTATCTTGACCGTGGTAATGACGTAGCCAACATTAAGCCTTTCCCTAAAGGCATTCGTATGCTTTCTGGAGACGCTGCCGCCAGAGCATATGACAATACCACTATGACGTGGGATGGATCAAATCCTGTATCCGGTCGAGTCAGCTTCGCCTGCCTATCCAGCGCAGAAGGAATTCCAGAAACGCCAGCCCTCAACCAGACCGACTGCGACGAGGGCCTGCGTGCTCAAATACAATTTCAGAGTTGTTGGGATGGCGTCAATCTGTACAAATCTGACCAGAGCCACATGGACTATCTGTCAGGCGTGGACAATGGTAATTGCTCCCCGACCCATCCAGTACTCCTTCCCTCCCTGTTCTTCGAGGTCATCTACTTTCCCAACGAGATCGACCAGACCGACGGCGGCTATTTTGTGTTTGGTCAGGGAGACACTACTGGCTATGGTTTCCACGGCGACTTCTTGAACGGATGGGACACTACAGTCCTTGAAGCTGCCATGTCCGAATGCATGGGTCCAAACGCGACCAACGATGGTGTCACTACCGCGTGTCCTGCGCTGGCCGCTGTCGATGACCAATATTTCGACATCAACTGCCCACTACAACCACCAGTCATCGACGAAAAAGTCACTGGCCTGCTCAACGTCCTGCCCGGCTGCAACCCGCCGACCGGCGGCCCAGCACGCGCCACACAGAACATCTGCCCGATCCAGCCGTACTACGAGAACATCACGAACCTCGACTACAAGAACCGTTCAGTCGCCACGCCTGGTGACGTGATCGCCGACTGGACGTATGTGGGCTGCGCGTTAGACGATAGCACTCCCCGACCCCTTGTCGGTGACTACTACACCAATGCCACCGGCATGAGCATAGAGACTTGCACAGCGTGGTGCGGCCAGAAAGGCTACTATTACGCCGGTTTGGAGGATTCGTCTGGCTGTTACTGCGGCAGTGCGCTCAACTGGCCCATCCAGAACCAGACTGTCTGCACCCAGCAGGACTACATGGCCTGCGCGGGCGACCTGTTCGAGTTCTGCGGCGGGTTCCAACTCATGCAGATCTGGAGTTCTAATTCGTACACGGGCCCGTCGATCAAAGGGCTCCCCGTGGTTGGAAACACGACATTGACGGTCGCCAATGGCACCATCGCAACATATCAGGGCTGCTACAAGGAGGCCGTCGGGGGTCGAGCCTTGACAGGAAAGTCATACATCAACGACACGACCATGACGATCGAGGTCTGCGCCGCGTTCTGCGCAGACGGAGGCTACGACCTTTTCGGTACCGAGTATGCTGATGGTAAGCCTTCGCGATCTCTATCGTTATGACATCGTACTGATTTGTGGTAGAATGCTATTGCGACAACAGCATCTCAACCTCGTCAATCCCGCAGAACGACTGCGATATGCTTTGCGCTGCCGACGAGACCGAGTTCTGCGGTAGCGGTGGCATATTGTCCGTCTGGTCTCTGCCAGGGTACATCGCGACGAGTTCCTCTTCATCTGGCACAAGCCCGACAACGCCGCTCGCCACCAACATCTCGTACATAGGCTGCTATTCGGACGGGGCAGTACGGGCTTTGCCGTCCATCTCCGAGGGAACAAAGATGACCGTCGACGAGTGCGCGCAGGCTGCGCAGAGTCAGAACCTGGCGTACTTCGGCTTGGAGTTCGCCTCGCAATGTTATGGCGGCAGCGTGCTCAGCTCGACTTCCACGCTCCTCGATGCCTCGTCTTGCAATATGCAGTGCGCGGGCAACAGTACTGAAACCTGCGGCGGACCTAACGCTCTCTCGCTCTACAATAACACGGCGTACGTCAAACCTTACAATCCGAACCCGGTGGATGTGTCGGGCAACACGGGGACCCAGTACAGTTACATGGGATGCTACCTGGAGGGTATTGGGAACAGAGCCTTGGGATCTACTGCCAAGTATACATCCGTCCAGGTCAACAATGGCAGCTTGACCGTGGAGTGGTGTGCGTCGTACTGTTTCGCCAACGCGTACGCCTACATGGGCGTCGAGGATAATTACCAGTGCTTCTGCAACAATGCCGGACCGATCAATAATGCTACCCTGTCTACGAACCCGGATGCGGACTGTGATATGAGCTGCGCCGGAAATCCGAAGGAGATTTGTGGTGGGGATAGCACATTGAACATTTACCACTTGGCGAGCAATAGTAAGAGACGTGGATTGAGGTCGCTGACTTGGTAGGACGTGGTGATGAAGCTTGACCAGGGGATTGGTCGAAAGTGGGCTAGGGCAGAGGAAAGCAAGAGGTATCATGCTTTGGATTTCTTTTCCTTCAGTATTTACTTATTTGCTTCACTAGTCTATACAAGGAATCTCAAGAAAAATGATCGGAATGGCTGTTTCTGTTCGCCGCCTAGACAAAGTCAATGCGAGTTGGGGCCGAATGAATGCCAGCGGTCAGTGACGGCCGACGAGCAGTGAAACCGGACGCCCGGGGTGCCTTTGTCGTCACCATCGGCATCGCTGCCTTCCTGCTGACCTAGGCTCTTCACAGATGTAGCTGGTTACCGCTCGACCTCTAATCTGATGTGTCTCGTTGGAGATCATGGGCCTTCTGATTCACAAGAGCTAATCATCCAACGATGTGGATGGAGGACGCCGTCGACATATCGAGTAGAGACGTCCATTTGTGCACGAGGGGCCGACTCGAGCAGGAAGTGCCAATCCTCTGGAGATCGACTTCACGCGTCATATACCAAGGCAGTCATAGGAACACTAAGGACGCATTCAGTGCGAAGTCCATGGAGCAGGAAATCTAAATGGTATTGTGGCTACTCAACTAACTCTGCCCTTGTGATTCCCTTTTTGTCTGCCCTGTCTTCGGCCTGAAAGGAAGGTCTTGCTGCCAGTATTCATCATGTGTCGCCCACCACCGCAATAAACAGTCATATTCCCATCCCTAATTGCCGGCTTTGCTATGTCGAAGCGCACGGTACTTTGGTATGATGACTTTTGCCCAATCACGAACGATTTTGGAGTTTCTTCCAAAAAATCTGTCCACGCATGGCTCGTGGAAGGGTACCCACCGCGACGCTATGTTGAGATTTCCATATAGTACAGGCGTACCCTCCATCCACACTTGTTTGCAAACTCTGAGAAATTGTGCCGAGCAACCGCCACTGTCAATGAAGTAGGCGTCGTCCAAAAGCTGATCCTAGGAGATGTTGTCCATCTCGGCCTCGGTAAGTTTCCCAGTTGAGCGTTTGAGACTGATATCGTTGAGTGAGGGGTCGGACGAGCAGAGAAAGACAAGGGTATCGCTGTCATTGACGAGGAGCTCCCGGTATATTTTATCGAGGATTTCTGGAGGATAGTTGAGAAAGCCCATGGGACCAGTGGGCTGTCGGCGGCGTACTACCGAGAGATCAGCCATTGTGGTGAGCGTGACTTTTTGTCGATGCTGTAATATGGTGATTGCTTGAGATTGTGTCTTGTTGGAGTCGTGATGCAAACGAGTGCTTAAGAGTAGATTTGAAGGCAACCTGATGATATGGCGAGAGGACCAGACGACAGTACAACTGATGTTGTATGCAAATATAGCAATGAAAGACTGCTCAAAGATATCTGTAAGTCTGCTTGGTTACAATCGGTATGGAAGTTTTGGCAGGTTTTCGGAAGGATGAAATAGAGCGACGTGTTTCCCTCAGCGCTCTTTCCATGGTTGTATGAGGCAGTCATCATAGTCGTTGGCAGTCGTACAGGCGCAAATGGCAAGGGCCGATCATGCAGCTTTGTTGTTCAAAGTTTGCTCCTGTCCAAAATGGCTTCCTTCATCGTTTGCTCTTCTTGGTCGCCATCTTTGCCTTCCTCGCACGTTCGGAAGCGAAGACCATGGAGTTCCTAGGCTTCCTCTTGGACACCTTGTGCGCTTTGCGACTAATAGACCGGGCCTTGTCCGAACGAGATTTGCTAGGCTTCATGCTGACACCCTCACCATCGAGCTCCATCTCTGTGTTCGAATGAGTATATGTTGCATGAATCTGAGAAGTATACGAACCTTCGGAACCACCATTGGTAGACTGTTCACCTCCTTCTTCTCGAGGTGTGCTGTCGACTTCCATAGTCTTGTCTTCGGTCACACGAGGCTTCGCTGCCAGCTCTTGCAATTTCGCAGAAAGTCTTGCCGTTCGAGCATCATGGGCGGGACCAAATATTTTCTTGCGCAAGATCCGGTGATTCTTTTTCGTGTCGGAGGCTCTGGCTGATTTGGCCATCTTGGAAGGAGGATTGGACTGCGAGATGTCTCCTTTACGAGGTCAAGAGAAATCCTGTGGTAAAGTCAAGGTTGGGCGTGGTTTTCGCTAAGCAGAGGGCAAGTATTTTTTTTTGAGATGCCCGTAAAGTGACCGGACCGAAGTTTTGCAAGCGATAAAATGGGCAAGGATGGGCACCGGGCACTGGGCACTGACTCCATAGAGAAAATCTGTGGAGATAAGCGCCACTATTGATGCATCCGCCAGTCGAATGTCATTCATTCACTTCTCTTGGTACTACTCACTTCCAACTTCAACGCCGTCCATTCCATGCCGTGGGAATGGAGCGCATCTGGGCTGTTCACTGTGCCCCTGCTCGCTCACTCATAAACATGTTCGTCTATCACCGATAGTACCATCCTTCTGTTACACTACACCAAGTTCGAAACCTGCCCTCGAGGCCAACGTTCACCATGGCTGGATATGCGCATGATCAGATACAGGTCATGGTGGCTGAAGTAAAGAAAATGACTGTGGAAAAATTGAAAACACTTCTCAGAACTGAGGGGCTACCGGTGTCTGGAGTGAAGAGTGAACTACAGATAAGGACTATCGCACGTACGGCACCGCCTGCAAAGCCTTGCACTCCTGCCTCGACACAGCCTGACCTTGACCTCGAACAGACATCGAAAAACTGCGCAACGCAAATGATCAATTTGGCTTGAATAGAGTACGAGGCAATATTGGAGGCATTCGTCCCTCACCTTTCAACGACCGCCAGTACCTTCCTCCACCTTACTCTGCGCATACCCCGAACGCTTCAGCTTCTCCTCAGTTTACGTCCCCCAATGCCTCTTACAATATGTCTTCGACCAATACGTCCTTTCCGCCGAGTGAGAATGGGATTCCTTAACGCGGCAGACACATATCTGACAGAACCCAGGTCGCATAACTTTCAAACGATCGCCCTTCTACACAATAATGCGACCGCTGTCCCAGACGCTAGAATGTAAAGGTGAATTATGATCATCTCGACTGTCGATTGACATTCATTGACACGATGCGCAGCCAGAGAAACGACTCGAGATACAGCCCGCCTCTCAGTGGCGCTACCGCAGCAGGTCATTGATCAATTGGAACAAGACTCATCATGTCGAATCATGGTATTTTGTGCCTCGGAAGGTTTCCAACCCTTTTCCAGAGAGTCTGAGATCGCATTTCCCCATAACGTGGAGCTCAAATGCAATCAAGATGAGTGGAAAGGCAACTTGCGCGGTCTGAAGAACAGGCCTGGCTCGACAAAACCGGCTGATATTACCCATCTCATACGAAAAAAGCCCGCCAACTATCCAAATACCGTGGAGATGGTGTACGCTCTTACGACCAAGGTGTGCCAGAACTTCTACTTCCCCTTTCCCCCTCCATTTGCGTGTCCGATCTCTAAGTCAAGAATCATCATGCTTATCAGGCAAAACCCGTACAGAAGTTTTACCTTGTGGTCAACCTGGTACAACAAAAATCCATTGACTCCTTGGTTTCCGAGATTCGACGAGGGCGGGTGATTAGCAAGGAACAGGTCTTACGAGAAAGTGAGTATTCTATACTTCCGAATTGAATGCTTGCTAACATGCTCCAGTGCGATCGAAGGCAGACGACCCTGACATCGTGGCGACATCAAGCGTGCTCTCTCTGAAAGATCCTGTCGCATACACCAGAATAAGCACACCTTGCCGTTCCACCGGGTGCAATCACAACCAGTGTTTCGATGCAGGCTGTTTTCTTCAATTGCAAGAGCAGGCGCCAACGTGGACATGCCCAATCTGTAACAAAGTGGCCTTCTGGGAAAATCTGGTGATGGACCAATATGTTAATGACATATTGAATGCCACACCGGGCGATACAGAAGCCGTCACGGTACAACCAGATGGCCAATGGTCAATTCAAAAGGATGCGGAGACAACCACGAATCGTAAATCAAATCCGACGCCTAGTGACGACGAGGATGACGATGACGACGATGATCTAGTCGAGATTGCCGGCGAAAGATCCGAGATACGTCCTAAGGTCGAGACGCTCACCCCCAGCAGTGTCCGGACACCGCCGTTATCTTCCAGAGCAGAGTCAAATGCCCCGTCAGGCATCAGGTCTTCGAATAAACGGTCTCGAGAGGACGTCATTGATCTCACTCTCAGCGATGACGAGGGACCAGCAACAAAACAGCCGAGACTGCCAGCTCCTTCGTCTGTCCCATCAACATCACGACCTCCGGATCGATTCCGCTTCCAATTGCCCCCTCCGAGCTCATCACCCGAGTACGACAGATACAACTCAACATTCTAATATTGTGTTCTTCTTCATTCAGCATTTAGCGGCGGAGTTATGGCGACAATGGGTTGAAAAGAGCTGGCAAATGCATTACGATTGGGATGGCGCCACATGCCTCCTCAGGTCAGAGTCTGGTGGATTGGAGCGTGCGAAGTGCACCCACAGAAGTGAGCGTGGAAAGACTCAATGAGGTCGTATGTCATGATTGTATTGCCACGACACGAGAAGGAATCTGGGCGAAAGGAGCCGCAAATCGACTCAGGAGTATGTGTATATTAATGAGCATTCACGTCGACAAAGCGGGGCGGTCACGATCGCTCAGATACTTCTTGGACAGACACTAAAAAGTCACTGCACAGCATGCATTCACCATGACGGGTTCGGACAACATCACCTCTTCACAAGTACCGCACATACAGTCCACCTTTTGGCTTGCTGCTTATCCTCACCTGACCGAATCGGGAGCCATGGTCGGCAAACACCATTGGCGTCGATTTCGAAAACACTTGCGGCTTTCAGTCGACCCTGGACTGCTCGAAGTTCTTCATCCTCGTCTTCGTCTTCATCGCCCGCCTGGTCTTCTTGCGTCCACTCCCCAGTCGCGATTTGAAAAAAGCCTCTCACTATTGCTCGTCCGGTATGAAAGCCTGCAAGAACGAATGCGCAAGCATTTTCCTGCGAGGAGTCGAGGTAGTGTAATATCGTCTTGACCAGGTTGACGTGCTGGGAAGGCATCCACAGACAGTCTGCGATGATGATTCGGTCGAACGTCTCCGGCTGCTCGGGCGCCAGCTTGCCATAGTGGTTTGGCAGATACATCTTGGTTGTTCCCCACGTGTATCCGAAGACATTAACGACAGATTTCGAACTGGTGTGATCCGACCCTGTTCTCTCTAGAACGTTTTCTCTGACGTTCTGCTCGATCGCACCCATTGTCAGGGCAGGAGATGAAGGATGGTCCGTGATAGTCACGTTCGCAGCGCCAGACAGCGCAGATATTAAGGATGGCAGAGCGGTTCCTGCCGGGGCCATGTTAGGAGATTTCTTGGGGTATGAGGCTCATGACCTACGTCGTGTCTCACGTACCAGCACCCAACTCGAGCAGTCTTTTCCCTCTTACATCCCAGTATCGGCTGTCCCAATCCACTGGGCTATGTGTTGTTGCATCCTGGCTACTGGCGCACTCGATGGCATCCGCGGCAATGACACCTGCATTCCACAGGTAATGCGCAAACAATTTTCTGCCTTCTTCGACGTCGGGATGCGATGGAATGCGCAATGGGATCTTGCCGAAGCCGGGAGAGTCGTATACTACGCTCTGACCGGGCGTACCGTGGCTGTTTTGTGTATCGTCGGTAAAGAGGTTTGAAAGTGCGGACTCGAAGATGTCCTCTGTCTCTGGCGCTGCGCGGAGGGGAGCGCACACGCGAGAAGGGAACATTGTGGGACCGCAAGGTCTCAGTAGGTTTGGTTTAAGGCGTGAGAGGGCTGGTCGCATGTGCGAGCCAACCTACGACATCTCCAAGCTCCGCAAGTCGCTCAACAGTCTTAAGGCCATGTCGAGTGCAGGGAAGAGAATTGATGCAGACGCAGAAAAGTGGTCGATGGAATTGCAATGAGGCCTGACCTCCGCAGTGAAATGCGGGGTTGACATTGAGATAAGATTAGATAAAGAAATATTTCTCTTCGATGACCTGACTTGCTGTCTTCAGAGTCGACATCGCATGTCTATTTTGCTTGAGCAGCATTCTCGCCCCTAGGTAAGAGGTAGGGGACTTCCACCGCAAGATGCCCTCGCCCTCAAGCCAGCCCACACATCTCGACCCAAGTGAGCTCGGAACGAAGGAGTAGTGAGTGCGTTCCCTCAATCGCCAAACCAGGTTTCCCAGAGATATCTAACGGGCAAAAGTTGGGACAAGTACTACCAGAACGATCTTGACAATGCAGACGTCGAAGACGATGACGACGAAGAAGATGAGGACCCGCCAGACCCATCTGATCTAGAATCATGGTTCGACGACGTTGGCGCACCAGCAAAGACTCTCGAATTCTTGACGTCCGAGACGTTCCCACTGTCACCTAATTACAATCACTCTGGCTCTGGCTTCAAGAGCCCATCACATCAGCCGAGTGTTCTTGACCTTGGCACGGGCAATGGAAGCGCCTTGTTCGCACTGCGTCTCGAAGGAGAGTACTTAGGCCGTATGGTCGGCGTGGATTACTCGAGGCAGAGCGTTGAGTTGGCGAAGAAACTTGCCCGTCAATATGTTTGTACCTCGAAATCCGACGAAGGCGTGGCCGCGAACGTGGACTCGGAGGCCAGTGATACAGGGGAAGAGGAGATCTCTTTCAAAATCCTAGACCTCATTCACGACACCCCAGGCGAACAAGAGTGGTGGCCGTCCGCGGAGGGTGGATTCGACCTGGTTCTCGACAAGGGGACATTCGATGCGATTTCTCTTTCATCGGCGACGGTACTCGATCATGCGACAAACCATGAGCGGAGGATCTGTGAGATGTACCCAGCAAAAGTTCTAGGGATGGTCAAGCCGGGAGGCTTTCTTCTGGTGACAAGCTGTAATTGGACGGAGGACGAGGTCGTCTCGTGGTTTACGAACGCTGACTTGAGAGGAACTACGACGGGAAAGTTTGACGTATATGACAGAGTCAGATACCGTGTCTTCGAGTTTGGAGGGCAGAAAGGACAGGGAGTGGCGAGCATGTGCTTCAGGAAGACAGAGACAGCTGGTGAAAGTCAATAACATTCATCTGACTACCCCAGGTGTTAACCAAATCGATTCGCTAATCGCGTATCATGGCGGAGCAGAGCTGTACTGCACAGCACAGCACATCTGCAGCATGCGTAGGCAAAAGGAGTTACACTCAATGCCGGTTCCTAACTCATCAACATGTTCACGGCCCATGGGACGGATAATTGTCGCAAGTCGCCGTAGTGCTGGCCAACGCCAATAAATTGCACAGGCACAGACGTTGCGTGCACCAGACTTATCATGGTACCAATGCCCGACCCAACCGTGTCGATCTTGGACACAATGAAGCCATCGAGCTTCCGGTTCTTTCCCAGTGCTTTGGTAAAATTCTGTGCCTGCCCGACCGAATCGTTTCCAACCAGAGCCTCCGCCACCTGGAGAATCAAGTCTGGCTGTGCAAAGTCGACGAGCTTCTCCAGAGACGCCATCAGTTGCGTGTTAGTATGCGCTCGGCCAGCCGTGTCGATCAAAACAACTTGATAGTCGTTAGCAGCCGCAAATGTGACCGCATCTTTCGCCACGTTGGCGGCATCCTTGCCGTAGCCGCGTTCATAGATATTGACTGCTCCCAGGTTCTCGCGCTCAGTGAGCTCTTTCAGATTGCGCACATGCACATTCAATTGCTCTACTGCGCCGGATCTGAAGGTGTCACCGGCTGCAATGAGGACGCGGTAGTTGTTTTGCAACAAAAAATAGCAGAGCTTGGACAGATTGGTCGATTTGCCGACACCGTTGACGCCCAGGATGGTGATGACAAAAGGTCGAGGTTTCGCCTTGGAGCCTGACGGGTTCGCGACGGTCTCGATCTGCTGGAGAAGATCCAGAGATGATCTGGGGGTGAGGATTTTCCGTAGAGAATTCTCCAGGGCCGGCTTCAAAGCAGCATCGATTGACTCGAACGCGGCTGTCTTTTTACCAACCATTTCTTCCTCAACGCTGCGACATAATCGAACTGCAGCCTCCCGAGCGACGTTGTTGTTGATGAGATGTTCTTCCATAGACTTCAAAGGCTTGTCGAGGTCTTCCTTGGTCAAGGTCTTTCCGCCAACAATGTTTCTGAAGTACCCTGAGATCGCTCCGAATCTAGAGCCACCGGTTCCATTCGTGTCGGCTTTGCTAGCGTTCGCTTCATTCAGAATATTCGTCACTTCGTCACCAAGATCCTTGAGGACGAATTGACCCTGCTTGTTCTTGGTACCCCAACTTTCCTGACTGATTGCTTCTGGTGGCGGAGACCGGACACCTGCGTCACCGTTCGTCTCTGCATCAGTAGCCGAGTAATCGAGGTTCATGCCATCCGCCTCGTCAGCCATGCCATCCGGACCCCAGACTCGTCCTCTCTTCGTCGATGTTCTTGCTTGCGGTGTCGGTCGTCTTGCCTCATCTCCAGAAGACGCATTTGCAGACACAGCATTGGCAGCTTTTCTCGCACGTCTGGAACCTTTACTGCCCGGTCTTGCCTTCTCTGTCAACAGATGTCCTGGAAGTGGTGTAGTCGGACGGGAGGTATCCGGTGATTGAACGGGAGTACTCTGCAAAGAGTCTCCGTTCACCGCTGGCACAGCTCTAGGCTGCGCCTTCAGAAGCTGAGGTAGTTCTGGTGGTGGCGGTCCTCCAGTGTCTGCTTTTTCTGCATTCGTCTTCTTCCCTTCCTGCACCTCGACTCGGGGAGGTTGTGCGGTGACTGCTCCACCTGTGCTTTGATCGAGTCGGCGCAACTCCTCGTCGAAATATTTGTCGAACGGGTATTTTTGTGCAGCATAGTCCAGCTCTTCCAACTGCCCTCTGTAAACTTCGACAAAGAGGGTTCGGATATCGTCGAGTAACTTGTCAACCCAGGTAAGGTGGAGCAGAGACTGGTAGACAGCCACAAAGATTAGACCGAGATCTTTAACCAAGGTGTATTTCAGAGTATATTTGTCGTGCTTGTACGTGGGATTGCTCGAATTCGTTACCGATGGGCGCACTTTCTCCTCAATGAAGACATCGTTGATCAGATTATTGACGGCGGTTGCGCCGATGGACGAGGTTGACCTTGACCAGAGGACAACGCCGGAAGTGGTAAGGACTTCGAAGGCGTCCAGCATTTTGTAGCGACAGCAATTCTTTCTTGGGGGCCCAGACACAAATCACCTCACGAAAAGCCGGCGCAATAGAGACAAGGCATTTGTGATACTCTCCAACTCGAGGACAGTGACGTCCATGGTGGGCTGCGCCAGGATACTACTTCACCGTATATGGAGACTACGGCGAAGCATTATAGATGTTAGGTCTTGCTTTGTCAGGCAACAAGCACATGGTGCTGAAGCCGTCGCTGATAACGAGGTTTCACAGAGGGGAGTAGTCCATGCTAGACCTGAGTAGATGACTGATAGTGATTCACATTCACAAGATGTCAGTCTTCGGAGACCTTTTGTTTTATTGTATACCAGGCGTCGGGAGCACAGGACCTCCACTATATCCAAGGTCACAGCTCAACAGTCCAGTCAAGATACAGCCTACTCTGCTCCTACTCTCCTGCCTTGACCCAGAAAACATAGTTGATCATATCTTCTGCTCAGCCTTCGTCTCTAGCTTCTTGGCTGGAGCTACCACATCCTTCTCCATTTCCTTCAAGGCTCCCTCTGTGCCCTTTTGTGATTGCTGGTACAGGAAGATTCGAGCGCATTGAATCGTGCCAACAATGAACAGGGCGAAGTTCACTGCTGCAAGCCTATACAATCAGAGAGAGACATGTCAGCCAATTCATGTCATGAGCGCATAACCCGCCCCAGAGGGACATGGGTATCAGACAGCACCACCTGACGGGAGGAGAACACCTACAGCACGTTTCTTGGCTTAATGACGAAGCACCATCTAGTCCAGATAGATCCGGTTGCCATAAGAGCCAAATTCTGCGTCAAAGACAATTTCTCTGGTGGTCGGAGAAAGTCCGTAGCACCGGCGAGGACGACGCCCCATTTCATAACGGGAGCCCTGTATATGAAGATCCATAATCAGCATGACTGCCTCTTTGGTACTCTCGGTCATCGCAAGGTATGCAGATGTAGTGTGTCGGCTTATCATACCAGAAATGTACCGTCCGAATACCAACTTCGCTAGTCCATAATCTCTGGAAAATGCTTTGCTGCGCGGCCGGCGCTCCTTCAACCGCCGGGTTCGCAGCGGTACCCTGATATCGTCGGAAGATGGTGTTTCGGAACTGGAAGGGAGTACGCGATGCCGTAGACGAAGTCTGTCTGGCGGTTTGTTGCGCAAAGCGCATACCGAAGCGGGCGGACATGGCGAGGGTAATCAGGTCGTGAGATCTGGTGTCTGGTCTTCGATCTTACGGCCAGTGGATCCTCTGCGACGGCGACGGCGACGAAGAGGGAGAGGAGAGTGTCGCCTTGGTGTTGTAGAGACAGTAGATGTAGAGGTGAGAAGGAATATGAGTAACTCGAATCAAGGCAAGGTTTCGGAGTTTGAGGTGAGGAGTTAGTTGAATTGGGGATGGTTGACGGTCTTTGCCCGCTCCGAAAGTGCCCATTTGCACACTGCATCTGCACATCTTCAACCACGCCAAGCTAGATTCAGTAGCGCTTGGGGAACAACTGCGTTTCCAGATTGTGACAAGGCTACCAAGCTGCGCCTGTGCCATTGTACGGCTTCAAAGGAGACCTTGAACACGAGAAGCCGGCCATGGCCAGCAAATACGCATTCACTCAAGGCCTTCGTGAGCTGCGGTTCCATCTCTGCAGTTCAGGTCAGGGAAGCGAAGCAGCAAGGTATTTCCACGAGACTATGGACCAAACCAGCTGTTGCGCACGATCACTGACTACGTGATCAGATCATTCCTTAAGCGCGCATATCCCACAATGAAGCATCACAACCCCAGTACCCCGATTTTAATACGAGAAGCTACGGGTGTAGAGCCAAAAGTGTGGGCGAGATATGGTACGAGGAGCATTGCCTCATGATTGCTGTATAAGCGGGAAAGCTGATTGTTCGCACAGGACTCGGAAAAGAGAAAGTAGAGTCATTATCGGGTGAGCTTTGCCAGTGTCCCGACATCGACTGCCGCAGCTGACCGAGTTACCGCAGGACTTTCGGCCAAGGAGATCGAAGACAAAGTCACCACGCTCGTGAAGAGCGAATAGACAGGAAAGCAAGAAAAGACAGGGAATATGCTGCAGGCATTTCATTCTCGCCCGAACACTATCAGATCGACGAAGCGACCTTTTCCAAAAGGAAGCCAACACTGAGCACATCCCAGGAGTGCTGTCTGTATAGGGACAGGATACAACTGTACATATAACACATCGCAAAACCGAGGTCGCTCGATATTTGAAACATGACACAGAGTGCTCAGAGCATCACGTATTCAGCTACTTATCGAATCCCAGTATAATAAACGAGCAGCCGCAGTGATCGTTGCTGAACCCTGGCCATGGCTCGTTCACCCCATTCTACTTCCTGCGTGAATTGAGGATATGGTCTCAAAGTCTCGATTGCAATCCTCAACGGTGCAGCCATTATCTTTGGGCCTTGATCGACCATCTTGTCCAGCATACAATATTCTACCGACTGGAGAATATTCCGGGCAGGAGCCGCAAAGTCCGCGCGGTGTTGTAGAGGAGGAAGATCAAAGACGTCTCCCTTGCAGTTCATCAGCGATCGTAGTCTGCCCATGGCCGAATCTGGATCGACTTCATCCTCTACCCTACCCAAAGTGGCAAAAGTGAGCTTGAGCTCGTTCATCAGACGATACAGCTGGACCATCCCGTGCCATAGCATCGTCTGGACAGACCAATGTACCATGACGCAATTTGCGATGGCCAGGTTTGGAAAGTGGAAGGCCACTGGGGAAAGGCTTTCGTCGTAATCATTGCTGCTTGTGTCGTCTGGCAATGGTTCGGGCCAGTAGAAAGGCCCAGAAATGGTCTCCCTCTGGCTCTCTGAAAGCATGTCCAATTCTCGATCCATCTTCCAGCAATGAGGAATCATGTGCAGTGCTAGTTCCAGCTGTCCGTCAATGTCCAGATGTGGAAACATGTCAGCTTGTCTTAGCAGTCCAGGAGCAAGTGCCAGATAGCCGTATACCCGGTCAAACCATGTTTTCGGTTCACTGCGCCAGGGAGTCTCACGCCAAGCAGGCTCGGAGAGGAAAGTGCCTACTTTTTGATCCAATGCGTACAAGACCTGTGTTCGTGTCAGACCGCAAAAGTCATGATATGGGATGGCCAAGTTACCCCTTGTATGCGGAAATGCACAAAAATCTGATGTCCCAAGCCTTCGGTATGAGCTTCGGGACCTCGAGTTTTCACAAGTGTCTCGCAACCTCGTGTGTGACTGATGTAAGCGTTCTTGGAGTCACCCGGACACTGGCTCATCTCATAAGTTGCGAGTGCGATGCAGGCAGCCAGCGTTTGATCATGGAGCATCAGCTCTGGATCCCAGAGGGCCTTTTGAAGTTGATGGAGTCCGTGGTTGTATAACTTCAGGCTCTCATATTTCAAGGACTGATCGTTGTATACATCGCTCAGCTTTGCTAGGCATAAAGCCATTGTGGAGAACTCCAGAGCAGATGTCATGTAAGTAAGTTCTGGAAGACGTAACAGCCACATCCTCCGCCGCATTAGCCCGACATTTCCTTCAGGCAGATGCAGGTGCAGATATTCCTGGAGCAGCTGCTGTCGGATGGCGGGAGTTGCAGACACTTGCCGATCTGGAGAAAATAGGGCTGTGACTTGGCCAGATTTACCAATGGCGGTAGGCTGGTCTGGACATGCATCGAAACCTTTCAATGTGTTTCGAAGATGAACGGACTGTTTCTCGACAGGGGGACCCGCCCCCTTCCCCGCAACCGGCTTGAGGTTGTTCTCAACTTGAGGTGTTTTGTGAGTGATAAATATGGGGTACTGTCTGTAACCAGGACACTCCCGCCTCGACTTGATGCATTGAGCGCAAACCGGTCGCTCGAGCCCGCACTGTGCAATTTGGCTCCAGTCAGCTTTTCGACTCTGCAGCAGGTGAAGTCGATGGAGAGCATTACAGCGATCTTACGCTTTCTGCAGGTGGCACAGCCTCGGCTTCGAGCGATACCAACCATCTATGCTGGGCACTGATAGCCGGAAAATGGAATATCTGCAGTGTTGGATACAAGCGGCGGTGGTGGAAGCAGTGAGATGAAAACGTAGTAAGCAAGAGAAGGCTGGAGGTGATGGGATGAATTTGGATCAAATAGGTCCATGTCGCGAAGAGAAAGACTGATCAACCAGTTGGGACCAGGGTGGGCATATCACTGATGGCAGTGGAACTGGCCTCGCAGAACATGTCGTAAGTGAGCTCGCCAACCACATCACAATACGTTGACTTCCGAGTGGGTTGAAAGAGAGCAAGGAGAGCTAAAGAGATATCAATATGCCTCGTGTTCTGGACATGTAAGCTAAGCCGTAAGAGGCACATTCTGCGAAAATGAGAGTCGTTGATTGGGCAGCAGCACATAATACGGAAAGTGCCATTTGTCCAAGGTTTGTAGTCTTGTCCAGGTATGTTTCTTTCCTTGATACCTGCCCATGCCAGAAACCACAGGTCAAGTCAATGACCGCAACTTCAGAAGGCGCCAGACAATCCCGTCGGCAGGCGGTGCCTGCTTGATTGTAGTACCTCAAGCCGAAGTTGTCAACGTCTGGTCACGTGTCCACGTGCCAGTACGGCCGAACAGTTGACCATGAAGTGCTATCACATTTCAATCCGACGCGTCCTTTTGACGACTAGACTCAGAGACCTAGAAGTTCATTCCCAACAACGACATCCGCCGCTGTCTGCAGCATGGCGCGAGGTCCTTTGCGGCGCGCCGCTAGCATCACAGACCTCCGTTTTACTCTTCGCCGGGTCTTTGGCAAGGACTCTTTTCGCCCGTTGCAAGAAGAAGTAATCACGGCTGTCCTTGCGGGCCACGATGTCTTTCTCTGCGCGGCAACTTCATTCGGCAAATCGCTATGCTATCAGCTACCTGCAGTGGTCTCACTAGGCGTAACAGTGGTGATCTCTCCACTCCTGGCCCTGATGACAAACCAGGTTGAAGCAGCTCGCAAGCTAGGTATTGCAGTTGAGTGTATCAATGGAAAGACAGGACAACAAGAGCGATTTCGAATCGAGACCGACCTTCAATGTGGCCATCCGGCCACCAAAATTCTCTATGTCACACCCGAACTCTGTGCCACGGCCCATTTCCGAAAACTCATTCTCACCATACACCGTCAAGGTCAACTTGTGCGCATCGCTATTGACGAAGCACACTGTATCAGTGAATGGGGCCACGACTTCCGCCCAGCCTACAAGGAGCTCTCATGGCTCAAGACCACCCTCAATTGTCCGGCTGTACCGGTGATGGCAGTCACAGCAACAGCCACACACCAAGTCCGTGAGGACATCTTCAAGTTTCTGGGTCTTGTTAATACCAAGACCAAGTCTTTCTCAACCTCCACAGCACGTCCAAACATCCATTATGAAGTCCAGTATTTCTCTGAGTCGAATCCGGAGAATGGTGAGGATGACGTCTTTCCATATCTCATGTCCAGGCTTCAATTCATGCACCAAAGAAGACTCATGCGTCTCAACTACTTCTTACAGCAAGATCCAGAGGCTGCCATGGCACCCATAACGGGCATCATCTACGTCTCATATCGGGCTACGGCAGACACTTTGGCGTCCAGGCTGACAGCCGCCGGCGTCCGTGCTCATTCATATCACGCCGGTCTGGAAGACGCGCAGCGATCTAAGATCCAAACTACGTTTCTGAGATATGCTACGACGGACCCTCATCTGCTGCAAGCGGATGGCGACCAGACACTCAAGTCCTCTTTCAACATCATGTGCGCCACTACAGCATTCGGGATGGGCATTGATATCCCGACGATCCGTTTTGTCGTACACTACGGTCTGCCGCGAGGCATGGAGTCTTTTGCGCAAGAGTCCGGACGAGCAGGAAGAGACGACAAAGCAGCCGCGAGTATCATCTTGTACACGCGCGAGGAGAAGGAACGTGCAGAGTTTCGAGCAAAGGGCGATGCCGGCAGGGAGAAAAGCAAGGCCAAAGCGGAGTCGAGGCTGAAATCACTGCAGAGCGTCATTAATTTCTGCGAAAATACTGAGGTATGCCGGCATGAGTTGCTGTCGCGCTATTTTGGAGACACCGCTGGGTCGGCACAGTGCTATTATGCATGCGATGTCTGCAAGGAAGGGCCGGTCAAGCTGAAAAAGCGGAAGGAGAGAGGAGTCGCATCCGAGTTGGAAGCATTTGCGTTCACTCAGAGAGAGTCCGTGAGAGATTATGATTATGAGTAACGACTTTACGACTGGCTTTGATACCCCATGAGAATAGCATAGATGACAGAGGACAAATTAGCATTGATCTGTAAATTGATTGATTGTATTCAACTCTTCACGTTGTAATAACCACCCGAGAAGTCCAGCAGCCACTGCTTCTGCACTTTACTGATATCCTTGATATACACCTTTTCACCGGTCTCCAAGAGGTCATGAAACACCACGAACTCGGCCTTGCGATTGAACATGAGGCTAGTCGGGTGTGCATGCATAGTGACATCGCCCGAGACCGACTTGAACGTGCCGTCCGGCTGCATCTTCGCGGCGTGCGCGAAGAAGCCCGTCACCAGACATTTTACTATATTGGTCGCCTTGTCATCCGCCGTTTGCGTCTTGGTAGACAGAACTGGTGGTAACGACGACGCGGCAAGTGATTCCTGGACTTTCACGCCCAGTCGCTCAAGGTAGCGTCGCAATTGATTGCGGATGCTGACCGCACGCTGCATAGACTTGAAATTGAGGTGGTTTTCGTGGCACCATTTTGCCTCCTTTTTGCCTTTTGTCACGAATCCTTGATACACGTTCAACAATGTGAGCTGGTCTCCTTCCTCGGCCGCGAATTTCCGGCGCGAGAGATCCATGGCTTTCTTCTCGCCTGTGTGGTGGAACCAGACATTGCCCTGTAACGAGGTCATCGCTGCTATGGTAAGCATTTCACTCTGACAGTTGAATCTTGGGTCGGATGAGGTGAGTAGGCATTTGGCCATCATTGGTGGGATGGCTAGTTCGGCCATGCGTGTGCCGAGCGGAGATGTGAGTTTCGCGTATTCGTCGACGGCGCCGAGGGAATAAAGCAGGTCGAATGCTCGGATGAGGAGTTGTGATGGTGGTGGCGAGATGAAGTCGAACCGGACAATATTGTCGATACCTAAGGCTTTGAGTTGCAGGACCATAGGAGCCAGATTTGAGCGCTGGATCTCAGGAGGAGTGGTGGCTGGTAGAGACTCGTACGCCGCTTGAGTGTATAGACGCAAGCATTTGCCTGGCTTCGTACGTCCTGCACGTCCTGCTCGTTGGATCGCTGATGCTTTTGATACCGGGAATGGTGTGAGAGTCTCGATATTCGTAGTTGGATTGAAGGCGCGGAGTTTGACGAAGCCACAGTCGATCACATAGACGACGCCTGAAACGGTCACCGAGGCTTCAGCGATGTTGGTGCTGAGGATAACTTTTCGAGTATTTTCTGCTGCTTCGGAGAACACGTACATTTGGTCGTCGGTACTTAGGCCGGCATACAGCGGAAGTGGTTGTAGAGCATCGGCTTGTGGGTGTAGAGTTGAAGCGAGTTCAGACAACTTCTGCATCGCCGTTTCAATTTCTTCCCTGCCTGTCAGGAAGATAAGAATGTCGCCCGGAGCTTCTTGTTGGTGGATCGTGAAGGCTGTTTGAACAGCCTTTTCGACATAGTCATCCGTGGACTGATCGAGGTAGAGAACGTCGACGGGGTGCGTACGACCTTCGATGCTGATTATTCGACATTGCTCGTCGGCGCCGTCTGGATCTCTGAAGAACTCTGCAAAGCCTTCGGCGTCAAGCGTAGCGCTACTGACAATGATCCTCAGTTCTGGTCGGCGCTTTTTGATCTTCTTCAACAGTCCGAGCAGGATATCTGAGCTCAACGACCTCTCGTGGGCTTCGTCGACCATGATGACAGAATACCTGGTCAACAGCGGGTCGACTAGGGCTTCCCGCAATAGCATTCCATCCGTGAGAAACTTGATTTTGGTTCGAGCAGAGGTAACATCCTCAAAGCGAATTGAGTATCCAACTTGTTCACCCACTTGACATCTCATTTCTTCTGCGACTCGAGTAGCGACCGTGGTGACAGCAACCCTCCGCGGCTAGACAATTCGTCAAATACATATCATGATTGGAAGGCCTTGACTTACCCACCTGAGTGACCGCAATGCATTTCCCGTCGGCACACCATCCTGCTCCTTCCAGATACTGGGGAAGCTGTGTAGTCTTTCCACTACCTGTCTGGCCTACTATTACCGTTACCTGATTTCTTTCGATGGCATAAAGTAGGCTGGCTTTATGTCTCGCAATTGGTAGTAGTGTGGAAGGAGTATAGAGCGCAGGGATGAAGGACAGGTCAAAGTCTGTCATGGTTATTGTGCTTGCCGGATAATCATCGTAGTTACTGATCCCAATGCACCAGTCTCGACACGATCTTCAACTGAATGTGATTGTCAAAAATACATTGACAAAGCCGAGTGGAAGTGAGTATGTGCACCGCCACAAATTACGCCACACCAGCCACAGCTCGTCATCATGCCAAGTCGTGATACGAGTTGACACCAGGGGAACAACACCGGGCGCCGGGAAAGCATGTGTTTCAACAACTCATCTGCCTGCCTTGTCGAGATTGTAACCCATTCTATTTATTCACAAACAATCCTATCATCCAGCAAGGCCTAACACTGGAAGACAATATCTGATCATGGCTAACAATGGCGCTGTAAGTATGCCTTTACCTATGCGAAGCCTCATCACTAACCACCAAGCGCAGTCGTCGCCAGTCTCACCTCTGAAACCCTCAGATGGACCACCAGAATCTCCTACAACAGCCCGTCCATTGGACTTCGACAGTGACCAGGAGACAGGTGTCGTATCGACTCCCACGAAATCATCCAGGACAGAAGCTCTACCCAATCCCCCACCCAAAGACGAACCTGCCCCGCCAGCGAAACCTGCGCGACCATTGAGTCCTCGTGAACAAGCAGAGACTACCTTGAAAGAAGCTTTTCCTACCATCGATGCAGCTGTCGTGCGGGCAGTGCTGACGGCGAGTGGAGGAAATGTCGAACCTGCTTTCAATGCTTTACTAGGCATGTCGGATCCTGACTCGCAGCGAGAGCCTGAACCTCCTGCCAAACCTCCTCGACCAGCTGCGCAACCACCAACATCCACCAAGATGAGTCAGTTAGAAGCAGATGAAATGTATGCAAGACAACTAGCAGAGCATTATAGTGGTGGAGAAAGGCAGGAACCACAACGCCGTGACCCGAGACAAAGATTCAACGAGAACCTTCCGGGCTCGAGGGCAGGACAAGGACGCCCAGGTGGAAGCCCGAATCCAGACGATGTCCCATGGAGGAGCTTCATTGATGGTGAGTGCATCACATGAAAAGAGACAGGTCTAGACTAACACTCGTTCGACAGACGACCTTCCTGAGATCCGGGATAACATCCGCAAAGGATTTATCGAAACCCAGAGCACGGTCAACAAGTGGATCTCTACGTTCAAAAAAAAGCTTGACGGTGAAGATGATGGTACTTTCGGGGGACAACTCCCTGATGAGGAGCAGGCGCCTCCACTTCCTGTCCGGCGGAGCGCAGATACGCGAAGAAGCGCCGACATACAACGATACGATGCAGACATGCAGCCTATTGGAGATGACTTTTCGAAATTAGATCTTCGAGATGGGGAGGCACCACCTCGAACTTCAAGCAGACCACTAGCCAATCCGAATCTATTCAGACCAAGTACGGATCGTGTTCCTTCGCCAGCAATTGGGCGCAAGGTATCCTTCCAAGATGGTCCGCCTGAAGAAATCCGAGACATGTATTCTGCCTCGCCAAAGCCAAGTGTGACCACCGCGACCGCACCGGGATCAGGAGGAAAGACTAGCAAATGGCAACCCCTGGCATCGGTCGACCCTAGTCCGGTCACCGACAATGATCCATTCAGTCTTGGTGACAGTGACGAAGAGAAAGATGCAAAGCCTATTACGATGAAGGACGATGATGAGCTAGCGAAAGACCCCAAAGCCGAGGACGACCAGGTTAAGAATGCCACTGACGAAGCTATGAAGGAAGCTATTGGAACAGGCAGCAAGTAGTGGCGCTGTTGTCTAGCGAACAGGAACCTATCGTGTATGCACTAAGGCACATATGCCCAAAACTCACGAATTACTCATGACTGTATTGTCGGGTCCATAGAGGCTATGAAGCATGAAGCATCGATGCTGGAGTCTAGCCGTCTTGTGCAGCGTACAGGCAGGCAATGGACTGCCTCTAATACCATGATCTTCCTGGTTGTCATCTATATTTATATCTTGACATCTCCAGCTCTCCCCGTACTCCCGACAGCGTCCATCATCCATTCGATTCGTTCTTGGATCAAGCGCGTGCCTTCCTCCATAAATTCGGTTGCTGGGGTTCTCCCAGCCTTTTCGGCGGCGTACTTCTCATAGTTTAACAACACGACCTGATTGACGTTCAGCCTTGTCATGCCCGCCTTCACGCACTCCTTAAAGATATCCGCCGTGAACTCATTCGTCCCATGCATGACGATCTGGACTTTATCCTTTGCGACCTCCCGGATACGTTGTAGTCGGGGGAAATCAAGCTTGATGTTCTCGACGCCGTGGTACGGGCCGTGTACGTTGCCTATCGCCGGCGCGAGGAAATCGATCCCCGTGGCGATGAACTGCAGTGCCTCTTCAGGCGTGGTGAGAATACCCTCGAGATCGCCTGTATCCTGGACGCCGGCTTCCCCGCCGTTGATACGTCCTGGCTCGGCTTCCGTGGCTATTCCTAGCTTGTGGCAGAAATTCACGAGTTCAGTGGTGCGCGACAGGTTCTCTTCTTTTTCGTAATGCGACATGTCGACCATTATGCTGTCGAATTTGCCGGTATGCGCGGCGCGCTTGATGGCCTGCTCGCTTTGAGCATGGTCGAGATGTAAGGACATGGGCACACTGGCGCTACGACATACGTCGGCGGCGAGATTGACGAGGTTGTCGTAGGCGTAATCTTGGGCCCATGGGAACAATAGAATTTGACATGGTGAGTTCTTGGATTCGGCGGCACGGCGACATGCGATGATGGCTTCGAGGTTGTAGCATACTACGCCGGGGACACCGTAACCTCCATCCGCGGCGGCTTTGAGGATGCGGACGGATATGTTCTGGGAGAGGTCGGGCATTGTGACGAATGGTTCTTTGCGATAATGTTTGGGGACTTGGAAGGTGGGAAGTACCTCTTTGCTGAACCAGAGTTGTCGTGTCTGTCGTCGTTGATGAGTCTGGCCGCCTGGGATATCGAACTTCGTGAAGCTCGCACGTCCACCCCGGTCAATCTCAACTCTTCAGGTGTATGAGTAGGTGCAGCGACGAATAGAATGATTCGGATTGAAATATGGGGAAATGTCCAAAGTCAATGATCGGAGACAAGCCGATGAAGATCTGCTGTCCGCTATGCTTCCGGTCTCTTCCCTGATCCGGGCGTTCGAGCACAGAAAAGTATTTAGCTAGTACACAGGTAATCTACCTCGGCCAGACCCCATTTGATGGTCTCCTCTTACTCTTACTCGTTCATGCTACATACAGGAATATGCAGAGAACGAACGAACGACAGGAACGACAGGGGACGACAAGCAAAGATGACGTTGTCGGCTTGTTTTCCGCGTGAGGGGATTGCGAGATAGACTGGGGGTACCGGTCATGGCCGGCGTGGGCACCGATGAGAGCCGACGGGGCTGGGAAGGCGGAAAATACGACTGTTGTCCTCATGTCCTCTCGTCACATCGGTCTGTGAGTGGGCGGGTATCATGTTGGAAGGAGATGGGTCAACAACTGGAATCTTTGAGGAATATAAGCAGGCAAGGCTGAGAGTCGCTCACAAGGCTGGGAGCCTTCACTCCAAGTTGGCTCGTAGAAAGATCATACCATATCCACCCAGTAATGCATTGATACGGCTATACCTGAAATAAGACCTGCTTCACCACATCCCTTTATTTCAACTTCTTCTGCTCCTCCATATACTCGATATACTCCTTGACTGCCTCCTCAAAGTTTTCCGGCTTCTTAAATCCCAGGCTCAATGCTAGCGAATTGTCATAGTTGTACGCCCACGAGTACAAAATTCTGGCTTGGAATTCGTCGTGCTCCTCCTTGATGTATTGTAACTTGTCCTCCCCACCGACCTTGGCCAGCGCATCCATCATTTCTTGAATCGTCACACAAATGCCCGGTGAGTTGAGCACGCGCTTGTGCTTGGGCAGGGCATCACTCTTCAAGGTGAGAGCGTATACCAGGTTCCAGATAAGGGTCTTGGGGTTGCACACGTTTGACGGGAAATGTCGGTCTTTGACGGGGACGATACACTCCTTTCCTTCTAGTGGTTCGCGGATGATGCCTGAGATGAATGCTGACGCTGCTGGGGCGGGCTTGCCTGGCCGTACGCTGATTGTTGGGAACCGGAGTACGAAGGCATCGATGAAGCCTTTGCGGTTCATGTCGTTGATCAGCGTCTCGCACATGAATTTGGCAGCACCGTAGGATCCTTCCGGTGTAGGAAGGACAGACTCGGTAATCACATCTGGTAGGGGACGGCCGTAGACAGCTTGACTTGAGGCGTAAATGACTCTTAATCCTGGTCTGACTTGTCGGATCGTCTCTAGGAGAAGCCGTGTGCTCTCCAAATTAACACTCATTCCCAGATCATAGTTGGCTTCTGATCCTGATGACATGATACCGTGGAAGATGTAGACGGCGTCCAGATCCGGTGTGACGACGCTGCGGTCTTTGAGTAGGTCGCCCTTGATACATGTGGCATTGTGAGGGTTTCTGGCGCCCTTGGGGACAGGGACGTCAACGATGTCTGTTAGGACGACTTTGTGCTCTGGGTTCGAGAGCAGTTCTCGTGCTAAGAACTGACCCAGGAAGCCGCCAGCTCCAGTGATGAGGACCTTCATGGCGGTGATGATAGTGAGACTTTTCAAGGTTGGTTGTGATTATTGATCGTCGTATGCTTTTCAATCGTCACCTCCGCGATCGAAAATGATGCTCCTTTGATGTCGGATGGATTTTTTGTTGGTACTGAGAGCCCAGAGACTTTTAAATGATTCCCTGAAGAAAAGAGCACTGTTTTCTCTCAGTCACGGATTTCCTGCCGCGCGCATTGAGAAATGAAGCTTCAGACTCCATAACCGCACCCATAGTTCGCACCTCCGCACTTGGAGTTGTCGGAGCACTCGGTCTTTGACGCCGGTGACAGAAAAAGCGGGTGAGTGATGGTGAGGGAAGAGGAGTCTGACCACAACTCGGGATAGTTGCAAGCGAGTATTTGTTTTCGTCTCTAGACTTAGCACAGAACTTCCTAGGATGCCATGGGTGGTCAGACTGGTATGTATTCTGATATGAGACAGGATACCAGAGTCTTGTATGCACTTTCTCAGGGTAGGGTTTTTACAAGATGGATATGCAGCGCGATCATGGCATTCAGATGGTGAATCGGCAAGCATAGAAGAGGAGGCGCGTTCTCGTTGCAATACTTGGTGTGAGCGTCTTTTTCCATAATGATCCTGTTCGAGGTTTTGCTTCACTTAAAGATTTTCCGAGCTGTAGTGAGGCTGTATGCATGATCGAGCCTTTATTGGCGAAGTACTTCGCGTTCTATCCCGTCACAGTGCAGATGTTGCAAGGAACATACTCAACAGGGTTTCGGGTGCTAAACACGGACATCAAGTCCTTAGGACACAAGGTCCTTCTTTATACACAGGATCAGCGTGTCAGGACTTTCCCGCCGCCTGCCTGACATCTCACAGTTCTATCATCAATCATACAATTCCCTCATCAGAATCATGCTGCATATCCAATCCCACCCCTGGTGGTTGTAGTGGTTGCCCTTCTTCTATCAGGACTTCTACTACCCATCCTGGGCAGATGCAAAGTCTCATCACTGGAGCTGAGTTCTCTTGTCTGCACGCTACTCGACGTCACGATCCTGTTGTATGGCGCAATATCATCGTTGTAAATTGACACCTCGTCTTCTGTATCGCTTGGAGACTCGAGCTTCGATCCAGCGCCTAAGCCATCGTGATGATCCTCGAATGGTCTAGGGTTCAGGCCGGATCCACGGCTCGGTGATGGGCTGTTTTGTTGCTCTTGTGCTCTCAGTCTGGCGGCTCTCACACTGCCTCCTCTCGTCGGCGGTCTCGTGCCGTCCTCCGCCTGCTTCGACTTGTCAAAGTGGAGACCGACGTGCAGAGGATGTTGCGGTACGAGGGATGGAAGATACTCGTTGCTTCGTCGGGGTCGTGGTGGAGGGTTGCTGGTCAGCGGCGGCATGGGCCAGTTCGTCCGCGGCGTCGAAGTGGACTGCGCCTGCTCGTCCGCGAACGGGTTTGCGGTTACTGATGGTGTTGTGCTGCCATCAGCTTGCTTGAAGACCTGCATCGGAATGATCTTCTTGCCGTCCCGACTGGCGCGGAGCTCGAAGTGTCGTGTTTTGTCCTGTTCAATGTCCCGCAAGAACCCCATCTCTCGGGCGTTATGGTCATCTCCACCGTAAGCCATCCCTATCCTCTCCACGTCCACAGACATACTGACGCTAATATGTCCTTTCGAAGTTTGTGTCTCGGAGACCCATGTGCCTTTTTGGTCAAGCTGCGCACCACTGCTGCCACCCAATCGTCCACGGGAATTCTTGGCTAGACTATTAATCGAGTCGACGAAGATTCGCCGGAAGAATGGCTTGAGACCAGGAGCACTGGCGGCAAAGAGACCCAGATACAGCTCCAGCAGTGACCATATCCAGGTAACCCACAACTGCCACGAAAAATCGTAGTCGACATTGAGGAGTCTGTACAGTAACACGGTCCTGACCAGACCGGCCGCTACCGCCATGAATCCAAGGGCGAACAGGACGTACAAGGCCATTTTTTGTCTGATGGGAAGGTCGAGATTGTAAACCAGGATCAGCGGGAGAAGTGTGCTGTAGAGATCGCCTAGTACGCTGAACGCAGCCGAGGCCGGCACTGCGACACCCTCGGCACCGTTATGCCAGTGATGCGTGGCAGCCCAGACGGGATCGAAGCTCTTCCAATAGGCGTGGATGGGGTCGTAGAGCAGGAGGATTCCTAGTGCGAAGGATACGAGGTAGAGGACGTTGTAGGCGATGCCGACCCAGGTGGCTATGAGAAAAGCCCTGCTGAACTTGACGCTGAGGCGACGATAGAACAAGAGCACGCTGACCTTGATCAGGGTGCTGGCGGCAACGAAGCACCACAGACTGACCCAGATGTTGAGCCGGGATCCGACGAATGTTTCGATCGGAATGTCCCAGACATGGCGACCGATGAAGTAAACCCTGTTGCCAATCGCCACAAGGACCGATAGAGCGATGAGGAAGAGAAGAGCGAGGACGATGAGGAGGTCGTCGAAACCAGGGGCTTTGGTGATGAAGAGCCGCGAGTAGATTCGAGCTGTGACGGTTGCTGTGCCTACCGCGGCGAAGATGATGCACACATACTCCAAGGCTGGGCCTCTGCTCTGGGGATCGATATAGTTTGGTTTGGGCCAGGTTGCAATGACTGACTCTGGGGCTTTGGGAGTGTGAGCATGGGCTGGCTGATGCGTCGGTAATAGTGGTACTCACGATGCAAAGTGTCAACCATCTTAGCTGTAGATCTGGTCGGACTTTTCGTATGCTTAGTCCTTTTGGCGCAGGAGCACAGACTTCAACAATATCACAGTCCAGACTGCATAGTATATGTATGGTGAACTTCAGGCTAAAGATGAGTTCACTGATCGGAAAGTATTGGTCAACAATACATCGTTCTCGTCAGATGTCAGGAAGGACGGCAAAAGAAAACGCTCTGAGGAGCTCAATGGATCTGGCGATGCTGGAGCAAGAGAAGTGAATCACTCTCCAGCAAAGTAATGAGCAACGTCAAAGAAGGGAGAAATCAGCAGAGAGGCCACTCAAAAGATATCGCAGGCTGATGGAGGTCTCAAGTGGGTTGGACCACCATTTCTCATCCCTTCCGCGGGCACGCTAGGGTAGTTCCTGCATAAGAGGCAACTGGATCCTTGTCGACCACGCCTGCAACAAGTCTCGACACATGAGTGATTCTCGGTTCAGGCCATGGTCATACGATTTGCCCATGAACAGCCAAGTGGATCGGAAATGAACATTCCGGCCATTAGCATCGAGCTGTACCTGAGAAAGAGGGTCAAGCGATGGTAACTAGCACTGAAGGCTGGAGATAGATCATCATGGATGTATCGGAACCACGGATTGAACGAGACCAAAAGTGGGTTTTCCCTCTCAGGTGCAGTAAATCTGTGGTTTCTCCCTCGATCTCGCACATGGGTTTTTGGCGAGAAGGAAGAAAAAGCTAGGTTAAACCTGTCAGACTCGTGGGGAAAGAGAAGAAAAGAGGTTGGAAGGAATGCATGCGAGGAATGTCAGCTCTCCCAAGGTCTCCACCTCAAGGCATGTGGTGAGTCGCTGACTCTGTTGGACGGGTGAGAGACTGCTGTCTTCAGAATCTGGAATCTGTCAGATCGGTCAAATGCTCGCTCGACTTTTGCGATGTTTCGGGACGTCAAATTGACTGTTCCAGGACGATTGACGATGAGAGATGTCCTCTTCTGTTGATGAGAACACCAGTCGTCAACGACTCCAGACACTGATTGAACACTTGACGCGTCATGAAGCGAAGGTTGAAGAGAAGATTCGGTTGCCTTCCTTTAGTGGCTCTCCACTGCTCTCGTATCGAGAAAGGTTCCTCAGTGGATGTCGATGAAGATGGAGCATTGGAGACCCTTTTCATCCCTGACAGACACGCGATTGACGGGGCCTAGACTAATCCTGTTCATCTCTAGGCGGAAAAAGGAAGTCACCGGAGAATTGAGATTGTGAAACAAATGAGCGTGAACTCAAATCCTCGGTGGCTTGCGATATTCTGTTCGCTTTGGGGAAGCACTTCAAACTCTGCTTGTTGGTACCGATGCTGGATGCTTGTACAGGGTTGACAAGCTTCGTGGACCCTGACACTGCAACGTCTGTGCTGAAGATCCTCGTCTATCCTTTTGCTGGTATTAAGCCGCCCTCATACGAGTAACGAACTCGTTTGATGAGAGGCGCCACTGACCGGTACACCATGCAGCTCCGGAAGGATTTGGACTCGTCATACATATACGGCGGCAAGGCATCGATTTCCTGGTAAGCTGCTATATTGCAAGCCCCTTGCTCAAGGCGTTCGGCATTGGCAACGGCCATGTTTCGTGGTGAGACGTGGAAATATAATCTCTTTATCAATGTTCACCAAGACCAACACTCGCTTCAGTCGCAAAGATGCCACACACTTGTCCCTGAAGTCGTTCACAAGGAGATCGGCAAGGTTCAAGTCACTGAAGCAAGAACACCCTCCTTTGTGATCCTTTCATCAAGCACCATCAAACAAGCTAATTCGCAAGGGAAATCCTTCAACTTGGCAGTGGAACTCCAATCGTAGGCACTCGTTCGAGTCTCTGACCTCAATGCCTACGGCTGCGGGGATGTATACTACTGTAGGAATGGTCACGGAGGCAGCGTCGAGCAGAAGTCTTCCCACCATGGTTCGCCCAGACGCAAGAACCCCATCACCCACTCATCGCTAGGGAGCTCGTCTAATAGCCGAATTGGCTCCTATCATGGAGGCTAGCAAATGGACCTCGCAAGGCTCGCCTTCATTGTTCACACTTCTAACAGCATACTTCCAACTACTTTCACCTTTACCGGGCACGCTGGTAGGAAGCATGAGTATGCGCTGTCTTGTCGATTCCGATGAGTCTCATTCGGCAGGTGATGTCCTTACGCACGTATACAACGACATCGGCTCTTTTGCCTATGCTGGGTGCTGAGAGCACGGATAAGACTTAGGCTTATCTTTTAACTGGAACACCTAAAATCCTGGGCACTTCGCGCCCAACTCCCAGGTGCTGGTCGTGGCATCTCGAGCCCTAAAAGTGGTACTTTTAGGTATGGAGTAGGGACGGTTCTCACACCATATTTACCTGGTATACAGCACTAGTGAATTGTACTACCTAAGTCCCAATGTACTGGGAGCGCAAAATGCTACCGACAAGGTACTAATGATCGCATTTACACCACCATTGCGGCCGTACACATAGCCAAGCGCTCGAGTGCTTTTGGAGAATAGCTAGCCTTGCTCAAGTCTCCCTCCTAGCTTACAACCTCGGTCTTGGACCAACTGACACCTCAGAATACGAGGCAAGGTCAAACAAGATGAAGGTACCTTAAGGCAAGTTGACTACCTTCTTTCTTTTTTTAACCAGCACCTACACTGTCTGTGCCAGTCTTGTCGTCCCGCACCATGGCTGTCTCTATCATCACGCGCATACAAGGCTACTCCGTGCATTGGGTGATGCTCGCCCTGGCCCTTGTCTACCTGCCCATCACTTTGATCTCGCATCCATTTCTACTGATCACATCTCCCTCCTCCTTCCGATCAGCATGGTTTGAAAGCTATTTCCGCATTTTAGGACCACTGTTGGCTACCTCGGACCTACAGGCTGGCCACGTTGAACAAGTCCTTTCCCGCGCCAAGGGCACCGTCCTCGAACTCGGCCCCGGAGGAGGCGACCAGATCTATCACTACAAGGCCGACCAGGTCGACAAGATCTACGCCGCCGAGCCCAATACGTTTCTGCATCCAGCGCTTTTGCGGAATGCTGAGAAACACGGACTCAAAGGCAAAGTCATTCCCCTAGAAGCAGGCGCCGAACCAGGTAGTCTTCTTCCCGCGTTGAAGAAAGCCAGACTGCTATCCAGCACGACGTCAGGTCTGCCCGAGGAGGGCGTCTTCGACAGCATCGTCGCCATCAAGTGTCTTTGCTCGGCGCCGCAAGACCAGTTAGCCGCCACGGTTGCAGTGGTGCAGGCTCTTCTCAAGCCAGGAGGTGAGTTCCTGTTCTTCGAGCATGTCGCGAACGACAGCGATAAAGTCACCATGTCATATGCGTGGATCATGAACTGGATCTGGCCTGTCATGATGGGCAATTGCCACTTGAATGGGAAGGTGGACAAAGTCGTTTTGGGGACAGGTGGGTGGGAAGTCAGAAATGTGCAGACCATCGGCGAGTTTCAGGGTTGGGAGGTATGTTAACAAGTTGCTGAAGGTGTACTCTCCAGAGGAATGCTGACAGTCTATTTTCAGGTTTTGAGATATGTCAAGGGGATCTGCCGCAAGGCTTGAACGGCCATGCTTACTATGGCACCACTCACACGATTTGCCATATTCACAACGGCATTGATAGCCGGGTCGGGTTTGCAACAGTAATGTAAAGCCATGAACATCAAGTGCAATGGAAAGACGTCCAATGGCGCAAGAATGCCCAGAAGATATGTGATTTTGGACTGTCGTCTGTACCTTTTTCCGTCAGGGCTTGTAACCACAACGCCGACCAGATGCAATCATCATTATCGTGAACATCATTCCATGTATAAGCCTCTCAGGCATACACAGCCTGCTTCTGCGGAAGTTCCGTCTCATACTCAATCTCCACACGACCCTGCTTCTTCCTCGGCTTCGCAGGCGGTGCAGCTCGTTTCCTCTTCTTCCCTGGTGCCGTATCTTCATCTTCCTCATCGCTCTCTTCGCCCGTCACTTCACTATCGTCCGACCCTTCGTCGTCCTCACTTCCCGAGAAATCCGCCTCTTCTGGACTTTCTTGGCCAATCCAGTCGTCGAAATCCTCCATCTCGTTCTCAACCTCACTCTCATCGAGGTCGGAAACATACTCGACCTCGCCTTCAGCCTCGAGTTCTTCCTCGACCTCTTGGTCGGCCTCCTCTTCTCCGCGCTCAGCCCGCTCAAGACCTCTAAGCACCTTCTTCCACACCCCCTCCTCGACATTGATCGGTCGATCACCATACGCACCGCTCCTCAATCGATCGATCAATTCGCGCTCGATCGCCCTCTCGACCTTCGCAGCGCTCTCCGCCTTCCGTTCTCTCGTCTCCTCCCTACGTCGGATCTTAGGCGCGAGTCTCGGCACAAGTTTCTCGCCCAGTCTCTCCTCCTCTTTGGCAATCCTCCGCTGCCGGATCGCCACTTGAGTCAACCGCGTGAGACGTTGCTTGCACTTATGAACATAGAATTTCGGCCAGTACATCAATTTCTCGTCGATCTGGGCCAGTGCCTTTTCGTAGTTATTCGGCAACCGAATCTTCTCCCACCATTTCGACGGCAGATGTGTGCGCTCGGGGCTCTTGATGAACAAACATAGTGCCCCAGTTTCAGGGTCGGGTCGGACAGTAGCGTAGCGAGAATTGGCTAGTGGGCAGGACTGTCGGTTGCAGAAACCGGTTAGGTTATGTTCATTGCGGCAGAAGTTCTGGGTCTTGGTGGTGAGTCTGAAAATTTTTGGGTTAGTTGCGGAAGGATTGCAAGGCGACGGAAGTGCCCTACTTTAATTTAAATGAGCAGAACTGCTGATTGATGACTTGCCAGACGATTTCGTCGGAAGACATCTTGTGGTCGAGGGACGAAAGGTATAGTGAGGTTGGCGAGGACGTCGAGTGTGGTGGCTCTTCTTCGACTTGCAGGATCAGCAAACAAAAATGTTTCTTGCCCTAGAGGCCGCAGGGCAAAAATTTGGCCCAAACGCGCGAAACGTGCCAAGAGAACCACTATCGGTTATCAGATGTTTGGTATGTTTGCCGGTAGATTACTATTACACAAGCAGTCTATGGACGCTGTTGTCTTGCTGTCCACTCAAATATGGAGGGGTGTGCTCAATCTCTGCTGAGAATCCGGGTGCGCTAAATTTTCCTGGACCGCGTGTGTCCCATGGTGAAGGCGGCGGGTATTAGCACGAGTGGGACGGGGACACACAGGATCGAGGACCGTTGGCTGAGAATACCTAACGTGATCGGTATTCGCCCTCAATGATTCCAAGTACCTTGCCCCTGGTCCTCGTCGTGCTTACCGTGCAAGACTCGTAGCGCTTGTAGGTGGTTGACTTGGGCCCAGCTGCATTCGAGGCCCCACTCTAACAAGCCAATCCAAATCGTTCTCATGTGGCTTTGGCCATCTCGAGTAGTATTGCCAGCGTCGTCCCTCCTTGTCCCATTTGCGGTTCGGTATCCATGCCTCCAGATTGTAGTAGTTGTCCCGCATATATATTGGTTGATAGGACGGAGGCCCGCTTCTTTCGAGGTAAGAGTCGGTTCCCTCCTCCGCTTCTGCATCGTTGAGGTGGTACAATTTCGGTTTTGTAGTTGTGATCTTTTCGCCTTTCTTACGCCATTTGGAAGCCCGGAGGATTGTGCGGGTCGTCACTTCGAGGTGTCTTTGTAGTATTCGCGCATAAGTGAGGGGACTCTGTATCGCCTTCGTGACAATCGAGGCATGGTGATCAAGTAGAGAGATATTCCACTCAGGATTTTTACCGCGAGGGATTATCGGGAGAGGCTCGCGATTCTCGAAGTTCGGTTGCCAATGTGCAAGGTCAAGAATGATATTAAGGTTGTTCCAAGCCAACACGCAACTCATGCAGGTACAGATACCTTCCGGATCGATTTGTCGGATGTGCTGGTATGGATTCCTGTGGATCTTGAGGCGATTCTGCCATTGTGGACTGAGTAATATCGGGTGAGCGTAGGCTGGAACTCTTGACAAAAGTACAGGTAGTGGGAAGCATTGTCTCAGGACCCAGTATCGATAACTCATTGCACCTTCTGCAATGCCCCTCTCATTGTCGAGGATGAAGGCGCGGGTATCCTGATTCAGGCGAAGTAGACTGAAAAGGTCGCTTGGACGCAGGAAGCTTAGCACAAGAGACAGTAGTTCAGGTGGGAAGTCGAGAAACGATTTGATTTCCGAATGAACCTTGCGTGACTCTTTCTTCTGTTGCCGCTTCTGCAACCGGGCGGTCTTTTTGGAGTGGAGGGTGAGTGCCGCAGTCGTGTCGACAAGCGGCTCCTCGTCAGAAGCAGCACTATCGTATTTGATAGCCGGTCTTCTCGCACGTTTCGGTGCGGTCGCGATGGCCTTGCCCTCAACCTGAACTGGAAGTTGGTTATCATCTTTCGTGGATGTGTAGGAGACTGCTATTGAGTCAAGCGAAGACACCGAATCCTCGAGCGACATGGCTCGGCTCGAACCCAAAGCGCCCGCATAAGACCGAACCTCAATTGCTAATGTTCGTCAGAATAGATTTGACCGCTCTGCATTCGTGGCGGCAATGGTGAGAAAATGCAGACAGAACGACGCCGCCTCATGGTGAAAGAAGTAGGCGACGTCACATCACCTGATCAGGCTGAAAAAGACAAGGCTGAGCATTACGGGGGTTCTGTCAAACTGAGTGAACTGCAAGACTTGCACTGAGGTTCGGACATCAGAATGCGGTATTCAACATCAATCTTTGTTGTATTCATCTAGCAATGTGCTTGCACCTATGACGGTCGTGGAAACTTATCTATGATTTCAGCCCGTTGGTCCTCTGCCATCGACTCTTCAGGTACCCTTCGCTACACTTCCCAGCATTTTCCTCCACCGATACCTGTTTCCTGCTTTCTGCCTTGATGTCCCTTCCATCGGTCTCGTGTTCCTCAGTTGGTACTTCCCTTGCCGTGTCGGTAGCCCTTGCTTGGGCCTGTTGATTGCTTGCCGTGCTCCCTTCCTCCACAACGTCCCCTGCTGGAGTTGTCAGCCACCTCGAAGGCATTGACTGTCCTCGCGACAGTATCTCCTACTCCCCGGACGGTCCTCCCTAGAGCGTTGATAACAATGGCTGGTGGCGACGACTCGAACTCTGCTTGCATCAAGCGTCGGTGAGGAGCTCACACCCGTGCACCTCTCTCCACTCAAGGTATACCCCGTTGGCCGCATTGTTCATCGTTGCTTCCTCCTCGGTTTCCTGCTGGCGACCGTCCTCCTCCATTGTCGAGCCCCTTTGTTGGCCAGATGACCATCCTTGAGATCCTCCTGAATGTCCTTGCAAGCTTGTTACCCTCTTCTCCCATTGAGATCCATCGCATCATATCCAACCGGGAATAAGGATGGTGGGCACGGTTTGCCAACCAGGAGGATCCACAGCCATTGGCGTTGCCCATCCTCGGCACCATGCACAACCCTCCTCTTCCTCAACAGGCGCCATCTCCTCATCCTCAAGCGGTGGCCATTGGAAGGGGCGGCCTTCTTGTTCTGCTTTCAGTCGACGGATGTGGTCCCCCAGACCCCAGGATGTTGTCCGTGGCTCCGGTCGGTAGCAGCAGGAAGCGAACTTGGAGTCCCCCCCAAACAGATTGGGTGCACGGTAGATCTTTGGTCTGCCCATGAAATCCAAGGGGTGTTTTTCCATTGGCGGTGCGGCTATTTCTGGTGATGTTGTGGGTGTGAAAGAGGTACTGGGTGTCGCGTTCGTGTCGGCCGGTGAATGTTGTACAAGCTTTTCGAGGTTGAGGCATTGACGGATGATGGAATGATTGAGTGCCTTGCGAGGTGAAGTGACGGGGAAGTGAGCAAGACCTTTGAAAGCAGGAATGGGCGATTGCGAGACGCGGGATTTGATGTCGAGGGGCTTGAGCCCATTAGCGATGCCATCTGCATGCAAGCGACGCGTGATCTCTGATTGAACTGGAGCAAGGAAAGCTTTGCTGATTCCGTTGCTCACTTTGGCCGCAACTGACCCGCGGAATGCTCGAGTGGCTCCCATCCTGACGAATGGCGGTATTAGTGTCACAGAGAATGGGTAATAGTCTGATGAGAATAAAGAGGTGCTTGTTATCGGTCAATCGAGTAAGCTTGCTTGATTGCAAAAGACGATTTGAAACGCTCGAGCTGGACGAAGTAAAGAGTTTTGCGGAGGTGAGCAATTGAGAGAGAACAAGAAAGGCTTTCCCACGGTCAGTGAAGATCGAGTATACCAAATTTTCAAAACTTAACCAGCCTCCATGGTCACCACTGTCACTGCTTCACTCACTCTGACCTGTAAGAAACCTCGACTGGTGAAGTGACAAAGCCCTTCCGTTGATAGTGAATAGACACCAGCGATCGTTCATAGCCCGTCAGAACAAGCATCACCTACCTCACTTGCGGACCTTCTGTGAACCAAGCCAAGAAAGACCTTCGGGACTGTTCTCGTGCCAGTCATATGGCTTCGAAACATATGATTGGCATCGTCGTGGTCTTGCAACCAGGCGACGCGATGGTCATCATAGGCTCAGCAGTGAAGCCACGCCTCTGTCAAGACAGCAGTCTTCCAGTTTCAAAGTACGTTGGGCTCGCCCCTCTAAGCTGTACCTATGGGACATCGACATACCATGATCGAGACAAGAAAAGCTTCGTGCTTGTCGCCAGTGCCATGTCTGTTCCATGACGCATATCACATGGAAGTTCCAAATGCCGAGTCTCCTTTTTAAGGATGTTTCTCCGAGCAAGGCAGGTGATTCCGGCCTTGATCGATCATCGCCATCATCTAGCAAGGATCCTGACAGGTATCGCGCTTGCTCTCACTGTCCCGAGGAAAGCTCTCTCGTAATGTTCTCGAGTTCGTGCTCCAGATATAAAGTCGGCTCTGCAATATTGAATGGCTGAAACGAGATTCGAAGAAAGAAGGTTGCTTCGGCGGCGCCGAACCTCAAGGACAATCGCAGCGGAGAAAAGCGCTCCACGAGTCCACCCACAATTCTCTTGACACCACACGCCTTATGAGCAAGTATCTAAAGTATATATACCAGAGAGGCAGAACCCTATCTCAAGTATGTTCTTCGTGATCTAGCCTGACGATAATCATCATGTACGACGCCATCGTGGTGGGAGCCGGCTTGGCTGGCTTGCAAGCAGCACTCGACCTACAGCGTCAGGGACTTTCAGCATTGGTCCTCGAAGCACGCGATCGTGTAGGCGGCAGAACGCTGACAATCCGCTCAAGCGATGGCAAGCCCAAAGCAGAGGCCGGAGCCGCTTGGATCAATGACACCAATCAGAGCGAAATGTGGAAGCTTGCTAAGGAACTGGGACTGCACACGTATACGCAAAATACCAGCGGCAATGTCGTGGTCCAGGACTTCGATGGCAGTTTGGTGAAGTTCCCGTATGGAGAGATCCCGGAAGTATGCTACTCAAGAGGTCCCTTTGTCATCTTCTGCCGCAACGCTGACACTCAATCTCTCAGTATCCATCGGCTCAAGATACTGAATCATGTGTCGCTATCCGAGATCTGGTCGAGAAATTGTCTAACCAGGACTTTGCTTCAGTGTCTTCGGCAGGCTCTGTCCGTTCACATCTGGACTCTATTTCCTTCGAGAAGTTCCTGGAGGAACAGAACTTGACTCCCAAAGCCCGTGCAACGGCAGGCATCTGGACGCATGCTATGCTTGGGGTTGATCCGTCGGAAACGTCGGCATTATACTTCATCGAGTACTGCGCTGCTGGTGGAGGTCTCATGACGATGCGATCGGACTGCAAGGATGGAGGGCAGTATCTTCGCATTCGGGAAGGAACGCAAGCATTCTCCTTGGGCATGGCGGCGAAGCTGAAACCGGAGTCACTCAAATTGAAAAGTCCCGTGGCTAGCATCACCCAGAAGCCCGACGGCACAGTCTCTGTGTCGACCAAAGCTGCCCAGATATATCAGGCGCGCAAGGTCATCATCTCGATCCCCACGCCCGTGTATAAGACCATTACATTTTCACCACCTCTTCCCGCAGCCAAAAAGGCTGTGGTCAACAGGACCAGGTATGGATTCTACACCAAATATATGGTCATATTCAGCAAACCCTTCTGGACGGAGAAGGGTTCTTGCGGTCTGGCGCAGTCATTCACAGGCCCTGTATCCGTTATACGTGACACCAGCCTCGGCGACCATGGATACACTTTAACATGTTTCATCGGAGGACAATTTGGGCGAAAATGGGCCTCGTTGGAACCCGCAGCCAAGCAGTCGTCAGTATTGAAACAGATCGGTGATATGCTCGCAGACGGTGCAGATATTACGTCGCTCTTCGTCGAGGCGGTTGAATCACCGTGGATGGACGAGGAGTACTCAGGTTGGGGTTGCCCATGCGCTTCCATGCCGCCCGGAGTATTGGGCGATGGATGGGACGCTCTTTGTGCGCCATTTGGCAGCTTGAAATTTGTGGGCACTGAGTTCAGTACTGTCTGGCGAGGTTATATGGAAGGAGCAATTCGTACAGGACAAAGAGGCGCTGCAGAAGTCATCAACGAGTTGAAGAGCGCGAAGGCAAGCCTGTAGATGGGGTGAAGATTAGGAATGTGAACTAACAAACCTCTTTTGCTTGACTGGGGCTCGGATCTTGAGACGACCTCTCCTGTCATTGCCGGTTGCAGGTGCATCGGGATGGTCTGTCGGCCTGACAGACCAGCAGACAAAAAGAGGTAGAAATGAGAAGGGGAACATTGGACGCGAGTTGAGACACAACACCAAGATAAATTCATAGCCCAAATTTGTTACGGGCAGAGAAATAGACATGTTTCACCGACATATCGCCTACCACATTTCTCGGTTTTGGTATTCCTCAAATATTCATTCTTCCTTCCCACTTCCTCGCACCCACACACAATCTCTTCTCCTGGTCAAACGCTGCTGTGTACATGTCAAGCACTCGGCTCAATACAAAGGCACACATAAAGTGTCAACCCCAGACCAAAGAGAAGAACACCTTTTGCTCTCTCCATATCATGACGTCTACACCTGAAGTCTGATGTTATGAATTGAACAGAGTTCTGCTTTTCATGTAAGGTACCACGACGACAAACCTCCAGATTCCAGACACGATCTTTCATATTCATTCCTTCGTTGGCCCTTCTTTTCTCTCATTTCAGACGTCACAATGTCCAAAGAATCACCCTACACCACGGTCCTCTCCTCCCTACTTCCCCCATCAACACCACATATCCCTCTCTCGCTCCCCGTCTCACCTCACAAACTACATATCCCGGCCCAGAACATATCTTCGCTACAACTACACCCTGTCATCGAATCTGCTCTACACATAATCAACCTCGACCTCCCATCCGCCCACTTCCTGCTCAGGCACATGCAAGCCCAGCCAGCCTGGGAAGCAATGTACCTGCACGGCATCCTGCACCGAATTGAAGGCGACATGGACAACACGCGAGCATGGTACGGCGACGTCAAAGACAGCGAAGTTTTCCAGACCGTTTGGCGCGACGACAACGATGACTCGAAATCAGATGCTGACACTAACCCCGACGAGACTCCCGCGCTTGATCGAGCAAGGTCCTTTCTCGACAAGGTCGAATCATACAAGGACAGTCTATTGTCGAAGGCACGGGCGTCAAAGTCCTCACCATCCGTTGACGTCGACACGATAGCATCAACATCCCTGAGTGAACTCCGGCGCTTCCTTTCCTTCTGTGAATCGAAATTTGGCACCGATCCCGTCACCGACGCTTCGAGCGTCTGGATCTCCATGGGCGACAAGCACAAGGACCAGGCCGCGCAGATGATTACTGGTGGCGAGGGATGGAGGGAGTTCTGAAAGCTGAAAGCAAAGCTCGGCTACTCATCCCCTCGTTAGGGTCAGCCCCAATTGCCAGCAGGTGTGTCAATCACGACGATGTTTCCCACCACGTCAAGAATACTTTCATTTGAGTTGGCAGTCGCTCGACAGGCAGAGTCACCTTTGCGGAGCACTCGCTAGCATCTTAAGACGAATGCTGTCCCCAATTACTATTGAAGCAGTGGTCATATCAAGAGAAAGAAAGCTCCCGTAGCCCACTGGTCAGCACTGGATGCTCCATGCTGCGAACTTTGCCGGTTTATGTCAAGGACGATACGACCAAGGACGGTTGGTGCCATCCCTTGAAGGCCAGGGGCAAACTGTGAAAAATTGTGGAGGGCAGGAGTAGTAACAGATAGTCCTCTTCTGGGACAGTATGCGCATGCTTGTCGGTAGGATCGCTCGAAAGAATGTCTCTCAGCCTTGTAGGCCAGGAATGGGACATAAAGAACTCTTTCGCAAGCGAGACATCGAGGGTGAGGGATGGGGTCGCAAGATGGTATGCGGTATAAGTAGGTCAAATGGCAGCATACAAACGGTCAAGCACCGGGAGTTGAGAGTATTGATGCATTGTAGAACTAAAACTAGCAACTATTTCTGCTTCAAGCCCAAGAATGAATCCACCTCAATGCCACCATCCATCATTGAAAAGGAAAAGACATCGTCAGGCAAGGGTATCGTATTATCTCATACAGGTCGTGTGCGGCGCACCATTCGGTCTTTGCAACAGCAGGCAATCAGTCATTTGTCAAGGACATTGCGTTGCTTATTTCTTGTCGCTGGAAATGTAGTCGGCGGCGTCTAATGGTTGTTAGTATTATCAAGACGGGGCGGTGTTGAAATGTAACATACCAGAAGCAGCTTTACTAGCGGTGTTCAACGCATTCGCAGCAAGGTTCTGAGCCTGGACAAGGTAGCCCTTGCCAGTCTCCTGGGCCTGTTGGGAGTACTGAGCGGTAGTCTCTTGAATGTTCTTCTGAGCCGCATTGGCATTGTCACCGGCCTGGTCGTACAGGTTGGATGCGGTCTCCTTCGCGTTTTGAGCGACAGCGCCTCCAGTCTCCTGAGCTTGCTGGGTGTAATCAGAAGCGGTGTCTTCAGCCTTCGCTGTGTAGTGGGATGCGGTGTCTTGGGCATTTTGAGCGACGTCACTTCCAGTCTCTTGGGCCTTCTGAGTGTAATCAGAGGCGGTGTCTTGAGCCTTTGCGGTGTAGTCAGAAGCAGTGTCCTGAGCCTTTCCGGTGTAGTGAGACGCGGTAGCTTGGGCATTCTGAGCGACATCACTTCCAGTCTCCTGAGCCTTCTGAGTGTAGTCAGAAGCAGTGTCCTGGGCCTTCGCGGTGTAGTCAGAAGCTACGTTCTGAGCATCACCAGCAGTCTCCTGAGCCTTTCCGGTGTAGTGAGATGCGGTGTCTTTAGCGTTTTGAGTGGCACCACTGGCATTGTCTTGAGCACTGGAAGTGTAGTCAGAGGCAATGTTCTGAGCCTTTCCAGTCCCCGAGGAGAAGTTGTCAGAGGCAGAATCGTAGGTGGAGTGGGTTTGGTCGGAGAGCTTCTGGCTGGTGGACTTGCTGTCACCTAGATGAAAGGTTAGCTGCTGGCATGGACCAAGAAAAGGGCAAATGCTTACCAGGCTGGAGGGAGCCAGCGAGGTTGTCGTAGGTACCGGTAGCAGACTCCTTGGCCTGGTCGGTGGTAGACTTCTGGGAGTCGGGAGTGATTGTCTCTCCGAGACCTATACCGAGTCAGTTCAGTTGAGATTCGCAAGGGCGTCATCTCGACATACGATCACTCAGAGGTTTGCGGGCAGAGTCAGACATGGTGGTGATTGTTTGGTAGTGTTGAGGTTATTGAGGGGTCAAAGAGATTGTATGGATATGACTTTCTGGTCAAGAGAAGTTTGTGTGACTGTTATGGTTGATACAGTCAAGAAGAAGTTTTTTCAGAAGAAGGATGTGATCAGGGTTTTGTTTGCTTCTAGTGAAACAGGCAGCTACGTAGTGGTGAAGGCGCAATTAGCCAAAAAAGTTGCAATTGCAGTTGCAGTTGCACATGCGATTGAATCACCGCGAAAAATGAGGTCAGACGCAATGGGGGGATTGACGTCACATTGTAAATAGGAAGACGAAGCCGACGAAGAGGCAAACACGCGCTACAACTTCAAGTTTACTACCCTGTGATGCACTCCGAGTATCACCATCACCCATCGACCATCATTTGACCATTTGACCATTTGACGTGACCATTTAGCACAACCCATGGCATATGAAATTCCTGAATTGAGGGTGCAATGCTAAACTAAACGACTCGAAAAACCATGGGTATCTATCTACGCAACTTCTCCCGCGCTAATGGAAATGAATCCCTTCTTGGTCCAATAAGTGCAGATGATACTCTTTTGTCCCCCTCTCCATCATTACAGTATCGATGCTATCATGGTATCCTTTTCAAGCCTTGGTGGCCTCAGGTTGCGGTGGCGTCTTCCAAGCTAGGCTGCTTTCCAATGGCATCGAGGTCCGCTCCCTTCCCACCATACTCCTTGGGCAGCTGCTCAGCCAATCCCTTGACCCTGCTGCTAGTCGCCAGTTCCCGTGCGAGGTTCGCGCCGTTGCTCATTGGATGGAACTTCTTGATGGTCTTCGTAGCAACAAACAGCTTCATAAACGTGTAAATGAATCCCATGAACGCTGGCACGTTTACGAAGAACTTCTCCTTAAGCAGCTCGGGGTAGTTCTGTGCAAAGACCTTGATCGTTTCCGTACTGGCAGCCTTGACCACAGGAGATTGACGCAAGAAGCTGATGGATTTGTAGTCATGCACTTGGATGATTTTGTATGGGTCGTGCTCGGCGGTGATGGGCTTGGTGGCACTACTGATGTCCAAAGCTTCCAAGGCTTCTTCCATCAGGGCGACTCGCCAATCAAGAAACTCTTCGAGGTTGCCGAAGGTCTCCTCCAAATTCTTGACGCTGCCATAGATGTTCCAGGTGAAGACTTCCCGACCTTCAACATCAGATGAATCAGCTCCGTAGGTAGTAACGTAGCCCAGTCCCTGAAACTTGTTGCGGTTGTACTTCTTCTTCAACAATTCCACAGGGTTCTTCTTGGCCCGCCATTCGAGAGTCTTGGTGAGTTGGTCCTTGGCCTTTTTAAGGTCTCCTTCGTTGGCGTTGAGGTACTTCTGAAGAACAATCTGGGTTGGGACATGTGTGTCTGGGTTTGCGAGAGTAACACCCCAGACCTCGGGATGTCCGTTTGATTTGACCAAGAACCAAAGCTCCTGGATAGGTGTAGCCTTCTGTGGACGAAGATGTCAGCAAGGTGTTTAGGGCTGGTCGTGGGACGGCTTTACCGTTGCTGGGGCGGCTTCTTTGATGTCGCTGTCAGGGATGACTCCAGAGACCTCTCCTGGCAGAGCCGTACTGTTTGGCGCATCCGTGGTAGTCTTCTCA